>NC_140591.1:1037975749-1038600749 GCF_964204655.1 Triturus cristatus | reverse complement strand
GAGAGAGAGTAGTAGAGAGTGAGTAGTAGAGAGTGAGTAGTAGAGAGAGAGAGTAGTAGACAAAAGTAAAGAGTGGGTAGTAGAGAGTGAATAGTAGAGAGTAGTAGAGAGTGAGTAGTAGAGAGTAGTAGAGAGTGAGTAGTAGAGACTGAGTAGTAGAGAGCAGTAGAGGGTGAGTAATAGAGAGTGAGTATTAGAGAGAGAGTAGTAGAGAGTAGCAGAGAGTGAGTAGTAGAGTAGTAGAGAGTAGTCAGTCAGTATCAGTCAGTGTCAGTCAGTGAGTCAGTGAGTCAGTGTCAGTCAGTGTCAGTGTCAGTCAGTCAGTGTCAGTCAGTGTTGTCAATCAGTGTCAGTCAGTGTCAGTCAGTATCAGTCAGTCAGTGTCAGTCAATCAGTGTCAGTCAGTGTTAGTCAATCAGTGTCAGTCAGTGTCAGTCAGTCAGTGTCAGTCAGTCAGTGTCAGTCAATCAGTGTCAGTCAATCAGTGTCAGTCAGTCAGTCGGTCAGTGTCAGTCAGTCAATGTCAGTCAATCAGTGTCAGTCAGTGTCAGTCAGTGTCAGTCAATCAGTGTCAGTCAGTGTCAGTCAGTCAGTGTCAGCTAGAGCAGCTCTGCTGACCTGGTTCTCTGGCTCTAAAGCAGCTCTGCTGACCTAGGTCTCTGGCTCTAAAGCAGCTCTGCTGACCTGGTTTCTCTGGCTCTACAGCAGGACTGCTGACCTGGTTCTCTGGCTCTAGAGCTGCTCTGCTGACCTAGTTCTTAGGCTACAGAGCAGCTCTGCTGATCCGGTTCTCTGCCTATACATCAGCTCTGCTGACCTGGTTCTATGGCTCTAAAGCAGCTCTGCTGACTTGGTTCTCTGGCTCTAGAGCAGCTCTGCTGACCTGGTTCTCTGGCTCTAAAGCAGCTCTGCTGGCCTGGTTCTCTGGCTCTAAAGCAGCTCTGCTGACCTGGTTCTCTCCCTCTAAAGCAGCTCTGCTGATCTGGTTTTCTGGCTCTACGGCAGCTTTGCTGACCTGGTTCTCTGGCTCTAGAGCAGCTCTACTGACCTAGTTCTTAGGCTCTAGAGCAGCTCTGCTGACCTGGTTCTCTGGCTCTACAACAGCTCTGCTGACCTGGTTCTCAGGTTCTAAAGCAGCTCTGCTGGCCCAATTCTATGGCTCTAAAGCAGTTCTGCTGACTGGTTCTCTGGCTCTAGAGCAGCTCTGCTGACCTGGTCCCTTGGCTCTAAAGCAGCTCTGCTGACCTGGTTCTCTCCCTCTAAAGCAGCTCTGCTGACCTGGTTCTCTCACTCTAAAGCAGCTCTACTGACCTGGTTTCTCTGGCTCTACACCAGCTTTGCTGACCTTGTTCTCTGGCTCTAGAGCAGCTCTGTTGACCTGGTTCTCTGGCTCTAAAGCAGCTCTGCTGACCTGGTTCTATGGCTCTAAAGCAGCTCTGCTGACCTGGTTCTCTGGCTCGAGAGCAGCTCTGCTGACCTAGTTCTCTGGATCTAAAGCAGCTCTGCTGACCTGGTTCTCTGGCTCGAGAGCAGCTCTGCTGACCTAGTTCTCTGGATCTAAAGCAGCTCTGCTGACCTGGTTCTCTCCCTCTAAATCAGCTCTGCTGACCTGGTTCTTAGCCTCTAGTGCAGCTCTGCTGACCTGATTCTATAGCTCTAAAGCAGCTCTGCTGACCTGGTTCTCTGGCTCTAGAGCAGCTCTGCTGACCTGGTTCTCTGGCTCTAAAGTAGCTCTGCTGACCTGGTTCTCTCCCTCTAAAGCATCCCTGCTGACCTGGTTTCTCTGGCTCTGCAGCAGGTCTGCTGACCTGGTTCTCTGGCTCTAGAGCTGCTTTGCTGACTTAGTTCTTAGGCTACAGAGCAGCTCTGCTGATCTGGTTCTCTGGCTCGACAACAGCTCTGCTGACCTGGTTCTATGGCTCTAAAGCAGCTCTGATGACTTGGTTCTCTGGCTCTAGAGCAGCTCTGCTGACCTGGTTCTCTGGCTCTAAAACAGCTCTGCTGGCCTGGTTCTCTGGCTCTAAAGCAGCTCTGCTGACCTGGTTCTCTACCTCTAAAGCATCTCTGCTGACCTGGTTTCTCTGGCTCTACAGCAGCTCTGCTGACCTGGTTCTCTGGCTCTAGAGAAGCTCTACTGACCTAGTTCTTAGGCTCTAGATCAGCTCTGCTGACCTGGTTCTCTGGCTCTACAACAGCTCTGCTGACCTGATTCTCTGGCTCTAAATCAGCTCTGCTGACCCGGTTCTATGGCTCTGCTGACCTGGTTCTATGGCTCTAAAGCAGCTCTGATGACTTGGTTCTCTGGCTCTAGAGCAGCTCTGCTGAACTGGTTCTCTGGCTCTAAAGCAGCTCTGCCTGCCTGGTTCTCTGGCTCTAAAGCAGCTCTGCTGACCTGGTTCTCTACCTCTAAAGCATCTCTGCTGACCTGGTTTCTCTGGCTCTACAGCAGCTCTGCTGACCTGGTTCTCTGGCTCTAGAGAAGCTCTACTGACCTAGTTCTTGGGCTCTAGATCAGCTCTGCTGACCTGGTTCTCTGGCTCTACAACAGCTCTGCTGACCTGGTTCTCTGGCTCTACAACAGCTCTGCTGACCTGGTTCTCTGGCTCTAAAGCAGCTCTGCTGACCCGGTTCCATGGCTCTAAAGCAGTTCTGCTGACCTGGTTCTCTGGCTCTAGAGCAGCTCTGCTGACCTGGTCCCTTGGCTATAAAGCAGCTCTGCTGACCTGGTTCTCTCCCTCTAAAGCAGCTCTGCTGACCTGGTTCTCTCGCTCTAAAGCAGCTCTACTGACCTGGTTCCTCTGGCTCTACACCAGCTCTGCTGACCTTGTTCTCTGGCTCTAGAGCAGCTCTGTTGACCTGGTTCTCTGGCTCTAAAGCAGCTCTGCTGACCTGGTTCTATGGCTCTAAAGCAGCTCTGCTGACCTGGTTCTCTGGCTCGAGAGCAGCTCTGCTGACCTGGTTCTCTGCCTCTAGTGCAGCTCTGCTGACCTGATTCTATAGCTCTAAAGCAGCTCTGCTGACCCGGTTCTATGGCTCTAAAGCAGCTCTACTGACCTGGTTCTCTGGCTCTAAAGTAGCTCTGCTGACCTGGTTCTCTCCCTCTAAAGCATCTCTGCTGCAGGGATGCTGACCTGGTTCTCTGGCTCTAGAGCTGCTCTGCTGACTTAGTTCTTAGGCTACAGAGCAGCTCTGCTGACCTAGTTCTCTGGCTCTAAAGCAGCTCTGCTGACCTGGTTTCTCTGGCTCTACAGCAGGTCTGCTGACCTGGTTCTCTGGCTCTAGAGCTGCTCTGCTGACCTAGTTCTTAGGCTACATGGCAGCTCAGCTGATCTGGTTCTCTCTCTATACATCAGCTCTGCTGACCTGGTTCTATGGCTCTAAAGCAGCTCTGCTGACTTGGTTCTCTGGCTCTAGAGCAGCTCTGCTGACCTGGTTCTCTGGCTCTAAAGCAGTTCTGCTGGCCTGGTTCTCTGGCTCTAAAGCAGTTCTGCTGACCTGGTTCTCTCCCTCTAAAGCAGCTCTGCTGATCTGGTTTTCTGGCTCTACGGCAGCTCTGCTGACCTGGTTCTCTGGCTCTAGAGCAGCTCTACTGACCTAGTTCTTAGGCTCTAGAGCAGCTCTGCTGACCTGGTTCTCTGGCTCTACAACAGCTCTGCTGACCTGGTTCTCTGGCTCTAAAGCAGCTCTGCTGGCCCGGTTCTATGGCTCTAAAGCAGTTCTGCTGACTGGTTGTCTGGCTCTAGAGCAGCTCTGCTGACCTGGTCCCTTGGCTCTAAAGCAGCTCTACTGACCTGGTTCCTCTGGCTCTACACCAGCTCTGCTGACCTTGTTCTCTGGCTCTAGAGCAGCTCTGTTGACCTGGTTCTCTGGCTCTAAAGCAGCTCTGCTGACCTGGTTCAATGGCTCTAAAGCAGCTCTGCTGACCTGGTTCTATGGTTCCAAAGCAGCTCTGCTGACCTGGTTCTCTGGCTCGAGAGCAGCTCTGCTGACCTAGTTCTCTGGATCTAAAGCAGCTCTGCTGACCTGGTTCTCCGGCTCGAGAGCAGCTCTGCTGACCTGGTTCACTCCCTCTAAAGCAGCTCTGCTGACCTGGTTCTCAGCCTCTAGTACAGCTCTGCTCACCTGATTCTATAGCTCTAAAGCAGCTCTGCTGACCTGGTTCTCTGGCTCTAGAGCAGCTCTGCTGACCTGGTTCTCTGGCTCTGCAGCAGGACTGCTGACCTGGTTCTCTGGCTCTAGAGCTGCTTTGCTGACTTAGTTCTTAGGCTACAGAGCAGCTCTGCTGATCTGGTTCTCTGGCTCGACAACAGCTCTGCTGACCTGGTTCTATGGCTCTAAAGCAGCTCTGATAACTTGGTTCTCTGGCTCTAGAGCAGCTCTGCTGACCTGGTTCTCTGGCTCTAAAGCAGCTCTGCTGGCCTGGTTCTCTGGCTCTAAAGCAGCTCTGCTGACCTGGTTCTCTCCCTCTAAAGCATCTCTGCTGACCTGGTTTCTCTGGCTCTACAGCAGCTCTGCTGACCTGGTTCTCTGGCTCTAGAGAAGCTCTACTGACCTAGTTCTTAGGCTCTAGATCAGCTCTGCTGACCTGGTTCTCTGGCTCTACAACAGCTCTGCTGACCTGGTTCTCTGGCTCTACAACAGCTCTGCTGACCTGGTTCTCTGGCTCTAAAGCATCTCTGCTGACCCGGTTCTATGGCTCTAAAGCAGTTCTGCTGACCTGGTTCTCCGGCTCTAGAGCAGCTCTGCTGACCTGCTCCCTTGGCTCTAAAGCAGCTCTGCTGACCTGGTTCTCTCCCTCTAAAGCAGCTCTGCTGACCTGGTTCTCTCGCTCTAAAGCAGCTCTACTGACCTGGTTCCTCTGGCTCTACACCAGCTCTGCTGACCTTGTTCTCTGGCTCTAGAGCAGCTCTGTTGACCTGGTTCTCTGGCTCTAAAGCAGCTCTGCTGACCTGGTTCTATGGCTCTAAAGCAGCTCTGCTGACCTGGTTCTCTGGCTCGAGAGCAGCTCTTCTGACCTGGTTCTCTGCCTCTAGTGCAGCTCTGCTAACGTGATTCTATATCTCTAAAGCAGCTCTGCTGACCCGGTTCTATGGCTCTAAAGCAGCTCTACTGACCTGGTTCTCTGGCTCTAAAGTAGCTCTGCTGACCTGGTTCTCTCCCTCTAAAGCATCTCTGCTGCAGGGATGCTGACCTGGTTCTCTGGTTCTAGAGCTGCTCTGCTGACTTAGTTCTTAGGCTACAGAGCAGCTCTGCTGATCTGGTTCTCTGGCTCTACAACAGCTCTGCTGACATGGTTCTCTGGCTCTACAGCAGCTCTGCTGACCTGGTTTCTCTGGCTCTACAGCAGCTCTGCTGACCTGGTTCTCTGGCTCTAGAGAAACTCTACTGACTTAGTTCTTAGGCTCTAGAGCATCTCTGCTGACCTGGTTTCTCTGGCTCTGCAGCAGGTCTGCTGACCTGGTTCTCTGACTCTAGAGCTGCTTTTCTGACTTAGTTCTTAAGCTACAGAGCAGCTCTGCTGATCTGGTTCTCTGGCTCGACAACAGCTCTGCTGACCTGGTTCTCTGGCTCTAAAGCATCTCTGCTGACCCGGTTCTATGGCTCTAAAGCAGTTCTGCTGACCTGGTTCTCTGGCTCTAGAGCAGCTCTGCTGACCTGGTCCCTTGGCTCTTAAGCAGCTCTGCTGACCTGGTTCTCTCCCTCTAAAGCAGCTCTGCTGAACTGGTTCTCTCCCTCTAAAGCAGCTCTGCTGACCTGGTTCTCTCGCTCTAAAGCAGCTCTACTGACCTGGTTTCTCTGGCTCTACACCAGCTCTGCTGACCTGGTTCTCTGGCTCTAGAGCAGCTCTGCTGACCTGGATCTCTGGCTCTAAAGCAGCTCTGCTGACCTGGTTCTCTCCCTATAAATCATCTCTGCTGACCTGGTTCTCTACCTCTAGATCAGCTCTGCTGACCTGATTCTATGGCTCTAAAGCAGCTCTGCTGACCTGGTTCTCTGGCTCTAGAGCAGCTCTGTTGACCTGGATCTCTGGCTCTAAAGCAGCTCTGCTGACCTGGTTCTCTCCCTATAAATCAGCTCTGCTGACCTGGTTCTCTACCTCTAGATCAGCTCTGCTGACCTGATTGTATGGCTCTAAAGCAGCTCTGCTGACCTGGTTCTCTGGCTCTAAAGCAGCTCTGCTGACCTGGTTCTCTCCCTATAAATCAGCTCTGCTGACCTGGTTCTCTACCTCTAGATCAGCTCTGCTGACCTGATTCTATGGCTCTAAAGCAGCTCTGCTGACCTGGTTCTCTGGCTCTAGAGCAGCTCTGTTGACCTGGGTCTCTGGCTCTAAAGTATCTCTGCTGACCTGGTTCTCTCCCTCTAAAGCAGCTCTGCTGACCTGGTTTCTCTGACTCTAGACCAGCTCTGCTGACCTGGTTCTCTGACTCTAAAGCAGCTCTGCTGACCTGGTTCTCTCCCTCTAAAGCAGCTCTGCTGCCCTAGTTCTCTGCCTCTTGAGCAGCTCTGCTGACCTGGTTCTATGGCTCTAAAGCAGCTCTGCTGGCCTGGTTCACTGGCTCTAGAGCAGCTCTGCTGACCTGGTTCTCTGGCTCTAAAGCAGTTCTGCTGGCCTGGTTCTCTCCCTCTAAAGCAGCTCTGCTGACCCGGTTTCTCTGGCTCTACGGCAGCTCTGCTGACCTGGTTCTCGGCCTCTAGAGCAGCTCTGCTAACCTGGGTCTCTGGCTCTAGAGCAGCTCTGCTGACCTGGTCTCTGGTTCTAGAGCAGCTCTGCTGACATGGTTCTTAGGCTCTAAAGCAGCTCTGCTGACCTGGTTCTCTGTCTCTACAACGGCTCTGCTGACCTGGTTCTCTGGCTCTAAAGCAGCTCTGCTGACCCGGTTCTATGGCTCTAAAGCAGTTCTGCTGACCTGGTTCTCTGGCTCTAGAGCAGCTCTGCTGACCTGCTCCCTTGGCTCTAAAGCAGCTCTGCTGACCTGGTTCTCTCCCTCTAAAGCAGCTCTGCTGACCTGGTTACTCTGGCTCTACACCAGCTCTGCTGACCTTGTTCTCTGGCTCTAGAGCAGCTCTGTTGACCTGGTTCTCTGGCTCTAAAGCAGCTCTGCTGACCTGGTTCTATGGCTCTAAAGCAGCTCTGCTGACCTGGTTCTCTGGCTCGAGAACAGCTCTGCTGACCTGGTTCTCTGCCTCTAGTGCAGCTCTGCTAACCTGATTCTATATCTCTAAAGCAGCTCTGCTGACCCGGTTCTATGGCTCTAAAGCAGCTCTACTGACCTGGTTCTCTGGCTCTAAAGTAGCTCTGCTGACCTGGTTCTCTCCCTCTAAAGCATCTCTGCTGCAGGGATGCTGACCTGGTTCTCTGGCTCTAGAGCTGCTCTGCTGACTTAGTTCTTAGGCTACAGAGCAGCTCTGCTGATCTGATTCTCTGGCTCTACAACAGCTCTGCTGACATGGTTCTCTGGCTCTAAAGCAGCTCTGCTGACCTGGTTTCTCTGGCTCTACAGCAGCTCTGCTGACCTGGTTCTCTGGCTCTAGAGAAGCTCTACTGACTTAGTTCTTAGGCTCTAGAGCATCTCTGCTGACCTGGTTTCTCTGGCTCTGCAGCAGGTCTGCTGACCTGGTTCTCTGGCTCTAGAGCTGCTTTTCTGACTTAGTTCTTAAGCTACAGAGCAGCTCTGCTGATCTGGTTCTCTGGCTCGACAACAGCTCTGCTGACCTGGTTCTCTGGCTCTAAAGCAGCCCTGCTGACCCGGGTCTATGGCTCTAAAGCAGTTCTGCTGACCTGGTTCTCTGGCTCTAGAGCAGCTCTGCTGACCTGGTCCCTTGGCTCTAAAGCAGCTCTTCTGACCTGGTTCTCTCCCTCTAAAGCAGCTCTGCTGACCTGGTTCTCTCTCTCTAAAGCAGCTCTGCTGACCTGGTTCTCTCGCTCTAAAGCAGCTCTACTGACCTGGTTTCTCTGGCTCTACACCAGCTCTGCTGACCTGGTTCTCTGGCTCTAGAGCAGCTCTGCTGACCTGGTTCTATAGCTCTAAAGGAGCTCTGCTGACCTGGTTCTCTAGCTCTAGAGCAGCTCTGCTGACCTGGTTCTCTGGCTCTAAAGCAGCTCTGCTGACCTGGTTCTCTCCTTATAAATCAGCTCTGCTGACCTGGTTCTCTACCTCTAGATCAGCTCTGCTGACCTGATTCTATGGCTCTAAAGCAGCTCTGCTGACCTGGTTTTCTCTCTCTAAAGCAGCTCTGCTGACCTGGTTTCTCTGGCTCTACAGCAGCTCTGCTGACCTAGTTCTCGGCCTGTAGAGCAGCTCTGCTGACCTGGGTCTCTGCCTCTAGAGCAGCTCTGCTGACCTTGGTCTCTGGTTCTAGAGCAGCTCTGCTGACCTGATTCTTAGGCTCTAGAGCAGCTCTGCTGACCTGGTTCTCTGGCTCTACAATGGCTCTGCTGACCTGGCTTTTCTGGCTCTACAGCAGCTCTGCTGATCTGGTTCTCTGCGCTCACGATGCACGCACCCGACTTCGCGAAAATATATTTAATAATAATATAAGTTTATTATAAGTACAAATATATTATTTTTATGAATATCTTAGATAATCTCTTGCCCTAATATGTATATTAAAGTTACATACATATCATTTTGGAACATACATTTTTTTTGCAGGAGTCGCACACCCAGTGCGCCCCAGCATGTATATGATGTCACGCGGGACCCGCCACCTCGCAAGCATCTCGTACCGTAATGCGCATGTGTTGCGAATGCGCTGGAGCAGAAGTCGCGGACTTGTTGCATACCAATCGCGCACATCACATAATATTAAATGTATATGATGTAACTGAAAAACATGCAGCCGCCGCACACCGTAAGCGGATCCTTCAAAACTTTTCTAAAATGGTGGCTAGAATCCGCGCACCCACCGTGATGTGTACGCTTTGAGTGCGTGTCTCCGAAAAAAAATGGGATTTTTTTTTATTAAAGAAAATAATATAAATATATTAAAATAAAACATGAAAACAAAAAAAATAATCAATATTTCAGTTTGAATGTTTTTAAACAAAAATTGTTTGCAATTTTCAGAAAAATATATAATGTTATTTAATGAATAAAAAATGTATAAATAAACATTTAAAAAACTGTAGAAAATCAGTACAAAAAAATGGTATATGTACTATCACACTTAAAAATTTGCATTTAAAAAACCTTTTAAAGTCACTGAAAAAAAAACATAGGTTTCAGAGACGTTATAGTTAGAAATTAGCATTTAAAAAAGCTTTGAGATTCACTGAAAAAACCATAGGTTTCAGAGACGTTATAGTTAGAAATTAGCATTTAAGAAACCTTAGAAATTCACAGAACAAAACATGGGTTTCAGGGGTGTTATAGTTAGCTGGCCATTTCACTTGTACAAAACCATAGAAATTCCTCCGTTATAGTTAGCTCTGCTAACTATAACTCGCGCGCCCGCAATGCACTGCTGATGATGTCACATATTGCATCATTCATTACATGATCAGTGACATCACTGATGACATCACTGATGACATCTCAAATGACATCACTGATGACATCACTGATGACATCATCCACGTGACAATCTGATACGCCTCATCTTACACCAGTATAACCTTTCATCACTCACTGTAAAATACAGAGTACCATATTTGAAACCATTGACACACCAATACCAGTTACTACATACCCACTCACTGATTCCTAAGTCAACACACACAACCCCCCATTCAACAACAGAATCATTTATGCATGCAGTCATTAATTAATAGAACACTATCAAATGCACTTATACACATATATAGACATTGACACATCAGCAGTCATCCTACTCACTCATGAAAAAAATTTATCACACTTACATTTACTCACTTACACAATTATCCAACAACACCTCATTTATTCAAACACATAGTAATTTATAGTTAAAATGTTAAAAAATCACCATTACAATTATACACTCATTCATATAGTTACTCTCACAATCACTGACTCTTACACATACTTATTTATATACATCAACTCTCACATACCTTTTATTTTTTTACTTTGTTGAAGATGTACAACTAAAACATATATTCACTCACCAACACACAAATAAATACACTCAGTCACCCAAACAACTGTTTCCACATGCACTCTTAAACCTATACACCTAGTCAATCAACCATTCGCACATCTATCCATAGAGTTACACACACCCCATCCAACCACACACAAACTCAGTGTCCCATACAAATACTCACCCAACTAATCAATAACTAATATACATACTCATGTAGTTTGTGACCAACTGATGCAGCATGTTATACAACAACAGAGACAGTGATGTACACATTCACATAGTTTAGTTACTAATCCATGTATTAAGTGAGACACCTTTAATTACTCACTTAAACAGACAGTCAGACAGCTACTAAATCCTCCATCCAGACAGTTATATATCCACTCAATCTTCAATACAGATTGGTATATATATATATAATACATATTTAAATTTCAAACTGAACCACATTCACTGGATGAAATGGCCGGCTAACTATAACACCCCTGAAACCTATGTTTTTTTCTGTGAATTTCTAAGGTTTTTTAAATGCTCATTTCTAACTATAACGTCTCTGAAAACTATGGTTTTTTAGTGAATATATATATAGATATAGATATGTATTTTAATATGTGTGTGTGTATATTACCTACTGGCGGTGCCCAGTAGGTATAGTTAGGACCTATTTTCCAAAGGAAATCCGCAACATTCTATTCCCAATAAGTCTGGCGCCGGTTGACGAATCTTCGCGAAATTTTCCAAACTTTTGGCCAGCTCCGGTCCGCTCCTATCCTGTTTTTCACGGTGATTCGTCAAGCGGGGGCCGAGAAAAAAGGGGGGTCCCAAACCACGTTTTTCCCATGCATTTTCCCATAGGACCTGTTGACGCAGCTACAGCCTGAAGTGCTGAAATCAATTACACCAAATTTGGCATTGAGGTAGTCCTCAGTTTAGACTCGTGCCTTTTGCTTAAATGGGGTAAATCCGTTCAGTAGTTCCTGAGAAAATTAGAGTTAAAAGTGCATATATATCTATGGCCTCGGAGGATCCGCGCACCCTCCCCGCACCCTAAGCACACCCTCTGCGAACCGTGCGCGCACCCTCCCAATCATGCGCTGAATGCTAATTGGCTGTTGAGTGTCTGTCTACATTTGAAACCAGGAACTGTTGGCAGCCATTTTGTGCCTCGGTAGAAGCGAGACTGAAGAAGTAAGGGGAATAAGTGTTTAAAACATATAAAGGGGGCAGGGTAGAAAACTCTGACCCTCTAGTGTTGCTCAGGGGGTCCCAGAAGGACCCCCTGGGGCCCCCTTTTTTAAAAAAAAATTCTGCAACATGCGCGCAGGGTGTGCGGATCCGGACCAAAAAATGTAAAAAACCCGAAACTCGGACTTCCGCGCTTCGTTAATAATTAGCCCCCGGGTGGGCCAAATCCCGGGGGCAAACTGTTTATATATTAATAGGGGAGGGGGGCTGCGTGGCCCCCCTCCTGGAGCCCTCGAGGGCCCTGGGGACAGCCACCCCCCAGGGCCGGCTCCTACAGTGTCCTGGAGTGCCCACCCCCAGGACACTGTTGTTTGCTATTAGAGGCCAGGAGTCTCCCGCCCTCCCATAGCAAACTTCGTTAGGATTTTGAAAGAGAGAGCAGGTCCTGCTTTCTCTTTCAAAATCCAAACGATATTGCTTTCCCACACGGGGAGCTGCATGTCAGCAGCTCCCCATGTGGAAAATCAATGCTGGCTCCCGAAGGACGCGGGGAGCTGGCTGAGACCGTGGGGGCGTTGGGGCTCCCCCCACGGTCTCCAACGTTTTTTTATAAGCCCCGGGGGATGGGGTCCTCGGGCATAATAAAAATTAGTGAAAGGGGCTATTTTTTTTTTTTACGGGAAAATTTGGAGTCGCGCATCCTAACGCGTTGGGTGCACGGTTCCTAACGCGTTGGGTGCGCGGATCCAAGGAAAAAAACTGACATTTTTGGGAGATAAACATCTAGCTTAAGTGTTTTGTTCTTGAATGGCTGTAAAAAGAGCTGCTGTGTTCATTGAGAGTTGTTGGTACTTATAAGTAAGTACCTATACAGAGTCTAAAGTTGTTGAGGAAGACTGTTTCCTTCATCAGTAAAGTGTACTCCATCTCTCCTATACATTTCTTGCATATGAAAGTGCAGATTGTTATTGTAAATGGACCCCATTCTATAGTCTCTGAGAAAAGCAGAAACAGATTTATTTACATGTTTCCTAGCTTTCTCAATCTGTGGACAAAAATGATTGGACCAGTTCCACTTCTGCCTTTGGCATATGTTAGAATACACAAAGGCAGTTTTGGGAAAAAGTGAAAACAATTCTGCAAAGGTGTCCTTCATAAGCATTTCCAGACCTACCCCAGACAAAGTGCCTAGGTCATTGCCACCACAGTGCACTATTATGAGGTCAGGGTGTTGGATATGCATAAAGATTTTTACCAATGGCATCAATTGGTGCCACTTTAACCCTCTCTGCCCAATCCATGTAATGTCTACATTTGGCAAACCTAGGTCTTTGTGAATGCCTTTGTTTTCTGCATATCTTTGGCTCCAGAAAATATAGCTGTGTCCCACAATCCAAGGGAGGTCTGGATGCACTCAGATGGTCTCTGTAAATGAAATGGCAGTTTGAAAAGTAAGATTTTTCTAAAATGGTGGCTAAGATGCAGTTTTGAAAAAAGACGAGAAATCATTGGATGTTTGACAACCTTCTACAGTGAAAGGTAGGGTGCATGTTTCTGTTTTTTAAACATATGATTCTTATTGGTTAACAAAAAGTGCGTGAAAGGAACATTATATATTATAGGCTGATATGTTGAAAAGTCAAGCACACTTGCTGTTTTGATTAGCAACATTGTGTGCTGAACTTGTGACCTGTGTGCTCAGTTCAGTGTTCCATGACCTGTTGCTAAGGTAACAGGCAGAAGGCAGAATGGGGGTAGGGTTCAAATTTACGTCATTTGGAAAGGGTTGAAATGTTTAACCAATAGAAATGTCTGTTTTGCTTTTGAATTTATGTGGGAAAGAATGTGATTTGATGTTTACATGTATATGTGTGGAAAATGAGAGGGAAACTTTGCCATTCTTTGGTTTTGCTGACAGGTGCACAGTGCAGGGATTCTGTATAAGAAAATCTTGTGTGCGACTGATATACTTCTTAATCTACAAAACAATTTGAAAGGTGAGGTATTTAATTGTGAGGGGATGTATGTAGATTTTAATCAGACTAATGTATTTCTCCTGCTAAAGTGTAGGGAGTACTTTTTTTGTCTACAATCTTATTGACAGCGTGTGTGCATGTAGAAACCATTCTGTTGTAAGCATTTGTGTTTTTCATGTGTTTGCAGACAGATAACTGTGCTGTTTTTATATTTTGGTACAATTAGAAATCAGTCATTGTTTATGAATTTGCAAAATGAGTCACGTTTGAACACTAAAATGTAGTATTTGGAGATTAAGAAATGTGTTTTGGTAAACTCCTAGGGATAGTGTTGTTTGTCTAGAATCACACTGTGAGTCTGTGAGTCTGTGTGCATGTGGGAACCACTGTGAGAGAAGCATTTGGGAGCATCATGTATTTGCTGACAGATAAGTGTTTTAAAACCTGTCAGTTGTCAAGTTTTAGTAGCATTAGAAGCCAGTCATGGCTTATGCGTTGATTAAATGAGTCAGGCATTGACACTAAAGTGGAGTCCTGAAATATGTAGATTGTGTGCAGTCCCCTTACCCTTTCCATAGTAGTGAATTAGTTTTTGTAAACTCCTAGGGATAGTGTTGCTTGTATAGAATCACACTGTGAGCCTGTGTGCATTTGGGAACCAGTGTGATAGAAGCAATTGGTAACATCATGTATTTGCTGACAGATAACTGTTTTAAAACCTGCCATGTTGTCAAGTTTTAGTAGCATTAGAAGCCAGTGTTTGCCTATGGATTGATAAAATGAGTCAGGCTTTGACACTAAAGTGCAGTACTTAAATATGTAGATTGTGTACAGTACTCTTATGCCTTCTACACTACTGAATGAGTTTTGGTAAACTCCTATGATAGTGTTGCTTGCCTAAAATCACACTGTGAGTCTGTGTGCATTTGGGTAAGGATTGTGAGACAAGGATTTGGTAACATTGCGTATTTGCTGACAGATAACTGTTTTAAAACCTGTATTGTTGTCAAGTTTTAGTAGCATTAGAAGCCAGTCCTTGCTTATGCTTTGATTAAATGAGTCAGGCATTGACACTAAAGTGGAGTCCTGAAATATGCAGATTGTGTGCAGTCCTGTTACCCCTTCCATAGTAGTGAATGAGTTTGGGTAAACTCCTAGGGATAGTGTTGCTTGTATAGAATCCCACTGTGAGTCTGTGTGCATTTGGGAACTACTGTGAGAGAAGCATTTGGGAACATCATGTATTTGCTGACAGATAACTGTTTTAAAACCTGCCATGTTGTCAAGTTTTAGTGGCATTAGAAGCCAGTCTTTGCTTATGCTTTGATAAAATGAGTTAGGCTTTGATACTAAAGTGCAGTACTTAAATATGTATATTATGTGCAGTCCCCTTACCGCTTGCACAGTAGTGAATGAGTTTTGGTAAACTCCTAGGGATAGTGTTGCTTGTCTAGAATCACACTGTGAGCCTGTGTGCATTTTGGAACCACTGTGAGAGAAGCATTTGGGAACATCATGTATTTGCTGACAGTTTTAAAACCTGTCATGTTGTCAACTTTTAGTAGCATTAGAAGCCAGTCTTTGCTTATGCTTTGATAAAATGAGTTAGACTTTGACACTAAACTGGAGTCGTGAAATATGTTGATTGTGTGCAGTCTGTTTTAAAACCTGTCATGTTGTCAAGTTTTAGTAGCATTAGAAGCCAGTCATTGCTTATGCATTAATAAAATGAGACCGGCATTGATAGTAAAGTGTAGTACTGAAATATGTATGTTGTGTACAGTACCCTTACCCCTTCCACAGTAGTGAATGAGTTTTGGTAAACTCCTAGAGATAGTGTTGCTCGTCTAGAATCACACTGTGAGGCTGTGTGCATTTGTGAACCACTGTGAGAGAAGCATTTGGGTACTTCATATGTTTGAATATGCATGACTGCTTAAAAACGTTCCTGTTCTCAAGTTTTGTTAGAATTAGAAGGCAGTTATTGCTTATGTAATCACCCAGGAAGTGTCCTTGCAATACTGTAAACATTCAGTTACTATTCAAGTAGTAACTAAGTGAGGCAGGCCTTAGCATATGCTTTGATTCAAATGCTTATCCACTATGCATGCAGTCCTCTAACCATCTACACAGTTCTCTTTCACACCTTTAATTCCATAGTCAGTATTCATACACTTCAAGCAAACACTCTGTTACTCCCCGTGTACTCCTCTAGTGACCCATTCAGTAGCATATACTAAACCATTCACTTTGCCAAAACCCAAACACTTATAAATTCACTCAGGCACTCTCTTTTTAGTACTCTTATCATTCAGTCAGTATCCAAGTGCTCATGCAGCGAGCCAGGCCTTACAATATGGACTGCTTGAAACCCCTATGCAGTATGCATACAGGCCTCTAGTCACCTACACATTTGTCTTTCACTTCTTTAATTAACTAGTCAGTTTCTATATACTTCAATAAACATCTTGTCACTCAACTTGCACTCATCCAGTGACTGATCCAGTACCATGTACTAATCTTTTTACTGTGCCAAAACTGAAAAACTTAACAGTTTTACCCAGGCACTCTTCTAGCAGTAGTCTAATGATTCAGTCAGTTTCCAGGTACTCTTTTTTTTTATTATTTTTTATTTAGCCAAAAGAGAAAAACAGTAAAACAAATTACAGTACATGACATGGGATCAGAAAATCAAGACTGGATAAGCAAATATAAAATATAAAAACAAAATCATCGATAACTCTTTAGTCCCATTGAAGGCAGTACCAAATTCGTTCTGTTCTGATCTGAGAGGGGAGGCCCCTAGCCTTAGCTAAGGCAATCTCCAATTCATATACCCCTCTTACCCACTGCCAAAACTCCGCAAGCGTTGGGGGTTTAGGCTCGATCCAAACCCTGGCAATGCATAATCGACAACAAGCCAGAATAATAGAGAATAAAGCTGCTGATAATAAACCTGGCTCATCTATAAGCCCCAAAAGTATCTCTTTCTCCGAGATAACAATATTAGTTCCTGAAAGGTTACATAGCTCCTTAGCAATCCGTGACCAAAAGGCAGAGAGTGATGGACAGGTAATGAACATATGTCTAATATCAGCAGCATACAATGAACATTTAGGGCAGAAGGTTTTAGGTGTCATATTGAGCGTAGCCCATTTAGAAATGATTTCAGGCGTATAGTACAAAAGGAATAACATCCGATGTTGCTGAAGTTTTAAGTTAATAGACGTAACAGAGGTGTTAATGATCGATAATGACCTATAAAGATCAGTTGTAGTAATGCTAATTTCAAAATAGCGATTTAATTTCTCTACAGCCTGGACAGCGTTGTCTACTGCACCTATAGTCAAATATTTATAAATTTTTCCTATACAGCCCCTGCCCCGGAATTGTAAGAGTGAGCTTACAGATTCCTCCAACGTATTAACGCTCACTAAACCTTCCCCATTAATAAAAAAATCTCTAATTTGCAAAAATTTAAAGAAAGAGTGGTTGGGAACCCCAAATTAATCTCTAAGGGAAGAGAATGACCTAAATCCATCCTGGTCATACAGTTGCCCTAACTGTAGTACACCGCAGTGTTGCCAGATCTTCCAAGCAGAATCACCAAATAAGACCCCCAACCTAGGATTCCCGGTTAAATAAGTACTAGCATGCAAATCGGGGATGTTATACTGCTTTGAAATGTCCCGCCATATCCAAGCAGCGTGTCTCAAAATCTTGAAACAAACGCGTTTGAAGTAATTCGGGTCTGTCATCTGAGCAAGTACAAACCTATACTCCGACCCGCATGTTAACTGATATGAAATCCACTTTTGAGACGTACCAAAACCTTCCATCAAGCTCTGTAAACGCGTAGCAAAAGCAGCCCAAAAATATAGTTTAAAATCCGGTAATCCAAAACCACCCCTCTCGTATGGGAGTTTAAGAAGTTTAATAGTCCGCCTGGCCCTTTTATAGCCCCATATAAAGCTGCCTATAATGCCATCCAGTCTTTTAAAAAATGAAAATGGAACCCGCAGGGGAATACTCCTAAACCAATACAAAAACTTTGGAACGACATTCATCTTAATAACATTACAACGCCCCCAAATAGTTAGAGGCAGTTGGTGCCACCTGCGCAGGTCCGTAGCCACTTTCTTAAATAGTGGTTCGTAATTAATCTTCACTATTTTTTCCGTATGGCTATTGAGGCTAACTCCTAGATAAGTAGCCTTTTGGGTAACGCCCAGAATAGGTGGACAAGGGATAAGTTCAATATTAGTAATTGTTTGAGTTTTACTAGTATTGAGCTTATACCCGGAGATTGATCCAAAACGCTGTGCTTCCGAAACAATCTCCCCCATCGCTTGGACCGGGTCCATTGTAAAAACAGCTATATCGTCCGCGTAAGCGGGTATTTTAATATGAACTTGGTTATAGGAGACCGGGCTAATCCGCTGATTCCGTAGCAAATGACAGATGAAAGGTTCGATATATAATGCAAAAAGTAAAGGAGAAAGGGGACACCCCTGTCGGGTGCCCCTCTGAATAGAAAATGGATCCGAGGTCAGACCGTTAAGCCTAATAACAGCCTGCGAGTTTGCATAAATTGTCTGGATAGCCGAAACAAACTTGCGACGATCCCTACTTCCAACATTATGGCCCAAAGTGCCCCCCAAGTAACTCGGTCGAAAGCCTTCTCGGCATCCAACATTAGCATCGCTACTTTGCCACCCAAGCATTGGGCAGCGTCACACACAGCTATGGCAGTATTGATGTGGATTGTAGTATCCCGCCCTGGGACGAAACCGTGCTGTTGATCCGACACTATTAGCTTTATAAATGGGACGAGTCGGGAGGACAAGATCTTTGAAAAGATTTTTGCGTCGTGATTAATGAGTGAGATTGGACGATAAGAGCCTCTCTCATCTTGAGGCTTCCCTTTTTTAAGAAACACAATTATATTAGTCTGTTTCCAAGACGGGGGAGCATCTCTGCCGTTCAGAATATCGTTCACCATCTTTAAAAAAAACAGACCCAAAATACTTAAGAAAGTTCTGTAAAACCCCAACGGTAAAGCATCCCCCCCAACAGCTTTCCCTGAGGGGAAAGCCTTAATTGCTTCCAAGATTTCAGCTCCGTCCACATCCCTGTCCATTGATAGAGTAGTAAGAGAGTTTAATGCATTCAAACCGCTCTCCTGTAAGTAAGCTGCTAGCCCAAAATGATCGCATGTCGTATCATCCCTATATAAATCTATATAAAATTGCCTAAATTGCTCCAAAATCTCTATAGGTTGGTGATATATTCGGCCATACTCCCCGGTGACACTCTTAATTTGCGTATGGGCCCTAGAATCCGTAAGCTGATAGGCTAACACCCGTCCAATCCTCTCTCCATATTCATATTGTCTTAATCTAGATTCATGATATTGACTGGCCACCTTCTCCCTTAGCTCACGAATGATCTTAGCTCTCGCTATTACAAGTTGCTTGTGGATGTCAACTTCTCGAGGATCTCTATTTAATATTGCTTTAATGTGTTGCTGTTCTAATTCCAAGCACTCCCTTCGCCCGGCTGCTGCAAGCAGTACTCTAACCTGGTTTTGACGAAATAAATACTGTTGGGTAATGCCCCTGATGTATGCCTTAAGACTATCCCAAACCATAGACCATGAAGCAGTATGGGCATTAGTGTCAATAAAATCCACTAATTGTCCTTGCATACGCTGAATATAGTCGTGATTTTTTAGCAGAGTTTTGGGAAATGTAAAACCCCTCGCCGCCTGCGATGTTGTTAATCCAAGAAATATTGAAACCAATAAAGGGTTGTGGTCCAACGTGATTTTTTGACAAACCTCGATATTAGAGTCTGCTAAGCGAGCTTGGTTGACAAACACCATATCTATCCTAGAATATTGGCGATGTGGTTGCGAGAAATATGTAAAACCATTAACTAATGGATAAACCTCCCGCCATAGGTCGACCAACTGGTGTATTCGCAATAGATCTTTAATAGCCGCCCTAGTAGATACCATTCTAACCCGACCCAAGACATTTGAGGAATCTAATTTCTGATCTAAAACGCAATTAAAGTCTCCCATGAGTATAAGTTCACCATCCCAGCCCAACAGCTCTGAGTTGAAAAAAGAAATGTCCTTAGAACAATCGCTATTCGGACCATAAACCACACAGATTGTAAGTTTATGTCCATAGACCGAAAGTTGAGCTATGACCCATCTACCCCTGTTATCGCTAAGTGAAAGTAGTAACGTAAATTTAGTAGTTCGTGCTTGCAAAAGAGCAACGCCACGTATTGAAACAGTCTGGGAGGTGCATGTTATCAGCTGAAATCCCATTTGCTTAAAAAAATTACGATCCTTGAAAGCCAGATGAGTCTCTGTTAGACCAACAATCTGTGGTTGATATGCTTTTAGTTCCTCCGAAACTAATCGTCGTTTAATAGAAGAGTTCAGACCAGCCACATTCCAACACATTATACGAACTCTAGACATTTTCTTCCAAATATTACACTTAAACACAGCCCCTCCAATCCACAATCTTGTCCTAAAATGAAAGGTCCATTGTAGCTTGTAACACTCTGTTTAACACTCTTTTGGCTTTTTTCAACTTTTACCCCCCCTACCCCTGCCCCACCCCCCTACCCCTACCTGTGCCCCCCCACAGCCCTGTGTCTACGGAACGGAATAACCCCCTTTCCCAGCTGTCAATAAGACAGCAACACAACAAGGTACACCCCCTCAGAAAGCGCCCCCCTCCTCTGACCACCAATGGCTAATAAGTACAACAAAATACAGGTGCATTACAAAGCCCCGCCTAACCGTACCAAATAAATCACAGCACATCAATTATTCGTCTCCAACCGGAACGTGAATATGCATGGACGTACAAAAGCCATTATATGCTCCCCATTATATGCTCCCCCTGTCATTTCTTTGGTAATTGTTGCCATTTAGATAGGCTAATCTTAGCCTCTTGTTCATTAAAAAAAATATGTGAACGCCCGTCTTTGATCACCTTGAGACGGGCAGGGTCTTGTAAAAACACAGATGCACCGACAGCCTTAAAAGGATCCATAAGCTGCCTTAGCTGCCACCTTCTGTCCATAGTATGTTTACATAGATCAGAACGAACAAAAATAGACATTGAGTCATATTGTACTGGGGCCGTAGGTCGAGCTTTAAAGAAGATGGCTTGTCTCAATAAAAAGTTCCCAATACACACCAATATTGGTCGAGGAAATGTTGAGGATTGAGAGGGGTTAGCTACTAGGGGGAGCCGATGCGCTCTTTGAATTTGCGTGTCCATATCCCAGTCAGCAAGATCAGAAAATGCTTTAGAGAAAAGATTAACAATAAACCCCGAGCATCAGCGCCCTCCCTTCCTTCAGGTACCCCAAAGACCCTCAGATTCTGGCGTCTTTGCCGATTTTCTAAATCCTCGACCTTAGATTGCATAGTGATCATCAGCTGGTCTTGAACCTTAATTGAGGCACAGGCAGCAGCATTGGCCTCCTCCACTTCGGCAACCCGCTGGTGAAGGTCTAAGACTTCAATACCAAGATTTGAGACCTTTGTAGCAACCTCCTCCAGAGCAGATTTAATCTCCTGTCTATCCGTTCTGGCCTGTAGAAAATAATGCTGTGTCTCCTCGTGTTGGGTTGCCAGTACTGAGAGTACTGTAGATAAAGTGGGTTCCAATTGCAAAGCTATTTTGGGATTCAAAACTTCGCTACTACATTTCTTAGCTGACTCAGCTGCCGCTGCCGAACCCACAGATGTCGGAGATGCCAGACCCAGAGTCCAAGAGTTTGAGGAGAGCTGCTGACCCCCTGCTATACTAATAAGATCTTCCCTTTCTGGTATTTTATCTATAGATGATACCGGAGTTGTTACAAAGGGGATTTGAGTAATAGGACTTACAAAGTTCTCTGTACTTTCCAAATTTATAGGAGGTGTTACACCATCAGCCGCAATGTCACTGGTTTGAACTATCGGGACTTGGCCTTCACCCACCACTATCGGTAGCTCTGCAGGGGTAACAGGAGCAGATCTGGGTCTCTCAGACCGTGTTGCCGAGCCTGTTATTAAATTGCCCAGACTGGCAGGTAAACCAATATTAGATAATCGAGCAACCATAGTTTTCACTTCGCCTTTTGTGGACACCCATTTACGTAGCGGGCTTGCTCCCAAATCCTTCTTTCAGAAGTTATTAACAACCGGTCTTGTAGAGCCTTTGCCCCCAATGGCAGCACCAGCTACTTGTGTCTTCCCATGGCCACGGCCCTTTCCACCTCTACTGCCACCTCCACAGACTTTAGCGCCTTTAGTTGTAGAATTTTTTAACGGCCCCGCTAGGGCCTGTGGCTCTACCTGCTCTGACTGCTCAGATTCTACAACACAGTCCAAAATAATGTCATGAGGTGGAGACAGGCCTGGAGATAGGCCTGCATCCTCAGCGCTCCCGAGCGGTAAGCCATCAGTTTCTGAGGGGTGGTCAGTGTTTGGTAATCGTACAAGTATACCAACTTTCCCAGCTTTCCCAACCTCATCCGCGTCCTTAGCCATCCCGCACTCAACTGCAGCATTAAGTGCCTCGGCTATGGGAAAACCCGGAATGGAGGTTTCTGAACCAATAGCCTGGAAAAGAACAGAAGTTTGTCCAGATTTCAGAAGATTCATAATGGGTTTACCGAGGTTGCTTGTATTAATATTTGGTGATGAGCTCGCATAGGCGCTCCCGCTGCCTCGGCCCCCCCTGTCTCGGCTGAGTACCTGGATAGGGCTATGCTGGATATTGCTGCTTACTGCCATTAGCTCCTCCTCGTCGTTGGCCTCCGTAGCAGCTACTTGTGGAGTCGGGTGCTCCGAGGAGGGGCCATCCCGGTATCACGAAGTTGCTCACCTCACGTTATGCTACAGAGCGTCTTTACAGATCCGGAGCCTGAACGCCACCTCGCGCTGCGAGCGCCGAGAACGGAGCTGCTGACTTGCGTAAGGCGGCACATCAGGTGAGTGCCTTACAGCCTCAAAATCCTTCCCGCTCCTTTCCGTTTTATTGCTGATAATATATTAGTTTCACGTTCCACAGGTCTTTAATCCGTCTTAATCCGTCTTAATCCGTTTTGTAAGGCAGAGCCGTAGCCATCGGTCGATGGTCAGAGCAGCGGGGGGAGAGCTCTAGGAGGCGTCCTTCAGCGGCGAAACAACGTCCGCCATCTTCCTTTCCCCGACAGGCTCGTTTTGTGCATACCCAGTTTCCAGGTACTCATGTAGTGAACCATGCATTACCACATAGAGGGCTACAAATGTCTATGCAGAATGCATCCAGTCTTGTAACACACTATACACTTGTCCTTAACAGCTTCAATTCCCCAGTCAGTATCCATGTACTTTCAGCAAACATTCTGTTACTCCCCTTGCAGTGTTCCAGTGACTTATTCAGCACCATGTTGTAATGCATTCACTGTGCCAAAACTGAAACACTTGTAAATTCACCCAGGTACGCTTCTTGCAATAGTCTAATCATTCAGTCAGTACTTAAGTACTAATGGAGTGAGGCAGGCCTTAGCACATGGATTGATTCAAATGTGTTTCCAGTATGCATGGAGGCCTGTAAGTACCAACACAATTGCCTTTGAGACGTTCAATTTCTCTGTCAGTATCTATAAACTGCAATAAACACTCTGTCACTTTAATTGCACACCTCCACTGACTCATTTGGCAGTAAGTACTAACCTATTCACTGCACTAGAATCCAGAATCTTAACAAGATTCACTGAGTCACTTTTTTTGTAGTACTCTAATGATTCAGTCAGTTGTGAGGTAGTTTTGCAGTGATCCAAGTGTTACTCTATGGGCTGTTTCAAACCTCTATCCATTATGGATGTAGGTCTCTAGCCACCTACATACTTGTCTTTCACACCTTCAATATCCCAGACAGTATTCTTACAGTTCCTGCAAATACTCTCTCACTCTCCTTATACTACTCCAGTGACCCATCCAGCACCATGTACTAATCCATTCACTGCACTGAAAGGCAACCACTTATACATTTACCCAGGTAGTCTCCTTGCAGTGCTTTAATCATACAGTCAGTACCCAAGTACTCATGCAGTGAGCCAGCCCTTAGCACATGAATTGCTTCAAACGTCTATCCAGTATGCATGCAGTCTTCTAACAACCTACACACTTGTCTTTCACATCTTTAATTCCCCACTCAGTATACATATAGTGCAGCAAACATCCTATCACTCCCCTTGTACTCCTCCAGTGACCCATTCAGCACCATGTACTAATCCATTCAGTGCACCAAAACCCAAACACTTATAAATTCACCCAGGTACTCTCTTTGCAGTACTCTAATCATTCAGTCAGTACCCAAGTACTCATGCAGTGAGCCAGGCCTTAGTGCATGAATTGCTTCAAATGCCTATCCACTATGCATGCAGTCCTCTAACCACATACACACTTGTGTTTTACACCTTCAATTCCCTAGTCGGTATTCATACACTTCTAGCAAATACTCTGTCACTCCTCTTGGAGTCCTCTAGTGACCCATTCAGCACCATGGACTAATCCATTCACTGTGCCAAAACCCGAAAACTTATAAACTCACCCAGGCATTCTTCTTGTAGTACTCTAATCATTTAATCATTATCCAAATAGTATTGGATTGAGACAGGCCTTAACGTATGAATGGATGGAAACATGTGTCCAGTATGCATGTAGGTCTCTAATCACCTTCACACTTGTCTTTCACACCATCAATAATCATGTCAGTATTCATACACTTCTTGGAAATACGCTGTCACACACCCAGTTTGTTTCCTAATAGTATTGCAATCATTCAGTCAATTAGCATGTACTCTTTTAGTGAGGTAGGCTTTAGGGCATAAACTGTTTCAAAGTAGTATGCACTATGCTTCTAGTGTTTTAACCATCGTCACACATGTGCTTCATGGCTATAGTTTCTTAGTCAGTTTTTATATAAAATGTGTTATTACAGTAATAGAATAGTATGAATTTGAAAGTTATTAATATACTTTTATTTGTGGTTCTTTTTTACAGATAATGTTTTTCGACATTAAAATAGAGAAATCATGCCTGAAAAAAAAAGAAAAGAACAGAGACAGGAGAATTACTTGAAGAAAAGTCAACCACAAGTATTGAATGTACAAGATGATGTGGCTAAAAAGAAAAAATCTTCTGGTAAGATCACAAAGCAATTTATTAAAAATGTTTGTAGGAGGAAACATAATGTACAGAACGCTGAATCCACTGTGAATGTTTCAACTAGAAAAAAAATTCAAAATAAGAGGAAAAGCAAAAAAACAAATATTCAATTCAGTCAAAGGAGACAAAGTGTGCTAAAAGAAGGCAAAATCAATATAAGGAATTCCGAAAAAAAATATTTTACAAGAGAGTAGTACATAATTTGCTGAAAGATGTGAAGAAATATAAAAGGAGAGCTCTGTTTTATAAAAAGAAGAAGCATATTGAAAACATTGTTGAAGAGGCTTTAGAAGTAAAAAGGAAACTATTCATTTTAGTATTCAACAGAATTCGATCACTAGATAAACCAATCAATTTAATGAAGGCCAAAAGTAGGAGGAAAAGAGTAATTAATAAAAAAAAAGTGTGAATTTTTTTGGGAGAATGGAAATACAGTTCCAGTTCAGAGCCTTTCTTTAATGAAGAGAGTTATTTACAGAGCAAAAAATTACTGTTTGCAGTTGACACCAGTGGTAGAGGTTACGAAGTTATAGATGGTTGTCCAATTGAGAAAGAGAAAATGGTTGAAAGAAATGCAGAAGAAGTGAAAGCTGATGAAGTTCTAGGGAGATGTCTTAAACACCCTGTATATACATGGGATTGCAGTAGTATTTGTAGTGAACGACAGGAATCTATTGATAAATTATGTAGTTTTTTACGAGCATATACTAAAAAAAGTGTTAAACAAAAGATTAAGGTGTTGCAAGGCATAGACCCTTGCAGAGTGAGAAAAAATACTTGTTTGCAAGGTCATTCTCTGGCTTGTCTTTCTAGGAAAGTTTGTGAAAGTGTTTTTCACCATTTCAGGATGCTGGCAGTACATTATACTCAAATGCGGAAGTTAGTGAGAAGATTGTATTATGCTAAAAGTCCAGCACTAAAGTTAAATGAGTTGAACAGTGCTCTTTTACGTGGCTCAGTATCAGATGTGAAGAAGGTTTGTGAGGATATTGAGTTTTGTTACTTTGGTCCTCAGCAAGAGAGTGGAGAAACTGTGACATTAGTAGAAGAAAATGTTGAAGACAATGTAGAACCGGCGATTATAAAAAAATTTGAGGATGAAATCACAAAGTTTAAGGTAATTTCAGGTGAAAGACCAAATGTTTCTTGTATTTGTTGTCGGCGAACTCACTATAAAAATCAGACTAGGGGTGTCAATCTGTATTTAAAAAGTGAAATTGAAGATAATGATAAGTGGATGGAATTTGCAACTTATTTGCTGGTTGAGGATTGTTTTGAGTTGGGATCTGAGCAGCGCATTTGCAAATATTGTTATAACAAATTAGATGAGAATAAAATGCCTGCTAGAGCAGTTCATAATAATCTAGAGTTGGTTGCTATTCCTCCAGAGCTGATAGATTTAAATACGCATGAGTCTATTCTCATTCAATCTGTTCACCCGTTTCAGGCTATTGTTCGTATGGAGCCTAAAACAGGTAAATTACCTCCATCAGAGTTGCAAAGAGGATTGAAAGGAAGAGCTGTGTATTTACCGTTAGACTTAAGGAAAAATATTGAAACTATTGGTGTAGACCATGCAGAAAATGAGCCACTAGTCATTCTAGTTACTGTTGTTCCTACCAAGAATAAGAAAATCTGGCAAGAGTTAGTGGATTTTAGAAAAGTGCAAAAGGCATCATTGTATCTGTTAAAAAAAAATGAGTACTATAGAAATGTGTTTGTAGGAGAAGAAGAAATAGATTTAGCAGAAGATACTGAAACATTAAGTGGACAAATTGAAAAAGTGGACATGTCCAGATGTGAAGAAATCTATGAACATTACAGTGTACATCCACTTCATTCTAAAGAGGTGATGGGGAATACGATTGAGTTGTTCCAAATGAAAAAAGCAACAGGAAGTCCCATGAGTGTATGGGAAGAGAGTTTGGAAGCTTGTTGTTTCCAACAGGAAAAGGTGGACGATATGATGAACGTCCTGTGCAGATTCCTGCATCTGAATATCGGACAACAAGATTATATGCAGAAGATCCAAGATTTCGACAATGTATCCCTTATATGTTTCATCTTCTGTTTGAAAGTGACTTGTCTGGACCTTCATATGCAGTAAATCACATTTTAAAAACGGGAATGCATCTGCAAAATGTAACTGCTAAGAATTTTATGGATAAAGTGCATCAGAGAGATGATCATTTATAATCTCAGTTGATTAATCTGATGGCATGTCAGCGAGGGACTAATGAATATTGGTACCGTCGTCATGGAGAACTGAAATGTATGCTACGTAACTTGGGAACTCCTACATGGTTTGTTACACTAAGCTGTGCTGAGTATGCTTGGGATGATTTACTTGAAGTTCTTCGAGAGGCAAATTGCAATATAAAAAATATTGAATACAAGACACCTGGAGAATTGTGCTCATTGGATCCTGTTAATGTATGCAGATATTTCAATCATAGATTTGAAGATATGATGTCTTTCATCTGCAATAAAAAGAATCCTCCTCTTGGAGAAGTTGTGGATTTCTTTTGGAGAAAGGAGTATCAAGCAAGAGGTGCTCCTCATATACATATGTTGTTATGGATCAAGGACGCCCCCAAATTTGGAACAGATTCAGATGAAACTGTTTTGTCTTTCATTGAAGATTATGCCACATGTGCTGTACCCGATAGCAAAGAACATAACTTAAAAAAACAAGTCTTATGATTCCAAAGCCATCGATGTGGAAAATACTGTCGACGAAAGTACAAGTCAAAGGATAAGTTCTATACCAAATGTCGTTTTGGATTTCCACGTCCTGTATTATCCAAAGGAAGAGTGATATTCAGTATGTTGCGGACAATTCCATTGCTGTTGTTCGGTATGTAACGTCCTACATTACTAAAGCAGAAAAGACGGAATTGAATGAAATGTGGGAAGAGATTTCTCACGAGCAGACTCTAAGTAAGAAATTATACAGTTTCAGTTTGAAGATGTTATCGCATCGTGAAATTGGAGAATATGAATGTTCAGATCGGTTATCATCTGCAAATCTATATTCAAAAAGTAGAAGAATCATTTGGGTCTTGCAGGAATGCGAAATCGGGTACTGAAATCTGTTCAAGAAATTGAATATTTAGCAGAAAAAGAACCAGAAAGCACAGATATTTTGAAAACGAATATGTTGGACACATATTAACTGAACAGAAGTCATCATCTTGAGAGCATATGAAGTGCTGCAAAACTACACTTTTAAACGGAATACTACAGGGAACATCAATGATGGAAAATATGCAGTTATTGGTTCTGAAGGATGTCTGGTGAAACAGAGGAAAGGAAATTTAATTAATCACAGGAAACTGAGTTGCGACACTGCTGATAAAAGGGAATTTTACTATTTAGCCCTTTTGCCAATGTTCAAACCATGGCGTTCAGAACTGGAATTACTTGGAGATTTTCAGAGCTATGAAGATTCATTTAATGCTTGTAAAGATAGCATACAATGAAGTGCTTTTGCAAATTAAGTGAAAATGTTGAATGATGAAATTGATCAAGAAGCTACAATTGCAGCTGAGATTGCTAGAGACAGTTCTCAAGACAGTCAAAGTTCTGCTGCACTGAGTCAAGATCCACTAGGACACCCAATTGTTGAAAATGAAGCAGAAACTGCCATGAATGAGGTGGAAACAGCAATGTATCAAGCTCAAGAAGATGTATTACAGTTAGGAAACTTGGAAGAACAACTAAATGTTGAACAGAAACAAATATATCAACAAGTGAAAGAGCAGATTGAACATGGATTACTTCATGAAAAGAAAGGGTGCTCATGTACATCATTTCAACCTATCCGAATGTATGTGCGTGGTCAAGCTGGAACACAAAAAAGTTTCTTAATTAAAGTAATTACAAGTTATCTGCAAAAAACAACTGAGTCGCATTTGTCTTGTGTTGTCACTGCTCCAACTGGGTTGGCAGCACATAACATTAAATGAATTACTTTACATCGTTTACTAATGCTACCAGTAGAGCATGAGAACAAATTGGAATTCCACAAGCTATCTGGAGAAGCTTGTTGTGAAGTTTCAAGAGTCTTGAAGAAAATGAAACTTCTCATTATTGATGAGGTGAGCATGGTCTCTAACTTGATGCTTGCCTTTGTGCATTTAAGAATGCAACAAATTCTTAAAACAGATTATGACATGTTATTTGAAGGAAAACACGTCATCGTTTTTGGAGATCTATTGCAACTTACTGCGGTAAAAGGACAACCGGTATTTAAAACACTTGCACATGAAGATACCAGAAAGTCTCTTGGTACTGTTGGTAATGTGAACATTTGGATTAATTTTGAATACAAAGAACTGACAACAAATATGCGACAAGCAAATTATGCTGATTATGGAAGTATTCTTCAAGATATAAGAATTGGAATTCTTACAAAACATGGCAAACAAGCTTTGGAAAGTCGATTACTTTGCAATGTCTTTCCAAATGAAAATGTACTTCCTGCAAAAGTGTACATGAAAATTGCTGAAAATAAATCAGTGATCTGTTTAATGCCAACACTGCGAGAGTGTTCCATATTCAACGAAGAACTCTTGAAACTGGAAAATGAAGAAATTATAAAAATGGAAGCAATCGATAAATAGAGCATGAAGGAATTACTATTATTTTGACGGGAAAGTTGAAAACAAAACTGGATCCTTTAATAAAAAAAATATCTAAAACAGCTGGTTTAGAAAAGACACTGTATGCGTGTGTAAACTGTCGGGTAATTTTAAGGCAAAATTTGGATGTATAAAAAGGGTCAGTTAATGGCGCAATGGGTAAAGTGGTAGATTTTGTTAATTATCAGAAAAAAGAAGGAATTGAATTTTTTAAAATTAAATTTGATCAGATTGAAGAAGTTAAAGAAATTGGTTGTTGTTCAGTTCGTTTTTTGCTTGTTAAAGATTTATATGTCCGTAGGAAAAATATTTCCATTTTCTCTGGCATATGCAGTGACTGTTCATAAATCTCAAGGATTAAGTGTAGACAGTGCATTGGTGAACATTGGATCTACTGTATTTAAAGAGGGTATGGCATATGTTGCTTTGTCGCGAGTCAGAACTTTATCTGGTTTGTTTTTGATTGATTTTGATGAGACAAAGGTTACTGCAGATGCAAACTGTGTTAAAGAGTATAATAGGTTAAGAAGGGTGTATGCTCCAAATTTAGGTCAATATCCTGTATTTGAAAAGCGTGTGGTTGGTCGAAAAAGAAGGTTTGACAGTATCTGTTCTGAAGGTGTTGAGAAGGGAATAGCACAAGATAATGTTGTGATTGCAAGTAAAAATAAATTGGACACTGTTGAAGAGGTTGTTGGTTATCAGTTTGAAAATAGTTCAGGTGTCAACTGCTATGCTAATGTAGTGGTCAATGTTGTTTTTTATCTTGAAGGTTTGCAAGAACAAATTATGCAGAATCGGCAACAAAGATTTTGTTCTCTGTTGCAATTCTGTTTTTGAACAATTGACGACAGACACAAGTAAAATACAATCTGTTTCAGATGTTCGTAATCTTTTGGATGTGTGTTCTGGTTCTACACAATTTTCACAAAATATCCAACAAGATGCTCAGGAATTTTTAATGTATATGCTTACCATTTTTGAAAATGAAGGTGTAGAAATAGAAAATATTTTTGGCCTTTCTTACAAATGGGAACATTATTGTGAAAATTGTATGTATACATGTAGCTCCAATGTAGACACTGAGAGATTTCTGTACTTAACATTACCAGACTGTAAATCAGTGTCTTTCAATAAGTTAGTTAAAGGTGCAAATCAAAACATGGAGTGTAGCCAATGTAAATCAGAAATGTTATCCACATTATTTTTAACAAAATATGGCAAATACATAATTTTAATGATGCAACGTTGTACAGCTGACGGAAGAAAATTTGACACTTTAATAAAGCAATTTGTAGCAGCACAACTATCAATATCAGGTAGGACTTTTGTAGCAATTGCTATAATTTTCCATGATGGTCCTTCCACAACATCTGGACATTACACTGCCTATCTAAAATGTGACAAAGGCTGGACACTTTGTAATGATGCTCAGTTGGTTTTCAAACAACGTTTGCCTAGTGAATTACCAAATTCCTATCTAATATTTTTAAAGCCAAAGTTTTAGGAAGATAATTCACTCTCTGAGAAATGTATTATTATTAACCCTGGGCGTAGTTCGCAAAGTAGCACTTTGCGAAGCTACGCAAAGTGCAGTTCGCACTATGCGAGCTACGCGTAGCACTTCGCGAACTGCGTAGTACCTTGTTCGCACTGTGCCAGATGTCGTTTTCAATGATTGCACAGTGCGGACAAGCAACCGGCACTGTGCAATCATTGAAAATGGCATCTTGCACAGTGCGAGCTGTAGTTTTCTGCTGCTCGAGTAGATTTTTACTCGAGCGGCAGCTTTCTCAACACGAACTGGTAGTTTCTCATCGCGAGCGGTCGCGAGCATACGCGACCACTCGCAATGAGAAATCTGACCTCCTCGCGTTGGGAATCTCGCCGGGGGGTTTATTTTCCATGCTCGCGATCGCCAACTTGATGTTGCTGATCCCGAACAAGGAAAAAGTCTCGCCGGGATGTCATTTTGCTTGCTCGCGGTCGCCAACTTGATGTTGAGGACCGCGAGCAAGCAAAAAATGACCGTAGCACTATGCAACACTACGCTACGCATGTTCGCGTTGTGCTAAGTGCAGTTCTCGTAGTGCGAAGTAGCGCGAACTTTGCAAACTACGCGAGCGTAGCGTAGCGTAGTGCTTTGCCCAGCCTTAATTATTATAATTTAATAGGACTACCATTGGACAATTTAGATAAAAAAGGAGTGCAAAAATACCATTTGGCCTCAAGGAAAGGTATATGTTTGAATTATGGACTTTTTGGTGGTCATTGATTCGGTGAATATTTTAAAGCGGCAACATTTACAGTTTTTATAAGTTAAACTTATATAATTTTGTTAGCCGTAAGCATTTCATATATGTATGATTTGTATTTTCTGGTATTTTACTGAGAATAGCATGTTGGGTTTTTGTTAACAATCTTTCTGATTGAAATCACTATTTCTAGTGAAATTCAATATATTCTGAGAACAGCAAAAAAGGCTAACAAATTACTTTGTGGAAATTATGCTGGGTTGTAAAAAATTTATTATTACATGTTATAACTATTTTTTTCTTTTCTTTCACAGATCCTAATTGATGTCATCAGTGATGTCACTGACCATGTCATGAGTGATGTAATATGTGACGTCATCAGCAGTGCATTGCGGGGGCGTGAGTTATAGTTAGCTGAACTAAGTATAACGGGGGAATATCTAGGGTTTTGTACGAGGGAAATGTCCAGCTAACTATAACGCCCCTGAAACCTATGTTTTTTTCAGTGAATTTCTAAGGTTTTAAAATGCCAATTCCTAGCTATAACGCCCCTGAAACCTATGGTTTTTTCAGTGAATAATATATATATATAGTTTGGAATTTTGGGGATCCAATTGCATTGAGAAAGTTGCTTGTTAAAAGCAGCTTATAAGTATGAAGACACCATGTACTTTTGTAGCCTTGTTATACACCATCTGCAGGTGAGCAGATGGGATGAGTACGCCTACGAAAAGGGGAGAGTATAGAAGAGTGAGAGTACCACGGATTAGAAAATGGGGATCACAATTGTCAATGACTTCACATGTGTTTTTGTTTGCATGTGATCATTGAAGTCGAACATTGATTATTATTGTGATCAAATATGTGCTATATATTACACTAAAAAATGGTTGACTCTTGTTAGAGCTGGGGGTCTCTAGTTGGCAGAGGTAGGTACCTTTGACCAAATAGGGACCCTTGCTTCTTGTCAGGGTAAGGGGGTACACTCCTAAAATAACCCCTGCTCACCCCCTTGGTAGCTTGGCATGAGCAGACAGGCTTATCTCGGAGGCAGTGTGTAAAGCATTTGTTAACACATACAGTAATACAGTGAAAACACTACAAATGGACACCACACCACACTGTACTAGGGTCTGACAAGTAAATCAAATAATCCAATCATGGAGTCACTAATCAATACATGAATTTACAATAGAGAGCATATGCACTTTAGCACTGATCGGCAGTGGTAAAGGGCCCAGAGTCATGAAAGAGCCAACAACAGGTCAGACAAAATACAGAAGGAAGGCAAACCCTGCAAAAAGGGCCAAGTCCAACAATTGTGATTAGTCTGTACAGTTCTGATTCCCTGCTGCCATTTTAAGTATGAGACTAGAGATGTTTTAAGGCATGGGACAAGAAGGCTCTGGCCCATGAGCCCAGCCTTTTAGGTGGCCCCTGATAGACCCAGCTCTGTTTTGCAAAGTCTTACCCTGATGACCTTGAGTAATTCTTAAACAGATTGTTTTAAATACCATTATCCTTTAATTTATTTTTTATTGTAAGTGATGTGTGAGAGTATATTACTGACATTTTACTGAGAAATGTTGTTTATGTTACATGCAACATCCATAAAAAAAGTTTCTTTTAGATCAAAACAGGACATCACATACGAGAAATCGGAGGGAGACAGAGAGATTATTTTTAGAAATATTAGTGAGCAGCTGCTGCGTTACAATATTGAAAACGTACATCATTATCCCTGAATATTAGATGCAAACACATTTAGAGTTTGGATGAGGATGCCTGTGCAAGGTGAGTGTCCTGGCAAGAGAGGGCATGAAAGAGCTGTTATTGGATCATAAATTCCAAACTATCTAAACAGGCGCCCCAAAAATATGTTTGGCTTAGGGCCCCCCAAATCCTTAAGATGGCCCTGTATGAGACACCAGTCTAATTAGGCTTACAGTGACCCATAAAGATCGAAGATAATTTATACCTAAATAACATCTTCCAGAATTAACACGAGGTTTTACCAGGCACAATTGTTACTAGTGTCAAGATGGGTCTTCCACTTGCTGTCGGTTCCATGGAATCAGCTAAGGCATTCTCAATGGAACATACTTATCATACATTCTTATCTGTGATTTAAGTTTAAAAGCATTTTGGGGTGGAAAATAAAATATGAAAACACTCTAAATATCTTGCATAATTCACACAATATGAGCATTTCGGTAAATGATAATTTATGAGAAGCCTTTTCATTGAGGTCAGAAAATGTCAGAGATTCCCAAACTCTATTGTTCTCTTTGACACCCTTATCTAGTCCTTAGAGCTTATAATGTGAATTGGCAGTAAGCTGGTTGGCTTCATTTATAACAGATGAGGGCTGGTCTCCATGCCGATTACTTAACATTGTATGCAACTTCTCCCAGCTGCACTTTTCCTCCACTCAAAGAACCACATTAACACTTTGGTCATGTGGTCAGTTATTTGGCAACAGAGTTGATGTGCATAGGTATGCATGTATGTACAGTTATTTTATAGAGAACACAATTACCAGAGGTATCCAGGCACAGAATGTGAGACTAAAAAGTAAAGTAAGGCACAGCACTAGTCTAACTCTGAAATGATAGTCAGGTTTTTGTGCTTTTGGAATTGCATGATTTCATCAAAATAGCAGATGGTTCCATAATTTTGGTGCAAGGATTGAGAAAGCTAGACCTCTTTTAAATCTGAAGTGACAGCTTGGAAAAAGGAGTACACATCAGTTAATATTAGGAGTAAGATTAGATAATATTAGCAATAACTAGAAAAATGGCCCCAAGATTTCATTTAGCAAATTTAAGAGACAGAAGGTCTGGTCTCACCTTTGGCTTATGCAGACTTTATGCTAAACTTCATAACCCTGCATTGTCTTAACAGTAACCTGCATCCAGCGCTGACCTACTGATACTAAAGGGCATATTTACTAACAAGTCACACAGCGCAGCGTCACCTTTCTGCGATGTACTGTGTGACAAAGAAAGTAATTGAATGCACCATATTGAACATAATACAGAGCATTCCTGTCTTTTCCAAGACCTGACACACAAAGTGCTGCCTAGCGCCAATGTAACAGTTTGATAAAAATGCCCCAAAGTCTGTAAAGTAGACTTCATAAAATACCGTCCTCCAGCTACTAGTTGAAAGAAGGGCAGCTTGAGACACATAGGGGCATATTCATGAGGAAGTGGCGGTGAAAGGCGTTAGCCTCCTTGGCTTAACGCCTCTCAATGCCCCTTCAGAAATGCCAGGCTGCACCCTATTCTCAAGAATGTGGTGGTGCAGCTTGGCATTTCCCCCTGCGACTGCGCTAAGTTTCACGACTTAACGCCAACGCAGGCACCCTTGCACCAGAGTGCAAGGGTGTCTGTGAGCAGGGAGGATTGTTTATGTACAGGAAGGTGTCCCTTACTGCACATAATCAAAACCTAAAATGCCGTTTAGTAACTTACATGTAAGTTACAAAACAGCATTTTTTTTAATGATTGGTTTATGTACAGGAAGGGACACCTTCCTGTACACGAACAAACCATGGCATTGTGCTATTTCCTTCTGTGCTGCACAAGGCAGCACACATGGAAATGGCAAAATGAGGAGAAATTAAGCATTTCTCCTCGTTTCGCCACCTTAAGACTAGGATTTTTCTGGTCTTAAGTTGAGCACTGCCACCTATTATCGACGCCCTTGATAATAGGTGGCAGCGTCGAATTCAATGGGTGTTGCGGTGGTACGCCCACCGCAACTCCCACTGCACACCCCCTTTCATGCAAAGTTTAGCGTGAAAGGGTCCCTATTCTCAAGGCAGTGTTAAGCCACTTAACATGGCTTTAAGCCACGTTAAGGTTGTTAACACTGCCTTGAGAATAGGGCACTGGCCCTATCGCCTCGGGAACGTCAAAAAAAGTGACGTTCCCGTGGCCATAGGGGCTTTAGAATATGCCCCATAAACAGTTTATTTTTGGAAGGTAGAAAAAACAGAACCCCATGGTCTAGCTATCTGAAAGAAAGGATTCAAGTCCTTGAAATCGGCCACATATGGGAAAGAAACCGGCCATACTGACTCTAAAACCCGTTTAAATCTCAAACAGTATTGATAAACCGAGGGGAAGATACCCTGCAGCCTGCCAGGAACAAATGTTCATAGTTGATTTTGGAGTCTTTCAGCTCATTAAAAGCCCAATACTATTTTAAAACAAAAACATGCACAAATTATTATGGCAGAAAATGATGCAAATGAGATTTATGCTGTTTCCAATAAAAAAGCATACATCATTGTGGCCTTTCGAACCTTACCTTACTTTAAGATGAAGCCATTTATTCATCTCCTTTCTTGTTGTCAGGTGGTCAGCAGAGAGCAGAACATTTACATAAAACAGATAATGCTCATGAATATTCTGACCAGCTGTAATAAGGCAGCAAGGCACTGCTTGAACACAAAGGACATGACTGAACTTTCCCGAAATGCATGATACTTACAACTCGTCTTTAAAGAACTACTTGAATCTTCTTCATGCTAGTTTGTTTAGCTGTTAACTTTTCAAGCTATTAGATTAATTTAACTCACTATGAATACATTGCAGATTGGCTTGTAGATTTTCTTAATCGCTTATAATGATTTATCAAATTCAATAAAGATTCAATATTTGGTGGTTAGCATCACTACACTTTTATATCAACTGATGGTGGAGAACTCTACCCAACTGTAGTTTGAGGTAAAAATAATGTTGCTTTCTTGCAGTTCTCTCAAAGTCAAAATATATGGGTGAATAAATGTCATCAACATGGCTATTCTACTTCTAGTTAGTTTTACAATGTAGGCAACGCTGTTAGATGCGGAAAACAATACTTTAGAAATGTACTTTTCTTAAACCCCAGTTTTTTATGTTCTGTGAAAGGAGTAAGGCTGTCCTGGAGAAAGTTGAGGTGGTATCCAATGAAGTGTTGCTAGACGTGGAATCCTTGATGTGGTTTTCCCCTGTCTTTTTGCCTCTGCCTCCTGTATTTTTTGCTGTGTTCTGGATTTAGTTTTTGCTGGTCTAGATGTTTTGGGCACTTTGCTCTGTTGATCAGTGCCTGAATGCAAGTGCTCCCTCTATAAATTGTGAACATGGATTGGTGTGTCAATGGTTGGCTTGTTTGACTTACTACTAAGTTCCTAGTACAGTGCACTGTGTGTACCCAGGGCCTTTAAGTCAACTGCTGCAAGTGAGCCTGCAGCACTGATTGTGCCACCCACACAACCAGCCTTTCAGGGGGTATCAGAACTGCCACTGCAGTGTCTGCACGCAGTCTCATCTGCCATGTCGACCTTGTAACTGCACCCACTTGCCAGGCCCTAACCTTTCCTTTTATTACATGTGAGTCACCCCTAATGTGGGCCCAAGGCACTCCTGTGTGCAGGGTGCAGTGTATGTGAAAGGTAGGACATGTACCGATGTGTGTGATATGTCCTGATAGTGAAATGCAGTGTATTTTGTTTTTCACGATTGAAAGGCTATCTGTCTCATAGGTAGAAAGGGGGATACTTTATAGCATCTTATAAGTATAACTTTCTATTGGGACAAGATAGAAAGATGGAGTTTAGTATACCTGAACTAAGAATATGCATCCTTTAGGAAAGGTGATTTTTATATTGTGGGATTGAAAACACCACCTTTAGAAAAAAGGTGTTTTCTTGCTGAGCCATCCTGTGTGCCTCTGCTGGTTTGTGGATTGACTCTCTGGCACTGGGGGGTTGAGGTGTGTCCTGCCTCTCCTGGATGAGCCAGGGCTGGGCTGAATAGACCTGTGCTGCATTTAGAATAGGGAGAGGAGATTTCCTTGTGGATGAATAGGCCGGAAATTCCTTACACAATGATGTCTCCTCCTCCTGCCTGGAAGCTGGACCAGAGAGGACAGAACTGGTTTTGACTGAGCACAGAGCCTCTCTGCCACCAGAGAACAAAGACAAATGGAATATAAATATTGGGGACCAGACCACAGAACTTTAGATTACTTTTGGACTCAAAAGGAACATCTGCCAATGAGAAGAGTTGGGAAAACTGAAGGAGAAGTACTGCCCCTTTGTTGTGTGCTGTCTGGGGATGACCTGCAGTGGCTGTTTCTGCCATGGGATGGACCAAGACTTGGCTGTGTGCTGTGTACCCTGCTTGAAGAAGATCTCCAAGGGCTTGGTGTATATTTCTGGGACACAAAGACTTAATTTCCTCTGTCCTCTTGCATCTGGAACTGCTGTTTCAGCTGCCACAGAGGGAAATTGCAACACTGACACCAGAAGGCGATGCCGCGACCTGCAATGAAGCTGTGGGCACCACTTCTGAAAAGCACGACGCACTGACTGACTCGCACCACAGCCCTGACACCTGCTGACGCTATCGACTCAGTTGCTGTCACCAAGGCCGCTGCCTGAACCGGAGCTGAAGGCACCGCTCGTTATGCTCATGATGCACCACCCGACTTGCACCGCAGCCCCCACCTCATTGGCGCCAGTGCTTCATCATTGCGGAGCCGATACTGACTGTGTGTGACTTTCTGAATCCACCGACACTGCACCGCTGTAAGGAGCTGCTGCCTCGGCGCCACCGCGACATCACCTCCCCAGCAATAGTAAGGAACCATGTCTCGCCTCCCCTGCATCGCAGTGAGGAACCAAAGTGTCACTTCCCCTTGTTTTGTAAGCAACTGTCGCATCATCTCCCCTGTGGTCATAAGGAACTTTCGCCACCCGGCACCAATGAAGCATCTACTCCCCAACGCTGTGCACCATGTTTGCTTTCATCATTTGCCAAGGTACTGATCTTTGAGGGTCTTTGTGACTCCGTGCCCAAAGCCGCGCACCTCGTGGTCAGCGCCGTACTTTGGATTTTTATCTGTCACAACGTTGTAATAGCTCCAGGTGGAGTTATTTTCTGCTGCAAGCTTTATTTGTGTGAATAACCTATTTTTCTAGGATGACTTGGTATATGTATTGTGGATTTTTGTCATTTTAGTCTTGTTTAGTTTAGATAAAGATGACTTGTTGTGCTAAACTGATGTGGTGTCCATTTGTAGTGTTTTCACTGTATTACTAGATAAGCCTGTCTGCTTGTGACAAGCTGCCAAGGGGGTGAGCAGGGGTTGTCTAAGGGTGCAACTCCCTTACCCTGACTAGAAGCAAGGGTACCTACTTGGACAAAGGTGCAAACCATTGCCAACTAGAGACCAACTTTAAACAAGGGAAAGGCATTTTAAGCAAGCTTCCTTCACGCATTCTAGGTCTAAAATGCAATGTACTTGGGTCAGGTTTGCTTCAGAATAATATAATATGCACAGTTCTCCAGTCATATGTTACGAGGTGGTATAACATCTCAAAATCTGTGGGAATAAAATATTATACACCATATAAAGTATTGTGAGGCATCTCCAATACCCCAGTTTTGATGGTTTTATTAAGTATAGGTTTTAGGGAATGTGGGATTAGGAATATGAACATTAGAAGGTATATTGGATCAACAGTAAGTGGCATTGTTGCTCAAATATAAATTTCCTTGACAAATTTGCAAAACAGGAATAGTTGGTTTAATTAGACACTGCGGCCGGGAGAACAGTGACAGTGTCAGAATCTGAAGTCTGTCTCAATGTACATTGGTTTTGGCTGTCATTTTATACATGTCACAGAGTATTATAAAACAATGTGTACATTCCTTTAGAGAAAGAAATCTGGGCCTAGTCACAGAGTCATAAATCTGACCAACTGGAATGGAGCGCAGGTGGGTCTTGACCTAGCGTGGACACAGTGCGGACCAGCAGGTATGTGTCCAGATGCCCGGAATGGGGAGAGCGTGATCACTGAGTGTAGTGAGCATGATATGTTCTGATTGGCTGAGTGTTCCTAACTTCATGTGGCATCTAATTTTACTGTGTTTAGGCAACCAATCTCCTTGAAACATTGTGGTGTTGCTGCATATCAGTGATATTGATCAGGGGTTTTCCTGTTCGCATGTTTATAAACAGGCTACATGTCACCCCACCTATGGTCTGTCAATCAGTTACTCCATGCCTAGGTTGCAGGGCCTGCCTGAACATGTAATTCTGACTCTGGGTTGATGGGGAAGTTGTATCAGGTGGATTCGAAAAAAAACTGTGATGTGAGTTTGTTGTTATGGCATACATTGACATTGTATTTTCCAATATTAAGAACATAATATTCCCAGGGATGAATTAATTGGCCTTATAGATCAGACAATGGGAAGGTTCTAGTTTATACATCTATATTATTGGGTACATACCCTGGATCTTGAGAGGATTGTGAATAAGACACATAAACTGGGAGAGCTTCTAAAGACATAATCAGGTATAGAGGAATGATGTTCCAAAATCAAAAATGAATGTGTACTAAAGCAGGATGGCTCCACCAGATATTTCCTGGGAGAAGATCTTGCCAAAGCTGAAGTTATCAAATCTATGGCAAGTAACGATAGCTACGTTATACGACATTGTTAAACCTGCACATTTGAGGAGAGACCATCTGTTTATAGGTCACAGGCTGTACTGGTATACTGGCAACATGGGGCCAGATGTATGAAGCACTAGTCACAAATAATGGTTGCAATTTACAAACGGCATTGTATTTGGTCGCAATTCAAGGTACGTGATAAATATTAATGAGGTGATCACAAATTGCATCCCAATACGATTTTCTGCTATCACAGGGGTTGAGGCCTGCTGGGGAACATGTTTATGGTTGCTTTTGAATTACTTATTAAAGTGCAGCCCGTTTTTCTTCAAGTATGCGGTGGTCCATTCAACCACTGCCTACTCTTACAAAATGTTTTTATCAACACTCACATTCCTGTTGGAGACACCTTTTTTTGAGAAATGGTCTCCCACTACCTTTGTGTAGCTAGTACTATATTAATATTTTGCAACCAGATTTCAGTCACAAAACATTAATACATTCCATTCCAAATTGTTTTTTAGAAGAACCATCCTAAACACACCTCTTCCACATATCAAAATTCGGCATGTAGTCACAAACCAAAATTGTGATTCTGTAACTTGTTTACTAATGACTTTTTGTGATCGCAAACAGTCCAATTTTGCTAATCTGAATCTTTCTGAATGCAAAATGCATTCTTGTAGAGAATCTGAATTGATGATATTCTGAGAGGATTACATTGTAGATCCTAATTATTTTCCCCCATGTAGGAGTGGAATTAGTTCTGATAACACAACCTAGCCAGCGGCATTGCACAGCCCATAGATTCAGCCCTACTAAATCCAGGGACAATAAGATCTGTTTTTGTCTGAGTGGAAGCCTCAAAATCATATCCATGCTGGAAAAAAAAGAAAATAGTGGAAGATCCTCTTAACCGGATTCTGAGAGCAGCTCATGGAGGTGAAATTCCTCAGGCATTGCACTGCAAGTGGCTCAGCATAACCCTTGCAACCAACATTGATTCCATTCACTCAATTGTCTGTTCCATTCTCACTAGAGATGCCTGCCATCTATCTAACATTTAAAGCACGCAGATGGCCAGGTAGGTCCAGCCGTCATAGTGTCCAAATCGGTAGCTGATGGAAAGGTCACTTCCAGAGTATCAAAGAATCCAGGCAAACTTTCAACATCAATCAAGAAGTTTCGCTAGCATTTTTTCAAGGACCAGTCTATAATTGTATTCGAAACTCAATAGACGTCAGTAGGAAAGTTACTGCAACTGTCAAAATCTAGAAGTCATTCTGATCTTCCCCCAAAACTGGTGGAAGTTGTGACTCTGCCATCGCAACATATATGGTGTAGTTCACTATAGTTTCCTTATCCAGATAGAGAAATATCCCAATGCATCGGAGGCCCTTATCACTGGGATGGACATGGCCTCACTCAGACAGTAAATCCACCATCCCCAAATTATCCAGACGACAGGCTGACCAGGCTGTGCTTTGAAACAAACTGCTCCGCTCACGTTCAAATGAAGTGGTACAGGATGCTTGCTAAAGTAAGACACCAGAACCGTTTCTTTATTCCATTTTCTATGCAGCTCCAATGCAGAAAATGGCTGTGAGATTCTTTTCACATCTTCAGCGCATAAATTAACTCTAAAAATCTCTGCGTTATTGCATGGGCTGCATACAGCAGAGCTCGGAAACAAAGGGCAGTAATTGACTCTTCATGTTTCCGAGCTCTGCTGTCAGAAAAGGATGCACTAAAGCGAGATTTCTCAAGTTAATATATACGTTGTAATAAAAAAAAAGAAGAAACATAGAGACCCCTTCTGCATTTGTGCAATGAATAGGATCCTGATAAGACCCCAGCTCTATGCCATGAAATAGGCATTACTACTAAAGATAGCCTTTTGTTTTCTTTCAGTTTTACTGAAGGAGCAGTAACACTGGCATTGCTCAGTGCCCTATTATAGCAGAGATATGGGGATCTAAACAAGGTAAGACAATAATAATGGTGCATTAGTTTGGTGCATGCATCAGGAAGCTGAATTGAATATATATACATATTTTGTAAAAATGATGAAAGATTCCCTGAATATGAACTGTTCCTAAATGAAAATCTGGAAAAGGCTGAGGGGACCAACATGACTATGGAGCCAGGAGGTGTCTACATCCTCAAGCAGTTTTTAACAAAGAGGCAGTTTATTGCAGGTGGGAGGTTGTGCCGGAAATGTCACATGCATCATAAATGGCCGTGAATCCCGCAACTGAGTAACCAACGTCTTGTAAACCTGGTATCGTGTTTTTATTGTGACCCTGGTATCCCACTTTTCTATAGTGTTTGCCAAGACCTAGACCTATCCCTTGTAGACGATGGTCTAGGACCTTTTATGTGATGTGGAGGGGTGCACCAAGCATGCCATCATAGTGGGCACTGAATTACTGTTCCTCCTCTGGGTGCATCAGAGAAAAACAATGGTGACAGCATACCATGTTTTGTGAACCTTTAATGTCCAGACCGTTTTACCTGTGTCAGAGAGAGTTGGGTATACTTCTCCATGTCATGTACCGTTGAACAGGTATTTTAACCCCAGAACTTTGCGCTGACATTTTAAGTGCAAGTTGAGTGTGTGTATATGTGCAGTGAGTGTGTAGCACATGTATGGCAGCAGGGTGTTGAAGGTGGTATGAGATGTGACTACTAAGACCAGTGAGATCCAGTTTAGGAGCGCAAGGCACAAGAACTGGAGGTCGAGGAGAAGAGCTTCCTAAGACAGTGGAGGTGTATTAGAATCTGGAAGGTTGGAATCCAGATGCTGATATGAGTGAAGGAGGAGATAAGGCTCCCTTTAGAAATTCAGTGAGAACCTTGTTAGGAAAGGACTGGTGATTAGTTCTTTCTGAGCACTGCCATACCAGGTGGGGATGAGGTGTAGTATTGGATTTTCTGTTTCTGTTTTTCAAGGTTGGGAAGTTTCTAGGTTCTATTGCAATTTCCTTCTGACTGTGGCTAGCCACTCTTCTCCAAATAGACTCCAGATGGTACAAAATACTGCTGCCTGTCTTGTTAGTAATTTACCAATTAGAACAGCCTCCCTCCCCTTCTTGTGTCAACTCCACTGGCTCTTAATTAAGAGAATTAAAGTTAAGATATGTTGCATTGTACAGAAAGCTTTGAATGGCAGAGGTCCTGGTTATTTAACTGAAAAACATATTCCTTACCAGCCAAATAGATCCCTTCGCACAGGAGAAAAATCCCTGCTTGTAACTCCCTGTTTCAGAAAAGCCTATACAGGTGGTAAAGCTTTCTTCAATTTGGCCCCCCCATTACTGGAATCAATTACCGATAGATCTTTGAAAATGTTCAGAATATCTTCCGTTTAGAGGACTTCTTAAAACAGAAGTCTTCTGAGTCTTGGTCTTTTGGTCTGTACTGTATGTTTATGATAGCGTGGAGAAACCCTTCCGGGGTTGATTTACGTGCTTTATAAATTGAAAAAATAAAAATAGGTAGGGCCTGTCCTTTCTACCTGTCTGCCTAGCACCTAGAAGCCTGCCCTCCTTCTCAGAGAAAAAGGGAGAAAGCCCAGCCCTGAAGGAGGAGGGACTGTTCAAGAGGAGGAGTCAGTTGTCTTCCTGGTGTAAGGAACACATAGAATTTGATGATTGCCCTTGGGAGCAAATTTGGAGTCAACCCATGCCATGAGTTTTCTCCAACAGTAGCTCCCAGAGTGGACCAAGTGCTGAAATCAAGTCAAGACGTTATCCTATGCTATCGTATACTCCTGCAGCACTCAAAGGTTCCATGCTGCTGCTTACGACTCCTCAGTGAGCCCTGGAATGGAGCTGACATCCTTCTCAAAGAAGAAGCCCACCCAATCCTGGAAACTGAGCTGCCAGAAGAATTGAAGACCACAACTGCATGCAATCACCACCCTTTGGATCTTGGCCTGGAGGCTGCAATTGCTAGGACCACACCAACTGAGTAGGCTTGTCATGCTGGCTCCACAGCCACCACTTGACTTTCAAGTGAAACTGCCACTGCAGTTCCATGTCAGCGGAGATGTGGCTGAGAGCATCAACGAGATGAGCGTCCTCCAAACCATTCTGACTGAGCCAACATGAGTAGTTAATGGGTCCTTGTGCTAAAGGTTGAGCTAGATGTAAAGATTGTTTTCTGCAGTGGGAACAGTGGCTGTTGCTAAGAAATCCTTTTTACTAGGGTACAAATTATTGAACTAAACTGTGAGGTACTTAGAGGGTGTAGACACACAGCGAACAACCCGTATGCCCAATCTGTGCCTATGACTACATTAAAGTGGAACATCTATCAACACAATAATCACTCCAAGAATGGGGAGAGAGTGTTTTAGCAGAAGGGTGGTTTAACTCTGCATCATAGTTATATTTGAAACCATGCAACTGCGCCCCATTAAATTGTGTTGTATAATATTTTGCCATGATCAGAAAGTGTTTTCTTTGTAATAAGATAGGCACTCAGCAGGACAACCCATTTCCTGTGTCCGTTGTAAGCTCTGAGAATTTTTCCCCTTTAAATTCTCAGCTTTTAGCCCCTACACTACCTCCCTGAGAAGCCTTTGACTGCTTGCTTTTGCTACCATGATATCCAAGCATGAGAATGCTGTACTTGTCCCAATTTATAGACACATCGTGGGACGGCCCAAAGATACCAGTGTCAAGTGACATAAAGCCACGATGGCTGGGTAACAGTAGCCTCTGATTGCCATGTGACACCCTGAGCAGGGTCTGGCAGGGGGGCATTTAGTATTGCTCCGCTGCTGAAAATACTCTGTATTTGCACTAAATTAGAGTGACCTCCGGTAATAAACTTGGAGATATGCACACTTCTCAGCTCATGATTGTACCCACATTGATTAATAGTTAGTGAACAGAGGTTGGGAAGGAATGAAAAACAAACAGTTTTACCAACTGGGGAAGAATGATAAACTGCAGCTGAAACAATATACTTGGCAGTGTCAATCAAGGCCCTTATACTTTCATACTCCCAGCTTTATGAGGGTTCAGGACATTGTTTCCTCCTTGTCATGGCTTGACATGTCATTTAGATACAGCAGTTTTGGGACCCTAATTAGAAGCAATATGCATATGAACAACCAAATGAAGAGGGGGGCTTTCTTAAATTGTTATTCTGGAAGCCCAAAGATGATTTACCAGCACTGTGTGTGGTTAGTCCACCGTGATGCCCCAGCAACATTTCTATTTGTATCACTAAGAACTTGACCAGACCTTCAGACTTGAAGGTTGCATGAAAAGAAAATGGATTGCTTGTTAAAGTGACTACCTGGCTTTATTGAACACAACATTATTTGATTCAATGTTAGCATTTGCTTCAAAACTGATGTGATCTGCCCAGTTGATTTCAAGAATGTCATCAATGAAGCTTTGATTTGGATAAGGTAATATAGTGAAACTGCTTAAAGTTCATATTGAGCCACTTCTTCAAGTCAAAATGTTTGACATGAGCTCCTGACCCTGAGACAAGTGTGCCTAAAGATAATTTAATTCCCATAATCAGAACCCAGAATACCCAGACTGGAAGGCATACCAAAATACCTTATGGACAGTAAGTTAAGGTTTTCATGCTAGATGCACTTTATTATATTGTGTACAAATAATTATCAGTGATGGAAGTGCATGAAGTAAACATTATAAGCAAAGCATTTTTAAACATGAGTAATACTATAATTCACATTGAGACACAGCTCTCATTCTCAGTGCCATTGTATTTCAGGATAGATTTGACTTGTGGTGGACATGATGAAAATCTCAAAGGCTTAGGAAGCATAGTGGATACTACATTTCTCAACATCTAATTTGTTTAAGAGTGGCCCAAGGCAATCCTGCAAAGGTTTCTTATTTAAAAACTGAAACAAAAGCTGCATGTCCTCATGATGGCAGGCATGAAGTCATCATTAAGCAAGTGCTCTTTAGATTTTGCTCCATTGATTTATGGTTCCATGTGACCCTAACAGTGATTAAGTGGATGACGCTTAATACCTTGAAGCAGTTTTAGTGCACCCTAAAAAACAATATCAAACTAGTTATCATGAAAGGACTAATCATTTGCATGCAAATGAGAGAGAATGTCAATATCTGGTTTTACACAGCATCAAGACATCTTTGAAATGATGCAACCGGTTTACACCTCTGTTCAAGAGAAAATGCCTACTAGCCAATTGTATTTGGTCACTCGCAAAGATGGCTGTGGTTTGCTTGTTTCTGGTCCATAGTCAGATATATATAGACCAGGGGTCTCCAACCTTCTCTGTAGCAAGAGCTACTTAGGATCAGTTGAAATCATCCCAAGCTACCAATAGTAGTGGTGCATTAGTGACCACCGATGCAGGATGGTCAGGAGTGATCGCATCAGTGCATATGGCAGGGTAGCCTGCAGTTAAAGTAAAAAAGCGTTATCCACCTTAGTCTCAATTCCCCAGGCACCAAGTTATTTATACAAGTAATAAATGTCTACAACCCAAATAATAGATTTAAATGTATTTTGAAAAGTTAACCATCTTCCTCCAAACATCAGCTGAAAATATACACATTATCATCTTGAAAACATGTTTTTAATTGTGGTGTACATATTATAATTCAACGAAGCAAAAGCTTCAATATTGAAAGGCTGGTTACACACAGGAGAGCTAGTCACAGGTAGCTGGTGAGCTACTAGGAGTTCACCAGCTACTCTTTATAGACACCTGATATAGACATACTAAGAGAGTTCTCAGAGGCAGGGTAGAATGTGGGAGTAGAACAAGATATGCAATCCAGTGTTTCACACTTTTATAGCAGAACTGCAATTACACAATAGATTTAACACAAATTTAATGAACATTGCATATTCCATGAAGGTCAGTTAGTAAGTGCCCCCCTTTCATTACCCTGGGTTTAGTATCTGTCATCAAAATCATCTCATCCACCAATCATTTCTCTTACTTGGAGAACCCAATATCAGCAAAACTCATTCAAACTTGTTCTGCTGATATTGCCTCCTTAATCCTCACTATATTCATTTGCATGCTAGAAGAGAAGCCATTTCAATCAAAACTCAAATCCGCCAAAGATCCTGCTTCTCAAAAAACAAACCTTGACACAGATAATCTTGAAAACTTCAGATCTAATTGCAAGCTGCTATTCCTCAGAAAAATCATTGAAAAGCTTTCTCCAACCGCCTCATGAACCATACATTAAACAGTTTCCTAATCAAGTTAAAATATGTTTTCAGGCCTTCTTGCAGCCGAAAGACTGCCTGACTATGATTTTACAAAATGGCCAGTCTGATGTTACTATGTTATGAGTCAGCAGTGTTAGACACTATTAACCACAACTAACTCCTGAACATCCTGTGGTCCAAAAAGAGTATTGAAGGCAAAATTCCAAAATGGTTCAATCCTCTCCACAATTTGTCACTGTGAACTCATCTGAATCTTCTTTCCAGTAAACAGTGGCCCCATACAAGGCTCAATCAAATAGCTCATATATTCATTTGCCTCAGGGTGCCACAGAGCAACATGATCCAATTATCGGAAGACAGTCTACTGTACCCAAAGTCTTTGACTCTTTAGACATTACATCCTGCAAAGTTCTTCCTTGAAAATCCAATACATTTGATGTCTGCCCTCTCTCTAAATCTGAACCCAAATAATGCAAAGTTACTTTTTCTTCATTCCAACAACCCCTGACTCCCATTGGTTTCAAAATGGCTTAATTCCCTGCTTTCAAGCAGAATTATACCCTTTTCAGTACGGCCACCAGATCCTTTAATTTTATCATTGAATCAAACCAAAACCTGATGAAACACGGGAAACAACCTTTACAAAGCAGTCATTACAACGCACTACCTTTGTAATGCAGTCATTAAAACGCACCATCCTTTACATCGCATGCCATGACAACGCAGCCATTACAATGCATGTCACTACATCAAATGTCATTACAACGCATGTCACTACAACTCATGCCATTACAACGCATTATAAGGTAAGTAATGGGGAATAGTAATTTTTAACCCTACACTATCCAACAATTACCCTACTGTTGCACTCACTGGAGTGGGAATAGTAATTTTTACCCCTACACTATCCAACACTTACCCTACTGTTGCACTCACTGGAGTGGAATAGTCATTTTTACCCCTACACTATCCAAAACTTATCCTACTGTTGCACTCACTGGAGTGGGAATAGACATTTTTACCCCTACAGTAACCAACACTTACCCTACTGTTACTATAAAAGTAATGTGCGTTGTAATGGTATGAGTTGTAATGGTATGCGTTGTAATGGAATGCGTTGCAAGTGTAGTTTCTAAAAATGCGTTGTGATGGCATGCATTGTAAAATCATGCATTGTGATAGATGTTGCGATGTAACAACTGCGTTGTAATGGCATGCATTGTAAATGTTTGCGTTGTAATGTCATACAACCATGAAACACATCAACAAACTAACAAAACAGCATCATATTAGCTACATCTCTCCAGGAAAATTATAACCTCCATACCTCAAGCTGACTTCAGTCCACCTAATCAGTCACTTGTCCACTCCCATCTCGATGAAGGTAATTTCATCTTAACTGGTCTTCACAAACCCCCGGTGCCACTGATGCTGCAGCCTGTCTCCTTTTCAGTGCAAAACATTAGACCACATAATTTCAATACTTAAACAACTACACTGGGGGGGCGTGGCCAAGATGGCGGCGAGGTGAGACGCATCTCTCTGTCTCTCCCTCGCGCACCCGAGAATAGCGCCGGAGCGGGACCGATTTCCCTTCCCGTTTCCTGCACACAGCACCGCCGGCGAAGCCCGAGAGCGGGGCGCACCTGTGGAGACCCAGCCGGTGTCCCTGTGAGCGGTGGGGCTCGCCCGCCGGCGGAGGACATCGAGGCCGCTTGCGGCCTAGCAGCGAGCGATACGACCCCGGCCTCAGGTGCGGAGGGCCCAGCGTGGGGGACGGCGCCCACGGCAGTGCGGTAGCGGCCGGGACGGCCCGGGGCTGCACACCAGCGGACACAGCACCGAGCCGGTTGCTGCGGCAGCGCAGACCTGTAGGTCAAGGCGGCGGCTGGCGCCCAGAAGGGCCCGCGGCCTAGCGGGACGTGGCGCGGGCTCGGCCCGACGCGGAGCCTTCGGTGGAATGCAGGGGGCTTGACGGACTGGGGATCACCCGCCCGTACCGGACAGCGCGGTACGATCCGGGACCCGGCACTGCAGCGCACATAGAGGAAGGAGGTGCCGTCAGGAGGCCTCCAGGTCCCCAGAGGTGAGAAGGGAGGACTCGCGACCCCGGGAGTGTGGAGCACAGTGAGGAGCCCAGCGGAACCGGTGCGGACCGGCCCTTCTGAAGCGGGGGTGGGGGTGGAGGAGGTGAGGGCTGCAGACAATCGCCCCACGGTCGGTGGGAGAGAGCCCTGAGATGTGAAGAGCGGTCACGGATTCTGCCCACCCCCCCGTCGGAAGCAGCGTAGGTGAGAGGCGAGGCGACCCGCGGAGGTGCGGAGGGCGAGCCTCGGAGTCCTGCCTGGCCTGCGAGGGGCGCGTTTCCTGCGGCCCCCTCCGGAGGGCCTCGGCTGAGGCGGGCCTACCAGCAAGATGGCGACACAGAGGGGTAAGGGCAAAGACAAGGCCCAGGGCAAGTCGCTGCAGGAGCTGTTTGCCAAGTCCCAGGGGGGGGCGCCGACGGTGGCCCCGGATCCGCGATCGACCACGGCTGAGGCGACGCCGTCGAAGGGGTCAGGAGATGACGGAGCGGAACCTATCACCAAGGCCCTACTGCTGTCGCTATTCGCGGAACAGAAGGAGGAACTTAAAGGCATGCGGCAGGAGCTGGCGGCAGAGCTACGGGAGGTCCGGAGGGACCTGGACGGCCTGGGGGAAAGGGTGCAAGTGGTGGAAGACAGGGCGGACGCACAGGACACGGAACTCTCCCTGGTCCACCAGGACCTTCTCCGGCTACACGACCAGCAAGTGGACATTCAAACCCACCTGGAGGACCTGGAGAATCGGTCAAGGAGGCATAACATCCGCATCCGGGGGGTGAAGCGAGACGCCGAGGCGGGAGACATCTTCACCTTCGCCCGCGAGCTCTTCAATCAGATCCTGGGTAAGCCGGCGGATACGGCGCTCACTCTGGACAGGGCCCATCGGGTGGGCCCTCCGCGCCCGGACAATGCCCTTCCCGCCGACATCCTGGTTTGTGTCCAGGACTACACCACTAAGGAGGAGATCCTCCGGGCGGCCCGAACACAACACCCCATCGCCTTTCGGGGTTAGCACCCGGTGCTCTATCAGGACCTGTCCGCCCTGACACTGCAGAAGCGCAGAACCTTCCGCCCTGTCACGGAGGCCCTCCGTCAACGGGACATCAAATACTCTTGGGGCCATCCGTTTCGTCTTATTTTCCGTCATGAGGATCGGCTGTACCAGCTTCGATCTCTGGCGGAGGCGTGCCAGCTGCTGGACATTGATTGCCCGAAGGAGGAGGGGGACGGCCAGGCACCAAGCTCTCAGAGAACCGGCGGCCCCGGCGTGGGCTGGAGCCTATTGAAGCAGCGACGCAGGGGCTCTAGACGACGGAGGCCGCCCCCCGAGGAGATCGCCCAGGGCCGTCAGGATGCCATATCTTCAGTGGCTGAAACGCTGGCACCGAGGGGCGAGGTCCCCTGAGGGTAACTAACTGGGGTCTGTTGCGAGGTTGTTTTTTTTTTTTTTCTTTTCTCTCCGATGGCTTGTGCCTACGCTCTCGTTGGGGCTTGGCTGGCGGACATGAGGGCGGCCGGGCGGGGGAGGGGGGGACACTTTGGTACGCCACGTTCCCCTTTGACTCTGGACTTCCTGATCTTCCTTGGAAAATGGACTTTTGGTACGCTTCGTGGTTTTGGGGTTGGGGAGGGGGGCTGCATGGGGTTAGTTGGGGTTCTCTGTTTCTTTATTTCCTTTCTTTCTTTTCCTTCTCTTTCCTGTGTCGGGTCGGGGGGGCGGTGGTTGGATGCCAGGGACGCATTTGGGAGGGCACGGGGATGCGCACAGCCAGTGGGTGCTCGCTGATTGATAGGAATGCCTCCAGTGACACTTAAGATCCTTACGCTCAATTTCCGGGGCCTGAATAACCCAATTAAGTGCCGTTCCAGTGTGTAAGGTGGCGGAGATAAAGGGCAGGCTGCTGGTCTATCAATTCCACATGGGAGACTACACATTCACAGCAGGTACGATTTATGCGCCCAACGAGGGACCGGAGCGGTTCCTCCAGACAGCACTGACGAACTTATCGGCCTCCTCGGACCGGAGGTTGTTGCTTGGGGGTGACCTAAACCTGGTCTTCGACAACATGATGGACCGGTCGGCCCATCGCACGGGGCAGGTGGGGGCCTTGTCTCAGTCGGGACACACAGCGCTGCAGGAACTAGACATGGTGGACCTCTGGCGGCTACACAACCCCACGGCCCGGGAATACACACATACGTCGGGTGCGCACGGTACATATGCACGCCTGGATTATTTTCTGGCCACCCGCGTGCTCATTCGGGAGGCCTCGGGGGTGGAGATATTGGCGGCGTCCCTCTCCGACCATGCGGCGGTGGTTATGACGCTGACGCTCCCGCCTATGGGCAGGAGGATGCACCAGTGGCGGTTGCGGGATTCGCTCCTGCTTCGCCCCGCGGTGGTCACACAGCTACAGGGGGTCATTGAGGAATACCTTCGGTTCAATGACAATGGAGCCACAACCCTCGCCACGTGCTGGCTGGCCCTGAAGGCGGTGGTCCGGGGAGCCATTATAGCCCTCTCTGCTGCGGAAAACAAAGAACGACAGGAGAAGCGTGCGGAACTTTCGCAGAAAGTCAGGGAATTGGAACGGATGCATAGCTGAACGGGGGCTCCGAGAGTCTGGCGGCTGTTAAAAGCGCAGAGAGCGCAGCTAGAAGCGCTAGATCGCGACAAGGCGGAGTATGCAGCACTGCGCCTACGGCACAGCTATTATGTGGGAGGTGATAAATGTGGTGGCCTTCTGGCCCGCTGCCTGCGGGAGCGTCGACAACGAGAGGGCGTCAAGGAGATAGAGGACTCCCATGGGGCCCTGCATACAGACGATGGGGAGATTGCCGCGACGTTTCGGGATTTTTATGCCCGGCTCTATGACGCGCAGCCCCTCGACGGTGGCGGGATGGACGCGTATCTGGAACATGCGCGGGTGGAGGGCCTGCCCTTACTCCAGGCTGAGCTGCTGGAATCGCCGATCCGGCCGGAGGAGGTGATTTCAGCCATCGCGAGGCTCAAGGTGGGCAAGTCCCCGGGCCCGGATGGCTTCTCGGCCATGTTTTATAAACAATACTGCTCACTGGTCACTCCACTCCTCACGCGCCTTTTCAACTCGTTTGACACGCTCGGGGAGTTGCCCCCATCCCTACTGGATGCGGCGATCGTGGTGATCCCCGAGCCTGGGAAGGACGGCAAGCAGTGCGGCTCCTATCGGCCTATTTCCCTCCTCAACGTGGATCTCAAGCTGTACACGGGGATCTTGGCGGCTCGTATTGCGCCCCACTTGCCGAACCTCATAGACCCGGACCAGGCGGGCTTTATCCCAGGCCGCCAGACGAGCGACCACACGAAACGGGTCCTGCATCTGATAGAGAAGGCCTCCCGCTTCCCGGCCGACTACGCCTTGCTGGCGGTAGATGCCGAGAAGGCATTCGACCGGGTGCACTGGCCCTATCTCGAGGCGGTCCTGTGCCGGTTCGGCTTCCGGGTCAAAATGAGGGCACGGATACTCAACTGCTACCGCGACCCCCACGCATCGGTCCGAGTTAACGGCCACACGTCATCGCCCTTTCGGGTTTCCCGGGGCACGAGGCAGGGCTGTCCCCTCTCCCCGTTGCTCTTCGCCATGTACATGGAGCCCCTAGCGCAGCACATACGCCAAAACGGCCAAATCGCCGGTGTCCGGTTCGGGGGGGACACTCACAAGGTCTGCCTCTATGCCGACGATGTCCTACTGACCTTCAGGGAGCCCTCGACGTCCCTGGGAGCGATCCTGCAGGAGCTGTCGGTGTTCGGGGATATATCAGGCTTCAAAGTTAACATCGCTAAGTCAGTGGCGCTCTCCCTCTCTCTCGCGCCGGGCACGGTGGCGGACCTCCGCACGAAATATCCGGTCCCCTGGGCGACGGGCCCTGTCCCTTACCTCGGGGTGCTGCTAGCGCCCACGATCCCATGTATTAGGACCATGAACTACGACCGTCTTTCCTCCGCCGTTAAAGCGGATCTCCATCGCTGGCGCCGTCTGCCGATCTCATGGCTGGGGCGGATCGCGGCCATTAAAATGACGATATTGCCTAAAATCCTGTACTTGTTCCACACGCTCCCCATATATCAACCGAAAGGGTGGATCAAGCGGGTCCAATCCGATCTGGCACACTTCATCTGGCAGGGCAGGAAGCCGCGACTCAAACGCCAGATTAGCGCGCTCCCGCCGGAGCACGGGGGCGTTGGCGTCCCGGATCTCTTGCTCTACTTCCAGGCCGCTCAGCTACGGTACCTGGCGGAATGGATGAAGCCCATGTCCGAGAAGCATTGGCTGTTCCAGGACCGGGCGGTGGCGGGGAGGGCCCTGGCCGCGGTCCCGTTTCTTCGGCGGGACCAACGGCCACCCAATCTGTACGCCTCGTGGGTGACCCAGGCAACGGTGCGGACCTGGGACCAGACTGGTGAGAGTCAGGACCTGACGTCCTTCCCCTCGCCTCTCACCCCTTTGTTTGGTAACTTCGACTTCCCGCCGGGGCTTCCAGAATCCGCATTTTCGGGTTGGCGCTACTCCGGCTGCAGAGCGCTGGGGGTCCTTTACGACGCCCAGGGGTTTATTCCCCTAGCACAGTTGGCAGCCGAATACGGCATTCCGGTCACGGACCGGATCGGGTACCTGCAGGTTAAACACTGGGCCACTCGGCCGAGGGAGAAACTTGCAGCGCAGCGCCGGCTCACCCCGTTCGAGCGCTGGCTGATCACTCGCCAGACTGACAAGAAACTGACATCGGATCTATACAAAATGCTCCTGTCGACACACCACCACTCATATCACGCAGGGAGGGCACGCTGGGAGAGGGATTTGGGAAAGGACCTGCTGGCGAAGTAATGGGAGGGCTGTTGCTATAGGGCTCGCCACACAGCTACACACGCAGGGCTCACCGAAACATTTACTAAACTGGTGACGTACTGGTACTACACACCGCAGCGTCTACACCGCATGGATAACTCACATAGCGGGGTCTGTTGGAGAGGGTGCAGTCAACTGGGCACTCTCGCACACATTCTTTGGGATTGCCCCTTGCTAGCGCCCTACTGGCGTCAAATTCTGGATGAGGTGGACAAATACTTTGACACGGAGCTGCCCAGATTCCCTGCATACATCATCCTGGGGGTCCCCAATGCCCTTACCTATCCTCTAAAATCCCGCCGGGGGAAACAGATAGCCTTGGCGCTGGGGGCGGCCACGCAGTGCCTCCTGGCTTGTTGGAGGACACCCCGCATACCCACGCATCTAGAATGGCTGCATCGCCTCTGGCACATCTTGGGGATGGAACGCATCTCTTTGACACTGGCGGGGAAGGGCGACGCTTTCCCGGAACTGTGGCAGCCGTTCAGGTCCTTGTTGGCGCAGGACTTCAGGGAGCTGACGTGTCCCCGATACCTATGCATCCTGCGGCTTAGCGATGACCTGGAAGATGGGGAAGCCACATAGCCGCCTTGTTTGGCCACCGGGTTCGGGGCAGAGCGGTGCACACGCCTTCTTGGTCCCTTCGTTCCCGGGGCAGGGTCTTTACTCCTTCATTTCTCCCTCTTTCCTTTCTTTCTTTGTCTCTCTTGATGGTGGGTTGGGGGGGGATTGGGGGGTTCCGGCGGGAGGGGAGTTGCGGGGGGGGATAGCTTCGGTTTCCCATCCACCTGTGGGGGGGGGGAGACCTCAGCTGCGGCTGCTCCTGCCTGGGCCGGGAAAGTGTATTGGCTTGCCGCTATTGGTTCTTTGATGAAAACCTTTAATAAAAGATTTAAACCTAAACAACTACACTGGTTTCCTGCAGAGGTCTACATCAACTCCAAAATCTCCTGCATAACCAACATGGCTATCCACACTAATCTCCCTCCTTACCTCAAAAATAACTTCATACCACAGGAGGAGAAGAGACAAGAAGGGGGAGAATCAACCCCCTCCTCAAATCCTGAGAAGCAAAAGAGCACATCAAACTTTCTCCTGCCTGGCCCACAGACTTTGGAACGCCATCCACAATGCTATGAGACTGAACTGGAAAATCTTGTCCTTTGGGAAAAACATCAAGACTAATCTGCTCAAAATAAATTATCTCCTCTAGTCACCCTCATCCACCTCTATCAAATTAAAAGACCCCACCCCACCATTCTTTTTACCAGGACCACCCCATCATTTATATTGTGTCTACGTATCTTGTTCTCATATTGTTGCATGTTCTCTGTTATCACGTTGCTCTCCATAACGTACTATATTGGCACAGAGGCTCGGTACACCCTCAATAAATACCCAAATAAGTAAATACAATCAAGTTGACCTCCTAATGATAAATAGCTGATTTAGATCAGCTAAACCTAAAAATATGACCAACAGTCTCTCTGGAGCCTTTACACACTGAGCTGGCATGTGGGCTAGAGGGGCGCATCTATAAACTGCATCAGAGACTTGCTGACAGTGGAAGAGATGATACTGTCTATCTCACAAGGTTCAAGTCAAGTCAAGTCATAAAATTTGTATAGCGCACTACGTACCCAGAGGGTTTCAAGGCGCTTAGGAAGGGGAGGAGGATTATTTGTCAAATATCCACGTTTTAAGCTGCTTTCTGAACGCTAGGTGGTTCTGGGTGAGGCGAAGGTAGGCGGGGAGTGAGTTCCATGTTTTAGCAGCCAGGTATGCAAAGGATCTGCCTCCCATGGTGGTCTTGTTGATGCGAGGTATAGTGGCGAGGGCTTGGCTGGAAGATCGTAGTTGGTGGGAGGGGGTGTAGAAGGACAGTCGAGAGTTGAGGCAATCTGGTCCGATGTCGTAGAGTGATTTGTGTGCGTGGGTAAGCAGTCGGAAGGTGATCCTCTTATTGACGGGTAGCCAGTGGAGGTCTTTAAGGTGATCAGAGATGTGTTCGTTGCGAGGGATGTCTAATATGAGCCTGGCTGATGCGTTTTGGATTCGTTGGAGTTTCTTCTGGAGCTTTGCGGTAGTACCCGCGTAGAGGGTGTTTCCGTAGTCCAGTCGGCTCGTGACTAGAGCGTGGGTAACTGTTTTCCTTGTTTCGAGGGGGATCCAGCGAAATGTTTTTCTGAGCATGCGAAGAATGTTGAAGCAGGAAGAGGATACGGCGCTGACTTGTCTGTTCATTGAGAGTGAAGAATCCAGGATGACGCCTAGGTTCCGTGCGTGGTCTGTCGGGATGGCTGCTTTTCCGAGGGCTTCAGGCCACCAGGAATCGTCCCATGCAGAGGGGGATGTACCTAAGATGAGGACTTCAGTTTTGTCTGAGTTCAGTTTCAGACGGCTTTGTTTCATCCATTCGGCAACTTCTTTCATTCCTTCGTGTAGGTTAGTTTTGGCGGTGCTAGGGTCATTGGTGAGAGAAAGGATTAGTTGAGTGTCGTCCGCGTAGGAGATGATGTTGAGGTTGTGTCGGCGTGCGATGGCCGCGAGGGGGCTCATGTATACGTTGAAGAGGGTGGGACTGAGTGAGGATCCTTGAGGGACGCCGCAGATGACTTCAGAGGCCTCGGACTTGAATGGAGGAAGGCGGACTCTCTGGGTTCTTCCGGTGAGGAACGAGGTGATCCATTCAAGTGCTTTTCCTTGGAATCCGATGTTATTGAGGCGTTGTAGAAGGGTGCTGTGGCAGACTGTATCGAATGCTGCAGAGAGGTCGAGGAGGATGAGGGCGACTGTGTCTCCGTTGTCCAGTAGAGTTCGAATGTCGTCTGTTGCTGCGATGAGGGCAGTCTCAGTGCTGTGTTTGGCTCGGAAGCCGGACTGTGAGGAGTCGAGGGATTTGTTGGCTTCGAGGAAAGCGGCGAGCTGGTTGTTGACGGCTTTCTCGATGACTTTGGCTGGGAATGGAAGAAGCGAGATGGGGCGGTAATTTTTGAGTTCGGTGGGGTCCGCTGTTGGTTTTTTCAGAAGGGCAGTGAGTTCGGCGTGTTTCCAGTCTTCTGGGAAGGTAGCGGAGTTGAAGGAGCAGTTGATGACGTCTCGGAGGTGCGGTGCTATGACGGAGTCTGCTTTGTTGAAGATGTGGTGAGGGCATGGGTCTGTGGGGGATCCTGAGTGGATGGAATTCATCAGGCGGATGGTGTCCTCAGTGGAGATTGGGTTCCAAGCGTTAAGGGTGTTCACGGGGGGAAGGTGGTCAGCAGATGGTAGGGTGGGTTGGTTTCCGGGTTGGTTGTCAAAGCTGTTGTGGATGTCTGCAATCTTGTTGTGGAAAAAAGAGGCTAGGGAGTCGCAGAGGGTTTGAGAGGGGGTGATGTCGTTGGAGTTGGCCGAGGGATTGGAAAATTCCTTGACGATGTTGAAAAGTTCCTTGCTGTTGTGGGCGTTGTTGTCAAGTCGATCCTTGAAAGCTGTTTTCTTGGCTTTTCGGATCAGTTGGTGGTGGGTGCGGGTGGCGCTTTTGAAGGCGTCCTTGGTGCTGGTGGTTGGGTCTTTTTTCCAGGCCTTTTCAAGGGAGCGGCAGAGTTTCTTGGACTTCTTGAGATCATCGTTGAACCATGAGGCTTTCTTGCTGCCAGGTTTGCTTTGACGTTTTTTCAGTGGAGCTAAGGTGTCGGCGGTGTTGGATAACCATAGGGTGAGGTTGGCGGCGGCTTCGTTGGCGTTAGAAGAGAGGGCTGGGGAGTTTCGAAGGAGCGATGCGGAGATTTGGTCCGTGGTGATTTTGTTCCAGTTTCTTTGCAGGGTAGGTTGGGAGTGGATGATGGGTTTCGGCTTGTTGTAGATGAAGTGAACGCAGCTGTGGTCGGTCCAGAGGAGATCCGTAGTGTGGCAGAAGGAGATATGATTGCTGGATGTGAAGATGGGGTCGAGTGTGTGACCTGCGATGTGGGTGGGGGAAGTGACTAGTTGTTTAAGTCCGAGGTTGGCGAGGTTGTCCACGAGGGTGGAGGTGTTGTGGTCGTTGGTCTTTTCAAGGTGAAAGTTGAGGTCTCCCAGAAGGATGTAATCTTTGGAGGGGAGCGCGTGTGGGGTGATGAAGTCCGTGATGTCTTCACTGAATTTTGCGCGGGGTCCTGGTGGTCTGTAGAGGAGAGTGCCTCTGAGTGTTGTTTTGGGGTCGATGTGGATCTGGAAGTGAAGATGTTCGGAGTTGGCGAGATTGACGTCAGAGCTGGTTGAGATGCGGATAGATTTCTTGTGGACGATGGCGATTCCTCCTCCTGTGTGGCTGGTACGGTCTTTGCGGGTGATCTTATAGTCTTCAGGGATGGCAATGGTGATATCTGGTGCGGAGGAAGCATTCATCCATGTTTCCGTAAGGAAGGCGATGTCCGGGGAAATGGTGTCTAGTAGATTCCATAGGTCAATGGCATGCCTATGGACCGATCGGGTGTTGAGAAGGATGCATTGTAGGTGGTTGGGGTCGGGAATCTGTGGTGTGGACGTAGCAGAGATGTTGTCGGTGCCGCTGAATTTGCAGGAGTAGCAGGAGAAAGGGCCATGGGTGTGTCCAGGAGCGGCAAGGACGCAGTTGGGGGTGCGACCGGGGTCGAGGGCTAGGAGGGAGGCGGCATCGTAGGTAATGCGGGAGGGCTGGGCAGCTCGAGGGGCAGGGGGTCTGGCGCTGGGCGCGGTCCAGGCGCGGACGGGCGTAGACGGGCTTACCTTTGGCGCACCTTCGGCGCGGGTTGGGCGCGGACGCTGCGCGTGGGCGCTGCGCGCGGGAACTACTGTCATATATGGATAGCGGAGGGGGAGGGGCGAGGGCGGCTCAGCTGGGAGGCGTGGCGGGCTCAGGGGAACACAACAACAGCAGGATCAAAATGGAGGGGAGGTCAGAGCAGGGCGCCGGGGCAAATCACACACAACAATGCAATCAAAGCAATGTAAGCGCTGTGGGATAATAGCGCTATGAAATTACGAAGCTTACTAAAAATGGAGCTATGCAGATATCACAACTTGGTTACAATGCAGCAATACGATACCACGCTGTGAGGAGCAGCGAGGGGAGCGATCACTCAAGGCGGAAGCAGCGAGTGAATCACAGCGCTGCGAGGTTTGGGGAATGCTTTTGGGTGCTTGTGGGAGGGCGGCTCAGCTGGGAGGCGTGGCGGGCTCAGGGGAACACAACAACAGCAGGATCAAAATGGAGGGGAGGTCAGAGCAGGGCGCCGGGGGAAATCACACACAACAATGCAATCAAAGCAATGTAAGCGCTGTGGGATAATAGCGCTATGAAATTACGAAGCTTACTAAAAATGGAGCTATGCAGATATCACAACTTGGTTACAATGCAGCAATACGATACCACGCTGTGAGGAGCAGCGAGGGGAGCGATCACTCAAGGCGGAAGCAGCGAGTGAATCACCCATAATATCTTAACGTGAGCTAACAGAGAAGAAACAGAAATGCATATTTCAGTGAGTCATGGTCACCCTTTATCAGTCCCAGACTAAGCCATCAAAAGGGTTTTTTAAGGGTCACAGATTATTCCGGGATCATCAAGCATGGCTTGTTGCTCCCCAGCAGGAGAGAGTACAACTTCCAACACCTATACTTTACTTAGATGTTGACTACAGTTTGCTCGATAAACTTGTCATCCTCCTTTATAATTCTCATGATCCTTAATCCATTGTTGGCTACCAACGTCATTCTGATGTATTTAAAGCTCATATTTGAATCTAATCATTTTAGCCTCTTTCCTATTGATGGAAGGGAAGCATTGCAGGCCAGTTCAGTAACATGATGATTTGAATATCGAGACTGAAATTTTTTTTTTCCATGAAAGAGTTTATACTCTTAGGACTAGATGTACGACCATTCCATTTTGCTGCAAGCAAATTGAGATTTTTTGCGACTCACAATTTGCGACTCGCAAAATTGAATGTACAGCAGTGTCTGAGACACTGTTTGCGATTCTCAAATGGGTCACAAGAGACCTGCCTCAAAAATATTCATGAGGCAGGTAGCAATTTGCGACTGATTGGGATTGGCCAGCACTTATTGAGATGGTGGCCAGCTGGGGTCAGCAGACCACGATTTCTGTGACTGCTTTTTAAATAAAGCGTTTTTTTTAATTCAGCCAGTTTTCCTTAAACGTTTCTGTTTCATTTTTAATAATCGGCAGTGGTCCGTAGGACCGCTTAAAAATATTCTTGCTGCCCAACACAAAAGAGAAGGGGTCCCATTTGCTACTGGCATACCAACCAGGTTGTAACAACAATTGTTTTGCGACCGCTTTTGCGGTCGCAAAACAATGGTACATTCCAGTGCAGCTTGCTACCAGGAAGGGACACCTGTGGCACGGCCCTTCCTGATAGCTACTCACAAACTCTATTTTGCAAGTCGGTAACAGGTTACCAACTCTCAATATAGGGTTTGTACATACCACAAACCTTTTTTACAGTTGCAAACGTGCTGATTGCCCTTTGGCGACAGCTAAAAAGGGTCATACATCTGGCCCTTATAGAGAAATTGCACACATCTTCAAAAAGATTTTGCAAGCCAGTTATGTAGTTAGTCTAACAAGAAATACTTGGAAAACTTGGGTTGGATTTCTGGGAGAACAATTCATGTACTAACTTTTGTTACAGAGAATAGGAAAATGCACAAGGGATTGGATCTAAGAATGTAAAGTGGTTGTTAGCATTCAAAATGTTCAGACTAATTGTGGTGAAACTGTGTTTGGCAGCCACATTAATGGTTATCTGAGAAAATTCTACTTTGAAGAAAAGATTACGCTTTATAACATAATGATTGTGAATAGACAGTTTGAAAGAAGTTATTGATGACCATAAACATTGTGTTACGTTAAAAACACAGACCCAATGCAAAATCCTTTTCAGGATTTTCAAACCAATTCAAATTGGTATTTGCCTTGGTTGGTAAGAAAAAACATCGCAAACCAGCGTGCTCAAAGGGCTACTTTGCATTACTCTATGTCAAGAGGGCATTCCATGGGTGGTATATGGGCATTCTTGAGTAACCAACTATGGGTTTTAATGCAAAACTCTATCTAGTACCAATAGTAGATAGGGCTTTGCACCAACATTTAACGCAACTCCAAACTAAGCATTAAAAAAGGAGAAATGCTTTTATTTTTCCTAACGTTTACTGCTTTGCATGTGTGCTACACTGTACTGCATACATAGAAAGTAGGGAAAGTTTTAAAGTTTGACTAAGTATAATATTTTGTACTGGAAGGGTGCCCTTCGGTTACAAAACCTATGTTAGAGTCACTCAGATACATTTGCAGGATGGTGCAAAGGTGTGTGGGTGGCCCTAGGCAGCATGACTTTGTGCCAGAGCCAGTGAGAGAGTAGGATAGAATCATATCTCTGTAGATATGACACTTTCCCACTCTCTCCGTCACACAACACAGTGCAGCAACTTTGGGTGCACTGATCCACTCTGTTGCATTGTAAGTATTGTTAAGTCTTTCTTTAGGGGCAATGTTGTTTAATGTGTGCTTGGGTCCCTGTACTGTGGACCTGTCACTATTGTGTATATAAGAATCCTTTTTTAATCTATTGGTAGTGACACTCCTAAAATGTATCCTTTGTACTCTGTTCTTTGGAACCTTTTTGCCTGTCAGTGTAACATTGCAGATTTATTGAAGCAAAGGTATTAATTAACCACACAAATAAGAAATACATTTCTCACTCCCAGCAAGCACAACTAAGAGCAAGTGCCACTAAAACTACTAAAAGACAGATCAGACTTTTGTCGCTCTTCCTTTTTTTCTTTCCTCTAAAATGCAGTTATTATTTGGGAAGTAGACATTTGCCGCATTATGTTTATTTATTGCCCCACTGGAATCTGTTACTGGAATGTATCTCCTTTTGCTAAAACTTAAAGCGGGTTTTGATAATGATATACATCATAATACTGAAAAGATGTTGAAACGAAAATGCAAACGAAGAATTCACATTTATTAGACTTATCTACAAGTAGGAGAACATATCATAAGAAGAACAATGAAAGCCAACGTAATAGTGCGTTGAGGCAGTGATCGTGTGATAATGTAATATAAGAGAAAAACAAAGGGAGAGCGCGGAAAAGACCAGACAACAAAAGCAAATAAATGCATGACAAGCATTTGGTGCTATATTTTAGTGCAAAATGTATCCTCGTGTTCATCTTAGATGAGATGACACCTTTGCCGCAAAAAAGAATGCAAAAAACATGAGTTATGTTATTCTATGTTAGAGAAATTTGATATAGGGCAAACGAATCACACCTGAAGGAGTATCTTGGCGCTCAGCACAGTACTAGGTAAAAGAGAATAACCAGGGGGCATATCAGCAACAGCCGGCGATAATTATCGCTAAGCGCACTTAGTGCAAGGATAATTATCGCCGGCTATCGCTGGATTTTATCGCAGAGATAGCGTGCTATCAGCAACGCTTATTTCCAATGCGATAAAGAATCCAACGATAGCTGCTAAATGTGCGATAATCGCACAGAGATAGGCGATACATTGATGATAGGGCAGGGTGGTCTCATCCTCAGAATCCACCACCCATAGGCTATAATGGCTTAGTCAGTTTAAAAGCAGGCGTAATGAAACCTGCGATAAGCGCGGTGAGCGCTACTTTTCTCGTCGCTACACAGGTTAGCGATTTGCTTGATAATTGGAGAAATGTCTGTTAACGACATTTTCCACGTTATTTTAGTAGGGTACGTCCACTTTGCATATTATTGGCGTTGCAAAGATGGGCGTTAGGGAAACCGGTGCTGAGGCATAGGAACACGCGTTAGCGTGCCCTTGCTGATAGTGCGATAGAATTATCGCCACTTTTCGCCCGAAAACGGATGCTAAAGCGGCGATAATTATATTGCTTCCCCTTGATGATATGACCCCAGGTCTTCAGGAGTTTTTTAAAGCCGTTGAAATTAGAGCAAGACAAGATGACAAAATGAAGTTTGTTCCAGTGGTGGGGAGCAAGGTAGAAAATTGACGACCCCCATATTTGACCATATGAAAGCAGCGTTGACATAACAGAAGTTGGCCTTTAGATATAGATTCCAACTGGGTATGTATTGACGAAGTTTCTCTTGAAGGTAGAGTGGGCCTTTACTAAACAAAGATTAGTGAATAAGACACAAAAGTTTAAACAAAGAACATTTTACCACAGGCTGCTAATTGAGGTATTTCAGTGTGGGCTCCAAAGGGGAGTGTGAAGGGAGTTTACAGACCAGGCATGCAGCGTTGTTCTCAACCACTTGCAGTTGAGGGCATCAACTCATTTGGAGCTATGAAAAGGGTATTACCATTGACCAAGCAGCTTGCAATGAGTGCCATAGTAAGAGTTCTCCTAGAGTTTACAGGGAGCCACTAAAATACCTTTTATGAGCATGAGCATAATACCAATGCATGCACCACAAGTGGACCTACCCTGGTCTCTCATGGAGAGGGTCAGGTCAACCAGAATGCCAAGATGTTTTACCACCTTTTTATGATGGGTGACCCCCCTAATTCAGGAGGCCACCAGTCATCCGACTTGTATGCACAGACTTTGCCAAACAGCAGAAAATCAGTCTCATCACCATTCAGCTGAAATCACCATAAACAGTACTTACTCGTGTTCTGTTTAATGCTGAACAATGTCATGTCATACATCCACCCCAGTACAGAGATCTGGGCCTAAATCCATCCTTATTCTGCTCCCCATGCTATTCCAGTTTAGACCCAGCCATATTCAAATCAGTCTTGACCCTGTTCCCCAAGGTAACAGTCCAGCCCGGACTGCCAGGCCAGGTCCTTCCTGGACTTGAAATAAGCATCCTAGGACCAGTTTCAGGGCATCACCCTTCCTCAGCCAGGCTAGCTTGACTCCAGTGGCATGGAGAGCACAGGACCCACGTCTTGGCATACCCGTCCCACTCGGGGTGACAAATGCAAAAAGTACAATTGATGGACAGAGTGCTTAACAATGTCATACATTCACCCCAGTACAGAGATACAGGCCTTAACCCATAATTGTATTGCTCCCCTTACCATTCCAGTCTAGACCCAGCCTTATGCAAATCAGTCTTGACCCTGTTCCCCATGGGAGCAGTCCAGCCCTAACTCCTAGTCCAGGTCCTCCCTGGACTGGAAACCCCCTTATCAGCCAGACTTGCTTCACTCCAGATGGTATAGAGAGCACGGGACCCACTTCTGGGCATAACCGTCCCACTTGGGTGGCAAATGCAAAAAGAACAATTGATGGACAGAATGCTGAACAAGGTCATACATTCACCCCAGTACAGAAGTCGGGTAATGGGCACTATAATTGTTGCCCACCTCCAATAACAACATGAAATCTGAGTGGCAAAGCCCATAAAAGATCATTGAAAAAATTGATCAAGTAACTTGCAAACTACAGCTTGCAGAAGCACATATGCAAATGTATCATATACAAAACAAAAGAAAGAGCTCTACAATTGTTTGCTACCTTTTTCCAAGGTGTTCCCTGATATCCCAGGGAGAACCCATCTTGCTACTCATGCCATTCAGACTAAAGAAGGAACAATTGTCAAAGAGGTTCCTTATCAAATACCTTGAGGCCATAAGAAGAGCTATCCAAGAAGAGATAGAGCAAATGCTGAAACGTGGTGTCATTGAACCCTCAGCTACTAAGTGATGTTCCCCCATTGTGCTTGTTTCCAAGCCTGGTGGAGCCATCTAGTTCTGTGTTAATGCCCGTGCAGTAAATAAAATGTTAAAATGCGACAACTATCCATTACCAAGAATAGATGAGTTGATTGAGAGGAGCTTGGTATATTTCTACTGTGGTACTCACAAAAGGATACTGGCAGGGTTCACTGGAATAAAAGGATACAGAGAAAACATGACCCATATGGGGTGTTTCAATTTACCATTCTCCCGTGTGGACTGTATGGGGCTCCAACCACTTTCCAGCTTTTCATGAATCAACTTCTTAAAAGACATCATGCAAATAACTCGGCATACTTGGATGAAGTAGTAATTGTCAGTAAAAACTGGAAAGACCATCTTAAACATTTACAGTCATTTATATCAGAATTACAAAATGAAGGTCTCCGTATTACTGAAAAAAATCAAAATTCACCCATAGTAAAGTCAGATATTTAGGGTACTTGGGGGCATATCAACAACAACAGGCGATAATTATCGCTCAGCGCTCTTAGCGTGAGGATAATTACGCCGGCTAGCGTTGATTTTTATCGCTGAGATAGCGTGCTATTAGCAACGCTTATCTCAATAGCGATAAAAATCCTCATGCTAAGTGGCTAACGTGAGATTATCGCTGGAAACCCAGCGATAATCACACGTTACCTTGTTGATAGGGACAGGAAAACTTAGCCATGATATCCTCCTTCCATAGGATATCATGGCTAAGTCTGAAAATTAGCAGACGTAAAAAAGCAGCGTTAACCGCGGTTAGCGCTGCTTTTTTTGTCTCTAACAGGGTTAGCGACATTCTTGATAATAGGAGAAATGTCGCTTAGCGACATTTCTCCTATTATTGTACTCTGGAACGCCCCCTTTGCATCTCATTAGAGATGCAAGGGGAAGCGTAGAGTAAAAGGGTGCTAACATGCAAATTTGCGTGTTAGCACCCTGTTGTTGATAGGGTGTTAGTTTTATCTCTGCTTTTTTGGCTTTTAAAGCCAAAAAAGCAGAGATAAAGCCCTTGTTGATATGCCCCTTGCTTGGGTAGGGACTTATTGAACATCAAGAAGAAAAGGCTAAAGTCCATCACTGACATACCATTCCCACTGAACAAGCGAGATGTTGGAGCTTTCCTAGGACTTCTAGGTCATTACAGAAGAGTTATTCCCCACTACACAAAAATATCCTCTCAGTTGACTAATCTCCTTTAGGAACACACAATGAATCTATGCTTTTAAACAGCCTTCTAGCAAGTCTCTCCATGGCATCAATAAATTTAAAATAATAACCGCTTCAAAGCCTATCCTACAGTGTCCTGACTTCACCAAATCATTTTTACTTCAAAGTGGTGCTTCTAAAATGTATATCAAAGCTGTCCTGTCTCATGAAAATAAAGCAGGCAAGGAAAATCCTGTTGTATTTATCAGCAGCCAACTGTTCCCCAGGGAAATACACTATCCTGTGATGGAAAAGGAAGGCTTACCCATTAAGTAGGCAGTGGAGGAACTGTGCTGTTATTTGGAAGGATGACCATTCATTCTCCTTACTGACCAAGCTTCCTAACTTGGTTAAGCAGGAACAAAGGGTCTAATGCTAGGGATCTTCACTGGTTCCTACCCCTTCAACCATTCTAATTCGAGGTTTGACATCTTCCGGGAAATCAAAAAGGTGATTCGGATTTCATTTCCAGATATCTTCTTCTCCCCCAACAGGAAAATTTAAGGAGGGGGTATGTGATGTTCTCGGTGTGACAGAACAGGAGGGAGAGGCAGAGGGGGACTTACCTGGTATTCATTGCTGGGCCACACCAACATCGACACCTACAATACAAGAAGAAGTGAACACAATAAAAACAAAGGCGGGACACAGGGACGAAGCAATAGTATACATTAAAATGAAGGAACAACCCAATTTTGAACAGGAAGAAGAAAGACAGTGAAAGGGAAGTAGGACTACAAAAGGAGGAGGTGTATCGCAGTGAAAGGATAGAGACAGAAAGGTCAAGAAGACAGATAGAGATGGATGGGACACCTAAGGACCTTTCTGAATGAAAACCCACTGCATGAATTAAGAGAGGGACAGGAGAGCAAGAGACCACTATGAATTCTGAAGGATCTCCTGAGGACTAAAACCTCCGGTGTGGCCCTTGGTCCCGGAGGACCGTGGCTAGCACAGGTGCGTACAAGAGTGCAAGGGTGGAGGGAGCATGCTGAGGAAAGTCAAGTGGATATTTAATTAAGATTGAATGGAGATGGGTAAGCAAACCTTTGTGAACCACACAGAGAGCTGTGAAAGTGTTAAGGCACCAGTTATAAATAAAAGGAAAAGTGTACGCTACATAAAGGGTAAAAAACAGGAGAAGAAAAAGTTCTCTGGATGCCTACTGCTGAAGTTTTCTTAATAGGTTATGTAATTTGTGTTTGGTTGGGTTTCTCTTATTTTTCTTTCAGTAAAATACCCAACAGAGGAAAAAGTGATCAGAAAGAAGGAAGCTCCAAAAAGCAAAGGTCAGTGTTCATATATATTGAATAACTTTTATAAGATTTCTTATACTATATTGTGAGATTTGAGTTTATAATTATATGCTGGGTTCTCCTAAATAATACTTATGAGAGTGATTTACACTACGTATGGTTGAATGTGGTTGATTGTATGGTAGTTGATTCCAAGGGATACATTTCTTGCGATATTGTTTTATCGATCACTCCACATATTGAAAACATAGGAAGCAGTTGTTGCAAAAATCGCTTATACTTTGGAGGCTGGTAATTTCAAAACACATCATATAGTGAAATTTGTCCTATCTTTCATGCTTCTTCTCTGGATGCTAAGGATCTCATTTGGTATTTGGTTCACGAGCAATGCAATATCAATCCTACACAACGAGCTGGCAACCATGTTGGAAGCCTATTTTCACCGTATGCTATCTGGTGAACAAAAACCTTTCACTGCAGTTTTCTCATGCCATGTAGGTATGCTAGGCCTCTTGGATTTTTTTCTGAAGATATATACTAAAACTGGAGATCTGTCATTGGAAAGAAAAACAATATCAGTAGCACTGAGGGGGATTGACTGGGGTAAATGTTTGCATTTTTCCTCCTGCCTAGTACTGTCATATTGGGGTCACATTAAATATGGTACATGATCTGATGCATTCTTGCACTTGCTAGGGCCTCCCAACAGTTTTCTCAGTGGCAGAACCAATGGTGACGCATGTATTGAGAAACTTACCATCCCCCATGCGCTGCCATTGTGTCACTTTTGTGACACAGTGGCGGTGTAAACAATGTAGACAATTTACAACGTGACGCATCTAGGGAGATGCATCATGTTGTAAAGCCCTATGTCACTTTATACCTGAATCAGGTATAATGTATGCAGGGTGGGCGTTCCCATGAAGGGAAGCCTTGTAAAAGTGACGCAGTGAAATCTACAAGATTTCACTGCTCCACTTCTAGGACGCCACTGTGTCAAAACCTTACGCCTGCTTGAAGCAGGTGTAAGGAGTGACGCAATACAATAAGTTTAGGTCTGAACATGCATTGCTGGAGTTGCATCGTGCATGTGACACAACTCCAGTAATGCATGACTTTTGGGTCAACAGATGCGTCAGAATTTCTTACGCATCTGTCAATCCTTGCACCATGGTGCGCCATATTGTAAATACAGCGCATCCATGGTGGCGCAAGGGTATAGCAGGCTGGTGCAGGGAAACTGACGCATCTCTACTGATGCATCAGTTTCTTGTAAATCAGCCCCCTCATGATTTAAGGGAAGTTTAAATTGAGTGCTCTGATAATGACCCCCTCTTTTGTATGGCTTACTGTCTGCAGAATTTGCTCACATAGGATGCAATGATTATCCTTCATAAAATGGCCAGTAATAACTTGCTATATGTATTGCATTTAATGTGCAGCCATGCTTAAAATTATGTAGATTACAGATTATTTATTTCCCATATTAGTCATGCCCAATCCTGTGACTTGTAAAGGAAAAAAAAGCATAGTTGGCCATGCTAGGAGTCTGACGTTTGGCCTTCAAACACAGATGTAATTAAAAGTGTAAATCAAAGGGTACAATTTTGCTATATTGAGGTTAGGTACATATGAGGCTTCAAAGTACGTAATCGATAGTTCTGCTGCTCTTTTGGGGCACTGGGCAGATGGTGTAATTCCATGGTTAGTGCTAAGGGAAAGTCCTGGCACTCTAAAGTTTGCCATTTTCAAAGGAAACTGATTGACATGTGCACTATTTGTGCATGCAGTTCAGTAGCTTCTAATCATGTATTCATGAGTAAACAACCTTTTATGAAAAAATAAAATAACTGGGACTATTTTAAACAAATATGTTGACTCCTCAGCTGCCACTTACATTTCTGATTCTAGCAAAGCTTAATTTTAGTTCATCTTGATCAGCTTTTTTACAGAACTGCAATAAATGTTTTTTTGAGCATAGCGTTTTGCTACTGCCTGCTATCCTTGAGATGTTTACAACATGAAGGAGCAATGATGCAATAAAGCATGATAAAATAATTGCATCTCCCATCACTTAATCATTAATTTGTTTACAACCAGATTCCCCCTTTTTTGTGGTGCCCATTTCATACATTCAGAAAGCACTTGGAAAAAAATAGTGTCCATCTTGTTTTATTGTTTCGTATACATCTGAACGTTCTTTGTCATTAGCCTATGCAGTTACAAAGCGTGAGGGGAGTGGTTTTCAGGCTGGCCAAAACTGATTTCTGGAGGGATCGCAAAATGATTTTTTTTATTCCTTCTGGGAAATATAGATAAGAGTTTTCTTCACCATTTGTCAGTGGAGGAGGTCATTTCGCCCAAAAAGTTACCAATCCTTCTCCAAATCTGAGACTTTTTCATTACCACCGAGCCCTAAATCAGGCACCATGGGCCTTCTTTAGAGTTTGACGAAATGGTGTATTCACTGGCTTTATGGACTTCGCACATGGCTCTCAGTTGAGGACTAGACTATCTGAGGCTGTTGCAGAACCTTACAAACACCTAAAGATAGGACTTTAGATGTTAGTCAAACAGGTGCATGCTTTAGGTCTTGTATCCAACTGCAGTGCTAATTCCCATCCGCACGAAGAGGAGTTATTGGCTATAAGCAATTGGGTTATTAGTTACTCAGGATGTGAGGCATGAACCAGTAATAGGTACGCAATTGAGTGCTTACTGGGAACGAAGTACCCGATTGTAGCACTTGACTCTCTCACTGTAGCAAAACAGAGAAGTCCAAGGGGAGGTGGTGTGGACTTGTGATTGCTATCCGCTGACACACAACCAATATCATTGTTGAGTCAGAAAAAAAGGAAAAGTTTTTATTACACACACACTACTAAATAATTTGCATTAATTTACAGATAATTACATAAGAAAGATGGAAATATCTTTGATGACATTGTGAAATCACATTTGGCCCTACTGGGCAGGGCCGGACTGGCCATAGCGGGCACCGGGCGTTTCCCCGGTAGGCCGCTAGGGCGGGGAGCGGTTTTGGCACCCTGGGGGGTTGTTTTTGTTACCAGAGGTCGGCAATATCAGCCCCCTGTAACAAAATCAGCCGAAACCGGCCCGGGCAAACTGCTTGGCTGCACTCCCCCTCACCCCAGGGGGTACCGGATGAACAGTTTGCCACGGCCGGTTTCTGTTCCCAGTCCCAGGCCCTGCTACATCATAATCACAATACTCCGCACCTGTACCAGATGCAACATCAAGATTTAAGCAGGAGCAATTTTAGATAGAGCTATGTGTTTGACTTTGTCAAAGGCGTTACAACATCAATATATAAAGCAAGTGTATGGGCTGTGTCAAGGGGGCAACATATTAAAAAATACAGCAAACGTATAGGCTTTGTCAAGGAGTAGCCATTAAAAAACAATAAAAGTGATGACCAGACTTAAGTGCAATCATTTCCATTACTAAAAACATTGTAATGTTTCTCAATAATCATTGTCAATATTGTGCTTTCAATAGAACATTGTAAATCAAAATGACATTTCAGAATCTTTATCTTACTTTTACACATTGGTTATGTAAAATGCAGCCATAGAACCAACCACTAGGAGTCCCTTGCACGCTAGCACACGAGAGCAAATGCTCCAGCCCCAGTAGTGTTTTAAAATTAAAGGAAATTTGCTCCCAAGGTCAGGAATTCAGCTCCCTTGGAAACAGAGTGTTACTTTCTGCAAGTGTTCCAGAGGGGCTGCTGCATCTCCCACAGCCCCCACAGTACGTTGGATAAATAAATGAGGGTGGTGCCTCATAAACAATATCCAGTTGCAAGGTATTTTGGGGAAATGCATTTCCAAAATGATGCTCAATTCCTATTCAGAGTATTGGACACAATTATGTTTGATATTAGAAGGGGCAATGGAAAGAATAAACTATGGAAGCTTGAGTCAAGATTTATTCTTGACTTTGATAGATTAGCACCATTTTGTTTGAACTCTGAAGACGAAATGGCAGTGCATTTGGGCTAATTAACCCCTTCCCCGCTCATGACGGAACCACTCCGTCATGAGCCACGGTTGCGCCGTGCTCATGACGGAGTGGTTCCGTCATGCTGTGGCCGTTGGCGGCCGCTCCGCCCACGCGGCGCTAATTCCCCACCTGTGCGGGCGATTAGCGCAGTGGGCGGAGACGTGACGGAACCACTCCGTCATGAGCACAGCTCAACCGTGGCTCGTGACGGAGTGGTTCCGTCACGAGCACAGCGCCACCGCGCTGCCCCCAAACCCCCCCCCAGCGCCGCGGCGGAATTCCTGCCGCGGCAAAGGGGTTAAGTTCATATTGTGATAAACAGTATGCTTCTTTTTTCTGACTTCTAAAGTGTTGAGCATTTTAACCCGTTTTAAACTGGCTTATCTCTTACTTTTCTTTTGTTTTCACTTAGGTATCTTCACTTGACTTAAAATGAATTTAGTCAGCTAAGTAATTTTCCAAATTAATTATTATATTTTGGTTTGACGTGTATCATTGTTATTTGCCCACTTGAGCTTGATAGTGTGCAGTTATCAGTCATTGTCTGACTTGCCCATATCTGATTTTAACTGTGTGTTAATATCTAAAGCAGTGTCAGTTCGCAACATGCACAAAAATGCAATCATTTATAGCATATAACGATGTTTTGATAAATGTGGCAACAGTTGTAATGGGTGTTTCAAAAAACAAGTTCTAACAATTATTCACATTGACAGAATTACTGCCGTGTTTTGATTTTGAATAATTGCACATAGGGGTTAACTTTAAGTAGATACAAAAAGCGAAGCTGTTGGTATCTAGTAAGGGAGGTGCACGATTAACAAGTATTATGCTTGATTTAGTAATCTCAAATTCATTTGTGATTATGCAGATTATAATTTATCATTTTTTGCACATCATGCATTCATTTTATTTATATTTCTTTCATGTATTGTCTACTGCATGGTATGGTATTTTCAAAATGGTGGCTGCTATTTTGGATATTGTAAGAATACATGTGGGCATTTGTCCGGCCTATCAAATCAATACTCTTTCAGGCATAGAGTGACGAGTACATTATGCAAAAAAGAAGCGGAGAACTCTAGGTAGTTATCAAGTTTAGGTACAAAGCCGCTCCTAAATAGAGCACCTCAACACCAGCGACACTCTAGATTTGCTCACCTCAAATGTCTTCTTTTCTATCAAAGTCTTTAAGCATAGGACTACCATGATGCCATCCATGCCGAGATAGAAAGAGACAAAGTCTTTTGCCATTTCTACAGCAAAGTCTTTAAACATAGGACTAGCACAGTGCTGTCAATGCCGAGCTGTAAAATGGCAAAAGCCTTTTGCGACTCCAGGCACAGTATTATAGCTTTGAATTGGTAAAATACCAACCAAGCAAACCTGAAATGAATAAAAGCAACCCCTGACATGTGTTTGAGAGTTAGATAAGATCTGTGCAAGTAGAACAAATGTATCGTTTACAATATCACTTTTCTAGATACAATGAATGAATTTCAAGGAATGTTAGATTATTCCAACTCTGGTATTGATTGTGCCTAATCCTCCTCCCACTTTTCGCTTAGACCAACGAGAGGCATTCTAATATAACTTCTTATTGCCTGATAAAGGCACGTCACCACTTTTATACGACCCATCGTGGTAGACAATATTTGACAAGCACTATGTACTTGCGGCTCTACTAAACCCATACCACAATGGTTGCTCAATGTAGCAACCACTGCTTGATGCAACAAAAATTGCCCTCTCTGGATCTTAAAAGTGGTGGAAAATTCCTCAAATGATAATATCACCCTACAAATCTCCTAGCCTATGCACCCCATGGATTGCCTACTCCGCTAACCCCACAATCTTCCCAATAGAATTATTTGTTCCAAACTTCTCAATGGAATGCCCGGGGCATTAGGGCCTCTGAGTGTGAGTTCATTGAAGCGCTCAACCCCAACAGTGCCTCACGACCTTCCACGTAGTGGGCATTCCCCACACTGGTCTTCTGACAGTGTCCACGAGTATTCTATGCAGCATATCCATATCTGGTTTTCTCTCCAAATTCACCTTCCCTGAAAATCTTTGTGAAAGAATTCATTGTGTAAACCACTGTAACTTTGGTGCTAGATAATAGCTTTCCATATTTGGGGTAGATAGTCCTCCCTGACTAGTGGGCCATTGCAGCTTTGCCAATGCCACTCTTCGCCTATCTGCCTAAGCTGCAAAGGAGCCGGAAGGAGAGCCAGAGAGCCCGGGGGTCGGACGTACTGTTGGGCTGACAGCTGTGGAGAAGCAGGAGGAAAGGTGAGCTGCTGCAGCTCTGCACAGCCATTACATTTTAATACCTTCATTTTTAGGGTCTATTAATAGGTCCTCATTGAGTGGGAGCCCGTTACCCGCAGAAGTAGCCCAGCTAGGTCGGGGTCCGGCGTGCGGGCACCTGATAGCTCCTGTCCGCTACTCACCACTACTCGCCTGATACCTGCGAGACACCCAGTCTGTTACCAGTTGAACATCGGTCTGTAATCATCCAGTTATCTGCAGAAGATCGGGACCCACCCCGTCATACTCATGTGATGCCACGTTTGTTCATCACTGCTTGCTGTTTTCCTCTCTCTCTGCAGAGCAGCTCTTGTGATCATGTGACCAAGGTGTTGGCTGCGGGGGCAACGGAAGTAGCTGCTGTTGAACGGTCTGTCTTCACCCTCTTTTTGGCTGAACAGGTTGTTGTTGTTACTAACTATCATTTCAAACATCATTGCCATTGTCAGCCCCTCCACTTCCCACTTAACATCATGATCCAAATTGGTGGCAGAATTTAGTTGGAATCTCCTTGCAATACCCCCCTCCCCCAAAAAAAGAAATTGCTTGCAATCCAAAAAGAATAAATCTCTGCGCAGTTAACGCAATGAGGTCAGGACGGCTGCGTGAGGCTATACCACTTCCTCAAACAAAGAGGTAGAGAAAGGAAGGGAGAGAGTGGGGACTGATTCCTGCACAGCAATTTGAGTATTCCAACAAGAGATATAGACCAAGAGTCAGACAATTTGGCAGCACTATCTCTAACTTCTCCTGAAGATGACAAATACTCAAGAGTTCGTAGTCAGTCAGTAATACTTTATTCGATAAAAATTTCCATCATAAAAGTAAGTATACAGTAACATGACCTATTTAGACATGTGATAAAAAGTCAGTAAAATCGCTAGAATTTATACCACATTACACATAAAATTACACTTACAAAAGACATGTTAAAAATCTTCATTAATAACATAATAATCCCGGTCTACGTAGTAAGTTGAGGCCTAAGTTTCCTCATGCGAATCACCCAAGCACTCCCGATAAATTTGGCGACACCACACACCAATGAAGAGGAGGATGTATCGGTACAAAGTACTCGCAGGGCCATTACGTGGCAACGAAGGCCCAGGCCCCTACATAATGGTTTTAGCCATATCCTCCTGGGTGCCTTGTAAGCCGGACAAGCAAACATAAGGTGTGCCAAGGACTCAGTGGGGGCTGCACAACACGGGCACGGCTTTGTTGGACTACCATATGAGTTCCACCCAGAAGTAAAAGCATTTACAGGGAGGGTTCCAAATCTAATTCTTAGATATAGTGATCTGTCAAGGGGTTTCTTAATGTAGTCAAGAAATGATTCAAATAGCCTAGACTCCTTATGATCCAGAAACCGCTCAGTGAGAGAACCCCCAGTGCCACTACGAGTAAACTCCAGCTGGACCCACTCCCAATAAAGCTTCTTAATAACTAGTTTAGGTGGGGGAGATTGATTCTTCCATAGATCACTAAGACCCATAGATCCCACCAGCTGCCGCAGGTTACACAACCACTTAATCCTGTTACCTTTGTCCAACAAGATAAGTTCATCCAATGCAGCAGCATAGTTCTTAAGCTCCTCAGTTCTTCTCAGCCGGACCCAAAAAAGTAAGGGGCGCAAGCGCACAATATCCTTAAGGGGACGCCTGCCCATGTCTAGACGTAAAGGTATCAATGGGGTGGAAACTGGTAAGGCAACCAAATCTCTCAGAAATTTGTTTTCAGAGGTTATTAAATCCGGGATATTTTCAAACCCCCAGAGCTCAGAACCATACAGGGCACTAGGTAATATTTGGCCTTCGTAAATATCTAGGGCCGGGGCCACGGGTTTGCTCACTGACACTCTATGCTCACGCATTACCACCCCTGCAACTCTTTTAAAGTTTAATGACATTTTAGCCAAATGGTCAGTCCAACACATCCGGCTATTCACCCTAACTCCCAGGTAGTCAAAGGACTCCACCATCTCCAAGGACTCACCATTAAGCGAAAAATTATTCCAAATTTTTCTGGAAGGGGATATGGCCATAAGTTTGGTTTTCGAGGTGTTAATTGTAAGACCCCTATCATTGCAAAAATCGCTAAATCGGTCCAATAGCTTTTGGAGACCTGTCGGGGTTTTTGAAATCAGAATGGTGTCGTCCGCGAAGAGGAGAGTTGGTATTTTTTCACCCGCCAGGGATGGAGCATCCGCCGGCTCTTCTCCCAGGTGGTCCACCACACCATTTACAAATAGGGAAAATAGAGTCGGCGCCATGACACAGCCCTGGCGGACTCCCCTCCTCTCGGGCACCCTCTCAGTCAATTGGCCCTGGGTACCCCATCTGATTCTTGCGTAGTTACCCTCGTGGAGCTTGACTATAAGGTCCAGTAGGTAACCTGGCAAGCCCAGCTCTTCCAAAACTTCCCATAGCCTAGCACGAGGGACCAGATCGAACGCCATCCTGAGGTCTATAAAGGCCAGATAAAGACTACCGTGATTAATTGACACGGTTTTCCAGTAGATCGAAAAAAAGCGGAAGACCTGGTCCATTGTACCTACTTTTCTCCGAAATCCGGCCTGATAATGAGAAAGAACCTGCTTCTCATCCATCCATGTACCTACCCGCAAAATGATGACCCTTCCAACCACTTTCTGAATCACGTCTATCAGACTGATTGGTCTGTAGTTGGCGGGGTCCTCCGTATCCCCCTTCTTATAGACCGTGATTACTTCGGCCCCCTTCCACGAGTCTGGGACAGGATGGCCCCTAGATATTAGGTTCATTATTAATGCAATGACTGTAGCCCAAACTACGGGTTCTTTTATAAGGAGGTCTCCCGGAATGCCATCTTGGCCAGCTGCCTTCCTAGGGGTTAGGTGTCTTATGGCCTCTAAAACCTCGGAAGGCTCATATGAGTTCTCAACCGAAAATACTGGAACTCGAAACAGATATTTGGGTGCATCATAGTCACCGTAAATTGTTGAAAAATGGGAATACCATTGTTGGCTAGTAATGTGATTAGCCATCAGAGGCCTATTATAATTTCTGGCTTTATTAATCAAATCCCAAAACAGTGAACTATTTTTCATTCTTGATGCATTTTTAAGGTCCTGCCAGTACAGTTCCTCCCATTCTTTTTTTGCCCGAGCTTGTTCTTCCGCGTACTCCCTCCTAGCTATTCTCACCAACGATTGGTTCTTATTACGAAGGGCAACAGTTAACTCACGTCTTTTTGCCCGACATTTTGTAGAATACCAGGGATTGCTGGGTTTAGGTGCATTTGTTTTAGAACTCCGGGTTAAAAATAATTTGCCAACTTCTTCAATGGCATTAGTGTAAATTTGTGGGAAGAGCGAGTCATTGCCCACCTCTGTCACCATGGTTATAACCTTCAACTCAGTAATCAGCCCATCAATGTACCTCTTAATCTTTGCCAGTTTATCTGGGTGAGAGCCTACCTTCTCCCATTTCAATCTTCGATTGCCGTCGTATGGGATCACCTCCTTTGTTATCTTCAATTTGGCTGGGTTTTGGTTGCTTTTTAAATCCCTCCACCTCAATGACATACATAGGGGATTGTGGTCGCTATCCTGCGAGGGGCTCACCTCCATGTCAACCAGGTCACGCCACATAGTGACGTCCAATAAAATATAATCAATTCTGGACGGGCTATTGAGTCTATTAAAAGTCATTGCCCCGTCCCGATCGGAAGGGGATCTACCATTTACTGCTCTTAAATTATGGTCCACCGTAAGGGCGTTAATCTGTAGCGCCTTTGCAGACCACTTTTTAATCGGGGGTAATGTCAAAGCGGGAATAGACCAGCTAGCGTCGTCCTCCTCTAGGCCCAGGGGGTCATCCTCGCTTAAGGGTTCAAATGTACAGTTAAAATCTCCCCCCACAAGTATTTTAGAGTTTGGTGGGCAATTAGCTAGTACCTGGTCCAAAATTGTAAAAGTACAAGACATTTTACCTCCCTGAGTCCCTCTAGCGTAGATATTAAATAACTCCATCTTGTTTCCCCGCACCTGTCCTGGTAATGTAAGATGTTGAATATCCCTACACTCGGAATCATGAACTGAAATGTTCCAGTTTAGATCAACTTTTATCCAAATATGTAGGCCCCCAGAGGGTCTACCCTTGCCACTACTGTAAGCAGGTACACAGAAAGTAGCATATCCCGTTTTATAAATTGGTACTAAACTCCAGGTTTCTTGGAACATACATATATCAAATTTTTCGATAAAGTTGTTCCAGTCCGGGATAGTTAGTTTTCTTTCTAACCCTGCTATGTTCCAGGATAACAGTCGAATAACGTCTTTCCCACTAGGCGGTGGAGGTGGAATGACTCCCATTTCCATATCCACAATCCCTGAAGCGGGTATTTCAAAATGCTCTACCTGGTTTACTAGCTGGCTGTTATTACTACTACTGACTCCCACAGACAGAGTATGGGTAGGGGAAGGAGAGCAAATGGCGACACTGGTTTCCGGATCCAGAGGAAACCCATCACTGTTTTGGGGGTCATCAGCCTCATTAGATAACACAATAGCGTTCCCCTCAACTCTACCTCCAGTTTGACTCTCCCTCTTACCCTGCCCAAACTGTAATTTTCAATCACAATCATCCATGCCGGAAAACACATCAAACCTATTCCCTAGCTCTAAGGGTGTAAAGGGCCTCAGATGCTCCATTCTCCGAATGTTATTATTCCTGTGGCCTCTGAAGGGAACCATATTCCAACCTTGGTGATCGATTCGCAGATTTGTAGCATATAGTGCTGTGGGAGCATTTGGATAAACTATACGGTTTTTCCCTGCATGGGATGTGGGGAAGACCAAGGACCTAGGATAGAAATAGGTCAGAGCTCGGGGGCAAATTTGACTATTGCCATTACCCAGGGGCCAATTCAATATAAAAGCTACTGCTTCTGGGTCTCTGAAATTAATCAGAACTATATCTCCGTCGACATCCTTATTTCTTCCGCCAAGCCATGGGAGACGTCTAACATGCAATATCTCACCATTTACATTCTTATTTATAGGTCTATATATTCGTAACCAATGTATGATTTTGTTTTTTAGCTGGGCGAAATCTTCACTCTTGTTATCAGCCAGTACAGGAACCCCCGTCAACACCACCACTAAGGGCACAGCTTCTGGGGGTAAATCAACCTGAAGACCATGGATCCCGGGGGCCCCCTCCCACCTAGGGTTACCCTGCACCTGGTCTGTACTCCCTACTGGGGCAGTGCTGGCCTCCTCCGCCAAATCAGTAACGGGCTTGCTAACTAGATGTTCAATGGGCATCAGAGGTCCCTTTCTACCGTGATCCGGAGCTATGTGGCCCACAGTCTGAGTTACATTCCTACTGAAAACTGGAGTTTCCTTAGATAGGTTTATAGGGGGAGCTGCAGCCCGAATACTAATACCATCCGCTGGGGCCTTACCTACGACAGCCATATTTCTCAATGTAGATTCAATGTTCTCTAGCCTATGCTCCAGCCTCCTCAAGTTGTCAGTAATGGGCAATATGAGAGTGCTAAACATGTCCCCCAGTTTGGCTAAAAGATCGGTGGGAATAACAGGCACCTGCGGGAAATCAACAGCTGGTAGAGCAGGCTCTGGGGAGGACACAACAGGGTTCACAGCCGTTGGAAGAGTGCTAATGGCCGCTATCGGCCTAAGATCTGACCCGGTTGCCAACCCAGAAACAGACCCATTGGAAGAATATTGGCCGAATTCTGAATGATGGATCCTATGGATATTGATCACCCCCTCCTTACGCCTTATTTTCCTAGGAGGAGGGCCACGAATAATCCCCCTGTTCAGATTCTTAGCCCTTTTTCCTACCCCCCGTCCTGTAAACCGTGTATTAGAGATTTTAGAATGTCTTTTGGCATTTGAAGGGAGAGAGTCGCTGATAACCTGAACACTAGGGACACAGTTTGTGGGCGAACAATCACGTAGTAATAGCGGAACACCCTCTTGAGAGAAGGGGGTGTCGCTATCACCATAATTACCACAATCGACAACAGGAACGTTTAGAGAAGCGACCTCTGAGGCTCTACGTTTCATGTTCTCAATAGAGCGACGTCGTTCAAGTCTGCGCTCATCCAGGGTAATATCCTGCTCCTTGTCCGTTACAAATGTCTTTTTAAAGTAACTATCTAGGGGGCCATTTACCACGGTCCTCAGTTTCTCCCCTAACGTAACATTCTCGCTAGAAGCCATGACAATATTTAAATACTACCAAATACCGCAGTGCAGCAGAATAACTCCTGGGCCAGCCCAGCCTCGATCGGCCTCGGAGGGCCTTAGAGGGCCCGCTCTTTGTCCGGTCTTCGACCGAGCTGCGACCGCGCGCGTACCGCTAGCGCGTGTGGGCGGGGTCCTTAATATGGATGAGGGGGCGTGTGGGAGGCGGGCCGGGAAGAGGTTCCAGGTGTGCACGATCTTCCAAAAGCAGCGATTAAATAGTCAGGGCCTCCGAGCGGCTCCCGCGAAGCGGGGGCCGCGAGGCGTGGGATTGGTGGAGGCGGGGCCGGGAAGAGGTTCCAGGTGTGCTTTAAAAAGGTTGGAGGCATGCACCCTGGACCTCGCAGTCCCGTATGCTGTGCCTCCTCGCCGTTCTTCCCGCAAACTGAAAAATGTCCTGGCTAGTCAAAGGGCAGAAGTAGCAGTCCCAACACGATCTTCCAAAAGCAGCGATTAAATAGTCAGGGCCTCCGAGCGGCTCCCGCGAAGCGGGGGCCGCGAGGCGTGGGATTGGTGGAGGCGGGGCCGGGAAGAGGTTCCAGGTGTGCTTTAGAAAGGTTGGAGGCATGCACCCTGGACCTCGCAGTCCCGTATGCTGTGCCTCCTCGCCGTTCTTCCCGCAAACTGCAAAATGTCCTGGCTAGTCAAAGGGCAGAAGTAGCAGTCCCAACACGATCTTCCAAAAGCAGCGATTAAATAGTCAGGGCCTCCGAGCGGGACCCGCGAAGCGGGGGCCGCTAGGCATGGGATTGGTGGAGGCGGGGCCGGGAAGAGGTTCCAGGTGTGCTTTAGAAAGGTTGGAGGCATGCACCCTGGACCTCGCAGTCCCGTATGCTGTGCCTCCTCGCCGTTCTTTCCGCAAACTGCAAAATGTCCTGGCTAGTCAAAGGGCAGAAGTAGCAGAGTTCGTAGTAGGACCTGCCTACCAACTATCACAGGATATTTAAAAAAGAAACCTGAATATGTAAACAAAGACTATAGAAAAATACCCATAGCCTCCGTTGCAGAAGGGGATCAAATATCTATGAATAAAGCTGAAATAACGCAATACCTAGGACTTAACCCAGGGTTTTTGTGTGAAATTGTTCCACTTCCCGCAGGGAACAAGGAAGAGTGTTTTAACCACTCACTAGTCAACCCTGTAATTTACCAGTGATTGACAGTGTGGCCCCTTTACCAGCAACACCACAATCCAATAGCCCACTCTTGGTAAAAGCTCAGGTTCATGCCTCCAGTGTAAAAACAGATGGATTACTGCAAACATGTTCATCCAGTGGGCATGGAGGTGCAACAAATCCCGACCTTTCAGCATCATCCACCTTGGAAATAAAGATAACGTCAGCTCCTAAAGCAGGCACAGCTTTTCAAACACACCAGGTTTTTAGTCAAAATTTTAACAACTCTGTGATTTGTATATCTTCTGGCCCTGACCAAAATACAAGTGACCAAAATACACGTGACAAGGTTTTTATTCCCTCTTGTATTCAGATACCATCTCTTGTTCTGCCCAATCCCGGAGTGGTCGTGGTTTCCAAAATATGATAACCGAGGCCTCCTCAAGCCGAACTGGTTGTATGAATGTAATTGAAAAGGATCCTTCTAGCCTTATTTTGGAAACCAGTATCATTAAGAAGGATCACAAGCCGATCCTGGTCTCGAGTAAAGCTGACTCTTTAATTAATCCTCTCAACTCGGGGGATTTATCATTGTTAGCCAAATATGATGATTTCACTCAGGATGGCACTCGTGTTCCTGAAGTAAAATTAAAAGATCCCGAAAATGGAATATGGGGTAGTCTGCTTAATACAATGGACAATATCACTAATGCTCTCAATTACCACTCAGTCAAGCTGAACATTCAGGTGGACTTATTAAATACACTGGCTCTCAATGAATCTGGAATAGACACTAAGCTACTCCACCTATCAGACTTGGTAGTTAAGGCTTAATCTAACAAAGACAACCAACTGATCACATGTATTTGCTCTCATATAATCAATACAATTTCAGAGCTACCGACTATAGTAAGGACTATGGTGACAGAGGTCAAGTCAATTTCGGACAGATTTCCTGAAGACAAGGCAAGCTCAATTGATCAAGATCACGGCCATCACCCAGATTCCAAAGTTCTAACAATGGGAACACCAGGCGAAACTGGGAATTCACAGGAAAAAAAGGGATCGGAAGAAAACCTAGGAAAAACCCCAATAGCTCTCATTGCTCAGCAACAGAACACGCTCCCATCAATAAGGAAGGAAAATGAAAGTAAAAATCAATCACCAAGGGATGAGACTACACAAAGCAACACTCAGAAATCTCAGGACTCAACAGAAGGAAATGAATCCGTTGAGCAACTATCAGTATCTGCTGTCAATGCTTCCCAAGTCACCTCCAACTTGGTCCCAACCAATAATAGACTCCAAGAAGGATTAACTAAAAGAGCAAGAAAGAGATTAAGAAACGCCCACTACAAATCAAAGAAACTAAAGAAATCTACAAAGGCAAGCTCGCCTACCAATCCCAGTTCAAAAGAAATGTATCCAATCTTTAGATTTTTAAAATCTTTTTGGTGTGAAACAACGTCAGGACTAACCCCATGCCCAAATGAATTAGCCGTATCCTCCTCTTTCGCTGAAGCGGCTCATGAACCTGTAACGTCGCAACCAACTTCAGTATCTTATTATCAAGTGCTTGGACAAGATCCGGTTCAATGAGGAAGTGCCCGGCAGAGTACAGTGCAAAAAGTGGTCAGAGGGAAGTGTGATAAAAATGTCGCCCTACCGGAAAATATTTTAACTAACATCAAGCCTACGGTATCTTCAGGACCATCAGACGTTGAAGACATCAGACCAGGCGATAGGAACACTCAAGGAATTCAGCGGTCACCTAAGTCAAGTGGTAACATAAAAAAGAGAGTTAGTAAACAACAAGTATTCAGTCCACATTACGAAATTAATATTCACCCCATGGTATACTTCAATGGACCTGCACGATATATTGAATCATGGTAGTATTCTGAAACTGTTGAACTCAATTCCAGAGCTTAAGAATTTAACTTCGGACGATTTAGATTTGGTTGAATTTAAACAAGATCACAATAATCCTATTAAAGAGGTGACTCTTACAACATGGCATTGTGATGAGATCGCTTCTAAAATTTTAGAAAAAACTCACAATTTGAGAAATGGGGCATTGATATATGGAAAAGCAATGAAAATCATTATCCAACTTTACTGATTCCGAAGTTAATAATTAATAGTCCTGCTTTAACAGATCCCTCTACAACCATACGATTAGGAGGTCATACCAGGGTATTAAAAGGAACTATAGGGCCACTATTTAATCCAGATCTGTCATCCGTGAGCAAAATTACAAGCTGCAACTCGGGTTCTCGAGTTTGCGAAGAGATAAAGAAAAATACAGCACTTAGTGATGACTGGAGCTGGCTACCGAATGTACTCACAAAATGGAAGACTGCAACGCATGAATGATGCTCAAAAAATTAAATCAAGGAAATAAAACCTTTTAACATTTGTTCGTGGAACACCAATAGCTTTAAATCTCTAATAGAGGACCAAGATACAGTAACTTTTTGGGGGAACTTTGATGTTTTAATGTTTCAGGAAATATGGAATGCGAAAAAGGAACCCCTTATTGAATATTATGAGTATTCAAATTTTGCATCCTGCACGTCTGTCTTTGGTCAGGCTAGTGGTGGCTTATCAATTTATGTGTCATTGTCCCTGGATGTCAAACATTATGAAATTGACTTTCAACTAGCATGGCTTTTGTGCATTAAATTAGACCTCGAACAGCCAATAATATTTCTAAACGTTTACTGAAGTCCAACAAATACTGTCAAGACATCCCAATTTACTACATCATGGGAAGTAGTTAAAATTTTAACACCATGAATATCCAGCCACTATGCTAATTATCTCAAGAGACTTTAATATGCACTTGCTCGCCATAAACTACGATAACAAACCAAGTAGAGCGCTGACACAGATGTGCCGTTATCAGCTCAATAAACATAATTGTATGATATTAAAGGAAGACGCCCAAAATCCCAATAAGAGTGTTCCCACATTTAAAAAAATCAGGTCAACTTTCCATTATTGATTATTCTATCATTTCAAAGGAGTTGATATCCTCCTTCCCTAATGCCTGGGATAGAAAGAGACCACAATCCACAATCAATTTCCCGGTATTATCAGTTGCCCACCTGCATGAAGCAAGATCTATGGTAACCGGGTCAACTGCCTTCAGCCTGAAAAGGCTATTGTGGAACTCAAGAAACCAGAAGGAATTTTTAGAACCTGCAATTGCCAAGGCGCTAATTGAGAAAAGTCAAGGGAAGTCTATGGTTGATATTTGGTCCCGTCTCTGTGCTTCACTTTTGATTCTCTTTCCTTCTTCAACTACATCAAAAGGGTCCATTATGAGGCCTACAAAATCAGGATGGTATACAAATAGATTACTTCACCAAAAAAGAGATCTTAACAAAGCAATAAGGGCCACATTTAGAAAAACGAATGGAGCTCTAAACACTTCAGAACTTAGTAAACTAAAATTGCTTAGACGGTCCTATAAGAATGAAATATGGAAAGCCAAACATTTGTACTATGAAGTAATATGGACTTAGCTGCATTTTTCCTGCAAAACAAAAAACCTGAAAGTATCCTGGGGCATAATAAACAATTTTGAGTATGGTAGCAAAAGAGTGACTAGTGCTTATATAACCGAATCCAGATGGGCGTCTTTTAATTCCAACATGTATGGGGCATCCCCTGCTGTAATGTTTAACAATAATGACGTTGATCTAAAGTCAAGCTCGCTGTGTAGCGAAGACAGCTAAATATCCAGGAACAATCAGTATTGCCTTCAAGCCGAGCCACAAGTCAATGCGATATGGCAACTGGATCAAGTAAAAATGTCAATAAGTAAGATTAGATCGAATGGTGCACCAGGCCTTAGTGGAATCCCAAATTTAATCTATAAAGCTAAGCTTGATCTTGGGTCAGAGACTTTGTTTAATGATGTTCTTAAAACTAAAATGGGCCCCGAATCATGGCAGGGAAGCATGATACAGCGGATTTACAAAAGTGGCCCACAAGACAACCCAGCAAATTATAGGCTGATTGCCCTAACAGATGTGGAGGCAAAAATCTTCTCAAACTGTTTGCTGAAGGATCTGGAAGAATGGGCCTCAAAAGAAAATTTAATTCCAACATTCTAAACTGGCTTTCGAAGGGGCGAATCAACGACCACGAACTTGACCTTACTGACTTTATTGGCTAAAAGAGCAAAGTATAGAGAGCAAAAGCTATTTATTTGTTTTGTCCACCTTAAGGCAGCTTTTGATTCCGTCCCCTGTAGTTTATTATGGGCTAAGCTATCTGAATAAGGCATTCCAAATCAATTGCTTGACATGATTAAATTACTATATACCAACACATGGATCCAAGTTTAAGTCGGAGACGGTAGATGTACAACTCACCCATTCGTAACTAAAAGTGGTCTTAAACAGAGTTGCGTTTTCGCACCTTGCCTTTTTAATCTTTTTATGGCCTACCTACCATCATATCTCAAAAATGTCAATGCTCTCGCTCCCACCTTCTAAGGACAATATATTAAATATTTACAATATGCAGATGATACCATACTGTTAAGCCACACTGCTATAGGTCTAAGAAGATTAGTAGATAAATTCAACAAATATATAACTGCTAATGGTTTACAAATGAATACCAAGAAGACAAAAATAATGACGATTGGTGGTACCAAATCAGACAAGAGAGTATGGAAGATTAATGGTTTACATTTTATTCAACAAAAAGCTAAAGCTACAGCCTTGTCCTTTGCTTTTAGAAAGTTCAGAGATACGATGTCCAAACCATGAGCATTTGCTTAAGGTCATGAAGTCAAAGCTGATTTCCTCTTTGGCTTATGGTTCAATGATTTTTCAAGGTAAAGACACAAAAATCCTTGATAACCTACTAAAAAAAGTGTTTAAATCTGTTTTTAGGGTTTCATGGTATATTGAGCATGCCAATGTGAGATTGGACTTTTGACTGAAAAAACAATCTTTGATAAGACAATCTGTCTCATTAAAATCGTTACATTTTTTTTTATTCAGACCAGGGTACCCTTGAGAACCAATGTTGGCAGGAGATAAAGAGGTATTAGTAGGCTAACGACTGGAGAGCATATTTGATAGAGGGTTTAAATAACTTTAAATTGGCGCCTCTCGTAGACACAATCACCCCACCTTATAGGCTACCAAGTAAAGATTAACTAGTTTTGGTGCAAATTTTTTTAATATATGTCAAAATTCCACAGGCAACTCATCCCTTCCGGAGACTTTCCCTCTTGCCATATGCTTTATGGCAGCCTTTACCTCTTGAACTGTTACCTCCGCACCCAGGTCTTTTTTCTCCTCCACTGTTCTCATAGATAATTCTACTGGCTCTAAAAACTCATTCATAAAATGTGGTGGAAGCGCCAATGGCATAGCATATAAACCTGCATAGAAATGACTAAATCTTCTATTGATGGCTTCCTGTGTATAGACGTGTGTACCCTCCTGTTCTGCTTGGGTTTTCGGATCAGATAGAACCCGCTCATCAGAGCCTCACTAACCCAGCCAGAACGTTGCCCCCTCCCTAGAACCTATTTACAATCCTGTAAACACATATATATCTACCACCTAGGGACAGGGGATTCCTACTATGCATACCAAGATCTCTTATAATCGGCGGCCTCGCGATCCCATACGGATCCAGACCTCTCTGCCCATACGACAGTATCACAAGTGGCGGCCTCGCGGTCCCATACGAACCCAGACCTCTCTGCCCATACGACAGTATCACAAGTGGCGGCCTCGCGGTCCCATACGAACCCAGACCTCTCTGCCCATACGACAGTATCAGCACAAGTGGCGGCCTCGCGGTCCCATACGAACCCAGACCTCTCTGCCCATACGACAGTATCACAAGTGGCGGCCTCGCGGTCCCATACAAACCCAGACCTCTCTACCCAGACGGCAGTCTCAGCACAAGTGGCGGCCTCGCGGTCCCATACGAACCCAGACCTCTCTGCCCATACGACAGTATCAGCACAATTGGCGGCCTCGCGATCCCCTATGAATCCAGACCTCTCTGCCCATACGACAGTATCACAAGTGGCGGCCTCGCGGTCCCATACGAACCCAGACTTCTCTACCTAGACGGCAGTCTCATACGACAGTTCATCCTATGATCACCATAACATTCAAAAAGGGAATCAGTCTCACTATTCATCAGATCACACAAGAATTGCCAGTTCGGGCATAGCCTATTCTTAGGTTTGAGGGACTCCTCTTTCCCCTATTCAGTTACCACTTACCTGATCAGGGTTAACATCCGTTCATGTAGCCGCAGCTGACTAGAAGAATAGGCTACCCCCTTATACAAGAACACACAGCACATGTTGGCTCGCTACAAACTGGGTACTTTATTCAAACACATACGCAATCACATAACATTACAATATAACACATAACCTGCAAAGAAAAGCGAAAGATTAAGTTGTACACTCTAATAAGAAAGGGTCGACATCACCTTAGTAGTGTGTAGCCTGCACTCAGTGGTCATCTAGGTTCCCTTCTCGTCTGTGCCTCGGCTCGCCTGGAATCACCCTTCTCCGCGTCACTGGGACCTCTTCCTTATCGGCTACTCTCTCCTCTCTGGCTATTCTGTTAGGAAAGCATCTGTCTCTCGATTCTTCTTCGCCTTCAAGATGGCGTCTGTCTTCCCTGGAATAAGTAGTAGCTTTACTGCTAACGGCTAGATGCCGCCTACGGACTGAACTTGTAACTGCCTCAGACTTTCGCTAATATAGAGGTGCATTTCCTCATGGAAAATTCCGGCCCGTAACCTGCCGCCCACCAAATTCTTGTACCTCCCCGTGCCAAGGACACATTCCCAGCCGGCCGGCCTGATGTAGTGTCTTCGGCATGAAGAAAAATACAATCCTTCGATAAGGGCCGGCCTGAACCGGTTCTCTCCAAGCGAATAACACCTCATAACTACAACATTACTCTTGACCTAGAAGAATCCCAAGCTGCCGGAGCAGAAAGAAAGATGGAGTCTCTCCCGTTTAAGGCCTACCAGGCCTGCATTCAGCACGGCTCCATGAAATACCCTCACTACAGGACAGGTTATCCCTAATACTAACGAATCTATCCCCTAGGCTATATGTGCAAGCCCTGATCTATGGGGAAGAGCACAGAATCACGTCGAAGTGCCTAGTAAATAGGCTCCATCCACTACTCTAACCCTTAGGCTTGAATGGTAAGAGACTGAAGTCACATTCAATCACCTGTTAATACAAGAAGACCGGGAAAATCGAGCAGAACATTTCACCCTTGACTTCAGTCTATTATACATTCATTAAACAGAACTAACATCTGTGGAAGAATAATATGAAACAACACTAACTGATCTATGTCTAGTACCAGATGTGCAGAATTGAAGTAGTGAAGGAATACACTGAATAAAGCAACAGATAGAAATCAAAACACTGACAGTAATTAGAATACCTCCTAATATTTGACGTTACATATGTAAATCAGGTAACCAATTAAAGAGCCAATCAAACCAGCCCTGGTCAATGTGTTTTCTAATTTCTTCTGTCAAGTCATTTAGCTTATCAATATGAGCTTGAATGGATTTTGTATGATCCGACAAGTTAAAACAACAAAGACCCTCAAAATCAGAACAACCGTGTCCATGTTTAAGCAAAAGATAATCAATGGCCGCTCTATTCTGCAAGATAGCCCTACGTTCACCCTGGGCGTCTAATAGCATGTCAGACAGGACTGTAGAAGTATGATTGATGGATTTTACCATCCAGCAGGCCATTTTCCCAATAGATTTGGCATTATAAACCGCTAAAGCAGGAACACCAACAATTGAAATGGCCAGGCTAAGGTATTCAGATTTGGAATATAAATGTAAAGATGAGTCACAATCCTCCTGTAACCTCACTGTATCTCGAATCACACGAGAGTTGGCATTCGGGTGTGATGAAAACATGAGCAGGCTCAATCTAGTAATGGCACAAGGGCCTCCAGAAATATTTGCGGGAATATATGGCCAGGAAGTATTACCACATGAGAAAAGCCACCCGGCAGGTAGTAATATCGTGCGATAATGGCTGGGGGTAACTACCAAACTCTTGCAAGTCATGTTATTCTGAACAGAAGTACATATTTTCGGTGTCCTTTGAAGGCACAAAGTCCGTTCATGAGCGGTGAAAGAAGTGGCACTTTTCAATTTTAAACGCATACATTCAGAAATTGCACTAGGATCACAAGTAAGGAAAAAACACAAATCACCTTGTGTGATATTATAGGTAACTATTTGGGACTGGATGGGCGGTATCGGGTCTGACAGTACAATACACAAGGGGCAATACTCATGGGCAGCGAAATCGCCCAGAAGAACATTGGGGCGAGCACGTGAAATGTTAAAAATATGAGTCAATGTCTCCAATGACGCAGGGACAGCAACTAAACAAGTTGCCAAAATGTCCGTCACCGATCTCATCGGTGTCAGGCAGAAATGAGTGGCCTTAGTCACTTGCTTGGCCAATGTAATCCAAAAGTTTGGCGACGAATCCCACGCAGCGAAGGAACGTGACACTCGGGTTTTCAACTCATCCCGGGTTGATGGGATCCCTCCTCTCTCGTCGCACCAGCCCAAAAACAGTCCGACGCCGACACATCCTGCAGCAACAGTCCAAAGAATGATCTGAAAGAGAATCAAATACAGGCATTATTCATTCTCGTAAGTAACATTTGTCAGCCGGGACTGCTTCCCAGCTATCTTTCCCTGGTCTCATAACTAAAATGGTGTTATCTTGACCGGTTGCAATGACCTCTGCTTGTTCAGGGGGATTCTTAGGCGACTGCACCCAAACTCTGGCCCCAGGGTTATCCGTAGAGCCAAAACCTTTCTGGCCTCGTACAGTTAGCAACGTTGGGGCAGTGCCTTTTACCATCACACCACTGAAGACAGGCATTATTAGCAATTGAGCCACTCGGTCAGTTTTATGTATCAGTAAGTCAACCTCACTGCTATTCAGCAGGAGCACCTTAATCTCTCCCTGATAATCACTATCAATGATTCCTCCAAGCACCTGAATGCCTTTTACAGCCAGCCCCGATCTAGGGGCAATTAATCCGAAATTTCCAGGTGGTATCTGAACACCAACACCTGTCTCCATGATGACTCGATCTTTACTTTTTATAATGGTGTCATCCATGGCATGCAAGTCTAAACCTGCCGACCCTGGGGTCGCTCTGCATGGAGCCAAAGCTCCGGGAGTAATCTCCCAGAGTAATCTCCCAGTACATCACAGTCTCTCTGATCTCGTTAGGTTTAACATCAACATTCGGAGGAAACAAACGCATAAGTGGGGATTCAGCATTTAGAAAAGGACGGTTATTCAAAATCAATAGCGCTTGAGGCAAAAAATCTCGCCAATTCTTATATTTGTCATCTGTTAATTTGCGAAGTTGGTCTTTTAGCAGGCCATTCAACCTCTCCACAAGACCCGAGGCCTGTGGATAATACGGCATATGAAATACCCATTCAATATTGTTTTCCACACAGAATTCCTGTACCAATCTTCCACGAAAATGGGATGCATTATCAGATTGAATTTGGAATGGCACACCATAATACATCATAATCAATTCCAATGTTTTAATAGTATTCAATTGGGTAGCTTGCTTACAGGGAAGGGCCACCAACAGGCCACTGTATGTATCAACAATGGTGCAAACATATTGACAATTCCTACTCATAGGAAGTGGACCAATGTAATCAATCTGCCAAATTTGAGCGGGCAATTTCCCGCGATGTAAATGACCTTTAACAATTTGGGGCACTTTGCGCTGCCTGATATGCTGACAAATGGGACAATGTAGAATGACATTTTTAATTAAATCTAGGGGAATAAAAATTCCTCGATCAGCAGCCCACCTGCTAGTGGCTTTCTCTCCAAAGTGTCCTGCTTTCTGGTGGGCCCATTTCGCCAATCCCGCAATATCAGAATCTTGCGTGTCCACCACTGCCTCAGCAATTTTAGATTTCTCATCTGCAATGTTATGAAAGAATTTGTCAAGAGAGTCTATCGGGGTATGAGCATCCACATGGAAGATTGTAACAGTACTCTGTGGGAGCATTTCCCAAATCTCCTGCCATAATTCTTTTCCCCACAATTCCTTGGAATGGATTTTCCAACTATGGGAATGCCAAGTCGGTAACCAAACTGCCAGTCCATTGGCAGTAGACCAAGAATCGGTAAAAATATGACATGTGCCATGTAACTCTTGTTTCAGAACTTGATAAACAGCATAGAGTTCAGCAAATTGACTGCTCTTACCCTCACCAGTCGTACTCAACAATTTTTGTGTGATCGGATTATAGGACACTGCCTTCCAATGCCGTTTCGTCCCTATGAACCTTGCTGAACCATCCGTAAACCAGACATGGTTTCTGTCCTCTGCGGACAAATCATCAAAAGGTTTACCCCACTTAACAGGAGACTCCTGTACTAAAGGTATGGAACATTCACTCTCAGTTTCAGTTGATGGCGCCCGTGCCACCTGCTCATGCAAAGATGCAACTCCTTTTTGTCCCACACGTGCCCTGTCTTGTATATACCATTTCCATTTAATCACACTCGCCTCTTGGGCGTGTCCAATCCGGTGAGTTTTCGGCGAACTCATAACCCACTGCATGATAGGAATTTCAGGTCGCAAAACTATATCATGTTCCAAAGTCAATTGCTCGGTATCCACCAGAGCCCAATAACATGCAAGTAACTGTTTCTCAAAAGGTGTATAACGCTCACCAGCATCAGGTAACTTTTTGGTCCAGAAACCTAACGGTACTCTACTCTTGCCTTGTTTCTGCCACAAACTCCAATTCGCATAAAGGCCTTGTACAGACACATTCAAGTCCACATCACCATCACATACGGGCCATAAATCCAGAGCATGCTGAATTGCTTCTTTTGCCAGGCTGAACGCATCTTGCTGTGGTTTACCCCATTCAAATGCATTCTTTTTACGAGTGACCTGGTACAAAGGGGCCAATATTTGACTCAAATGAGGAATATGCTGGCGCCAAAATCCAAACAAACCAATGAAGCTTTGGGCTTCTTTACTATTCCTTGGAACTGCAAAATCAAGAATTTTCTGTTTAACCTGAGGGATCACTTCTCGGTGCCCCTCATGCCAATTAATGCCCAAAAATTTCACAGCCTGGGACGGACCTTGTAATTTATCCGGGTTGATTTCCCAACCTTTCTCACGCAAACACTCAATGACTCTATCCAATTGGGTCTGAACTTCCTCTTGTGTTTCGCCTTGGATCAAAATATCATCAATATAGTGACATATCTGAATTTGCGGATGAACCGGTACCTCAGCCAAATGCTCTGCCACCAGCCGGTGACATATCGTAGGACTATGCACATAGCCCTGGGGAAGACTTCTAAACGTCATCTGACGCCCGTTCCACGTAAAACTGAATTGTTCCTGACACTCAGGGGCAATCGGAATCGAAAAGAAAGCATAAGCAATATCAATGGACGCATACCAAGTACCTGGATGTTTTTGGATTCTTTCAATTAAGGTAATAATATCCGGTACTGCAACAGTCAAAGAGGGTGTGTGTCTATTCAATTCTCGATAATCAACAGTCATGCGCCAAGAATTATCACTCTTACGTACAGGCCAAACAGGATTATTCCAAGCAGAAGTAACTGGGGTTATAACTCCTGCATCCACCAACTCCTGAATAGTGGTACTAATCTCTTCATGACCACCTGGAATACGATACTGCTTCTGACAAACCACTTTTGTCGCCTGGGGAACTTTTATGGGGGGCATTCTTAAACGACCAACCCGTACAGGCCTGGACGATATATAATGTTTAGTTCCAAATTGGTAACATCCATCATCTAAGTGCAATGTCATTCCTTTCAAAATATCAATTCCAATTATGAATTCTAAGAGTGGCACCACTAATACAGAGTATTCTTTTCTGGGGATTCTACCTATTCTCATTTCAAGTAAAGTTTGAACTGCAGGAGTTTCCTTTCCACCTAATCCGGTAATTGTAAAAGACTGACCTTTAAACTTCTTTGATTTTCCATGTATAAGGGTGGCCTCCGCTCCTGTATCTACCAATGCTCGGGCCCTTTGGATATTACGATGTCTCCAAAAAATATCGATATCTACATAGGGTCTATTATCTTTGTGAGCCCATCTGTGTACTGGAGCTTGACCTATTTCCTAGTCATTTTTACTGCGTTCTGTGTACCAGGATAAATCGGGATAAAGACTCTCACGTTTCCCAGGTATCGATACCTCCTGTTCATATCCATTTCCATTTCGAAATGGATTCCTGTTCTCTGCATTGTACTGCGGGTTTCGATCGGCCAATATGTGTCGATCCTCCCTCCTTCTCAACTCAGGGGATTGATCCCTATCATCTCTACGTCTGCTGTTAACATAATCATCTCTCCCCCTTTCTCTTTCCCTCTCTCTCTCACTGTCTCTCTCACGACGGGGGGACAAATCACGTAGAGAACGTCGATCATCACGACGATCAGAGCGCCCACGGCGGTCGTCATCACCGCTACCGTCAGAAAAACCACGATCACATTCAGTCGTCCGAACACGTCGGGCACCCTCCTTCCGATCCAAGCCACGTTTGCGAAACATTTCCCACAAACGAGAAGTAGTCTCACCGTCAATGTCCTCCTTCCGCACACCATCGGCCATAAGACCAAAAAACATATCACGTCTAGTAAGTTTATTGTCACCAGGAGTACGAGTGTCAGGCCGGGACTGCCGTTCAGGTTTAAACCACTCACCCAACTCACCGAGTTGGCGTACCGATTCCAGCACCACAGATAACATGTTACCAGTCTGATTAATCAATAAAGTCATCATGACCTGCTTATAAGCAACGGGGGAGGAACAAATGATACGATTCCGCACAGACGATGTCAATAAACCATCAAGCAATCTGTCAGCAGTATTCAGAAAAACCGCCGTTTTCATCACCTCCTCTTTGAGACGTTGTGCAGCATCGCGCAAAGTATACCACGGTTTGTCATTCACAGGCCAATCAGACTCAGTAGGATATTTGTTATTACAACCCTCAGTTGCCAATTGAAGCAAAGAAATTTGACCACCACCATTAAAGTTGCGAAAATGATCCTGTACAGTAGAATCCGAACTCAAGGAACAAAACTTCAAACAATCGCCAGCATCCAACATAATGCCAGCAGCGTCCAGTTCATAGAGGCGCACCATCCATGTGAGCAAGGTCTCACCAGCTCGCTGCCGTAATCGCTGCAAACTATCACTAATTTCTTGTTGAGTAAAATCTTCCAAAGAGTCTAAAGCAATACCCTCCGGAACACCGGGAGCTTGCTGCAACTTGCGCCGAAAAACTGGATGCACCGAGACCGCGGGACGAGCATCACAAGGAGTTCGACCAGGACACGTAGAGGAAGCATCGACCCCACTCGAAGGACGAGCGCAATCACGGGCCGCACCATCAGAGGCACAAGAAGCAGACTTACAATCACGGCCGGAGCGAGAGGACTCGCGCTTGGCAGACTCCTCATCCGAGGAACGAGAATCACTCGAGTTCCAGATATTACCATCCCATTCATCAGGATTCCAATCCAGTCCGGCTTTCGCTACGACCAGACGCACCTTACGCATCGAAACCCGACCACGCCGATTCTTGTATTTATAACGAGCAATTCGCACAGCCGCCCTTTCGGCAATAGTTTGGTACGTCTCAAGTTTGTCAGCAAGCAACTTATTTTGACACCGCAACAAAGTATGAGCATTCTGAATCTCAACAAAGTTCGTTTCCACATCCTTATGCAAATTCTGCAACTTCAACAACCTCTCATGCAGAATCCTGTACGCAGACAGAACAATCCAACCTCTGCGCCCCAAAACGGGAAGCACATCACCCTTAGATATCGGCGCCTTCTGTAAACAAGTAATCACATTAGCCGGCTCCGCCAGCTCCAAAGAAGAATTCCAATTCTCACTCAAACCAGTAGAATCAGCCCACTCACGGGCCAAGGCTTCATAAGGCGTTGAATCCCAGCCTGGAATATCAACGGGCAACTTAAAAGTAGATTTTGACTTTCTAGAAAACATCTTGGAAAAGAAAGAGAGGAAAAAGAAAGAAAAGAGAAAGAAGGAAAAAAAAAAGAAAACAATACACACAAGTATATAGAAATAATATACAAAGAAAACCACGCACGCGCCGAAAGCAAACACGATACAATCACAACGCACACAGGTTTCGTAAACGGTTCGTGACGCCAAATGTTCTGCTTGGGTTTTCGGATCAGATAGAACCCGCTCATCAGAGCCTCACTAACCCAGCCAGAACATTGCCCCCTCCCTAGAACCTATTTACAATCCTGTAAACACATATATATCTACCACCTAGGGACAGGGGATTCCTACTATGCATACCAAGATCTCTTATAATCGGCGGCCTCGCGATCCCATACGGATCCAGACCTCTCTGCCCATACGACAGTATCACAAGTGGCGGCCTCGCGGTCCCATACGAACCCAGACCTCTCTGCCCATACGACAGTATCACAAGTGGCGGCCTCGCGGTCCCATACGAACCCAGACCTCTCTGCCCATACGACAGTATCAGCACAAGTGGCGGCCTCGCGGTCCCATACGAACCCAGACCTCTCTGCCCATACGACAGTATCACAAGTGGCGGCCTCGCGGTCCCATACGAACCCAGACCTCTCTACCCAGACGGCAGTCTCAGCACAAGTGGCGGCCTCGCGGTCCCATACGAACCCAGACCTCTCTGCCCATACGACAGTATCAGCACAATCGGCGGCCTCGCGATCCCCTATGAATCCAGACCTCTCTGCCCATACGACAGTATCACAAGTGGCGGCCTCGCGGTCCCATACGAACCCAGACCTCTCTACCTAGACGGCAGTCTCATACGACAGTTCATCCTATGATCACCATAACATTCAAAAAGGGAATCAGTCTCACTATTCATCAGATCACACAAGAATTGCCAGTTCGGGCATAGCCTATTCTTAGGTTTGAGGGACTCCTCTTTCCCCTATTCAGTTACCACTTACCTGATCAGGGTTAACATCCGTTCATGTAGCCGCAGCTGACTAGAAGAATAGGCTACCCCCTTATACAAGAACACACAGCACATGTTGGCTCGCTACAAACTGGGTACTTTATTCAAACACATACGCAATCACATAACATTACAATATAACACATAACCTGCAAAGAAAAGCGAAAGATTAAGTTGTACACTCTAATAAGAAAGGGTCGACATCACCTTAGTAGTGTGTAGCCTGCACTCAGTGGTCATCTAGGTTCCCTTCTCGTCTGTGCCTCGGCTCGCCAGGAATCACCCTTCTCCGCGTCACTGGGACCTCTTCCTTATCGGCTACTCTCTCCTCTCTGGCTATTCTGTTAGGAAAGCATCTGTCTCTCGATTCTTCTTCGCCTTCAAGATGGCGTCTGTCTTCCCTGGAATAAGTAGTAGCTTTACTGCTAACGGCTAGATGCCGCCTACGGACTGAACTTGTAACTGCCTCAGACTTTCGCTAATATAGAGGTGCATTTCCTCATGGAAAATTCCGGCCCGTAACCTGCCGCCCACCAAATTCTTGTACCTCCCCGTGCCAAGGACACGTTCCCAGCCGGCCGGCCTGATGTAGTGTCTTCGGCATGAAGAAAAATACAATCCTTCGATAAGGGCCGGCCTGAACCGGTTCTCTCCAAGCGAATAACACCTCACAACTACAACATTACTCTTGACCTAGAAGAATCCCAAGCTGCCGGAGCAGAAAGAAAGATGGAGTCTCTCCCGTTTAAGGCCTACCAGGCCTGCATTCAGCACGGCTCCATGAAATACCCTCACTACAGGACAGGTTATCCCTAATACTAACGAATCTATCCCCTAGGCTATATGTGCAAGCCCTGATCTATGGGGAAGAGCACAGAATCACGTCGAAGTGCCTAGTAAATAGGCTCCATCCACTACTCTAACCCTTAGGCTTGAATGGTAAGAGACTGAAGTCACATTCAATCACCTGTTAATACAAGAAGACCGGGAAAATCGAGCAGAACACCTCCTCAGAATCTATTTCCGACATCTGTGTGCTCCTACTCTTAGGGTTTGTGTGCCAGGTCAGAAGAGTACCCACCTTGTCATGTTCCGCATGCATCCTTTTCATATACTCTCTATAATCAAAAGTACGTAATTTATCTTTATCTACCGTTACCTGCTCCCTGGCATCCAAAAGCTGTTGTTTCAGCCCCGGTTCAACTGGTCTTGCCAACTCTAGCTCTTGCAGCTCTTTCTCATGTTTATCAACCTTTTTCACAAGGGTACGTCTAACCCCCAAAATCTCTGCTATACAGCTCCCACGTATAGCAACCTTAAACACATCAAAATCTGTCCGAGGGGACACAGTAGTAGCCTAATTTTCCATAAAATAATTCACCACTCCCACTTTCCAATAACATCACAGAACACTGTGGGCCATATTATCAAGAACGGCGATAACATTATCGCCCCTTTAGCGTCAGGAAACTGCCGCTAAAGCGGCGATAAGAGGCTTGATAATATGTCCTAGAGAATTCCAATAAAAGCCCAGGTTCTGGTGTGAAAGACCACAAACCTGGGCTTTTATTGGAATTCACTAGGGCATATTATCAAGCCCCTTATCGCCACTTTAGCAGCAGTTTCCTGCCGCTAAAGAGGCGATAATGTTATCACCGTTCTTGATAATATGGCCCTGTATCTTTCAACGCCTCGATGCGCAAACGGCAGTCTGGTATTCATGTCCATTCTCTATTCCACCCCACTGATAGTAAAACAGGATTATGGTCAGAGATTGTTCTGCATAAATACTCCACATTTCCGTCTTCACTATGCACTGCAGGATGACATAAAAATGTATCTAATTGCACATGCAGATCATGCATCTCAGAAAAGTATGAATAATCCCTATTTTATGGGTGCACACACCTCCACGAGTCTGCTAAACCCCATCTTTGTTGCCAAATTCTAAATTGCATAGCTACTCAATGCACTGATGAATCCTTCAGGGACAGGTGCGATCTATCTCTGTCTGGGGTCAGCAATACAATTAAATTCTCCTCCTATGAGGATATTTTGTGTCATGCATGGTGCTAATATCCTCGACAATCCCTGAAGAAACCCATCCTGATTGGAGGTAGGAGCATAGACCCCCAATAGTCATGTCTCGCCCTGCCAAGCGCCCGACACCACTACATACCTCCCTTCTGGAGCAATTAATTCACCGGTTTTCTCAAAAGGCACACCATGCCGAACCAATATCAAAATTCCCCTTGCAAATGCAGAGTATGCGTTCCTGAAGCTGAGAGATGAGTCTCTTGCAACATGCACTTCCAGTCTTTTTAAATATGCATGGGATTTAGAGCACTTAGTCATGCTGTTCATTCCCTGCACATTCCAACAAATACAATTGTACATGTCAGATTACTTATCTTGTTCCCCCTTTTGCAAAATGGACCATTGGACTTCTTAACCTTCCTATCCCAAACCAAACTCCCCAACTCCCCAATCCCAGGACAAGTAGGACCTCACTCACCATTCCCAAAAAAAAATATCTCACTTTCCATACTACTTAAAGGGTTTATGCTTCTACAACTACCTCCCTGCCGCCCTTCACACCATGCAGCTTACCTTCAGAATATAGTTCCCCACCCCATTTCCTAAAATTACAATATTTATATTTTCGAATATTCTCAAACTTCTACCACAACGCTTCTTGAAATTACATAGTGGCTATTATTATAATATATTTTTTTAATATCATCAGAAGTGCCTGGTGTGACATTTGGCAGATTCATCCCCAACTCAGAACTAGATGTGCTGAATCGATCTGCTTCCGTTCCCTGCTCTTCCTCAGTATTTTGTGTAAGGTACTGTTTTGCAGTTCCTCTATGACCCACCGCCTCTCTAACCAGTCTTTTTTGCTCCTGATGAGCTTGTAGCCTAGAGGGGACTGCACCTCCACCCATCTTCTCCCACCATCAGGCCGGTTATCTGTTTGCTTCTTGTTCTTGGGTCATGCGCATTCCCCCGGAAAAGCTGATCTATCCACTCTAAAATCAGATGGGACGAAGTGTAAAACAGTGCCTCACCGCCATATACAACACGTAACTTAGCAGGAAACACCATTGCATATGTAATCCCCCTATCACGAAGGGGCCTCTTGACCTCTGTAAAAGAGGCCCTTTAATATGTACTTCCCTCAAAAAATCAGGGAATATCATTACTCTCTGATTCTGTTCAAAGATATCACCCTTTGTACCTGCTTACACTAGGATATGGTACCAGCCTTTATAATATAGTAAAATGGCAATTACTGGCCTCACTGACTCTCCAAGCTGTGGTGGACGTCCTGGCACCCGATGTGCCCTTTCCAGTGCATAATTGTTTGATATCCCCACCTGAACCATATTTTCCCTCAACCATGTTACCATCGAATACGTGATACCCCCACTGCTTCCTCTGACACCTCTATCTGTTCTGGCAGCCCTATAATTCGAATATTGTTTCTTCAAGCCCTATTTCGGCATCATCTGCCCGTGCTTCCAGTATCTTTACTTTCTTTTCCAGTAAATTGTGTTATTTTTGTTTTCTGCCTATTTCCTGGGTGATTTCGCCTAGCGAGCTTTCTGTACTTGTGAACCGCTCCATTAGAGGACAATGGTATTCTCTTAACAGCCCCATATCTGTCACCAGAGCATCAAACTTCCTCTCTAATGATTCTCACAAAGCAGCTATAGCCTGCAGAATAATGTCTAGCATTGCTGTGAGGCAATCCTGACAATCTTCTTTTGCTATCCCCTCTTTTATAACAACTGGTAGCTGTCCCATTAATAGGCTATCCCCTGTTTCTTTTTTCTAGGTAGTTCTTCCCATTGTGCCTCAAACTCCCAGCACTTAAATATCCTAAATACCTCAAACACTATTTAGGGTGTTTTTGATATTGCCTCATGCAAGTGCTCCTACAAAGTTATAGGGGTTCAAAGTGTTTCATAAAAAGAATAATATGCCTCTTTCTTAGTACCTGAAAATGTTCACTTCATACGAATTTGTATCTCAGTAGATAGCTGGGATATAAGGCAACTAAGTGTATACTGGACACCAATCCCAAATTTGTAAATGGTATAGAGTCTTTGGGGTAGCTTTAGTCTCACTAAGTTGGCAGCAAGAGCACTCACCCCTTTGTCGATCCCTCTCGTTCAAGCATCACCCCACACTGACCAAGGTGCTCAAAAACACACACAAAATAACTGTTATTGAGATTCTGGGACAGTCTCCCTTATTTGGCTGCAAAATTATTCACAAATGCCAGTGAAGAGAACACATCCTTAGTTATCCACCATTCTCCAGGCCATCCTCACAAGCGGCCAGAATTACTTCCCTTTGCTCTGCCTGCCCTTGCTTTTACTTCTGCCCAAGGCACTGGCTGGCTTTGCATATATTTTGACACCTGTGACAGTCATTAAAGTTAAATGAGCCTTGGCAGCCTCTAAATAAAGATACTGACACCTCCTGCAGTAGCTGCAACTCACACCCTGGTCCCTGCGTGTCTGCAATTACAACATTATTATAAATGGGGTGACCCAGAAAATGACAAAGGACCTACGTATCGATTGGTACAGAAAACAATAGGTCCTAGACAATATTATTAAATCTTAGAATCAATGTTAATAGATTTTTTTCTTCAATAAATGATTAAATCCTGCAATTGAAAAAAGAGAAAAGAACACAGCCAAAATACGACATCCCCCGTTGGCCTGTACTCTATTTACCCCACCCCCCACCCCCGTCACAGTGCTTTGATCAAAAACAAACAATGATTAAGACTTTAATGATACTAGGGGCAGGCCTGCTAACATAAGGATATTGACCTTGGTAAATTATCTGAGCAAGATCCTATACATTGTTTAAATATTTTTTGATTTTTTCCTGATTCTCTTCCTTCACGTGATCACCAACTTTTCCCTTTCTTGTTCCCCCCTTGGTAGTAAACCTCTTCTGAAAATATGTATGTTTCCAATTGAACTACTGATGATTGACTACAAATAAATCAATGTTTTTTGGCATAATTGTATCATTGGGTATTGTTTCATCAATAAGGAATGTATTTTGGCTGTGTTCTTTTCTCTTTTTTCAATTGCAGGAATTAATCATTTATTGAAGAAAAAAATCTATTAACATTGATTCTAACATTTAATAATATTGCAATTACAACATAGCAGCCCTTTCATTTTATATCGCTGCCATCACTTTAGAGCAAGGGGGCAGTAAGGATCATGAGCTGCCCCTGCCTGCTATCAGCACATGAAACATTGTGAGTGTATTTCCTACCCCATCAGCACATGTAACAATGTTTCTATTTCCATGTCGCAGCTCTCTCCACTCCAAGTACTGAGGGCAATTATCCCAGCACGAGGCCTCTCACCAGGGGAAGGCAGTTTCACTCTTCAGTGGAAGGCTGTAAGTATCACAATGGGAGGCTGTAATTATCCCAGCATGAAGGCAGCTAGCTCACCACTGGACAGTCCAACCTCAATTCTCCCTGTGGGAGGCCTCTCACCATTAGGATGCAGCCTCATGTCATAATTATCACAATGGGAGGCTGTAATTATCAATCAATCAATCAATCAATCAATCAATCAATCAATCAATCAATCAATCAAAGTCATTTATAAAGCGCACTACTCACCCGGAGGGTCTCAAGGCGCTAGGGGGGGGTGGGGGGTGCCACTACTGCTCGAACAGCCAGGTCTTGAGCTTCTTCCTGAAGGATAGGTGGTCTTGGGTCAGGCGCAGGTCGGGAGGGAGGGAGTTCCAGGACTTGGCTGGTTGATCGGAGATGGCGTTTGGGGGCGTAGAAGTTGAGGCGGTTGTTGAGGTAGCTCGGGCCTTGGTCGTGTAGGGCTTTGTGTGCGTGGGTGAGGAGACGGAAGGTGATTCTCTTGTTGACGGGGAGCCAGTGTAGGTCTCTCAGATGTCCGGAGATGTGGCTGCTTCAGGGGATGTCGAGGATGAGTCTGGCTGAGGCGTTCTGTATCCGCTGGAGTCTCTTCTGGAGCTTGGCGGTGATTCCGGCGTAGAGGGCGTTGCCGTAGTCCAGTCGGCTGGTGACAAGGGCCTGGGTGACCGTCTTCCTGGTCTCGGTGGGGATCCACCGGAAGATCTTCCGTAGCATGCGCAGGATGTTGAAGCAGGACGAGGAGACGGCGTTGACTTGTCTGGTCATGGAGAGGGAGGAGTCCAGGATGAAGCCCAGGTTTCGTGCGCGGTCTGTCGGTTTGGGTGCGGTGCCCAGGGCAGGGGGCCACTAGGAGTCGTCCCAGGCGGAGGGCGAGGAGCCCAGGATGAGGACTTCCGTCTTGTCTGAGTTCAGTTTCAGGCGGCTGGTCATCATCCACTCGGCTACGTCTTTCATCCCTTCGTGGAGGTTGGTTCTGGCGGCGGCGGGGTCGTTGGTCAGGGAGAGGATCAGCTGGGTGTCGTCTGCGTAGGAGATGATGTTGAGGTTGTGTTGGCGTGCGATGGCCGCAAGGGGGCTCATGTAGACGTTGAAGAGGGTGGGGCTCAGTGATGATCCTTGGGGGACGCCGCAGATGACTTTGGTGGCCTCTGACTTGTACGGTGGTAGGCGGACTCTCTGTGTTCTTCCGTCGAGGAAGGAGATGATCCATTCCAGTGCCTTCTCCTGGATTCCGACGTCGCTGAGGCGCTGCACTAGGGTGCGGTGGCAGACAGTGTTGAATGCCGCGGAGAGGTCTAGGAGGATGAGGGCTGCTGTTTCTCCGTTGTCCAGCAGGGCTCGGATGTCATCGGTGGCAGCGATGAGGGCGGTTTCGGTGCTGTGGTTGGCTCGGAAGCCAGACTGTGAGGGGTCGAGGGATCCATTCGTCTCGAGGAAGGCGGCCAGCTGCTTGTTGACGGTCTTCTCGATGACTTTTGCAGGAAACGGGAGCAGCGAGATGGGGCGGTAATTCTTGAGTTCGGTGGGGTCCGCTGTTGGTTTCTTTAGTAGAGCGCTGAGTTCGGCGTGCTTCCAGCTCTCGGGGAAGGTGGCGGCGTCGAAGGAGGTGTTGATGATGTCCCGCAGGTGGGGTGCGATGACAGCGTCGGCCTTGTTGAATACGTGGTGAGGGCAGGGGTCGGTCGGAGATCCGGAGTGGATAGAGTTCATCGTGCGGATGGTGTCTTCTGTGTTGATCGGGGTCCAGGCGCTGAGGGTGGTGGTGGGGGGCGTTGTTGCGGTCGTGGGGGGCGTTGTTTGTGGGATAAAGCTGTTGTGTATGTCCACGATCTTGTTGTGGAAGTAGGAGGCGAGGGAGTTGCAGAGGTCTTGCGACGGGGTGATGTCGCTGTTTCCGGCGTTGGGGTTGGAGAGCTCTTTCACGATGTTGAAGAGTTCCTTGCAGTTGTGTGCGTTGTTATCCAGCCGGTCCTTGAATGCAGTTTTCTTGGTGGCGTGGATCAGTTGATGGTGCTTCCGGGTGGCGAGCTTGAGGTTGGTCATGTTGTCCGGTGTTGGCTCCCTTCTCCAGGCTTTCTCGAGGGCTCGGCAGTTCTTCTTGGAGCTCTTGAGTTCGACGGTGAACCATGGGGCCTTCTTGCTGCCGGGTCTGCTGGGCGGGGTCCTCAGTGGGGCGAGTTCGTCCGTGCAGGTGCTGATCCACTTCGTGAGGTTGTCGGCGGCCTGGCTAGGGTTCGCTGAGCTGGCTGGAGGGTGCTGGCTCAGGGAAGCGGCGAGCTGGTCGGCTGTGATCTTGTTCCAGCTTCTTCGAGCATCCTGTTGGTGGTGGTGGTGGATCGTGGTTCTTCTGAAGGTGAAGTGGACGCAGCTGTGGTCCGTCCAGTGGAGTCCAGTGGCGTGGCTGAAGGCGATGTCTTTGCTGGATGAGAAGACGGCGTCGAGTGTGTGTCCGGCGAGGTGGGTGGGGGTGGACACCAGCTGCTTGAGTCCGAGGTTGGCGAGGTTGTCAAGCAGGGTGGTGGTGTTGCGGTCGTTGTTGTTTTCCAGGTGGAAGTTGATGTCCCCCAGGAGGATGTAGTCAGCGGAGGGGAGGGCGTGTGGGCTGATGAAGTCGGCGATGTCTTCGCTGAATGGTGTGCGTGGTCCCGGGGGTCGGTAGATCAGGGTGCCTCTGAGGGTGGTCTTGGGGTCGGTGTGGATCTGGAAGTGTAGGTGTTCGGCGGTAGTCAGGGTGTCGTCGGTGTTGGTCGTGATGCGGATGGTGTTCTTGTGGACGATGGCGATGCCTCCTCCAGTCTGGTTGACGCGATCCCTCCGGGTGATCTTGTATCCCTTTGGGATGGTGATGGCGATGTCGTGTGCTGAGGAGTCGTTCATCCAGGTTTCCGTGAGGAAGGCAACGTCTGGAGATGTGGTGTCGAGGAGGTTCCAGAGTTCGATGGCGTGTCTGTGGACGGAGCGGGTGTTGAGCAGGATGCACTTGAGGTGGTTGCTGCTGGTGTTCGGCTTGGCGGGTGCTGGTGTGGGGCGGGTCCGGATGCAGGTGAACTTGCAGGTGAGGCAGCTGAAGGGTCCGTGGGTGCGTCTCGGGGTGGCTTGGTGGCATCCCGGGGTTCGGCCGGTGTTGAGTGCGTTGAGGGTGGCGGCGTCGTACGTCTGGCGGGTGGGCTGGGGTCCTCGGGGGCCAGGGGTTCGAGCGCTGGGCATGGGCCAGGCACGGACGGGCGCAGACGGGCTTACCTTTGGCGCACCTTCGGCGCACAATCGGCGCGCCCGCTGCGCGTCAACGCTGCGCGTATGCACGGTCGCCATTTATGGCGAAGTGGGAGGGAGGGCGGAGCAGCTGGGAGGTGGGAGCGGGGAGGGCACAGAAGGTAAGGGGGCGTGGCCGCACGCAGGCGGCGGGAAGCGGGGAGCGGGAAGCGGGTGGGGGGGCACAGAGAGCGGCGCTAAAACAATGCAGGCACAGAAAAAGTAGGATAAACAATCAGGGCACAGAAACAGAGGGCAAAACGATACAGACAGCACAAAATGGAGAAGCACACACCAAATGTGACGGCGGGGGGCGGGGTCGACGGGGCGGGCTCAGCGAGGCTGAGGACAGTAGCGAGGGGACGCACACGCTACAGCTGGTGGCCGTGCGGCGTGGGGGATGTCCTGAGGACAGGTCACACTCACCTGCGCTGCACGGTCGCCTTTTATGGCCAAGTGGGAGGGAGGGCGGAGCAGCTGGGAGGTGGGAGCGGGGAGGGCACAGAAGGTAAGGGGGCGTGGCCGCACGCAGACGGCGGGAAGCGGGGAGCGGGAAGCGGGTGGGGGGGCACAGAGAGCGGCGCTAAAACAATGCAGGCACAGAAAAAGTAGGATAAACAATCAGGGCACAGAAACAGAGGGCAAAACGATACAGACAGCACAAAATGGAGAAGCACACACCAAATGTGATGGCGGGGGGCGGATTCGACGGGGCGGGCTCAGCGAGGCTGAGGACAGTAGCGAGGGGACGCACACGCTACAGCTGGTGGCCGTGCGGCGCGGGGGTGTCCTGAGGACAGGTCACACTCACCTGCGCTGCACGGTCGCCTTTTATGGCCAAGTGGGAGGGAGGGCGGAGCAGCTGGGAGGTGGGAGCGGAGAGGACACAGAAGGTAAGGGGGCGTGGCCGCACGCAGGCGGCGGGAAGCGGGGAGCGGGAAGCGGGTGGGGGGCACAGAGAGCGGCGCTAAAACAATGCAGGCACAGAAAAAGTAGGATAAACAATCAGGGCACAGAAACAGAGGGCAAAACAATACAGACAGCACAAAATGGAGAAGCACACACCAAATGTGACGGCGGGGGCGGGGTCGACGGGGCGGGCTCAGCGAGGCTGAGGACAGTAGCGAGGGGATGCACACGCTACAGCTGGTGGCCGTGCGGCGCGGGGGTGTCCTGAGGACAGGTCACACTCACCTGCACTGCACGGTCGCCTTTTATGGCCAAGTGGGAGGGAGGGCGGAGCAGCTGGGAGGTGGGAGCGGGGAGGGCACAGAAGGTAAGGGGGCATGGCCGCACGCAGGCGGCGGGAAGCGGGGAGCGGGAAGCGGGTGGGGGGCACAGAGAGCGGCGCTAAAACAATGCAGGCACAGAAAAAGTAGGATAAACAATCAGGGCACAGAAACAGAGGGCAAAACGATACAGACAGCACAAAATGGAGAAGCACACACCAAATGTGACGGCGGGGGGCGGGGTCGACGGGGCGGGCTCAGCGAGGCTGAGGACAGTAGCGAGGGGACGCACACGCTACAGCTGGTGGCCGTGCGGCGCGGGGGTGTCCTGAGGACAGGTCACACTCACCTGCGCTGCACGGTCGCCTTTTATGGCCAAGTGGGAGGGAGGGCGGAGCAGCTGGGAGGTGGGAGCGGGGAGGGCACAGAAGGTAAGGGGGCATGGCCGCACGCAGGCGGCGGGAAGCGGGGAGCGGGAAGCGGGTGGGGGGGCACAGAGAGCGGCGCTAAAACAATGCAGGCACAGAAAAAGTAGGATAAACAATCAGGGCACAGAAACAGAGGGCAAAACGATACAGACAGCACAAAATGGAGAAGCACACACCAAATGTGACGGCGGGGGGCGGGGTCGACGGGGCGGGCTCAGCGAGGCTGAGGACAGTAGCGAGGGGACGCACACGCTACAGCTGGTGGCCGTGTGGCGCGGGGGTGTCCTGAGGACAGGTCACACTCACCTGCGCTGCACGGTCGCCTTTTATGGCCAAGTGGGAGGGAGGGCGGAGCAGCTGGGAGGTGGGAGCGGGGAGGGCACAGAAGGTAAGGGGGCATGGCCGCACGCAGGCGGTGGGAAGCGGGGAGCGGGAAGCGGGTGGGGGGGCACAGAGAGCAGCGCTAAAACAATGCAGGCACAGAAAAAGTAGGATAAACAATCAGGGCACAGAAACAGAGGGCAAAACGATACAGACAGCACAAAATGGAGAAGCACACACCAAATGTGACGGCGGGGGGCGGGGTCGACGGGGCGGGCTCAGCGAGGCTGAGGACAGTAGCGAGGGGACGCACACGCTACAGCTGGTGGCCGTGCAGCGCGGGGGTGTCCTGAGGAGAACCTGTCATTTTCCTAGGGTAGGCAGATTTCTTCACTCACAGAGTGACTGCATTTTACCAGCAGAAGACTTCTTGGCCTTTGCCCTGGTATTCCCAATCCCACAGTAATTCCTCTGGTCAAAGTCGCTCCGCCCACCATCTCATGACCGTTAGGCCATCACAAAGACAAGACAGACAGTTATGTTAAAAAATACTGATGCCTCCTGCAGCTGCCGCCTCCTGTCTCCTGTAGCTGCCTTCTGCTGCCACTCACCACTCTGTCACAGCTTCACAGAAATCATAGCCGCGCCATTTTATGATACTGCCATCACAGTTTCTTCACAAATGAAGAGGGAAAGCAACTATGTTTACAGGAATGTTGTACCTCTCCTCAGGTGACTGCAAGCAAGTCCACAGTTCCCAGGGAGTCCACAGTGTTGAAGTGGGCATCCCAGTTGGCAGCTTAGTGGTGGATGGTGGAGTTAGGCGGGGGGTGGTGCAAAACCCAACCTACTCCATCTGCACCACTCGGTTTTGGGTGTAGGGGGTCGGTTCCCTGGGTGTGTGTGTGTGTGTGTATAAATATGACAAATTGAAGGTTTCAAAATATGGAGAGACTCAGCAAGAAATTAGGGCGAACCAGGCAAATCCGATGACACACCCAGACGGAGCTTCCAGTTCTGACTTCAGCTCGGCCTTGGAGAGCGAGACAGAAATGGATGCCCACCTCCAAAGAATGAAACAAGTACCAACAAAAATCTCCTTAGCAGAAGAAGTGGATTTTTTTATGCTGCGAACGTCGGGACACCCTGCGTCCAAGAAATCCACAACTAGAAATTGAACCACCAAATGCAAGGAAAGGAGGCAAGCAAGACGAAAAAGAGCAGCCAAGACAATTCCAGAAGAGACAATCAAAGCACAATTGGAGACGCTAACTCAGATTGAACCCACAATTAACCAAACTGTCATCAATCTGACAAATATGGATCTCAATAAAGCTGAATTGCAATTATTACAACTTGGGTTATCATATTGTCCTGAGAGCTCCTTCAGATATGCAGCAACGCGGTGTGACATTTTCAAAAGTATCAGAAAACTAAAATTAAGAGTCAGACAAAGATAAATCAGAGGCAACCAATGGCCAGGCAACCAGCCCTATTCCACCAAATCTAAATGCCAATGATATGCCAACTTTGCATACAATTATAGAATTGGCTCAAGAAACCAATACTAGAGATCTTCCAAGCGCTAACGCAGAAAATAAAGTAACACAAAAAAGACCCACTGCGCCTTTCAAACCTCCTTCTACATTTAACCCAATTACCATCAGAGACTCTTTTGATGTGTTTAACAAACATGTAACTTCCAGCATCAAAAAACTCAACCATAAAATAAACAACCAAGCTAGACGTAAAACCAACAAAAGAGAGATTCAATACTACAACCTTATGTCCAAGTTGAAGAAGAACAAAGACATTGTTATCCACAATTCGGATAAAGGGGGAAACTCAGTCCTTTAGAATAAAGTGGATTACATTGAAGAGGCCACAAACCAGCTAAAAGACAAAGGATGTTACCATCAACGTGACCAACAAACACTTAAAACCATGTACAGTGATTTTAGGATGAAACTGGTGGCCTGGAAAATTGGGGGATTACAGTCTCTGGAAGAATGCAAATTTCTAAAGAATGACAATCTGGTAACCCCCATATTGTACTTCATACCTAAGGTACACAAAAATCCACTGAGACCCCCTGGGAGGCCCATCATTTCAGCTCGTAACAACCTTCTCAAAAAGATGACCCAATATGTAGATTTCTTTTTGCAGGAATATGTGCAAAATCTACCCTCATATATAAGGGACACGGGGGATTTTCGGCAAAACTACAAAGAGTTAACGGCAAGACAATTATCTGCTTATCACTCTTGATGTTACATCTTTGTACACATCTATCAAACATCAGGATGGACTGAGGGCTTTACGTCATTATCTAGCAACTAAAGCATTGGAATTTGAACTACACAATACCATGCTATTCAATATGGTTGAGTTTTGCTTAAAAAATTACTTTTTCATATTTTGAAAATGTTTTATATCAGTAGCAACGTGGGGTAGTTATGGGGGCCAACTTCTCCCCCAGCTTTGCTTTTCTCCACATGGGCTGGTGGGAGGGGCTGGTCCTACACAATCAGTTTATAGCATATGTAACCAACAACATCAAGACATGGTTAAGGTTCATTGATGACCTTTTTATCATATGGCAGGGCACCAAAGAGGAAGCAGAGAAATTTGTTGAGGAGTTGAATGACAACAATTTAAACCTACAGTTCACAGCATCCATTAGTTCTGAAACTGTTAATTTTCTTGATGTACAAGTGTATGTGACGGAAAGCCAGTTGCAAACCAAACCATACAGAAAAATCACCGCAGGGATCCCAGTACTACATGCCAGCAGCGCTCACCCAAAGCATCTATGTATAAAGTATACCTTTTGGGGAGATGCTGCAGCTGAAAATAGTAGTAGTGAGGATTTGAGGGAAGCCCAAACTGCTAGCAAAAATAGATTTTTGGCTAGGGGCTATTCCTCTCAGTGCATCAACAAGGCCATCCTTAGAAGCAATGCAATGAACCGAGACACTCTACTGAACAAGGGGCCCCAAACTAAGTTGACAGAAGAAGAAAAGTCACAAACTTTTAGGTTTATTCTCAGCTACAACAAACAGAGCAAAACCATCAAAAACATCAGAGATAGGAATTGGCCTTTAATCTTAGGGAACCCTATGATAGGCCATCTATTGCCAAAGAAAGCAGCAATTACATACAGCAGGGCACCTTCGTCGAAGGACACCCTAGTGCAAAATGACCCTGGAGGCATTATGAATACTACTTGGCTGAGTCAACACAGAGGTTTCTTCAAGGGCAAGACATGCAAGGCTTGCCTACACAAGGTCAATACCATAACGTTCAAAATATCCTTTGGAGAACATTTGATCACTAAATCCTTAACATGTAAAACAGACCATGTGGTCTATGTGCTGGAGTGCCCTTGCAACCATAGATATGTTGCACGTACTATACTGCAGGGACATAAAAGGGTACTTCATCACATCAGGGCGAACAAAAACCAAGACCCCACCTACCCAGTGGCCCGTCATTTTGTTGAAAAACATGACGCGGACCCCCAGTACCTCAGTTATTTCTTAATAGATAGTGTACCAGCCAACAAGAGATGGGGAGACAGGGTCAAGGCATTGAGATATCTAGAAACAAGATACATCCTTGACCTCGATTCCAAGTCCCCAGGAGGTCTCAATATCACAGAAGACCTCTACACATGCCTCTAACAAAGAAATAGGGTTTAAGCACTTAGAAGAATTTGAGTTTCTATAATTGAGCCATCTGTCATTTGACACTTATCATTTAAACACAGATTTTAGATGAAACCGCCGCCAAACCACTACTAGATTTTTTTACATGGTTTTATGGGATATTTAAGGTAACACGTTTTATGAAAAATTAGCACTTAGCACTTAATTTAAGTGAATTTGCACATATCCCTGAGTTTCAATGTTTATAAATCCAATGTTTACAATCGCAGTAGTGTATAAATATTGTTATTTATCTATTGAATGGTGACTACATCAACATTTGGTATTTAAACCTGGATGCAGATTAGTCAAACTAAAATCTAAGATAAAAGTGAACTATAGTGACTCCTTCTCTATATATTTTAGTAATACACTTTAAGTTATGTAAATGCAATAACTTTCACAAAATATATAAATACAGTATAAATACCTTTATTTTATTTATTTATTTATATTTTTTGATGCTACAGGAGGGAAAGTTTGAAGGTTTTTAAAATAATATGTAATGTATTATTTATTTAATATGTACATGTATTTTTAACCTATACTCTTTGCGATTGATAACACATGTTGTTTATGTCTATGAATTTGATAGCAAGATCAGGGCAATTGTCACTTTAAATTGCTACATCACTTAAAACAAAATGGTAAATATAATGAGGCACCTACCTTGTAGCGCTTCATGTGATCAAGATCCCACAGGATCAAAACGCACCATGCTGAGGTGTACCACAACAGAGGTGGAATAAACCTTCTGCACCTATTTGTGGTCCGGCATCCTATTTTCCTGCAGAGCTAATGATGGTTGGCGTATGACGGAATGAAAGGAGTGCTTTGATATATATATATATATATATATATATATATATATATATATATATATATATATATATATATATACATATATATTATCTACTGGCGGTCGCCAGTAGATAGTTATAGTTAGGATCGTGTTTCCATAGGAAATCTCAAAATTCTATTTTGAATAACTTTGGCGTCGGTTGACGAATCCTCGCGAAATTTTCAAAACAAATGGGGCGCTCCGCTCCGCTCCTACCCTGAAAGTCTCGGGGTGATTAGTCAAGCGGGGGCGAGAAAAAAGGGGGGTCCCAAAACGCGTTTTCCACATGCATTTTTCCATAGGACCTTTAGTCGAAGGTACAGCCCGAACGGCTGAACAGAATTACGTGAAATTTGGCAGAGAGGTAGCCATAAGGTCAAGGAAGTGCCTTTTGAAGGACTCGTGTAAATCTGTTCAGTATTTCCTGAGAAAATAGCATTTAAAACCATATCAATATCTATACGCGCGCACCGTGCGCGCACTGTGCGCGCACCCTGCCGTGCGCGAGCGCAATTCTGATTGGTTGTTAGATGTCAGTAAACATTCGAATCGGTCGAAATCAGGAAGTGGCGGCCGCCATTTTGTCTCTTGCAGTCTGAAGCAGTGAAAAACAAAGGTGGAGAACGTGAAAAGGGGGCAGGGTGGACAGTTCCTGACCCCCTAGCCTTTGTCAGGGGGTCTCTGAAGGACCCCCAAAGGTGAAAAAAACATTAATTTTTTTGTCGAAAATTCGCGGGGTGCGCGCATTGAGTGCACACGGTGCAACGCTTTGTGGGCGCTCGGTGCGCGAAGTGCACCGAGTGCCCACAGCGCGCGCGCGGTGCGCGAAGTGCACCGTGCGCGCACGGTGAAAAACCTGAAAAAAAAATTTATTAATAAATACATAACTTAGCATTTAAAAAACCGTACAAATTCACTTAAAAAACCATAGGTTTCACACACGTTATAGTTAGGAATTAGCATTTAAAAAACCTTGCAAATTCACTTAAAAAACCATAGGTTTCACACATGTTATAGTTAGCTGGACATTTCCCTCGTAAAAAACCAATGAAATTCCCCCGTTATGGTTAGTGCAGGCAACTATAACTCACGCGACCGCAATCCTCTGCTGATGACGTCAGATATTACATCACTGATTACATATGTGTCTTTCTGATAAATAAATATTTGTAATATATGTATAGCTAAAGATTAATGGAAGAAGACATGGGTAAATAGGTGTCTAAATACAGTGATGTAATATCTGACGTCATCAGCAGAGGATTGCGGTCACGTGAGTTACAGTTGCCTGCACTAACTATAACGGGGGAATTTCATTGGTTTTTTACGAGGGAAATGTTCAGCTAACTATAACATGTGTGAAACCTATGGTTTTTTAAGTGAATATATATATATATATATATATATATATATATATATTACCTACTGGCGGTCGCCAGTAGGTAGTTATAGTTAGGACCACGTTTCCATAGGAAAACCTCAACATTCTATTTTGAATAACTTTGGCGCCGGTCGACGAATCCTCGCGAATTTCTCAAAATAGGTGGGGCGCTATGCTCCGCTCTTACCCTGAAAGTCTCGGGGGGATCCGTCAAGCGGGGGCTGAGATAAAAGGGGGGTCCCAAAACGCGTTTTTCCCATGCATTTTTCCATAGGACCTTTAGAACGAGCTACAGCCCGAACGGCTGAACAGAATTACTCAAAATTTGGCAGAGAGGTAGTCCCTAGGTCAAGGAAGTGCCTTTTGTAGGTTTGGTGTAAATCTGTTCAGTAGATTCTGAGAAAATAGCCTTTAAATCAATATATATATCTGAGCCCGCTTACGGTACGCTTACCGTACGCTTACGGTAAGCGTACGGTGGCGTGCGCGAGCGCGATTCTGATTGGCTCTTAGATCTTAGTAAACATTCGAATCGGCCGAAACCAGGAAGCGGCGGCCGCCATTTTGTGTATTTCACTCTGAAAAAAAAGAGTGAAAACAAGGAAAGGGGGCAATGAGGAGAGTTACAGACCCCCTTACATTTGTGAGGGGGTCAAAGAAGGACTGTAAAGTACAAAGAAAACATTTATTGATTTTAAAAAAAATCACGGGGTACGCGTACGGTAAGCTTACGGTAAGCGTACGGTAGAAAAAAAAAAAAAAAAAATGAAAATCAGATTTAAGTGTTTAGATATTAGGGGGCTCTAAAAAGAGCCGTTGTGTTTATGAAATGATTTTTTAGTGGTACCTACAAGTAAGTACAGATTTGTTGACGTGCTTTCTTGCTTTGTCATCGCACCTCGTGCCCACCGTGCGTGCACGGCACTAACTGCGTAAAGTGGGCACGCGGTGCGCGAAGCGCACCGCGTGCTCACTGTGCGCGCACGGTGCACGAAGCGCACCGTGCGCGCACGGAACGAACTGCGTTAAGTGGGCGCGCACGCCACGAATGGCGTAAAGTAACTTAGCATTTAAAAAACCGTACAAATTCACTGAAAAAACCATAGGTTTCACACACGTTATAGTTAGGAATTAGCATTTAAAAAACCTTGCAAATTCACTGAAAAAACCATAGGTTTCACACATGTTATAGTTAGCGGAAATTTTACTGATAAAAAACCAATGAAATTCCCCCGTTATAGTTAGTGCAGGCAACTATAACTCACGCGACCGCAATCTTCTGCTGATGACATATGTGTCTTTATGAAAAAAAAATATTTGTAATATATGTATAGCTAAAAATGTATGGAAGAAGACATGGGCAAATAAGTGTCTAAATACAGTATTAGCATCAGCAGAGGATTGCGGTCGCGTGAGTTATAGTTGCCTGCACTAACTATAACGGGGGAATTTCATTGGTTTTTTATCAGTAAAATTTCCGCTAACTATAACATGTGTGAAACCTATGGTTTTTTCAGTGAATATATATATATATATATATATATATATAATTCAATGAAAAAACCATAGGTTTCACACATGTTATAGTTAGCTGGAAATTTTACTGATAAAAAACCAATGAAATTCCCCCGTTATAGTTACTGTAGGCAACTATAACTCACGCGACCGCAATCCTCTGCTGATGCTAATACTGTATTTAGACACTTATTTGCCCATGTCTTCTTCCATTACATTTTAGCTATACATATATTACAAATATTTTTTTTTCATAAAGACACATATGTCATCAGCAGAGGATTGCGGTCGCGTGAGTTATAGTTGCCTACAGTAACTATAACGGGGGAATTTCATTGGTTTTTTATCAGTAAAATTTCCAGCTAACTATAACATGTGTGAAACCTATGGTTTTTTCATTGAATTAGCAAGGTTTTTTAAATGCTAATTCCTAACTATAACGTGTGTAAAACCTATGGTTTTTTCAGTGAATTTGTACGGTTTTTTAAATGCTAAGTTACTTTACGCCATTCGTGGCGTGCACGCCCACTTAACGCAGTTCGTTCCGTGCGCGCACGGTGCGCTTCGCGCACCGTGCGCGCACAGTGAGCACGCGGTGCACTTCGCGCACCGCGCGCCCACTTTACGCAGTTAGTGCCGTACACGCAAGGTGGGCACGCAGTGCGCTACGCGCACCGCGTGCCCACGTTACGCACCGTGCGCACATGGAGGACATATTATGCGCTTCCTTGTGATAGGTAATCTGTTAAATTTAATTTGTAAGTGATGACAATAATATGCCATGCACAGAGAGTGTTTTTTTTTTTTTATTAAAATTTTTAGCGTAAGCGCACCGTACGCGTACGGTAAGCGTAATCGGCGAAATTTTCAAAAAATAAAAATTTACCGTTTTTGGCCTTGGGGGATCTTTGAGGACTCAACTAACATGGCTATGTGCATGGGCGCTGTCTAAACAGCCCCTTTATATGTTTTTTGCCTTTGTTTACAGCCCCCCCTCAGAGTGCGAGAGAGAAAATGGCGGCCGCCGCTTCCTGGTTTCGACCGATTCGAATGTTTACTTAGATATAACAGCCAATCAGAATCGCGCTCGCGCACGCCACCGTACGCGTACGGTAAGCTTACGGTAAGCGTACCGTAAGCTGGCTCAGATATATATATTGATTTAAAGGCTATTTTCTCAGAATCTACTGAACAGATTTACACCAAACCTACAAAAGGCACTTCCTTGACCTGAGGACTACCTCTCTGCCAAATTTCTAGTAATTCTGTTCAGCCGTTCGGGCTGTAGCCCTGTCTAAAGGTCCTGTGGAAAAATGCATGGGAAAAACGCGTTTTGGGACCCCCCTTTTCTCTCAGCACCCGCTTGACGAATCCCCCCGAGACTTTCAGGGTAGGAGCGGAGCGTAGCGCCCCACCTATTTTGAGAAATTCGCGAGGATTCGTCGACCGGCGCCAAAGTTATTCAAAATAGAATGTTGCGGATTTCCTATGGAAACAGGGTCCTAACTATAACTACCTACTGGCGACCGCCAGTAGGTAATATATATATATATATATATATATAGATATAGATATATATATATATATATATACCTTTAGAATATGGCTGCACTCAATACATGAGTGGATTTCACACACACACACACAAAAATATATATAAAAATAATATCACCATTGTTGAAAGGCCTCCTAAAAACTTAAACAAAATATAAACAACATCACTTATCGAGCCCTGACACTTCCTTGCCAAGCAGATCAAGCAGGTCCTCCCCCTCTCAATAAGGTCAGTCCAGTAGTGCATCACCTCCTGCTGACTGCAGGAGACCACAGTATAAAAATAAACACGCAGGGGTAGTGCAAAAATGACAGCAAAGTGAAAATATAGTAAAAAAAAGTGGAAATATATAGAGTATAAATTTGACCTATACATCAGGGTGGATGGAGAGCCTATGTTACATTTAGAATATTAATAACATAAAGCAAAGTACATTGCATAGGTCAAGTACCATTATAAGATAATTTTTTTTTTTTTTTTTTTATTGAAGTCCAAATTGCAAACTATTTAAAAACCCTAAATACATTCATAAATAATTTTCTTTTAGGTAAAAAATTTTGAAATACCAGATCGATAAATAGCACAAATATAAGGAGAAGTCATGAACAATGAAGAAAGACAAACAAACAACATCGACTTAAGCCTTTTACCAGCAAGCATAAAGCAGTATCCACTCCCAAGCCTGGGCGTATCCTATACATCAATTCAAATCTCAAAACTTTTATCCGCTCTGAATAACACACAAAAAATAATACAAAAAATCCTAATCAAAATATGTTGCCCAGATTTTTTCGAACTTCTTGAGCCCCCTATTCCTAAAGCATAAGTTTGTTCACTTTTTTTTAACTAATTTCATCTTTTGGGCCCATTCATGAACAGAGGGTATAGGATCTGTACGCTATCTTTGCAACAACAGTGATCTGGCAAACGCCATTGCAATGTATAGATATTTAACAAGTTTATCAGGCAAGAGAAGATCTGGGGCAAAACCTAAAATTATTAACAAATTATTCAAACCTAATACCATACTGCATTCAGATTCCAAATAACGGAAAATGTCTTTCCAAAACCTCTGAATCATAGGACATTGCAAAATAATGTGTGACCAATTGGTGGTAGGGTAATTAATACAGCGAAAGCACTACCCCGATTGATTGGTATAAATTTTAGAGAGGAAAAGAGGGGTTTTGTAAAGTTGCCATTTACTAAAGAACAGCATCCTTCGCCAATTCGCTCCTCTTAGCATACTAAAATTAAAATTATTAATTACAGACCACATATTGGCGGAAATTTCTAATCCTTCATGTTTCATCCAATTTGCAGTTGCCTTCTGCTCGAGATCGAGGCCCTTAACTGAGGCTAAATGCTGAGGCTAAATGCTTTTTCCATCCCCCAGTTTTTTAACAAACGTATCCTTTAAAAGTGCATAGACTACCTGATGTTGATCACAGATTTGAGTTAAGTCTAATTCACTAAGGAACGTGCTAAAAATGCTATATGACCCCAAAAGAAGAAAATCATTAACAATCAATTGTGACATCTCCGCCATGCTCAACCACCTACCATTCCTCAAAAAGTCTGAGACTTTGCGGAATCCAGCAGTTGCCCACTTTAGTGTAAGTTCTGAGGATTCTTTAATCCCTGACAATGGCATGAGGCCAGATAACGAAGTTGAGGAATTAATTACAGGGATGGAATATCTTTTTGAGAGCCTAATGTTTTTTAAAAAAACATTGTAGGCACTTAAACTGTAACAACTTAGGAGATTTAAAAATTGATAAAGGGGAGTGGATCTGACTTTCCTCACACATTAAATCCATAAAACTATTAATAAAAAGATTTGATTGTTGTTGAGGCTTAAATCTAGATATATATTGTGCAAAATACACAAAATAATAATCCCTGAGATTCGGAAGAGCTAAGCCTTCCTGTTCCAACTCTTCGTATAAAGTGCTGAGTGCAATGCGTGGGTTTTTTATTGCCCAGAGAAAAGTTGTAAACATAGACTCTATTCGGGTAAAAAAAGAACCTAATTAAATACATGGGATGGCCGAAAGAAGAAAGTTAAAAATTGGAAGAAAAGGTATTTTAATCAGTGCAACCCTGCAAAAATAGATAATGGAAGAGAGTTCCAACGTGAGAACAGATCCTGAGCTTTTTGTAGAAGTGGAACAAAATTCAAATGATATAAATCCATTATGCTATCTGAAAAATAAACACCCAAATACCTCTTGGGTTTGGGGTTTACGCAAGAGAGATTATCGGGGTGCAAATCCAAGCCCACTCAACCACACTGTATAACTTCAGATTTCTTTTTATTGATTCTATACCCACCTAAAACTTCAAATTCCTCAACAATCTTAAAAGTTTTTGCCTGAACCTCTATCTCGGGCTTAATAATAGGCATCGGCATATAGTTTTAATTTTGCCATAGTTGGAATTGGGGGACGAATATCAACGCTGTTCCTAATTGCGATCGCCAATGGCTCAATAAAAACAGCAAATAAAACCGGCGACAAGGGGCACCCCTGTCTGGTCCCCCATTTTACCTTAACCTGGCCAGCCACTGAAGTGTTAATAATTACGTTAGCTTCAGCATTAAAATATAGATTTTGGATCAGCCCTGTGATTTTAGAAGATATACCAACATTTTGTAAAATAATAAACAGGGTCTCCCAAACAACAAGGTCAAATGCCTTTTTGCCATCTAAAAGAAGGACTAATGCGGGTATCTTCTGGGTCTCAAAATAGTCCAATGCCTCAATTAAGTTATGTGTATTTGTACCAAGCTGCCTGCCAGCAATAAAACCATTTTGGTCCGGGTGGATCAAATGTGAGGCATATTGATTAAACCGAATAGCTAAAAGTTTAGTAACAATTTTGTAATCCGAGTTTAATAATGTTATAGGACGATAAGAATTTGGATCTTCACTATCGTTTCCCTTTTCAGAAAACTGACTATATTCCCTTGTCTAAAAGATTCTGGTATCGCCCCACCTTCTAGCATTGAGTTTGCCAACCGTTAAAGAAAATCTGAAACGGAATTATAAAAGACTTAAAAAAATTCTGCTGAAAAACCATCCGGGCCACAGGCTTTACCACTTGGTAGATTCTTAATAACCCCGTCCAACTCATCTTTAGTAATCGATCTTGCCATAGTTGATTTCTCAATATCTAAAAGTGTCGGTAATCTGTTTTTCTGAAGAAAGCCTCTCAGAGATGTTATAATAACAGTCTGTTGTTGACCATATATAGACCCATAATGCTATAGCATTATATCACTAATTTTTACTAGATCATCCGTGCGAGAGGCAGTTTAGGGGCATTTTAAAGCATTGATCTGGTTGGAGGCAACCTGCTCCCTTGCCTGCCAGGCCAAGAATCTACCAGTAAAATTGCTTTCTTCATATATTTTTTGTCTATGATATTGAAAAAAAGATTCATACTGAGTGTAATATTTTGCACTAAGGTCACGTTTGGTCTGATCTAACTGGCGTAGTAATGAGTCACAGTGGAGCTTTGCTCATGACGAGCTGAGCTCGTCATACCGGCCGCGGCCCGTCCACGTGTGATTAATTCCCCGCCTGTGCGGGAGAATTAATCAGAAGGCGGGGTTGTGACGAGCTCAGCTCGTCATGAGCACAGCTATACTGTGAGTCATGACGAGCTGAGCTCGTCACGAGCCCAGCGGCACCGCGCACCCCCCGCACTGCTGGGGAATTACCCCCGCAGGGAAGGGGTAAAAAGAGGAGACTGAGACTGATATTTTAAAAGGTGACAGGTATCGCTTGTATGCTGGGATGTGGAGAGATATTAAAAAAAATCAATCATTGATATTGTATCTCTACAGGACGGGTGGCATGAGGGAAAGGCTATGATTTCTTTTTTTAAAATAGACTGAAATCAAGTCAGATCCAATGGAGCCTTGCCTATATTGTTTTTGACAGAAAATGATTTCAAGAGCACAGCCATATCCTTAGACAGCATAAGCCTGCAGGCGGTATTGATTTTCAGTAGCATGAAGGCAAAGGAAAGGCCTTCAGAAATTATAATCTGCAATGTCTGTCTACCACCACTTTAAAGTAAAATTGGTAAATTGTCAGTCTCGTAAATGCATGTCCCAGAGTCCCAATAGTTATACGAGGAGATCTAAATTACAATTTAATTCTAAGAAGAAAAAATGGATCCTGTTTTGACGTATGCATTTCCACCTGGGGAATGTATTCATTAAAAAAAGAAAAGGGGCACGCTTTATAGGGTAAAGTAATTTGTAATGCACTTTTGGTCATTGAACGGCTGATTTAAGGGAGATATTGCAGCACAATCTTTACACATTGTAGCAAGAGGCGCAATAATGTACTGGGCTGTATGATGACACTAGGTCCATATTTTAACCTCTTAACTATTTTGAACTGTTACATGAGTGATTTTGTCTTCCTCATATGATTTTTTTTAGGGTTTCCAGCTCAATTGAAATGAAAAGCACAATGAAGAATTTTGAAATTACGGAAGTTCAAATGCCTATAACATGACCCACCAAACCAATATAGCTAAAGATTTTCAGAATGAGATTGAGAAGTATGGCAATCAATGTAAGGGAAAGAAATACATAATGGCAGACCACAGTGAAGAGCATAAGAAAATCTTTAATGAATGATCCTACATGTGCCAGTCCATTCTGTATGTATCAGCCTTAAAAAGAAAATTGAAAAGTCTCCCTATACAAAGTAATTTGAAGAACGTTTAATGTTGACTGTACTGCCATAGTCCATGAATAAAGGATTATGAACTCCAAGTCACCCAGTGACTTCTTAAAAAAAACAAATTGCCTCCCATACAAGAAGAGCATTGAGGGTTCTCATTGAGGTGTACAAAGGCCCAATTGGAGACAAGATGGACATTTATGTGGAAAGTGACTAAACAAAAGAAAAGACCACCATAGAATCTCTGCTCAATAGTAATTTCTGAATCAGATATTTATAGAAATGTGTGTGATTGTCATATTAGCAGTGAGGTTTGGAAAGAACATTTTAAGTGTTTATGTAGATCTGAAAGTGAGGAAGATGCTAATGAAACTAATTCTGATTTGTGTTCAGGGTACATGGAATAAAGACTGGTTGACTGACTTGAAAGAGTAGTAACTAAATCTCGGAAGACATCAAAGGCTCCATGCCCAGATGGCATTCTCGGTCTCTTTTAAAAAAAATATGTAAAGCTTTGGGCAGTCATCATAAATAAATTGTTTGTCACCACAAGTCAACTTCACAAAATTTACAGAGAAAATAGAACGATATCTGATAATTATCAATTAACTACATAGTTGAAGGCATAGAGAAAATCATTTGCAACGGCTATGCTAGAAGAATTAATGGATTAGATTTAGACTAAGGGTGTATTACCACTATGACAAACCAGCTTTAGAAAAGGATCATTACCCTATCCTCATGGAACTCTATTGGCTCCCCTTGCTGGTTCACACCATCTTCAAAACCAGCAGCACCATTTAGAAAGTCTTCACAACCAGAACACCACTTATCTTGCAGACAAGTTCAACAGCTCTGCTGATCCTCAATACCCGCGGCCAGAACACTATCAGATTGCAGAATAAAAATAGTAAAATCAAATCAGTAGACCTTTTCCATGTATGCACCCAGGATCTGGAACAACATCCCCTTTCCATCAGGACCAGCCCAACACTGTTCAATTGAGGACTCACTTCTAGAAAGAAGACCTCATCACAATGCATGAACTGTCCACAACACAGCTTTCTTTATTACTGCTCGTTTTTAGGTCTCGCGAGCCAAAGGCTCGAAGAGACATTTTATATCTGGGCTTTGAAAGTGCTGCCGTGGCCTAAAGCTACAGTGCATGTGCGCGGGCGCGCGCGCCGCGCTTACTTTCACTTTCGCGGCCGCTTTGATCGCGATCACTTTCAATTTCGCGCAGACCCAGCCTCCTCTGCCGCACACCCACAACTGGCAACATTACTAGCGCTTGTTTCCTCGCCCTTTCATGTTGACATCTTCCACGCTGCTCTGACTTGAGGCAGGTCCTAGAGTGGCTGCACTAGCTCCTGGATGCGTGTGCCCGACGGTCCATGCAGTGCGCGTGGTGACAGATTTTATATGCAAAATTACCGCAGGCCGTCGATCTTGTCCGCATTGGCACCCGACTACACCCGCCTGCCTCGTTTATCTCGCCTGTTTACCAGTGCATAAGCACATAAAAAGATCAAGTGGGTATTTTACACCCAGCCTCCTCTGCTGGCACACCCACAACTGGCAACATTACTAGCGCTTCTTTCCTCTCCCTTTCATGTTGACATCTTCCACGCTGCTCTGACTTGAGGCAGTTCCTAGAGTGGCTGCACTAGCTCCTGGATGCGTGTGCCCGACGGTCCATGCAGTGCGCGTGGTGACAGATTTTATATGCAAAATTACCGCAGGCCGTCGATCTTGTTTTTTGTTTGCAGCCTCTCATTCCCTCCCAGTCTCTTCTGCTTTCTACTTTTGGCTTCTGTTTTCTTTCTCTGCCCACCTCTGTCTGTCCGTCTCTCTCTCTCCCTCTGCGACTCCTTCCTTACTCTTTCCCTCTTTTTCTCAGTCTTTCTCACTTCGAGCATGCCCGCTCTTTCTATCCTGTAGCTCTGTCTCGCTTTGTCTCGTACTCCGTCTTTTGTTACTCCTCCATCCCCACTCCCCCGCTGCACACTTGTGTTGCACCCTCCACCCCCTGCTCTCCACCCCCGCTCCATTGTTTGCTCTCCACCCCCGCTCCATTGTTTGCCCCCCCCCCATCCTCGCCCTCCTCCCAATGTCTGCTGTATGATTTCCACCCACCTCCACCATCTTTCCTTGTTTGGGATTGGAAGTGCATAGTGATTTACTGTATGGTAGTGTGATGTTCATTCGTCTGTTCATCCTGGTGCAGCCCCTGTTTTGACTACTTTTAGGCATGAAGCAGTTAGAGGCAATTCACTTCGAAGTGCTATGATACATATGCTGTCTGTTCGTCCACCTGCAGACTGAGCTCTTTTGCAGTCAAGTGTCTTTGAACTAGAAAGTGCCTAGAAGTGATCCAGTACAAATGGGGGCGCTATAAAAAGGTCTTCACTTATTCATTTATTCTGCTTTAGGCCGATGGGAAGCTGAAGTCGCAGCGTTTTCTTCCCATAAGATGAGGGGAGGTGTCTTCATGTGGGGAGGGGGCCCTGACGGGAACCTGTAGCACCAGTCATGGCAGTGCCCTGAGTCCACGGAGCGCACCTAGAAAAGTCCAGCTTCTCGTTACTCGTCTGCCATGTGTAAGTCTCGATGCTTTTTTAATATTTTGTTGTCAGGTACATGTTTTTTTTGTATCATAGTATGAACATATTTACCTAATCGCCCCTTTTTAATGTAACAGCACAATATATTGCCTTTCTTAAAAAAAAACAAGTCGTAACACTTGAACAGACTTTCAGTAACTTATATTGCACAGCCATTTGCCATGCTACAGCCTACAACAAACAATAGCTTATTAATTACAAGGGCACAACCGAATGCATTTACCAATGCTTTTTTTAAATTTAATTAAACTAACCTTGAAAGAAACCCACCTCCTCCTTTCTTATTCCACTCTCCTGCAGATGGAACACAGTGAGACTTTGTGTCTTAGGGGACTGGGCAATGACTATACAGTCACTATCCGAGCCCTCGTCTCATAGAGAATGTTGAATCTGTTTGATGAAACATTGCATCACAATTACACACCAGGGTTACTCAAGTGCGCAGATATGAGTGCAGAGGCCTGGTCAGTCATTTTGCTTATGTTTTCAAGGAACATCATAATCAGTCCATTTAATCTTAAAACTTTGGGGAGGAAGGTATACACATATTATTATAGCCCTTCGTTGTTTTCCCGAGATACCGTCAAAACGCAATTTATCATGATGCTAACCTTCTTGTAGAGTATTGCAAATAACAAGGGGAAACTGCCGAGCAGTGGATTGTGGCATGTTCTGCGGAAGAATACTGAAAAAGTAGGTGTTTTTCTGCGTTCCCTTAACTTGGTTCTAATATTTGCTTGAAAGCATCTAAAAAACTCTCACAAAGTTATAGGAACAGCTGAGCCTCTCTGCCTGTGAGAAGCTGGGAGCTTGTAGGACGGGATGAAAGCGCCTATCCCATAGAGCTCTGGAGCAGAGGGCTTGGCCATATAAGTGAATGTCGGACACCCCGGAGCAGTTTTACTCTCACTTTGAGCGTTGCAGGCATTACGGATAAGATTCACAAATGGCTCATAGATGCACCATATATGTGTGGAACTGAAAGCCTTACCTAACTTTCAGTGTCTTGAAATGAGTGCGCGCTCACACTTGTGCACTCCCATGTCCTTGATCGTACATATAAAGTGGGAATGAAGAGAGGTTCATACAATGTGTCACCACAAAGGTGTAACCACCAGAGTAAACAAGCATTTGCAATGCAAATAGGTCTCGCATTTACATGAGTTTAAGCTATTGGCATTGTAAATGACAAAGCCTTTTATTTATGGTTTAAAAATGAAAACATAAATAAAAGGCTTTATTTATGCTTGTGTTTGGCCATGGACATTGCTCCTCTGGCTTTTGACTAGCTTCATGCTTTAGAAATACCTTATATATACATACATACATACATACATACATACATACATATATCTACATGATAATTTAATGGCTCTGAGTATGTTGGTGAAGTCTACCATGTCCAATGGAATACAAAATTATACATATGTTTGCAGACTATAAAGTTGCCTTTGACAGGGTCGGCTGATTGATACTCTGCAAACATTAGTTGGTATAGGCAGTGATCTGAATTTTATGAACTTAATATGAGCAATGCATTAATAAACTTGACTCAAGATACATTGTAACAATAAGAATTATTAATCCCCTAAAATCTGTACATAAAAAGTTCTAAAGCAAGTATGCATACTTGCACCAATCCTTTTTTTAATACATGTGTTGTGTGTATGACCTTTCATCTTCAAATATCTAATTTCTATCCTCCTTAAACAAGTCAAAGCCCACTCCCATTCCTGCTATCCAGATGGTTTGATTTTGTTAGATGCAACATTTCATTGCCCTTGGTTAAATATACTATTGGAATTAAGCTTGTAATGAACATCTTCGAAATTAAAGTGATAATTAAAACAAACAGCAAAACAAATAATTCATAGTTTGAAAATGGTATGAAATTAAATCAAGTCTACTAAGTATCTGATGGTTATGTTGAGTGGCTCCTTCAATTGGGGGCTTCATTTTGTGGTTCTAACAATAAGAACTGGTCAACAATGCACAGATCTCAGCAGTTTTACCTTGCTACATAGAGGAGGCTCATCTGCCCCCCCCCATTGAAGGAATTTGAGGCAAAAACTGATTCTAGTGTGCTCTTGTTTCAAGGCCAAGGGGGTACTGGATCAATTTGAATGTAACAGTGCAAAAATCAGTCAACTTATGCTTTATTCAACAAAAAATGTCATAAAGGCATTTCGTATAAAACCAAATATCACAAGGTTTAAAAAAGATGTGTATTAAAAAAAGACAGAATTAAAAACATTAAAAAGCATATACACAATATTATTTATAGAAATTAATGCTGATAGATAGTAAGCAGTTTAAAAAGTCACAGCGGAACTAGACATAACACCTTGGTATTAATGACAAAAGCCTTTAATCCTCAGTTTACTGAGAGCAGCTTGGATCTGATTATCCACATAAAAATGTTGCCATTGATACTGCATAACGTACAGATGTGTCGGTACACAATATTCTCATTGCTACACTCGACAGGTGAGTTCCCATGTTCCTGCAAATCAGTGCCAGCCAAGCTTTGCATGGTGCCGCATCTGCAGGACATACAAATAACACATGTGCGTATGTTTCTTTAAACTCAGTGTAGTTTGGGCATCTTTCGTCAACTGCAGTGGACCATGTGGCTGTAAAAGACTTCAAGGGTAAACAACCTGCTCTAAACTGGAAGTACAGTTTGCGGTCTAGTGGCTTAGTGAATACATCCCAGTAGTCCTCGACACATGGACTTGATTTTATTTCCAAGAACTTTTCTATCAGGGTAGTGGCATCACTTGTTCTATTAGCTTCTTGTATAGTCAGTTCCACCTTTGCTTAATTAGGTTTTTTGATGGGAACTCATTACCACTAGGGTTGGTCCACAGTAATAGCATACCCATACTAGATAGGGAGGTTCTGATGTCATGCAACCAACTAATTCTATGGGAGTGGTCGGCCTCCATTATGTTTTTAAGACCCTCTGCAAAATGGCCAGTTCTGCTGTGCACCAGATTCTGCACCAATAGAGAATTGGGCTTAGTCTTGCTTGGTTGACTATAGCTTTTCTGCCCAAATCATAGAACAGGGGGAGCAGGAGAGTGCTTTGGGGTAAACTGTAATCTCTCGTAGGAACTTGTTCTTGGATATAGCAAGAGGATGCAATTTCTCAAAGACCCATAACTCGACACCATACAGAGCTGAGCTCAGTATCTTAGAGCTGTAGATCTGCAGCACCGGGGTAAGAGGCTTGGTCAGTGATGTTTTGAATTCCTTGATCATGGCACCAGCCAGTTGTCTATGCTTTAAGGCCATGGATTCAATATGCGGCCTCCAGCTGAGTCCTTTGTGCAAGATGATACCTAGATAAATAAATGTGTCAACCTGCTCCAAGGGTTGCCCCTCCATTATCATATCCCTTGAATGACCTGTGTTGGTTAAATGTCATAAACTTGGTTTTTGCAGTATTAATCTTTAGCCCACGCAGTGTACAGAATTCTTCAAAATGCTGCAGCGCACGCTTTAGTCCACTCAGTGTTTTGGATAATATAAGCGTGTCAGCCGCAAACATTAAGATCTGGATTTTTTTACCTGGTAGGACTGGGGTGTCTGTGGAAAAGGAAGCTAAGAAACGAACAATGCCGCTAATAAAAAGTGAGAATAGTGTGGGTGCCAAGACGCAGTCATGGCGTACTCTCATCTCAACTGGGAACCATGGGCCTCCCAGCGGATTTAGGCAAAGTTATTTTAATGGAGGCGAACCATTAAATAAAATAAGTCAGGAGGCAGCCCATGCTCCTGCAATATCCTCCATAATTTGGGCCGTGAGACTAAGTCAAAGGAAGACTTGAGATCTACAAAGGCTGCATAAATGCTGCCTTTTCCAAGGGTCACCGTCCTCCCGTAGATTATAGTGAACCGGAAAACCTGATCAATTGTGCTCAGATTAGCCTGAAAGCCTGCCTGGAGGGTGCTCAAGATATCATTATTTTCAATCCAAATTTGAATTTTTGCTAAAGTAATTCGAGCTTCAGCTCTCTGGATTGAGTCTATGAGGCTTATTGGCCTATAATTCCGAGGTGAGGATTTATCTCCTTTTTTGTAAATTGGGATGATATCCGCCTCTCGCCAGGTATCCAGAATCGGGGTGCCATGGGCGATAGCATTTGCTAAAAGCATTATATACTGGCTCTATATGGCCTAATTCTGGAGGAATTTGTCAGCGGGCACTTTTTCAATGCCTGGGGCTCTCCTGATGGTAATAGTGCTCATTGCAAATGTTACATCAACTAAATTAAAAACTGTGTCAGATGAATTAAAATAGACCCGAGTAGGATTGTGATCCTTGTTATCATTTTCTGCATATTGGTCTGATAAGAACTTTACCCACGTTGCAGGGTCCACATGATTTTGAGGAGATTGCCCTGGACCACCCACACCCCATTTCACCAGGGTCCAAAAGCATTGCATGTTCCTCTCATTACATTCTTCTTTTAGGTCCTGTCATTTTTTCGCATTCCAAGCCATTTTCGCTAAGTTAATTTGAGGATCCCATAATATGTAATGAATTTGGAGCTAGGGATTGCAATTCTATCCAAGCAGAAGTTGCTTCCATTCTTTAATATATACATCTTTATAGCTATACACACCAAAAGTTGGCAGGGTTGCAATATATGGTGTGGGATCAAATACCATCGACAGAGATATGTACCATGAAATTTGTGAAAAAGGTGAACTAGGTAAGGTCAATTTTAGAGCTATGGTTTGTGACAAAATAAAGTATGCTATCTTTGAAGAGAATAAGCTATTGCTAAGAACATGGAAACTTCATAACTCACTAACTAGATCTTATGGCCCCATGGTAGCCCAGATATTTCTTAAGTCTGGTCTTTACCCCAATGGTAGAACACATTTTATGAAAGTTAGATTTAAACAAGCCTGTATAGTGAAAGATCTATAGTATTGAAAATAAATTCAGTGCATATATATGGAAGATCAAGTAGCCCTGTCACATCTCATTACTTTAGGCCCTGGTTTGAAGGTGTTTCAGCAATTGTAATGCAGGGTTACATATGTATTTTTAGGTGGGGAAACAAATCAGATTTTTTACAGTGTTGCACAATTTATGAAAAGGCACAGTATTTGTTGAAGGTACCAGGTGAAGGAGATCACGGAGAACAAATAACTTCTAATGGTGACCCCATTTTTGTACGTTAAAGGAATAGTTCATGTGAAGGTGATTAATAATGCTTTATTTGATGCAAGTGAGAGATGTTCATGTAGAACCAACAGACTTTTCAAACTTCAAAGTCCCCAAATGTTCATACTAGGCATGCAGACACCACTTACTTAAAAATGTACTACTGCTATAATTGTAGTTGTTTATGCATTTTATTACTATGTTTTCATATTGTTTTATTCAAAATGAGTAGTGATTTGAATATGTGATGTGTTTTTTTGAGTGATTGCTTTTTCTGATATAATTTTCTGAAATAAATGTTATTACCAGAGTACAGGCAAACGTAGGGTCAGATTATGAAAATGTCATTTGCCTGAATTGGTGGCAAATTGCAAGTCTATTTTATGTGATTGGAATAGGATTTGGCGAACAGACCAAGTACTAAAAAGTTGCTTCTCAAAAGTTTCAATCGCACTGGTTGGTAATCTGACCTACCACATTACTTTTCATGTGGTAGGTTGTAAATTGTGATTCACTCCAATTGGGAGTCATCATAGAGATGGTTGCCTGCTGGGGTTAGCAGACCACTGTGTCTGTGATCGCTTTTAAAAAATATAATTCTTAAATGCAATCTGTTTCTTTATTGGAATTGGTACTGTGGTTAAAAAATATTTTTTTTTAAAGTTTAATAGTTGGCAGTGGTCTGCTAGACCACACTACACTCTCAAGCAAACAGTGTTTTACATTCACCCTTTGTGAATGAGTTGCCACCTCCTTTGACGAGTTGGTAAGCTATCAATGGGTTGTGACCGAAATTACAAATCACTATTTGCAATGGACGCCTGTTAGACTTGATATCCTTCGTGTGGTTTCCCCTGACTTGTTGCCTTTAGGTCTCCTGTTTTTGCTGACTTCATTTTTGCTGGCTTCATGACTCTAGGCACTTTACCACTGCTAACCAGTGCTATAATGCTTATACTCTCTGCTTTAAACATGGTAACATTGGCTTATGCACAATTGGCATATTTATTTACCTTATAAGTTCCTAGTAAAGTGAACTGCATGTGGCCAGGGCCTATAAATTACATGCTACTAGTAGGCCTATAGCACTGATTGTGCCACCCACTTCAAACACCCTTTAATCATGTCTCCGGTCTATTTGTGCAGTGCCTGTTTGTGCAGTTCTAAACGGCCATGCTAACCTGGCAAGTTAACCCTCTGGCCAGGCCCATACCTTCTTTTTTAATACATAGAAGCCTCCCCTCAGGTAGGCCCTGGACAGCCCTAGGGCAGGGTGCAGTATACTTAAAAAGTAGAACATGTACTTTAGGCTTTACATGTCCTGGTAATGAAAAAAGTCTTACATTTGTTTTTAACCTCTATACGGCCATCTCACCCATAGGTTAACATTGGAATTACATTATTACATTAAATAAGTGTATTTACAAGTGGGAAGAGCGATTTTTCCCCCAAGTTTGTATTCTCATGAATCACAATTTAAAATCCCAACTTATGGTGAAGTTACATTTTTAATTGTAATTTTGAAAATGCCACTTTTAGAAAGTTGGCATTTACTTACGTTAGCCATTTGCTGCCTTCTGCTTGTATCTGAATACATGTATGAGGTGGGTGAAAGCTGGGCTTTGAACATTCCCTCTAGACAGTAACACCCAAAGGAAGCTTAGGTGTGACTGATGGCCAATCCACATCCTGATGGGCCATCCTGGGCTGAATGCGAGAGAGGAGCTGACACTTGCACTCAAATAGGTTGTGACATGTCCCCACACAAATGCTGCATACCCCCTGTAATATGTCTGGAGCCAGGGCAGGAAGAGCAGGGACTATACCCTCTTTAATAAGTCTGGAGCCAAGGCAGGAAGAGCAGGGACTCTGTGAACTTCAAAGGCCTCTCTTTGAAGTCTCCCCCACTTCAAAGGTACAACTGGGTATAAGTACTGGACCGCTGATACCACCAACTGAGTACACTTATGAACCTGTGGATACTCTGCCAGGAAGAAGGACTGCTGTGCTGCTGAAAGGACTGTCACACTGCTGAATTGCTACCCGCTGGACTCCTGCTCTGCCATATTGATCTGTTGCCCTCTTGCCTGGAACCTGATTTTTTACATAACTCCTGTTTTGAAGTCTCAGGTACATCAAAGACGTTCGACAATCCACCTGCAGCAACTGGACTCTGCCAACTGAGAGTCTTGCCCTGCCAAGAGATGCAAATTCACTTCAGGACCCATGGTAGTGGCTATAAAGTGCTGCAACTGCTGAAATCCATGCATTGATGCCATTGTGCTGATAGGAGCTAGGGTATCTCCCTTGATACCAACGCTTCGCCGCTGCTGCACGGACCGTGGACCTTGCACCGTCAACTGCGTGGTGCATGGACGCCCGGTATCGATGTATTAATATTATTATTATGGCATATTGTAAAGCACTAAGCCACCCAAAAGGGTTTCCTGATGCTGGTCAAGATAGAGTAGATCAAGCCGTCAGGTTTAGAACAACTAGGTCTTCAGGTTCTTGCAGAATACCGTTAGGGAGGTACAGATTCTCAAAGATTCAGGTATGGAGTTCCACAGCTTCAGGTCCAGGTATGCAAAGGCCTGACTTCCCATGTGAGCCTAGCAGATTCTGGGCACTCTGAAAAGGGACTAATTGAGCGAGTGAAGCGTGTGTGCCGGCTGGTAAGGCACCACCAGGTCTTGAGTGTATTTCAGTTCTGTGTTAGATCTCACATTGTGCTTGTAGCACAAGGTTTTAACCCCTTCGCTGTGAGGGTAATTCCCCCACGGTGCGGGGGGGTGGCGGCGGCGGCGCTCTGCTCGTGACGAGCCCAGCTCGTCATGAGGCACAGTGGAGCTGTGCTCATGACGAGCTGTGCTCGTCACGACTCCGCCCACTAATTGATTCTCCCGCACAGGCGGGGAATCAATCGTGCGTGGGTGGAGCGCGACCGTTATGACGAGTCCAGCTCGTCATGAGCACAGCTCCACTGTGCCTCATAGTGAGCTGGGCTCGTCATAAGCCCACAACGGGTTAAACTGTATTTGTTTTTCCACAGCAAGCCAATAGAGCTTGCGGAGGAGGTTTGATACAGAGGAGTGCTTTAGAAGGCAATATAGTAGTCTGGCCATAGAGTTCTGGATGATTTGTAGGCCACAAATGGATGCCTTATCTGCTCCTAGATACAAGATGTTGCCATTGTCTATTGTAGAAAGAATCAGGGCCTGGATCAATGTCCTTTGGGCAGATGGTGGAATCGTTCAAATGATTTTTTTTACCCACTTCATCACTGCAACACACGTGGAGGTCAACGTGGCTGCCTGTGGTTTCATTGAAAGAATCTTGTCCAGCCATAGCCAAGGTTTTTTACTTTGGAAGATAGTTCAAGAAGGGCCCCTAGAGACTCCGGCCAGTGCCGTTGGTCCCAGCGCCGAGGGTACTTGCCTAAGATCATTACCTTGGTCTAAACGCCATTAAGCTTGAGTGAATGGCTATTCATCTAGGTGGGAATCCGACCAAAACACAAGATCAAGGTCATGATGTTATGTCCCTGTGCAGATGACAAGAAGTAGATGATTTGAGTGTCATCTGCATAAAAGAAGAGGGATAGGCTGCAGAGTTCTACCAAATTCACAAGTGGGCGTACATACGCATTGAAAAGCATCAGGCTTAGGTCTGAGCCCTGGGGAACTCCAGAAGTAAGAACATATGACTCTGACCTGCACTGACTGAGAAAACCTGGAACAGGTGGTCTTTCAGGAATGAGGTCATCAAAGCTAATGCTGTTCCCTGGAGACCCAATGTCGCCAACCTTTCCAGGAAAGTGGAATGTGACACAGTGTCAAACGCTTCACTATGGTTTAATAGAACTAGTGCGGCTCAACCACCCTTGTCCAGGAGTCATCTAAGGTGTTCCGTGACTCCTAGGAGGGCAAATTCGGTGCTGTGTCTAGCCCTGAAACCTGACTGTGATGAGTGGAGACACTTTTGGACTTCCACAAAGGTTTTAAGCCGCAGGCTCACACATTTCTCCAAAATTTTGGAGAAGATACACAGCAATGAGATCATTCTGAAGTTAGTCCAACAGGTGGGATCTAGGTTTTTAAAATTGGAAGGACCATGGCATGTTTCTATGGCTGAGGGATGTATCCCTCTTCCAATGAGGAGATGAGCAGTCCAACCACAATTTGTTATTAAGTTTAGTGGGTGGGAGCTGATCTCATGGAGAACCTCATTTAATCAACTGTAGTAAAGCCAGAATTTGAGCTTAATTTTAGGAGCAGCTAGTGGCATACTCAAGGTATTTTCATCGCCTTTTGGGGCAGGCTCTCATATACTGATTTTGGGAGATCTATCAGTCAGTAGTCCTTCTGCCATTTGGCCCTTCGTTAAGTGCAGCTGAATATCTACCAACTTTTTGTTGAAAAAGTGTGCCAGCTCTTTGCATTGTGACTAAGACAGCGAAGGCACCTGAGATGTTTTACTAGGGACGGAGAGATCTTGGGGCAGTTTGGGGCTTTGGAGATTTTGTCCCAGTAGAATGATGCCCGAGCAGCTTTGCAGAGCCCACAATGGTTTTTCAAAGCCGTTTTATATTTTGATTTAACTCTTCATCATTGTACTTCCTCCAAGCCTTTATTCCATTTTTTCTCCAAGCGAAGTGCTTCACTAATCACTAATAATTTAATTGAGGACCTAGGTATTGTCAGCAAGTTTACCGCCAAAGAGTCTGTAATACAGCGATCAACCGTCGGCTAATCTAAGTCAGCTATCTGCTTCAGGTCTGGTACAGTGTTTTTAAGTTATACGTTCAATGCAGGAACATCTAATTTAGACCAGTCCCTAGATTTGACTAAAGGTTTTGCCACCCCTATAGAGGGAGTGGTCTGTGTCCTGATGGTAAAAGGTACTGCCAGATGGTCCGACCAGAGCAGTTGCATGGGTGGATCTGTGGTGAGGTCCTTGATACTAGAGAAGATGGGGTCTTGGAGGTGACCAGCTTTGTATGTGGGTACTGAATTAATGAGAGCTAGATTCAGCACACTTAGATCCTCTATAAGTGTTGCACCCAGACTTCACATACGAACTTCAAGATGGATATTGAGATTTTCTAGGAATGAATGTAAAATTGGCGCACTAAAGAATGTATGGGGAGAATAGGTCATAAACCAATGATCACCATTACCCCACTTATCCTGTAGGTCAAAAGACCAGGGCCCTGGATATTGTGAGTTTGTGTGTGAGACATAGTGAGAAAAAAAAAACTTCACAATCAGGAAGGGGTGGCGCATTTGTTCTTGAAATAAATGGCCATCCCGACTCCTACCCTATCCTTTTGATCCCTTCTAGTGATGGCATAGTTTGGTGGGCGTGTAGCAATAACGTCTGCCGGAGATGTCTCGTGAAGCTATGTTTCCATAAGAACAGGGCATCCGGGGCTAATGTCCCACAAGAAGTTAAATATATGCTGCTGGTGCCTAGGGAGGGAGCAGCAGTTAATGCTTCATTGCTTGGAGAGCTCAGGGTGCAGGCAGCACTTCCTAGAGTAGTATTGTAACTAATATCATGAGGCTTGGTCGAAAAGTTCCAAGTAGTAGGACATCTTAGAGGGCTCACCTGCGGGTCTAAGGAGGCCAGGCAGACTTCAGAGCAGACTGGTTGAAGTGCCTTGAGTTGGTTAGTTGCGAACACCTACTTTTCTGACTGGAAGGGTTCAGGGTTCCCGGCCCCTTGGCCAATTTGGGCACAGATGGGTGCAGACAGGCTTGCCTTAGGCACGCCTTTGGTGCTCCGGCAATGCATCCCCTTCACAGCCATTAGGGCAGCGCGCATGACAACTAGACCACTCACTCCAGCAGAACAGCGGCACTCCACGATGGCTGCTAGTGTCCTAGAAGTTGGTCTTAAGGCGTGCTTCTTGCTTCCTCAGTAAAATGTTTTAAAGTGAAAAGACTCCAGGTCCACCAACTAAAGTAACATAAGTGCATAACTTAAACGATTTTTAAAAACACCGCAACAACAATGCAAAGCTTAGTGGTGCCTCAGGACGACACCCTACTTGTGCCTGTGAGGTCCGCATCATACCTGCTCTAAGTAGGGACATGTGCATGAGAACTAGACAACTAGCTCAAGCAGAAGAGCAGCACACCACAATGGCCGCTAGTATCCTAGAAGCGGGCACTAAACATGAGCTCCTTGCTTCCTCAGTCTAAAAGGTTTTAGAAATGAAAAGGCCCCAGGTCCCCCAACTAAAGTAATATAAGCGATTCCAAAGGGGATGATGAACGGAGCATTTGAGCAAATCAAACACTCACCCCCAGTCAACTGATCTGGGTTTAATCCATCATCATTCTTTAGCTCACTCCACCACCCCAGTTCAGACATGGCCATATGCAAATCAGTCTGACCCTGTGCCTCATGGGAACAGTCCAGCCCGAACTGCCAAGCCATGTCTTCCCTGGACCGGAAACAAGTATCCTGGGACTGGTTTCGGGTTCATAACCCTCATCAGCCAGGCTATCTTGATTCCAGTGGCATAGTGAGCGAGGGACCCATGTCTGGGCATACCCTGCCAACTTAGGGTGAACAAAGCAATACCAAAGGGGATGATGGACGGAGCGTTTGAGCAAATCAAACTCTCACCCCAGTCAACTGATCTGGGTTTAATCCATCATCATTCTTTAGCTCACTCCACCACCCCAGTTCAGACATGGCCATATGCAAATCAGTCTGACCCTGTGCCTCATGGGAACAGTCCAGCCCGAACTGCCAAGCCATGTCTTCCCTGGACCGGAAACAAGTATCCTGGGACCGGTTTCGGGTTCATAACCCTCATCAGCGAGGCTATCTTGAATCCAGTGGCAAAGTGAGCGAGGGACCCACGTCTGGGCATACCCTGCCAACTTAGGGTGAACAAAGCGATACCAAAGGGGATGATGGACGGAGCGTTTGAGCAAATCAAACACTCACCCCAGTCAACTGATCTGGGTTTAATCCATCATCATTCTTTAGCTCACTCCACCACCCCAGTTCAGACATTGCCATATGCAAATCAGTCTGACCCTGTGCCTCATGGGAACAGTCCAGCCCGAACTGCCAAGCCATGTCTTCCCTGGACCAGAAACAAGCATCCTGGGACCAGTTTCGGGTTCCTAACCCTCATCAGCCAGGCTATCTTGAATCCAGTGGCAAAGTGAGCGAGGGACCCACGTCTTGGCATACCCTGCCAACTCAGGGCGAACAAAGCGATACCAAAGGGGATGATGGACGGAGCGTTTGAGCAAATCAAACACTCACCCCCAGTCAACTGATCTGGGTTTAATCCATCATCATTCTTTAGCTCACTCCACCACCCCAGTTCAGACATGGCCATATGCAAATCAGTCTGACCCTGCGCCTCATGGGAACAGTCCAGCCCGAACTGCCAAGCCATGTCTTCCCTGGACCGGAAACAAGCATCCTGGGACCGGTTTCGGGTTCATAACCCTCATCAGCCAGGCTATCTTGAATCCAGTGGCAAAGTGAGCGAGGGACCCACGTCTGGGCATACCCTGCCAACTTAGGGCGAACAAAGCAATACCAAAGGGGATGATGGCAGTTCGGGCTGGACTGTTCCCATGAGGCACAGGGTCAGACTGATTTGCATATGGCCATGTCTGAATTGGGGTGGTGGAGTGAGCTAAAGAATGATGATGGATTAAACCCAGATCAGTTGACTGGGGGTGAGTGTTTGATTTGCTCTAACGCTCCATCCATCATCCTCTTTGGTATCGTTTTGTTCGCCCTAAGTTGGCAGGGTATGCCCAGACATGGGTCCCTTGCTCACTCTGCCACTGGATTCAAGATAGCCTGGCTGACGAGGGTTATGAACCCGAAACCGGTCCCAGAATGCTTGTTTCCGGTCCAGGGAAGACATGGCTTGGCAGTTCGGGCTGAACTGTTCCCATGAGGCACAGGGTCAGACTGATTTGCATATGGCCATGTCTGAACTGGGGTGGTGGAGTGAGCTAAAGAATGATGATGGATTAAATCCAGATCAGGTGACTGGGGGTGAGTGTTTGATTTGCTCTAATGCTCCATCCATCATCCCCTTCAGCATTCATCAAGAATTTCAATGACAATGCATTGCCTTCCCTGCTCCTCACATCATATACTACATCACCGCATCAAAGGTACTTTTTCAGCTGGTCAAGGCTTGTCCCTGTATCCGACTTGCTCTCCATCACGGTCGGCCTAAACGTTTAGATTTGACCTGGTTTAGCATGCCCAGATAGTCCTAGTTCGTGCTTTATGCTTTAAAGCACTAAATTTCAGTTTAAGCTTTAAAAATTCTTAACTCTGATTATACCTATTGGAGCTTTGTTGTATTGGTCTGCTTTAGTTCAATAAATTAAGCTCTATGTTTCGAACTAGGTGTGGAATTGTTTTATGTGGTGTGTGCAGTTTTTCACTGTTTGAACAGATACTTTACACATTGCGTCTTAAGTTATGACTGACTGCTCTGTACAAAGCTACCAGGGGTTGAGCGCAGGTTAATTTAGAGTGTGTATCTAACTTACCCTTACTAGGATTGTGGTTCCTGCTTGGACAGGGTGCATACCTCTGTAAACCCGAAACCCAATTTCTAAAAGTGCCCTAAACACACCCTTTCAGTTTGCAATACAGTATAGATTTCTAAACCTGTTTTATGATTCTGCAAATATTGAATAACAAAATGGGTTTAGTGCACAATAAAAGTTAATTTACTGGTTGCAAACGCTGTGATTTAGAAAATTGTGGGGATTGTGACTGCTAAATTGTTTTATACATCTGGTCCCCACTTACTAAAATAAAGACACTGGCACTTTAAACCTGGGTATAACAGCCACAGTCATACAAATTCTGAACAACCACAGATATGACCCTACTGGATGCTTGCCAGTGTGATGTACTTTAAATGTTTTTAGAGAGGAAAAGCTAAAGAGGAGACTCATTTCAAACACTTTCAGTCATATTCTCTAATAGGACAAATGTGCACTTAAAGATTTTTCAGCTGGTAGTTCTATTCATGAATATTGCATGGGATATGTGTTTTTTGCTATGGATGAGGCTCCAATCTAGATACATTTCAGACATGATCTCTAACTCTCTACAACCAGCCCTTTGGCTTCCACATCTACTTACATGCCAATTTAATGAGGCTCTTAAGACACACATAAGACATGGTGTTATGCCCATTGTACGCCACCACCTGGAGTTCAGGTCAGTGGCTCGCAACACATAGGGCCAGATTTAGATCTTGGTGTAATCGGTCCTGCTGTTGCTTTTCCGGTGGTCTTCCCACCCACCAACTTGGCGGTCTGTCCACCCTATTGGCTATTGCATAAATGAAAGACCGCTGTGGTACCGCCATCACCACCAGGAAATCTTGACCGCATTGATGGTGGGATAGGCAAAAAAAAGCAGCTGTCAAAGGGAGGACCGTCAGTTTCCCGACTTTTTACCAATCACAATGTGTCTTCCTGCCGATGTGACTATGGCGGTGAATCCTCCAACCTGAGCTGGCAGAATTACAGGGATGTAAGGCTGAAACTCACCTTTTCTCACTTTCACACTTCCTGTTTCTCCATGGATCCAATCTGGCAAGTCCAGCCGCCACTTCTCCTGCTTGATGACGAACAAAACCAACACCGTTGTGGGCACAATCGACTGTAAGCTGCACTGTTACCTGTTACCCATCGACTTGTCTGTTAACATTTGCACAGGATTTGTGTATTTAGAAATCACTCGGACAAGCAATAGCATACCAATGTGTAATGCATATGTCTGTATTGAGGATGTCTTAGAAATTTGGAGAAACACAGCTATATCAACAAATTGCATGTATGACGTTGGTGCAAGCTGCCTTCCAAAAATGGACACTTGCACAAAAATAGGATATACAAATAAAAATCTAAATGTCACCATACAGGTGTGTCTAAAGAAATGTTGAAAATTTCAACATTAAAACATATTCAACACACTGATAGGGAATAAGTGCTCTATAACATGATGTTCAAATTGCACTAGACAAGGTGTAACGTTTACCTTAGAATTTATCAGTAAAATGAATGTAAGTCACAAATTAGTAGTAATCAACATATGCATACATGTAACATTTCCCCTTGTCTAGTGCAAGTCCTCTACTGTATCCAATATCAATAGTCACAATTAAGATGTCATGCATATGTGCGCATACTGATCAGTAATAAATGTGAAATACAAACACCTGTAGTAACGCATCCCAAAAGAATTTGTAACATCAAATCATTGGTGCAGGTGGCCATTACTATGATGAATGCCTGCATCTAAATTCAAATGACCATCACATACAATGTTAAGCAGTGTATGACTTAACAAAGTAGACATTAAACAAATCAGTTCTATCACCTGCCATCATGGGAAAGATGAATAAGTACTTCACATTTCACTCAGAATCATTGATAGGAATAACACAATTGCCAAGGAAAAATAATGCCAGGACAAACTTGGTGAAGCGAAAATACCAATGAGAGTCTCTCAAAAATAAAAGTAAGCCGAATGGCAGTCCAAAGGTTCTGTGACTGTCGTGCTGTGGCACTCAGCTTGCCTCCTACATAACTGTCAAAGGGGACCATGTCATAAATGGTTATCTAATGGGTAGAGCAAGAACCTTAAAGGTCTTACATGGAAGGGGGTTTGAGGTGGGTGTCCTATGGCTTGGGCAGGGTGCCCTTGGGTTTGGGAGGGGTGCCCTTGGGTTTAGAAGGGGTGCCCTTGGTTTTGGAAGAGGTACTCTTAGGTTTGGGAGGGGGGCTGTGGTTTTGTGAGGGGTGCTTCTGGGTTTTAAGGAGTGGGTTGGGATTTTGAAGGTGAGGATTTCTATTCGGCAAGGGTGGACTGGGATGTGGGAGGGGTGGTTTAAGTTGTGGCAGGGGTTAAGGCAAGGCTAAAACTAAGATCCTCAATTGGAAACTTGGAAGGCTGTTGGGGAGGGAGTGGGGTTTGGGAGGTGGAGGAAGTGGCACTGTCTGATGTGCATGCATCTGTTTAGGGTGTAGGTGCCTGTGGGATGTATATTGTGCTTGTTCGGGTGTGTCTTGTGTTATAGGTGTCTGTTGTGTGTGTGATTGTGAGCATCTGTGTTTTTTGGGTCTGTACTCTAAGGTACTTGTGTCTGCATTTGCATGTGTTCTGGAGGTGTTGGGTGGGGTTATTGTGCATGTGGAGGGTGAGCTGCATGTGTGTGTGGTGGGTGTGCTGTCTGTGGGTGTGGTGCATGTCTGTGTGGTGGTGGTTGTGCTGACTGTCGGTGTGCCGTCTGTCTGTGTGCTACATGTGTGTGGTAGTGGTAGATGTGCTATCTGTAGGTGTGCTGTCAATGGGTGTGGTACATGTGTGTGTGGAGGTGGGTTTGCTGTGTGTACGTTTAAATGGGCGCCTGAGTTTTTTTGTGGTGTTTCTGTTTTAGTGTGTGTGTGCTGCTTGTGTCTGTTTGACTGGGTGCATGAAAAGGAGTGATGGGACTTTAGACAGGGCTGGGACTAGGGAATTGGGATGGAAATACAGAAGGAGCAGGAAGTGGGGCAGAAGGTTGAGATAGCTGGGAGGCTGCATTGAATGAGGAGGCCAGAGCTTGAAATGACTGCTGTAGGACAGACATACCACTGCGAATGCCTTCTGGGTAAGATACCATTTGTTGCATTTTGCAACTTAGCCCCTAGATGGTATTCAGCAGGGTAGTCTGGCCTACAGCGATGCTCCGGGGGAGGTCAATACCTTCCTCCTTTAGCGCAGCTGGGGAGACAGGGGCGGAGAGGTAGGTGCCTACAGCAAATAAGATATCAGGCCTTTTAGCGGCCCTGGGTAGGCAAACTGAGGGGGCAAGAGGGAGGGTGGAGATGGTACTGTGAGTGGCGGACTAGGATGCAGGTAGGAGTAGATTCTGCCACTACTAGGCAATGCTCACTGGAGAAAGAAGATGTGGAGTCGCTGGTGGCCTCCATTGTACTACCCTCACCCTCCTAACCACTGGTTCCCTCGCTTTTGGTGGTGTCCGCACCGGAAAGACTGTGGACAGCTATTTCCCCCCTATAGTTATTTGAATTTTGATTTATCTTTGTGAAATAGTTTCACTAGATATGCTGGCTTTCGCTAAAACACTGTAAAGCATCACACTAATCATTACGTACAATGATTCATGTATTATATTTACTTCAAAGATTGAAATGTGAATCACAATATGCAACATATTACATCTTTATGTATTTCAACATTTGCCTAATGAGTCATGAGTATGGCCTAAATCTGAGTATTCCTGATGAGATATTCATACATAAATGTGATAGAACATTCCATCTTCCAAAATACTGTTTCCCATTTTACTCCATCATTGATAGCTCATCTGGACATGACACAGGACATTGAGGAATGGTCTGGGGTATTTGTTACTCTGTCACTATTGTGTACACATTCCCACTTGTATATCATCAAAACACACACATTTGTGAAGCAATAAGACATGATCATCATCATGGTGCTGGGAAAGCCCTGCACATGTGGGTGTAAATGTCCTGCAGAACCCCAATCAAGGAGCCCATATTTGAGTTATGGTCCTCTATCTGCTGGTTGTGCTCCATCTATCGCTGCTTTTTCTCCCGGAACTCCAGCAGTACCCGGCCCATCATGTATTGGGACTGATGGTAGGCTCCCAAGACTTGGTTGATGTTGATCTGGGTGTCAGTGACCCCAGTGGACTCAGTATGCTGGCCTACAAACACCCTCCCATCTCCCCTAACCCTACTACCCTGTGCCCTTACCCCAGTATGCCCAATCCGAGCAGTTCCTTGGTGAGATGGAGCTGGTAGTGGTGTGGTCTCAACATCACCCGGGACTGGGAGGCACGCAATCGGTATCACAGTGGGAGGAACACTTGACATAGCAATATACTTTTGAGCAACAGAAACAAGGCATCATGGTAGTAGTAGTTATTTTAAAGACAGCTTCCCAACACTCTGCAAAATGGTTATTGGAGCATACCTGTGGAAAATATGCAGTGGAAATCGCCCAGACACTTACATTACTTACATATGGGTAATGGGTTATTTGGTGATCTAACACTTACAGGCCCCATTGCATCATGTGACATGTAATGGAGCTTGAAACCTATAATCTTAATGCATCACAGCACATTCATGCAAGAAATCTAAACTATCTGATACTGATACTTTAAGGTTTGTATGTTAGGAAACTATGTGCAGGACACATTGGCAACAGCTGAGGTGAGAACAAACTGGACATTGAGGTTTATTGAGACTTTGCAAAGTGTAACTTACCAGACTCCACTCCACCAGGTATTCTGGTCAAGCTTTCAGTATGTAGGTCCTGCAAGACTTTCTCCTCCCAGGGTATGAATGGTAATGGGGCCTCAAAGAATCACCACCGACCTCTGGGCCTCCATGTGACACTTGGTGGCCAGAAAACGCACCCTCCCCTCAGGTCATTCCACCTCTTCCTAATATCCTCCTGTGTGCGCAGGTTGTTTGCTGCAACACTCATCCTGTCGACTTTTCTGGACCACTCCTGCCTTTTCCGGGATAGGGGTGCATTTTGGACTTGGGCTCCAAACAATTGTGGCTCTACACTTAGGATTTCATCCACCATGACTGACAATTCTCCCTAAGTAAAACATGGATTTGTGGGGTCTGCCATTGTCAAAAAATAAGATTAAAGTAAATAATTGACCAGAAGGTACTAAATATAATGGAATAAAGAGAGAGAAAGAGAGGGAGAATGGAAATCAAATCCCTTACTTGACTGGCAAGGCCTCTGGTAGCAAAAGGTGTGGTGGAGCTGGAATGATAAAGGATCATGGTCTGAAATTGGGTTTGTTTTATGGTGTGGTACGCAGGTGTTTCTATTTAGCCCGTGGACATCAGGTTTGTTCTACTAGCATCTATCCAATGGCCACAGTGATGATGCATTGTTGAGTGCATGCCGCAACAGATTCCCTCTGCCTGGTTACCACCGCCAGTAGACCGCCAGCTCAACTGTGAAATCTAAATCTGCTTGGTGCGAACCAATTTCCCTGATGTCTACAGAGTAGTATTTGCCAGAATTGGAGTCCACCATGGTGGTGTGCCGTGGCAGGAAACACTCTGTTTACACAGACAGCGAGGCAACCTGCATGCATCTAAATATGGTGAGTGATAGACCGGCAATTTGGTGGAGTACTAGGGACCGCCGCTATGGCAAGATGGCGGTAAGCCCACCAAGATGTAAATTGGGCCCTTAGTGAAGGAAATTCAGTTATTAGTTATGTGGCCTGCACAAGTAACAGGTCCATAATTCTCATTACTGGGAACGAAGCACCTCATTGTAGCACTTGACTCTATCAGGGTAGTGGAGAACAGCAGTCCAAGGAGTACTGAGGGGAGGTAGTGTGGGCTAGTAGTCACTGTTCACGGGCGCACAATAATAACACTCAATTAATGATTGTCTAGTCAGTGCTTTTTTTTTAGAAAATAAAAAATACATTTATTACATACAATACTAAATACTACACAGTAATTCACAATTATGTACAGATGGAGATGGAAAATACCATAGATGACATTACATAATCACCCTTGACCACCTACAGGGGTCGTGAAAACGTATAAGATAAGTCTAGTGGCTTTGTCAAAGGTTCAAGAGCAGCAAACAACATGTTAAAGACGCCGTTTAGTATGTAAAAGCAATCATCAATAATAATATTCATACGTAAATGCCCTTATTACTGTTATTAAAGCAAATGCACTTTGATCATTAATCACTGTCATCATTATTATGTCACATTTTAAAATGAGCTAAACCTGTCTGAGTGTTTTTTATAAACTTTACAACCATCAAACTGCAACCATAAAAACAACCCCTAGAGGGTATCACGTTTGGATTATATTACATGCAACCATAGACTTAACCCCTAGAGAGCGCAATACAACATATGTCTTCTTAAAACCATCTTTAGGTCACAATAGATGCAACCATAAAATAAGCCCCTAGAAAGCGCTGCACTTCCTGCTGTAGAGCTTCCAGCCTTGGGAGTTGTTTTGAAACACTTGTGAAAATCCTCAAGTATCCAAGATTCCTGAGCCCCGCAGACATAGGGTCCATCTGTATTAAAAATCCTTAAGGGGGAGCTGCTGCAGTCCTGCAGCCACCACACTTCCATTATTTTTATTGGTGCACCTCCTCTGACATCCTGGGGCTACCATGAGTAGAGAAGATGAGGCAAATGAAAAAGTCCCACAAGACATCATGAGGCACTCCTGCTGGAGCTGTGCATATTTGATTAGGGGCTTTCCAGCTACACTGAAAACCTGTGTTTTTGGGCATGCAGCCTTATGCCGGGTGGCTCTATTTCCTCTGTTTTGAACAATTTTTGGGGTCGAATAAGGCACCCCACGCTGCCAGTCTTTGGGGCAGTCGATGGAGTCCACTGCTTGCTGCCTCGGAAGCTCCCGTGTGGCCTGCACCTCTGAGTGCAGCCACAGGAGCAGGCAGCTTGTCTCTTCCTGCCAGGGTGCAGCCCTCTGTGGTGACCGCACGCTCCCCCCGAGGACAAGGGAATGGGTGTTAGGTCACTGCCATTAAGGGCACATGTTTGTGCTCTCCCTTCCTCTTTCTTGTTTCGGAGACTGGGGGTGGGTCCTTGCCCTCTTTGAATAAAAAACAGCCCTGGGTTGGGGTCCCTGGGACAGCAGAAAGTCCAGGAGGAGACCCCACGCATGGCCCCTTTGTGAAGAAAAATAAATAAATCTTGCACTGACTCCCCGGGCCTTGGCCCACTCAGGGGGTATTTTTAGAACCATGTGGCATCGGAAAAAAGGTCAAAGATCGCCAAACTTTACAATGCCATAACCTTGGCCCCATTGGGCTGATTTTGACAATCTTGGGCTCATTTTACTCCTAGTGGCAAGCTCCAGCCAATAGGGTCAGTTGCAGCAGACCTTTTTATTTTCAAAGCAGTGTAATCCTCAGATAACTGGTTTTCCTGGCTCCCTGCACCAGCCTACCTTCTGGTGTCTGTCTCAGGGCTCCAAAGTACAGGACTTTCCCTCGGCTGGTCCTCTGGGGTATATAAGAGGGTCCGCCTTATTGGTAGTTGGGGAAACCCACTGGCCCTATAGTCAACTGGGGCTGAGTGCCTAGTTCTTTGTAGGAATAAAGGAGTTCTCCATTCCAGTAATCCATAGCGACCCCCAGGGTCCGACAGTAAGTTGCAGATAAATCACCAAGCAAGCAAGAGTCTTCCCTTGGGCAAACGTTTTTAAAAGAGAGTGGAAGTTTCCAGAAGCCAGGAAACTCTGGCCAATCCTAGGGTGCCACGCCACCTCTCTACCCTTGTCACTACTCTCCTGCACAACATTCTGGGACAGTTCAAAATGATCTTATCCAGGAATCACTAGTCACATCTCCACTGGAGGCCTCAGCTCTGCTCCTCCCTGACATCACTGCCAGCCCCTTCCTCACTTAATCTTCAAAGGTGGCCCTTTCCTGTGCTGTCTCCCAAGATCTGGACTTCCTCCTTTGTTCAGTGAGATTAGGCAAGCCCATCCCTGGTACATTGTGACAATTGATTGATTGATGCAGACCCTCCAGCCCCAACCCATTCCTCCTCAGGAGCTGAGCGAAGCACGGTTAATTGCTCCCTTTGTGTAGGGAGACCGTTGTTTCTGCTGCTGGAGAGAAATTTAATTCACCTGGCACAACAGGATGGCAAAAGACTGAGCTCTGACCATGATCTGAGCCAGAGAAATATGACAATTCTGGGTGACCTATAAATTGTACATATATCTTTGTGGAACTTACAGATTTGATTTTCTCCACATCACCCCCTATTTCAATATGTCGCTGGTCAAAGAGAATCGAAAATGTACAGGCAGTTTTCTCCCTATATGCATAATAACTTACCACTACAGACAAAACAGTAAATCACTTAGACTTTCCCAATTAGTGTGCACTAATATTATAAGACCCAACCTGGGCAATGTCTGATCCTGCAGCGTCCCATCTTCGCCTGGCTCCTTGTGCTCAATTTCTGGGGTGTCCATGACAGTAGTCTTCCACGTGCACCCGGCACACATGTGTGTACATGTGTTCACGTGTAAACAGAACAAACACAAGGAGATGATGGACGGAGTGCTGAGACTTTTCAGACACTCACCCCCAATCACAGATCTGGGTTGAATCCATTGTCATTCTTTAGCTCACTTTGCTACCTCAGTTCAGACATAGCTATATGCAAATCAGTCTTGACCCTGTGCCTCATGGGAACAGTCCAGCCCGAACTGCCAAGCCATGTCTTCACTGGACCGGAAACAAGCATCCTGGGACCGGTTTCTGGGTAACATCTGTCATCAGCCAGGCTAGCTTGAATCCAGTGGCAAAGTTAACAAGGGGCCCACGTCTGGGCACACCCTGCCAACTTAGGACGAACAGAGCAAACACAAGGAGATGATGGACGGAGTGCTGAAACTTTTCAGACACTCACCCCCAGTCACAGATTTGGGTTGAATCCATCATCATTCTTTAGCTGACTTTGCCACCCCAGTTCAGACATAGCAATATGCAAATCAGTCTTGACCCTGTGCCTCATGGGAACAGTACAGTTTTCTTAACTTTCACATTGTGATTTTGAGTGCTAAAAGCAGCTGAAATCTCCAGGTGAAAGTCCGATCCAAAATAAGGAGTTACTGGGTAATCAAAATCTGAATTTCCAATTCTTCAGATATTTCTCATTTCTTTGTGGATCCTAAGGGTAAAATTGAAAATGGGCTGGATTTTCCCCACCTCAAGATTTACCGGTTCTGTAGTATCGGAAACTCTGATACTGTAGCCCCTTTACTGGACCACTGATAATGAGGGCATATGATCTTAATTTCATCACTTTCACTTTTTATTTACTTAATATCTCCACTTTCTGTCATAGTTAAGGCCTTCCGGATAATGCCATACTGACAGAGATGCAGACTTCACCAGAAGTCAACTGGAAAGAATAATCTACACTTCAGTGTAGCACCATGTTGCATTGCAGAGGCTTAAAGATCTGGATACTGTTCATCTACCATTAAAAACATTTCTGTTTTTCTGTTATTATGTAATGGACATCAAAACAATTATTTTCTGGTTAGTGTCCTATTCCAAACCCAATTATTTATTTTACAGTATTTCAGTGCATTTTAACTAGAATTTGTATCTACACGAGTAAAAGAGAAGTGTACTGTTTTCTCTTTGGTCCAAATAATGATACTATTTTCCCATGGGGATACAGAGGGTACTTAATAAATTCAATTTGTTTTGCAGGGAAAGAGGACTTGAAATTAACCTCCAACAAACTAAATTCATGGGGGCAGATTTATATTAACTGGCGCATCCCTGCATATCAGCAGGGATGCGCCAATTATTATGCGCCACAGCTGCGCCACCATGGATGCGCCGCATTTATAATGCGGCGCACCATGGGGCAAAAACGGCACAGATGCGTGACGCATCTGTGCCGTAAAAGTGGCGCATTGCTGGAGTTGCGTCGCAAGCGCGACGCAGCTCCAGCAATGTTCTGGGGGGCCCTATCTGTACAATGCTGTGTCAAACCTTACGCCTGCTTCAAGCAGGCGCAGGGTTTTGACGCAGCATGGGCCTAAAAGTGACTGAGTGAAATCTTGTAGATTTCACTCAGCCACTTTTAGGAGGCGTTCCTGCGCAGGAACGCCCCCACCTGCCCTGGAACGCCTACATGTGGCGCAGGGCTTTACAACGTGACGCATCTCCCAGATGCGTCATGTTGTAAATACCCCGCACCATGGCGCAGGATTTGCGCCGCTGCTGCGTGACAAAAGTGCCGCAACGGCGGCGCAAATGTGGCGCAAGTGCAACATAAATCTGCCCCATGGTGTTTAACTCAGCCAGAAGTACCTGACCAAATCCAAGCTTAAATGGTAAACCCCTAGAGAGAGTGTACGCTTTTGATTACCTCGGTATAACCATCACAGAATCAATGGACTGGGTAGCCCAAATCAAAAAATCAGCCCTGAAACTGGCACAATCTTCAGGGGGCTTAACAAAGGTTTTTCGAAAATCTAGCCACAAACCTGTGAGTCCAGCAATAGAAATATACAAGGGCTAAGCCAGGGGTGGGGCGTTGTATGGAGCAGAAATATGGGATCACCGCAGTTATGAGAGTCTTACACAGACTGAAAACACCTTTCTCAGGCAACTGTTTGGCCTCCCACGTAGTACCCCACTCACGCCGCTCTGACTGGACCTGGGGGTAAGGGCTACCGCGGAAAATATATTCTCAGACCCCTTTTATTCTGGCGGCGTCTGTGGGTTACCCCAGATCTTTTAGTATACAGGGACAAATTAAGGGAGGTGATGAGTCTACCAAGGGCGGGAAAATTACCCTGACTCTCCTACATTTGACACACGTCAGAGAATCTGGGACAGGGCAACCTTTGGGGTGACCCGGAGGTTGCTTGCGCCACAGTGTCCAGGAAAGTGCTAAAGGACTGCTACTGGGAGTTTAAACTGGCCCAACTCCAGAGCAATCCTTTCGTAGGTAAGCTGACTGCTGTTCTGCTAGAAACCGAGGACTGGTATAGTCTAGAGCTGGCACTGAACGACATCAAGCCGGCAACCACAAGAAAGCTCTATTTGCAGTTCAGACACGGGGACTTACCACTCTGCTCTTTGACAAATAAATAGGCGAGCTCGCAAACTCTGGGGTGCCCGGCCTGTGACTGCTCCACAGAATCAGACTTTCATGTGTTTTTATGCTGCCCCGGCTACCACAAAGCGAAAAAACGGTGGCTGGTTCAGATCTGTAGAAACCTAGGTACCAGGCACTGTTGGGAGGCTTTTAGGATATTGAAACACGATTCTAGCCTCCCGATAGTATACTCGCTAGCAGGCTTTTTATTCTCTATGTGGTGCACTCGCAGAGTATTTTTAAAACCAATTCAATAAATAAGGCCTATACTCTCGCACAAATGCAATGAGGAATTTGAAAGAGTCTACTTACTTTACTGCCCAATTGAGTACACTTGCATTGATGCAGTTTATTTACATTTCAAATTTACTGTTATATTAGTTTGTTGCTCCTGAGAACTGACCGCTTCTAGTGGCTAAGATAAAGCTCTGACATTTCATAATTGGACCGGTGACCTGCTCATATATCTCGCACATGCACTTTGAATCACTTATATTGCTTCCATATTTGATCAATCTACTGACTTATATGATCTGATTTTCCTACTTGTTGAGCCTCTTCCATAGATTGCACCACATTTCATATTGCTCTAGGCCATACCTGTGTATGTTTTTATTGTATGTATCCAATCTTGCTCTATCTCTTTTTATCCATTTTGATTTTAAAGTAAATGAATTGTATGCCATTTTTGATGTACTTTTAAGGTCTACCAGACCGAAATGAAGTTATTATTGACTTGATACGATTTTCAGATTTCTGTATTCTAACACTACCATCATGAGGTATAATCTTCCAGCTGTAGAACAACAGTCTGTGTCTAACCCATGTGCTGATGCATTTTGTTTGGCTTAATTATATCGAGATTGTTTTTTAGATGACTGGCACTTATCCCATAGTCACATCAGTTATGTCATATTTGAGTGTGAAAATCACATTTTGGTCTAATTGCCTGGCTTGCTATGACTCCTTATGACTATTCTGAAAACTTCTCTGGGAATGCATTTCCCCATTACTGACCGTTGGCTTTGTGGTTTGTGACTTACATTTTCTAGCTTTCTATTTGCTGGCCTTATTTTTTTAGGCTGTCCAACTTGAATTTGTCTGTCTGCTGGAACATTGTCTGAGTACTGTATCCTTCAGAGTTCTCTTGACTGTAAACTGGCCTTTAAATCGTGTTCTTATCTCTTCAAATTCGCTGTGCATTGAAAGACAGAAGTCAGATGTCAGGTTTTGTCTTCCGAGGGATCTTGATGTTTGCTTTTCTTTCTCTGACTTCAAAGGGAGAGAATTTATGTGACAGACTTGCTGTGAAATGAAAAGCTTTATTCTACCACACAACAAAAATGAACTATGCTGATATTACAGAATATATCAGAATAAGGAAAGTACGAATTACATTTATTTTATTGTAATTATGAATTCTGGTGGAAACAATTATTTGAATATGATCAAAACACATCAACTTACTTACTTACTTACTTACATCAATACACTAGGTGATGACATTTCCTCAAATTGCCGTTTGTGTCACACTAAAACTGTATATCTGTGCAACTGTAATGGTCATCTCAATTGAAAACGCATTGTCTGTAATGTCAGTGCACTCTCACACCATGCATACTCCACACTATGCCACTCCACTCTACACCACTTCACTCTACAACACTCTACCTCACTCTATGCCCCTCCTCTCTCTGCCAGACCACTCTATTCTATGATACCCCACTCCACTCTATGACATTCCACTCCATTCTACAACACTTCACATCACTTTATCTCCACGACATGCACTCTACTCCATTCTCCACCACTCAATGTCTATACCACTTACCCCATTCCATTCTACTGCAAGCTATTGCAATCTACCCAATTCCACTCCAATCTACCCCAATCTACTTCTCTACACTTCACTACAATATACCCCAATCTACACCCCAGTCCACAGTACTTACCCTACTCCACTCCACTCCAATGTACCAAACCCCACTCCAAACTACCATGCTCCAATCCAGACTACCCCAATTTATTCCACTCCACTCTAATCTACCTCACTCTACTACAATCTCCACTCCAATTTACCCTGCTCCACTCTAATCTACTCTAATCTACACCACTCCAGTCTACCATAATCTACCCCACTTCACCCAAATTTATGCCACTACAAACTACAAACTACAGGGAAAGATCAGTAGTTTTATTTGGGCCTTAAAGGGCCCCCGTATATCTTGGAAAAGATTGAGGATAAGGCTGGAGAAGGGGGGGGGGGGGTTTGGCACTTCCTGACTTGTTGGCATATGGTCATGCCTTCTATTTCAAGAATTGTCGGATATTGTTAAACAAACCTGACGATTCTGCAATGGGTATTCTCTATGGGGCAATGCTTAGTGAGTTAAGGGATGGGCAAGAGCAATTTCTTTTTAAGTTTGGGGACCCAAAGGTTTTAAAGAAAGTAAGACTGAAGATTTTGTTGGAGGCATTGAAAACGTTCCTCCTTATTCGGAAAGAAAGAATTAGGAATGTCTTATTATTCTGCCAACAGCCCCGATATGGGGCTCACCAGGAACCCCGGAGTGTTTAAAAGATCTGCTCAGCCTACCATTGAAGCACATGGGAATTTCCCTTTGGGGCGATTTGAGGTTGGGAACTGACTTGCTTGGTTGGGAAACTTTGAGCTTATGCACACGGGGTCAATTAACTAGATTCAAATGTTATCAACTTTCTGCTTGGTGGGCGAGTCAAGACTGGGAGGAGCAGAAGGATGATTCCTGGTTAAATCAAGCAATGAAAGATGGTACCATTAAGAAGGAGGTCGCTTTGTGGTATCGGATGTTGGTGGAAGCAGAAGATGACCTGGAAAAGGACATTCAAAAGCTCTGGGGTGATGATTTAGTAAATGAAAATCTGAGCGAGGCCTGGATGGCTTCATTTGCATTGCTCCGGGAGAGAGTTAAACCTGCCTTTCTTAAACGCAATCATCTTCTCACTCTCTACAGGGTGTATTGGTCCCCAGCAAAATTAGCAAAACTTTCCGGAACATAGTATGTTTGATCCCTCAGCGGACGCTCTCCATATGTTTTTAACATGTCCAAAGATTACCACATTTTGGACTGAACTATGTAAATTTTTGTCAGAAGTTACAGGCGTACAGGTGAGGGTAAGTCCTTTACTTGTAGTCTTTGGAAGATGCCAAGGTAGTATCTCCGTTACAAACAAGAATGTCGCAAGACTCATCTTTTATGTGATTTTATTGGGGAGACATGAGATCTACAGAGCATGGAAATCAGGTGTTCCACCCCCCTTTCTGGAATGTAAAAAGAATATTATATCTATAAGTCAACAGACATGGCATGCGACCCTAGTAGTCGGGAAAAGATATGGGCTATGTTGGTGGACTGGAGTCAAAAAGCTGGGGTCAAATGATTAAGCCAATAAATAGCTGTCGGTCCTGTTTCTCTTCTTTTGTACGGCACACCAGAGAAGGGTGGAAGTGGAAGCAGCTTGATTTCTTGAGTGGATTGACTTCATCCCTGGCCGGTCCCTGGTAATGGGAAGAGAGTATTGCCAACAAGTAAATTGGCAGAATGAGGACACAAAAAAAAAACTACCCCGCTCCACTCTAATCTACTCCAATCTACACCACTCCAGTCTACCACAATCTATCCCACTTCACTCAAATCTATGCCACTCCAAATAACCCCTATCCAGTCCACTCTAAATCAATTTATCACAATCTACTCCAATCTACTACCCCACCTCACTCCAATCTACTATACTCCAATCTACCCTACTCCACCTACTCCAATCATTCCCACTCACTCCATCCAATTCACTCCACCCACTCCACTCCAATCTACCCCACTGTGTTCCAAACTACCCCAATCTTCTCTAATTTACCCCACTCTTCTCCAGACTAACCCACTCTACTTCAATCTACCACAGTCTATATCCAATCCATCCCAATCTACTCCACTACAATCTACCCTACCCTACTCCACTCCAATCTACTCCCCTCCACTTTACCTCTGTCTACCCCACCCTACTCCACTCCAACCTACCCCACTGCACTCCAATCTTTTCTACTCCACTCCAAACTACACCATTTCATCTACCTCCCTTGCTCAGATTTACCCCGCTCAACTCCAATCTACCCCACTCCAATCTACTACAATGTACCCCACTCCAATCTACCACAATCTACCACACTTCACTGCAGTCTCCACTCCACTCTATCACACTCCTCTCCAATCTACCCAACTGTCTCCAATCACCCCACTCCATTCCACTTCAATCTACCCCACTCCAATCCATCACAATCTACCCCACTCCAATCCACCACAATCTACCCCACTCCAATCTCCCACAATATATCCCACTCCACTCCACCACAAACTTCCCCACTCCAATCTACACCAATCTACCCAGCTCCATTCAAATCTTCCCCACTCCACTCAAATGTACCCACTCTAACCCACTCCATTCCAACCTACCACACTTCAATGCACCTGATCTACCCATTCTACCCCAGTTTACCCCGCTCCACTCCAATCTACCCCAATCCACCCCACTCAACCTAACCTACTCGCCTCCACTCTACTACAATCTAACCCACTCCCCTCTAATCTGTCCTACTCTACTTCAATCTATCCCAATCCAACCCACTCTACTCTACTCCAATCTACCGGACTGCACTACAACCTACCCTTCTCCAACCAACCCACTCAAATCTATACCAATTTACCCCACTCCAATCTACTCAACTCCGCTCCAATGTACCCCAAACTAGCACACTCCAATATACCCCACTCCACTCCAATAAACAACACTGCACCCCACTCCAATCTGCCCACTCTACCTCACTCCAATCTACCCAACTCCACTCCAATCTACAACAACCCCACCCTTATCTACTTTAATACTATCTATGCCACTCCAATCAATCCCACCCCCATATTATTCTACTCCACTCACTCCAATCTACCCCATTCAACTTCAATCTACCCCACTCTACTTGACTCTAATCTACCACACTCTACCCCACTCGAATCTACCCCAGTCTACTCCACTCAACCCCAATCTACGTCACTCCACTCTACCCAATCTATCCACCCCAATCTACCCCAAATCATGCAATATGGAAGCTAAGCAAAGCTTTCAATGGGAGCCAATAGCCTTTAAGAGGATGCAGTGGGTAATGTGATTGAAATTTATTGCCAATAAGGCTACTTTTTTCTGCCACATGTACGTTCATTCGTAGCAGCGTCAGAATAGATTTAGGTGTTCTGGTGAAAAGTGTGCAATCTTTATAAATTAGAGAGAATAGCAGTGCTTGCATAATTAACCTACAAGCTTTAATTTCTGAAGGAGTTTGGCATAGGTGATTAGGAGGCTAGGATAGTGAGCTGATTTCAGAAGGTGTACAATGTGTGATATTATGAAGTGGTTTGGCTGAACGAACACAAATTAGGAGAGGCCATGTGGGCCCTCATCATGAAAGGTGTGGAGACCCTCATCCACTAACACTGCACCCAGGAATTCCAATACGGAGGGGAATGATACTTCTATGGTGCAGCACCACCATTTTTTTTTACATGTTTTGCCCTTAGGAATGTGGATTAATCATGGAAATCAGTCTTCCTCTTAAGACTCACGTTATCTAAATACCCCTCTTCTCTGAAGAATCAAAAAGAGCCACAAAACTCACAATCATCCACTTACAGTGCTTTAAGTGTTGCAGGGCACTCACAAGCTATTCAAACGGATTACAAACTGAGCATAATCAATCAATCAATCAATCAAGAAATTTGTAAAGCGCGCTACTCACCCGGAGGGTCTCAAGGCGCTAGGGGTAGGGGGGGTCTGCTACTGCTCGAACAGCCAGGTCTTGAGTTGCTTCCTGAAGGAGAGGTGGTCTTGGGTCAGACGGAGGTGGATGGGGAGGGAGTTCCAAGTCCTGGCTGCCAGGTAGGAGAAGGATCTTCCTCCCACGGTGGCTCTTCGAATGCGTGGAACGGCGGCGAGGGCGTGGCTGGACGATCGTAGCTGGCGGGTGGGAGTGTAGAAGGTCAGGCGGTTGTTGAGGTACCTGGGGCCCAGGTCGTGGAGGGCCTTGTGTGCGTGGGTGAGGAGTCGGAACGTGATTCTCTTGCTGACGGGGAGCCAGTGCAGGTCTCTCAGGTGTCCGGAGATGTGGCTGTGTCGGGGGATGTCCAGGATGAGTCGTGCGGAGGCGTTCTGGATGCGTTGGAGTCTTTTCTGTAGTTTGGCTGTGGTTCCGGTGTAGAGGGTGTTACCGTAATCCAGTCGGCTGGTGACGAGTGCCTGGGTGACCGTCTTCCTGGTTTCGGTGGGGATCCATCTGAAGATCTTTCGGAGCATGCGTAGGATGTTGAAACATGATGATGAGACAGCGTTGACTTGTCTGGTCATCGAGAGGGAGGAGTCCAGGATGAAGCCCAGGTTGCGTGCGTGGTCCGTTGGTTTGGGTGCGCTGCCCAGGGCAGGGGGCCACCAGGAGTCGTCCCAGGCAGAAGGTGATGATCCAAGGATGAGGACTTCTGTCTTGTCTCAGTTCAGTTTCAGGCGGCTGTTCATCATCCACTCGGCTACATCTTTCATCCCTTCGTGTAGGTTGGTTCTGGCGGTGGCTGGGTCGTTGGTGAGGGAGAGGATCAGCTGGGTGTCGTCGGCGTAGGAGATGATGTTGAGGTTGTGTTGGCATGCTATGGCTGCGAGGGGGCTCATGTAGACGTTGAAGAGGGTGGGGCTGAGTGAAGATCCTTGTGGTGCGCCGCAGATGACTTCGGTAGCCTTGGATCTGAAGGGGGGAAGCGCACTCTCTGGGTTCTTCCGGCGAGGAATGAGATGATCTCTTGGATTCCGATGTTGCTGAGGCGCTGTACTAGGGTGCGGTCGCAGACAGTATCGAATGCTGTGGAGAGGTCCAGGAGGATGAGGGCCGCTGCTTCCCCATTATCGAGTAGGGCTCGGATGTTGTCTGTGGCTGCGATGAGGGCGGTCTCGGTGCTGTGGTTGGCTCGGAAGCCGGACTGCGAGTGGTCGAGGGATCCGTTTGTCTCGAGGAAGGCGGCAAGCTGTTTGTTGACGGTCTTCTTGATGACTTTGGCAGGAAACGGGAGGAGCGAGATGGGGCGGTAGTTCTTGAGGTCGGTGGGGTCTGCTGATGGTTTCTTCAGGAGGGCGCTGAGTTCGGCATGCTCCCAGCTCTCCGGGAAGGTGGTGGTGCTGAAGGAGCAGTTGATGATGTCCCGGAGTTGGGGTGCGATGACGTAGTCGGCCTTGTTGAAGACGTGGTGGGGGCATGGGTCGGTTGGTGATCCGGAGTGGATGGTGTTCATCGTGTGGATGGTGTCTTTGGTGCTGACCGGGGTCCAGGTGCGGGGGTGGTGGTGGGGGGTGTTGGTTCGGTGGTTGGGTGCGTGGTCTGTGCGCTGAAGCTGTTGTGTATGTCGGCGATCTTGCGGTGAAAGAACGAGGCGAGTGAGTCGCAGAGATCTTGTGAGGGAGTGATGACGTTGTTTCCGGCGCTGGGGTTGGAGAGCACTTTAACGATGCTGAAGAGTTCCTTGCTGTTGTGTGCGTTGTTGTCTAGTCGTTCCTTGAATGCTGTCCTTTTGGTGGTGTGGATCAGCTGGTGGTGTTTGCGGGAGGCGTGCTTGAGGGCGGTCATGTTGTCTGTAGTCGGGTTTTTTTGCCAGGCTTTCTCGAGGGTACGGCAGTTCTTCTTGGAGTTCTTGAGGTCGTTGTTGAACCAAGAGGCTTTCTTGCTGTTGGGCCTGTTGGGATGGTTTTTCAGGGTGCGAGCTCGTCGGCGCAGTCGGTGATCCACTGTGTGAGGTTGTTGGCTGCTTGGTTGGGGTCCGTTGAGCTGGCGGGAGGGTTCTGGCTCAGTGAGGTGGAGAGCTGGTCGGTGGTGATCTTGTTCCAGTTCCTTCGGGGAACCTGTTGCTGGTGGTGGTGAGTCGTGGTTCTTCTGAAGCTGAAGTGGACGCAGCTGTGGTTTGTCCAGTGGAGTCCGGTGGAGTGGCTGAAGGAGATGTGCTTGCTGGAGGAGAAGATTGGGTCAAGCGTGTGTCCGGCGTAGTGGGTGGGGGTGTTCACTAGTTGCTTGAGTCCGAGGTTGGCGAGGTTGTCCAGCGGGGTAGTGGTGTTCTTGTCGCTGTTGTTCTCCAGGTGGAAGTTGAGGTCCCCTAGGAGGATGTAGTCGGCGGAGGGGAGGGCGTGTGGGCTGATGAAGTCTGCGATGTCTTCGCTGAATTGTGTGCGGGGTCCTGGGGGTCTGTAGATGAGGGTGCCTCTGAGTGTGGTCTTGGGGTCGGTGTGTATCTGGAAATGGAGATGTTCGGCGGCTGTGAGGGTGTCGTCGGAGTTGGTCGTGATGCGGATGGTGTTCTTGTGGACGATGGCGATGCCTCCTCCTGTCTGGTTAACGCGGTCCCTCCGGGTGATCTTGTAACCGTCTGGGATGGTGACGGCGATGTCGGGCGCTGATGAGGCGTTCATCCATGTTTCCGTGAGGAAGGCGATGTCTGGGGATGTGGTGTAGAGCAGGTTCCAGAGTTCCACGGCGTGCCTGTGGACGGAGCGGGTGTTGAGCAGGATGCACTTCAGGTGTTTGCTGCTGGTGCTTGGCTTGGTGGGTGCGGTACGGGTCCGGATGCAGGGGAACTTGCAGGAGTGGCAGGCGAAGGGTCCGTGGGTGCGTCTTGGGGTGGCTCTGCAGCAGCCGGGGGTCCGGCCGGTGTTGAGTGCGATGAGGGTGGCGGCGCCGTAGGTCCGTCGTGGGTTCTGGCGGGGGCCAGGGGTTCTGGCGCTGGGCGCGGTCCAGGCGCGGATGGGTGCAGACGGGCTTGTCTTGGGCGCCTTCGGCGCGCCAGCGGCGCGCCCGCTGCGCGCGTCCGCAGGCACTCAGGCTACAGAAGGCAACGGGGATCACAGGCACTCGGGATACAGAAGGCAACGGGGATCACAGGCACTCGTGATACAGAAGGCAACAGGGATGACAGGCACTCGGGATACAGAAGGCAAGAGGGATCGCACTCGGGATACAGAAGGCAATGGGGCGTGGAGGCACGGAGATGGCAGGAACCAAGGCTGAGGGCTACAGCGAGCGGCAGCGAGGATGGATGTCACACTGGGGGCCGCGTGACGGTGCGTGGAGCGACCTGCCTGGAGGACAGGGTCAGAGGTCGCTCTCTCTACCGCTTCGCGGCCTCCATATGAGGGGGAGAGGGAGGAGCAGCTGGGAGGCGGGAGCGGGGCGGCCAATGGGGTGCGAGGGGGCGGGGCCGCCGGGACGCAGCGGCGGGAAAACGGGTGACGGGGGAGGAAAGGAGGCCAAAAAAACGAGGGATACAGAAGAAAAATGGGGGCAAAAACCAGGGCACAAATGGACAAAAGGACACAGGCACACAGGCTACAGAAGGCAACGGGAATCACAGGCACTCAGGATACAGAAGGCAACGGGGATCACAGGCACTCGGGATACAGAAGGCAAGAGGGATCGCAGGCACTCGGGATACAGAAGGTAATGGGGCGTGGAGGCACGGAGATGGCAGGAACCAAGGCTGAGGGCTACAGCGAGCGGCAGCGAGGATGGATGTCACACTGGGGGCCGCTTGACGGTGCGGGGAGCGACCTGCCTGGAGGACAGGGTCAGAGGTCGCTCTCTCTACCGCTTCGCGGCCTCCATATGAGGGGGAGAGGGAGGGAGGAGCAGCTGGGAGGCGGGAGCAGGGCAGCCAATGGGGTGCGAGGGGGCCGCCGGGACGCAGCGGCGGGAAAACGGGTGACGGGGGGAGGAAAGGAGGCGAAAAAACGAGGGATACAGAAGAAAAATGGGGGCAAAAACCAGGGCACAAATGGACAAAAGGACACAGGCACTCAGGCTACAGAAGGCAATGGGGATCACAGGCACTCGGGATACAGAAGGCAACGGGGATCACAGGCACTCGGGATACAGAAGGCAACGGGGATCACAGGCACTCGGGATACAGAAGGCAAGAGGGATCGCAGGCACTCGGGATACAGAAGGCACTGGGGCGTGGAGGCACGGAGATGGCAGGAACCAAGGCTGAGGGCTACAGCGAGCGGCAGCGAGGATGGATGTCACACTGGGGGCCGCGTGACGGTGCGGGGAGCGACCTGCCTGGAGGACAGGGTCAGAGGTACCATGACAGTACATAAATACAAGAGGGCCAATTAGAGAAATCATCATGTTGTGGGAAATAGTAAAACGAATTAGAGTTGGCTAGCGCCCATCCTATCTAGCAACTCCCAAAACGCCTTCTAGCATCAGCAAACAACCTGAGGGATGCAAAACAGATTTAAAGATATTATCGTGGATAGTAGCCGAGTTGGCTAGAATACTAAAATTGCCCATTACAAGGTCACTGATCGCAACTGACGATTTAATCGGTCTACAGGAAACTTGGTCACTAAGTCCCATAAGCATACCTGGCTTACATGAAATTCATCATGATGCAAATAAAAGTAAAATATTTGGAAGGCCCTCTGGTGACCTCTCAATGTATCTTAATATTAGCCTGGAGCTAAAAGTAAAAAAACTTTCCTGTAGAGGACGACATGATAAAAGAGATCACACTTCAAGACACAACAATTAAGGACCGCAGGGCAAGGCTCTTATTGGTTAATTTATATTTTAATATTTTTGGGACAGCACAGGCAAAAAATGGTGACAGAGTCATGTGAACCACTAGATGTTGCTCTTTGTGACAATGTAAACAACGAGATAATAATTTGCGGTGACTTTAATCTCCACCAACTGGGAGCTCCAAAGCATGAACACACTCCAGTGAGCACGCCGCTTAACCTGTTATGCAGCATGTTTAACAAACATACTCTTAAATCTATTCAACATAGACTGGAACACAGTACAGCAGATCTATGATTACCCAAAACATTTAAAGGAATAAGCACACTTAAGTACGTGTTTACTACAAATAATATTATGGAACAGCTGGAGAGCTTCAAAGTCCCCTTACAACAAGAGGGTGACCATTTACCTCTCTGTATGGTGCCACAATTAAACTCAATGAAGTGTGACCATCAAAAGTCAATTGGCACCTCAAAAAGCAATGAAAAAACTCAATTAATCGAGCTAATCAAATGGGGTGCAGTCCCCCTGAAAAAAATTCAAATCTTGGAAATCCACCATTGGCTTACTTCTAAAGGCGCAAAATCTTATTTGAATACTGGGATATTATTATCAATGACATCCACTCCAAAATCAGCCCTAAATCTCTTCTCCCCAGGCCTAAGACAAAACAGACTCAACAAAAGGATCCTGCAATATTAAGTAAGGAGAAGATCGCCAGGACGCGGAAAATACTTTACAAAACTCAAAACCCGCATCTTATAATAGTCCTGCAACAAAAATTGAATGGTCAATTAAAATCACACAAGCAGCTGATCTGGTCTACTAAGCATGAACAAACAGGGAAAGAATGGCTACCTGTAAACTCAATATTAGGGAAACATAGCCACTCCGATTTGTGGAGCGATATTAAAAACAAAATGTCCCAAGATAGCTCACAAACTAATGCAATAGACGAGGATCTGTGGACGCAGCATATAAACAAACTGTATATAGCCAAAACAACCAGTGCTTTTTTCAATAATAATTTTAGCACAGAGCCCGAGGTTTTTAATAAAGATCAAATTTTTACTGCAAAATTAACCTCAAATACTTTGTCAAAAAACAGAACAAAGACTGCTCCGGGTCCAAACGGCATCCCAGCCTAAGTTTTTAAGACCTCCATACTTCTCCCACTATATCACACATGCTCAGTCACTGGGCAGGTTCCAGAAAGTTGGAAAGGTTCCATACTACATCCAATATTTAATAAGAATGACAGACTTGATCCAGGCAAAGATCGTCTCATTGTGCTTCCTGATATGGAAGCCAAGTGATCCTCCTAAAAGAACTGGAGTCTTGGGTGGAAGAAAACAAATCTATTCAATTTTGTCACACCAGCTTAAGGACCAACTCATCAACCATTGACAATATCAAGGCTATATCCTTTTAATCCAACAAACTGTAAGCCAGAGCTCGCATCCCTTATATGCATGCTTTATTGATAATTAATCGACTTCGACTTAGTGGACAGGAATAGGTGGAAACTACAGAACTGGGGTATTCCGAATAATCTACTGCAGGCAATCATGTCATTATATACTTCTACTTGGGTTAAAGTCAAGTTATCTCAAACAGTTACAACAGGGAAAATTCAAACAGATAGCGGATTAAAGCAAGGTCCGTTCTCGCCCCTCTTTTATTTACTCTGTATACTGAAGACATGTTTTCGGCCTTAAAACACGCAAATTTGATCCCACCAAAAATCAGGGCTCTTAAGTTCACACTTCTACAATATGCAGACGATATAGTCTTATTGGACCGCTCGAAAATGGGGATTCAAAAAGCCTTGAATGCCCATCATAAATATCATATAGTAAATAAAATTAATGCCAATGAGACAAAGACAAAAGTTGTAGTGCTTGGACGCACACATTTGAAAACAAACTGCGTCTGGAGTCTGGTCCCCTTAAAAGTCAAATGAACAACCTCTTATAACTACCTGGGTGTGTGGCTGACAGCAAATGGAGGAATCAAAACCCACCTAGGCTATCTGAAAACAAAGGCAGCATTGATCATCATGAGACTAAGCCAACTCAATACAATTTTAGAAAGTCCGTCTACAACTCCAATTCGTCGAGTACTTCAGGACTCCTGTTCACCTGCACTCAACTATGGGCATGAAGCCTTTCCCTGTATCCTCACTAAAAGACTCGATAAATTGTAACATCAGGCATATAAGAGGATTTTTAGACTGCCACAGTATACAAGAAGCTGGATGATCAGATTAGAACTTGGTTTGGAGGCACAAAAGTGGTCTAAGATGGGTGCATTCTTAAAGTATCACTGTAGGATTATCAAGGCCCCACCTAACATCTTGAAATGTTTTGTTATGTTATGTTATAGGAGCTTAAAAAGCGCACTTCTACCCAAGGGTGTCCTGGCGCTACACTCTGACTCACAGGAAACAAAAGGGTACCTATACGTGAATAACCATGTCTTCAGCCCCATTCTACAAGAAAGGAGCTCCGAGGCATTCCTGAGATGGGCCGGTAGTCTGTTCCAGGCTTTCGCCGCACAGTAGGAAAAGCTGTTGCCTCCCCAACTAGCTTTTTTTTTATTCGGGGAATAGCTACTAGACTTCCTTCGGAGGAGTGCAACGCTCTACCCGGAGCTCTTCAACAGATTTTTGTTCAAGAGAATAATCCCTGGTCGTCATATTTAAATAAATCATTGGACACTTTTCAAATAGACAGGTCTGTGCTAAATAAAAAACTTTTTTCGCAATCGGCATTCAAAACAATCCTGAAAAGACAGATAAAAATCAGTCGAGGCTGATTGATTCGGCTAAGTTAAAGTGCACTCTGCTGTTTGAAGCAGTGGCTACATCATATGTTAATCACCAACTGCCTTGTCTGAGACCACAGCCATATCTCCAGCATTCTGTCAGAAAGATATGTTTAACACAAATCATGGCTGCAAGACTGATGTGCCCACAGTCTAAAGACATAAACCCAACATGGCATTTCCTGTCCATGATAGTTAAGTGCAGACTCTGCGGATACAAAAAGGAAACATTTAACCACCTTCTGTGTTGCTGCCCTGCACTATTGAATGCCCATCGCTTCCTGTTACAGCCATTGTTCCTCACACACAGGATACGATTCTGCAAAGAGGCAACAAACCTCGTTTTTAACCACTTCCCCGCTCATGACGGAACCGCTCCGTCATGAGCCACGGTTGCCATGTGCTCATGACGGAGCGGTTCTGTCATGCCACGACCGTTGGCGGCCGCTCCGCCCACGCGGCGCTTTTTCCACGCCTGTGCGGGGGGACAACGCAACTGGGCGGAGTCATGACGGAACCGCTCTGTCATGAGCACAGCTCAACCGTGGCTCATGACGGAGCGGCTCCGTCATGAGCATAGCGCCACCGCGCTGCCCCCCCGCACCCCCCAGAGCTGCGGCGGAATTCCCGCTGCAGCGAAGGGGTTAATATAGTGGAGCCATGTGACCTGGCGAAATTTGGTAAATACATCAGTCTGCTTAAATACACCAACAAGCCCGATTAACTCTCTTACTAAAAACACTTTTAATGTTTTATATGGCTGTTTTTTTTAAGTGCTTGGATGGATCTTTTTAATGTTTTTAATACTTTCACCTTCAGTGCATGATTAGACAATGCGTTGCATTATGGTATTCAGTCTATATGCACCCTATGCACTATTTGCACACCTAAGCTATTTTGCACAGTAATGAGCTGGTTTGTACTTTGTAGCCACTGGTTTTATTTATGATTCCCAAATTTGTATGGTACTTATTTAAAATCGGCCTCCACCTGCCTTATATCGCTGAGATTGTCTATGCTTGTGTTTGAGACTATACTCACAGCACAATTTACACAGCTGCTCTATTTTGCAAAACAATGAGCTGGTTCCTAGCTCTAGGCTCTGTTTATTATTTTCAAATGTTAAAGCATTTATTGGAATTTAGCCCTCACATGCGCTATATCCCTGAGTTTGTTTGTGCCAGTGATTTTTAAATCCTTTTCTTTAAAAACCTGCATTTTTAGCCGTTTTTGCACATATATTGTAATGATTTTAAGTAATTATGCAATAAAGGAATAATTACCTCTAAAAAAATCAGTCTTTCTACTCTAATTACCACTTGGTTGTCCACAATTCTGTGATTTTCCTGCTGATGTATTTCATCAGGTTTTATCTTGGAAAATATGTGCTCAGAAAGCACACAGGATGCAATATCACAAATCACGATTCATATTCAGGCAAAAACGTCTGTTTCGACCCATATAGGGCTTTCCAGGAATCCTATTGGGGACAATTGCATAAGCCAAGTCTTCAGAAGTGAGTAGAATTTTCAAGAGGTTATATAAGGAATCACATCATATTGAGATGGAGTCCGATGCTTTGAATGGGATCTGATCTGCCAACAGTGAAACAGGCACTTTAAGTAGAGATTGAACAGTGTGTGGTCAATATGGTATCTCCAGGCACTCCACGGGTTTCAGGTAGTGGTGCTGACATGACTAATTCGATCATCACAAAGAAAGCTCTCTCAAAGAGGAAGAACAAGTTGAGAAAGCGGCTACCTCCTCCCATCTGTGCTGCCACATTGACAGGGAGATTACCAAGGTACTATAGGCCACTATATTAAAAGCAGCTGATTGTTCTTGTAATGCTAGCAGGCATGTTGCTCCCTCTTTAAGAATATAAAAAAACATAATATTCAAGTACATGCTCCAAAACAAGCAAAACAAAGTTCTAAATCCTTCCTTCTTCTATCCCTCCCCTATCCTTTTCAATCCAAATAACAGACTAGAAGGTCCACTACTCAAACTACTTCCATATTTAACTATACTACTTCACCACTAATCCTTTAGAGGTTCTGGAGTAGCGTGCTGCTTTCTGAAAATAGTGCTTCAGCTCCCATATGGGGTTGCAAGCGTTATATAGATGCAAACTTTTTTCCCTCTTCTCTCCCTCCACTATCTTTCACAATCCAAACAACTGACTAACATATCCACCACTCAAATTACTTTCATATTTCACTATACTAATTCAACACTAATCCTCTATGGGTTCCGGAGTAGCATGCTACTCACCAAAAAATTGCTTTGATGCCTCATCAGGGGTAGTTAGCACTATATAAATTCAATTACATACAAAACAATAATCAGAAAACTGCAGAATTGCAGTTCAATGTTGTAGTGACGACAGAATCTAGCTTGATGTATAGCTTAGAGGTTCTTTTATTAAAGTGGTTGAGAAGGTGAAAGGTAACCATTTTTTTTTTTTAAGTTTAAGTTTATTGAGAAAAGGTGATTAAACGTAAGAGAACTTCATATACAATACAATTGAATACCTTAAACTGATAATCTTCAGCAAAACTAACTTTAAGGGGAAGGAAATGACAAAGGAAAACAGGGAGGAGAGATAGGGAAGGAAGAAAGAAACAAGGGAAAGGGAAAAAAGGTCAAAATTAAATACAACATCTGAATTCAAACTTTATAGGCATTGGAAGGAAAAATCGTAAAAAATATAGAGTGGCTATAATTAACAATACACCGAAAAGGAGTAATCATGAGTACATATTATGATTGAAATATAAAACCCACAGGTATCTCAAGGAGGCTTCAAGACTTCATCGGAAGTATTAGCTGGTGTAGAGCTAGTAGAGGCAGCGAGTGAAAGGTAAGAGGATAATGGTAGCCATAAAATATCTCTTTTAATGGAAAGGGATACTGGAGTAACATAACTAGTGTCTAGTCTATCATGAAAACAAACAGCATTCCACCATGCTTTGAAAGTGACTTTATCCGCCTGTTTCCAGTTAGAGGTTATCAAGTGGAAAGCTATTGCTAATAAGGAATCAACCAGCTTAGAATTATGAGACGTAGCAGACCATGAAGGTGACAGAGAACCTAAGAAAATGCTAGTAAGGGAAAAGGGAATCTGAGTATGAAAAATTTTGTTAATTTGAGACCAAATTAATTGCCAGAAGCAAGAAATGGGAGGACAGAGAAAAAGCATATGTTGTAAATCAGCCAGTAATCAGGGACAGGACCAACAAGCAGAGGAAGAGTCCGCAGAAATAGAGGCTAGCTTTGCAGGAGTGAATAAAATGCGATTATAGATAAAGTATATGGTTTGAGAAGTATTAGCAGCTCTGGATGTCTTGTGGATTTACAGCCATAGTTTGTCCCAAAGGGAGATAGGCCAATCAACATCAAAATCTTTCTCCCAAGCCAATTCAACCTTTCCCTTGCTCCTGATAGAAGAGAAATATAGGCATCTATATAAGGGAGAAGCTGAGGCTGAGGATGTTCGTAAAGGAAAGATAGTGGAACATTTGGAAGGAGGAGTGGAAAGAGATGGTAAAGAATGAAGATAGTGGGAAAGAGAGGAGCACAATAAAGCATATTTAGCTTTACAGGAGGATGATAAGGAAAATTCCGAGTGAAGATCTAAAAAAGAAATGGGAATGTTATTGATCAGTAATTGAGAGACCCAGAGCAATCTCTTGAGTCTCCACGTTTTCTAATAAAAGGAGCGATTATTGATGCGTAGTAAATTATTATGCCAAATGGGCTGCTGATCTAATGAGGGTGAAGAAGGATAAAAAGAAGGGAGAAGAGGTGAAAGGATTTTACGCGTATGTGAGATAACTGGAGAGCGAAAAAGTGAGATATTGTGAGTGAAGGCAAGAGATTCCTTGAATTCAAAAGGAGATAGAAAATGTTTTTCTATCTTCAACCAAACAGGAGGATGAATCAGTTGATCCTCAGAGAGCCAGCAAGAGAATTGTTTTAAAGAAAAAGCATGATGATAGGATCTGAAGTCAGGAAATTTAAGACCGCCAGATGTTTTATCTGCTTTTAGAGCAGAGAGAGCGATTCAAGAGGGTTTATTCTTCCAAAGAAATTCAGTCGAGAGAATCAATCTTCTTAAAGTAATTAACAGAAATGTGAACCAGGATCATAGAGAGGAGGTAAAGAATCAGAGGGGTGAGCATCATCTTGATGGAGTACAATCGTCCCCACCAAGAAATAAAAAGCGGGTGCCAGCGGTCAATAGAATCAGATAAAGTTTTAATTATATTATCAAAGTTTATTTTTAATGTTTCAGGAATGTTAGAGGAAAACCACAAGCCTAAATATTTAATCCTAGAGGTTTGCCAGGAAAAGCCTGTTTGTATGAAATCCTGCTTAAGACAAAAAATATTTAATGGCAGAACTTCGCATTTATCTGAATTGAGACGATAACCAGATAATTGAGAGAAAGTATTGACTTGAGATAAAAATGAAGGAATGGAGGTAGACGGATTGGAACAATATAAAAGGATATCATCCGCACAAACGGATAATTTGACATGAGAAGTGTCAAGCTGAAAGCCAGTAATTTTTTCATCCAATCTAATTTTGGTTAAAAAGGGCTCTAAAGCTATTATGAACAAAAGAGGGGAGAGAGGGCAGCCTTGGCGCACACCTCTAGAGAGTGGAAAGTAGTCAGAAATCTTGCCGTTCACAAAAATAGAAGCCTTAGGACCTGAATATAAAATAGAGATAAGAGAAATTAATTTAGGAGGAAATCCTATCCACTTTAGTGCCTGAAACATAAAATCCCATCCTATTCTGTCAAACGCCTTTTCTGCGTCCAATGCTATAGCAGCAATGGGATAGTCAAGAGAGGAAGCCTTGCTAAGGATGTTAAAAAATACTCTAGAATTATCAGAAGATAAACGACCTTTTACAAAACCTGATTGTTCCGGGCCAATAAGAGTGGGTAAAATAGGATCTATGCGAAGCGCAAGGATTTTTGCAAAGATTTTATAATTCAAATTAACTAATGAAAATGGTCTATAATTTTTACAAAGAGAAGGATCTTTATTTTCTTTACGTATTAAACAGATCATTGCTTCTTGAAAGGTTCCGGACAAAGAACCTCCAGAGATAAAGGCATTGTAAAGGGATAAGAGGTGTGGTAGTAAAAGATTTGCAAAGTGAGCGTAAAATTCAATGGTAAATCCATCAGGACCTGGAGCTTTCCCTCTTTTTAATATCGAAATAGTGTGAGTAATTTCAGATAAGGTGATATCCGCTTCTAAGGGAGAAAAATCGATATCGCGAGGTGGAGGGGGCTCAATGGATTGAAAATAAGAGGACAAATCTGTATTACTTGGTTGATTTTCAGGGGTATATAATTTTTTATAAAAAGAAACAAATTCATTCAAGATATCCTTATCTTTAAAAAAAGATAAACCCGTGTCATTCTGTATAGAATCTATTTTGGTACGTTCTCGTCTAATTTTCAAGTAATTTGCTAACAGTTTCCCCATTTTATTTTGAACTCCATAATAACGAGTGTTGCTTTTTAAGAGATAAGAGGATGCGGCTTCCGTGAAAATTTTGTTAAAAGTAAATTTTGCTTCAATGAGATTTTTTAATGCGGATTCGGAGTTCAATTGATAATAGGTATATTCAAGTTTTTTTATTTTAGCAAGTAATTGGGAGTTTTTATATTCAAACGCTTTTTTCTTTTGCGAAACAAAATTAATAATAAAACCTCTAGCGGCAGCTTTAAAAGAGTCCCATATCATTACCTGAGAAGAATCCAGAGTAGAGTTAAAGGAAAAGAATTCAGAAGCAAAGGAGGTGAACTGGCTTTTGAAACTAGGGTCCGATAATAATATGTTATTAAAAAGCCACCTTCCTGCATGGGGTGTAAAAGGCAGCAGGTCAAAATCAGCTAGAACTGGAGCATGGTCTGATATTAAAATAAAGCCAATTTCAGAGTGCGAAACTTGTTGAGTGATGCGGAGGAGAGTAGAAGCTGTATTCACGTATATCAGGATTGCAGAGTCTCCAAATATCAACTAAGGATTTACGATTAATGGAAGAAGTAAACTGTGAGTGCATCTTTGTGTTGGAGAATTTAACAGAAGAATGTCTGTCTAATATGGGATCAAAAACTTGATTACAATCCCCACCCAAAATAACATATTCCTCATCAAACAAAAGAAGTTTATCAGATACATGGATCCAAAAAGTATTATCAACATTTACAGGTGCATATACATTAAACAGAATTAGAGGTATTTGATCTATAAGAAGTTTAACAATTATCCAACAACCTTCTAAATCAGTCTCTTGATGTGCAACAGTAATTTGGTATTTCTTATGGCATAAGATGGAGACTCCATTTTTCTTACCTAAGGCAGGGGAAGAAAAAACATTGCCTACCCAACTACGTTTCAATTTAGATGCCTCGTTGTCAGATAAATGTGTTTCTTAAATTAGTGCAATATCAGCATTCAATCTAGCTAAATGCGTTATTACCCGTTATCTTTTAATGGGATTATTTACTCCTTTAACATTCCAAGTTACAACTCTAAAGGTAAACCATCAAATACAACATGAACAGGTGATGCGTAAACAAAATAAAAGACAGAAATGTCATTGTAGAAGAGAGTGGAATTGATGAGAATAAGATTAAGTAAGAAACTCAGGAAGGGATAGAAGAAAAGAATGAGCAGAAGAAGCTTATTGTAGGGTATAACCAAGTCAGAGAAGAAAACAAAAGAAGGAAAAAGAAGGATGAAGACTAGTTGAGGGAGAGAAAAACACAAAACAGAACACAAAAACAAAACGAACATTCGGCCATAAAAAAAGTGTCAAAAAGACATACCGCAAAGGAACAAAGAAACTGGGGATGGTGGAGCCACATGAGGAAGGTGGCACACCGGACCGAAGACTCCATCGGGACGCAACAAAGGGAAAGCAGCCTCCAGGCAAACGTGACAAGAACATATACCAAGGAACACATCATTGCATCTAAAGGAAATTAAAAAGAAATACCATTAACCATATAACTCACAACGAAGCAAAATACAGCAGGTAGGATAGGGTAACAAACTTCATGACATAAAAGACGCGTAAATGCATAAAATAATAACATAAAAAACACGTGAATACATAAAGTAATTATGCTCGAGGGATGTCCATTGAATCATCTCTACAGGAGTTCAAAAATTGTTGAAGCTTCGCTGGATCTTCATAAGTCGTCGTTTTGTTATTATAAGTAATTTTAAAAAGGCAAGGGTGGAATAAGCCATAGCGGGCATTCAAGGAGCGAAGAGCAGGCCTCATATCCAGAAACTTCTTCCAACAATCAGCAGTAACTTTGGCGTAATCTTGTGCGAAGAAAAGATTAGAACCATTCCAGGTGATCTTCCCTTTCTGTTTGGCAGCTTGAAGAACCTTAAGAAGATCTGTATACTCCAGAAAGTACAGGATGACTCCTCTAGGTTTAGTTGAAGTAGAGGCGGAAGCGGCATTGGAGGAGCGAGAGATTGGACCTAAACGATGAGCTTGTTGAATGTTTAAAGTTAGAGAACTTGGAAGACCAAGAAGTGTAGGTAAAAAAGATTGAAAAAAGGATATAGAATTCGATCCCTCAAGGCCTTCCGCAAGTCCGTAAATGCGTAGGTTATTACGCCTATTTCATTTTTCCAAATTTTCAACTTGTTGTTTAAGGTTTTGAATTTCCCCATGGAGGCAGGGAACATGCTCAGTAACTATTTGAACTGAGGCCATTTTCCTTTCCAAGTCTTCAACTTTTTGTTCAGTGTGTGACCAGTTATCTTCGAGATTTTGAAGACGAGAATTTGTTTCGGCCATATAGGGTTTGAGTGAGCGAATTTCCTCAAGTAGGAGTTCCATTGAGATAGAAGAGGGAGTATTAGTAGGAGAAGGAGGATTTGTTTTCACTCGTTTTCCTGGCGTAGAAGCAGAAGATGTTTTAGGAGAAATTTTAGAGCTAGGGCGGGAAGTATGAGGAGAGGAGGTTTTAGTGACAATAGAGTCATTTGTTACGTCTTCCATGTTGTCTTGTAATACCCTGAACGGGTTATTATCCTCCAAAGGTACCGTGTTTGCATTAATTTTCTGAGGAGTATTACGGGTATGCCGTGAGAGCGCCATTGAAAATTAATACAGAAAGTGCTGAGTGAAAATTCCTGTAGTAGGGGTCAAAGATCAGCGTACCATTAAAAAGGTTCAGTAGCAACAACAAATGAAGAGTGTCCGAGCTCTACCAATATTTAAAGAGAAAGACACCATCTCCAACTATCTTATAGCATACGGGAAGAAATAGCTGATAATCCCAAAAAGCATAACTAAAAAAAAAAAAAGTCTATTGTTTGCCAGTCGCGTTCAGTAAGGGCAAGAAGCTTTAGGTAACAGCAAAAATAGTCTTCTTCCAGTTAGTAATCTCTCAAATATTTAATAATGTCAGCATTTGGAAGGCAAGAATTCATTATCTTGCATCATGACAGCAGGATTAGGAAGTACATCTGTGAGGCAGTATCAACCCAAAATGGTGGTCGCTTCTTCAGCTGTGAGGTATAAAGAAAATTGTCTATTTTTTAAAAAACAAAAAAGTCCTTGCACCCCATTCATTTATAACAGCAAGTGCTGCTCTATTTGTTGTAGAAAAGAAATGACGCTCCATTTGAGAGAGAAGCGAAGAGAGCATATAGGGATTGTGGAAGCTGCAAAATGGCGGACTCGTTCCAAGCGCGATCCGCGAGTGACAGAAACCGAACAAAGCAGCCTGTTCTGCTCACCTCGTCAGCCCACAAACTTCATAACGGAAATCACCCGCGTTCCGCTGTATTCTGGTGCATCCTTGAAGATCGGGTGACCGTATAAGTCACCTAGAGGCTCCCGTTTCGTTCACGCTCCGACGGAGCTCCTCAGCGCGACGGCCATCTTCTCCGGCGCCTAGCCACGCCCCCCGAAAGGTAACCATTTTTTAATTAGTTTAGTTGAACATACATATGTTTGAGATTATATTATATGATACTATATTATATCATATTAAATTATATTATATTATATTATAATATATTATATTATATTATATTAGTTGGAATGGTATGACCAATTTGTAACACATTGTTAGGAGTAGTAGTGTTTACTCATTGTTTATGTGTGACCTACTATCTTACGATCCCTATTAGTAAGCATGTTTTAATCCAGGAAATGACACATAGGAAATGCTTTATAACTCAGACAAGACAATTGCCCTAAAACCCAGAGCTCAAACGGAAATTAAACGTCCAATAAGGAGTTGTAAGGTGTCCGTTGGTTTTTATTTCGATTCACAGTTTCTGAACATCAATATGTCTGCATCAGTAATACAATTAGCACAGCCAACACTTTGTTTTGCCCTATGGCTTATTAGCCTCCAACTTTATCGTGGCTGTAGATAATAAACATTTAACCTTCGTGTTGTGGATTATATTTGGTGCTGCTTGGTAGCCAATCATGATCTTGAGCAGCAATCTTGCTGCTCAAGATCATGATTGGCTACCAAGCAGCCACCAAGCAGCCCCAAATATAATCCATAACACAAGAGTTAAATGTTTATTATCCAGGGTTAAGACCAAGTTAAGACCAGGGAAAACCTGGTCTTAACTTGGCGAAACGAGGAGAAATGCTTTATTTCGCCTTGTTTTGACTTTTTACATGTGTGCTACCTTGTGCAGCACACATGGAAAAAGCAAAACACCTTGGATTGTTTATGTGTAGGAAAGTGTCCCTTCCTGCACATAAACAATCTGTAAAAAAAAAGACATTTTGTAAATTTCATGTGTGCTGCATTAAGCAGCACACATAGAAATGACAAAACGGCATTTAAAAATTGTTTATGTGCAGGAAGGGGGACCTTCCTACACATAAACAATCTTCCCCTCACGCAGACACCTTTGCACTATGGTGCAAGGGTGCCTGCATTGGCACTAGGCAGCTAAGTGTAGGGCCAGCACGGGGGGAAACACAAGGCTGCACCATATTCTTGTAAATATGGTGCAGCCTTGCATTTCTGAAGTGGCGGGGTGAGGCGTTAAGCCGTGATGGCTAACGCCTCACTCCGCCACTTCCTTGTACATATGCACTGAGTAGTAATGTATGGTTTGGCTTGAGTGTTTGTGAACGCCAACAAACTTGGCATGTTTACAAACTCCTGTCTGACCCTATTCCGGAAACAGACTTGCTTCAACAAATGATTGGAGGAATGTTCCATTCAGGACGAGAAGATGGCTGAAAGTGGAGGGGATGCTTAAATATGTTATAGTAAGTTAAGAAAAAAGATCTAAATTCAGGTTTGTGGCTTCCTGTCAATGCACAGGAACAGCTCTTGATGGGGCCTGCAATACTTTCTGAGTACATAAGAAATAGAACGCGGTAAGTTTCATTTAATAAAGTGAATAGCAAATCAAACTATGTATGACTGGCGTGACAAATGTATTTATGAAGTATGACTTATGCAGTGTAATGATAGTGCGCCCAAACGTGTATTTGATTTTCTGTAACAGTTATAATTTGTAGCTCAAGACACATATTCATAGCTCATGAAATGCATGCAGGCATTTTTTTTACTTGGTGTTGCAAAACGTAACATTTGCATCTACAGTATACTCATTTCTCAGTCAGTATTAATATTGCATATTCACCCCACACAATCTGACATTCTCAACAATTAAAATTATATCTGCAGTGCTGTCTCTATTCCCAAGGGTAATGCGATCAGCGAAGATTCCAAAAGCTGCAGGTTCTTCCATCACCTCCACGTGATCTCCAGCCTTTACATCATAAGTGCAGATCAGAAGCTCAGATCTCCCTAAATCCATAGCTAGAGAACAACTCCAGACCTACTTAGATTATGCGCGGATTCTCACGTGATGCTTAGTTCATGATGCAAACGGCAGCGCTGATCAACTTTTGTGAATAAAAGGTATTTTTGCAATGAAAAGTGACCCGAGCACAATGGCACATGCCTTTGCGATGTGTTGCACCAAATTCTGATAATGTATGCAAAGGGGGTGTAACGGGTCAGGAATAGCACATCCACCTCTTGGATTCCATGCAAAGCCAAAACTATGAAATTCGAGGAGCATATGTATTAACTCCTTGCAACACCATAGTATCTCTTTTTTGTGGCGCTCCTGTGGGGCAAACCTTGAAATCATATGTACAAGGGCATGCACAGAGACTTTGCGTGGCTTTGAATGGCCTCATATCTATGGAGTAAGGCCAGGCATTGCAAATCACTACATTGCCTTACCCTGCGCTAGGGAGGCATTCCATGGGTGGGTGTTCCCACGCAACACCCATGGATTTTGGCGCTTCCCCAGATTTACAAGACTATGTTAACCTGGGGAAGTGCCAAAACCTTACTCCTTCCCAAGTGAGTCTTAACGAGGAGAAATAACTTCATTTCACCATGTTAATTCCTCTTTCTATGTGTGCTGATTAGTATATGCTTTAACAAAGAGAAAGTGCATCCCTACGCCAAAGAAGATCATATTTTTCAGAATTACGATTCCACTTCCGATGAGGGAAGCAGAAACCAATCCAGCAGATCAGGATCCTTTGGCAGTGACTCAAACTATGAAGGGAGAAGGCACACACCCTATGCCAGAGGGACACCAAAACAACTTCGCCCACCACTTTTTCAGAATTTCCCACAATAACCCTTCCCACCACCAGTTTACCGAGGACAGTGGATGGGACCACCACTGATGTGGAACATACCACCTACACACCATTTTCAACCACCACAATTTCACCAGTTCCCGACCCCCCTTTTTACAACAGAGGGAGGGGCAAAGGAAGAGGCAGAATAAGAGGAGGCAACAAGACGGTCCAATGGCAAGACCAAGAACCAATGACATTACGGAGCCAGACGAGGGGGCGGAGACCTTGATGGTTAATCTATCATCCAGATAACTCACTACTGGCGAAACCAAACTCCTGGAGAAAGGTTTAGGCTTTGTCCCCACGCCAGCAGAAGACCCCTTCAGACTACATCAAGAATTACACCAATTTTTCCACAAAGTCAGACTCAAGGCCTTTTTCCAAGACAAACCTGACACACCTCCGACAGAAACTGGCCTTAAAAAACAATCCAAATTTACTCCTACAGCAGCCATGACACCTCATGAGATCCTTACGTATGAACAGGCGGTCCTGAAAGTGGTGGCAGCCATCAATCTTAAACGACCATTTAACAACCTCTCCAAAGAAGAAAGAAGCATTCTTAAAACCATCACTGAAGACACTGAAATCATTTTGAAACATGCTGACAAAAGTGGAGCTATCGTCATTCAAGATATCGACACCTACGATACAGAATGCAACCGCCAACTGTCGGACACGGCATACTACGAACCCATCACTGAGGACCCCACGAAACATCTGATTACTCGAATTAAGAGCATAGTCCACGAAGCCTCTGCAGAAGGCTGGATCTCACGCCAAGAAGCAGACTCCCTCATCAATGAAGAACCACCCATACCCTACTTTTACACTTTACCGAAGATTCACAAAGGGGTCAAACCCCACCGGGCCGCTCAATTGTATCAGGCATTGACTCCATTCTGGAACCACTCAGTAAGTTCTGTGACTTCTACCTACGCCCATTGGTGAGTAAAACTCCCTCTTACCTCAGGGACACCACAGAGGTTCTGAACCTCATAGAAAATTTCCCGGAACCAGGCAGCATTGATTTTCTCGTCACCATGGATGTGGAAGCCCTGTACACAAATATTCCTCAGGACGCCACCCTGGAGGTACTTGAAAACACCCTGCGAGACATTGAAACTTGGCCTTTTGAAACACCAGTGTCATTCATCTGTGAATGTGCTTCCCTAGCACTCAAAGAAAACTTCTTTGCTTTTAGGTCCCAACTCTTTCATCAAATACAAGGTACCAGCATGGGAAGCACATTCGCTCCGAGCCTGGCCTGCCTGTACATGGCTCTCTGTGAAAAACAACATATTCAAGGTGATACCAACCCATTCCGCCAATACATATTGTTATGGCGACGCTACATTGATGATATCATTCTGTTCTGGAGAGGGGAAGAGGAACTCTGCATCGCATTCTGCAACTGGGTTAACACACTAGACCCCTTTCTTAAATTCACTAGTACCAGATCACGACATGAGATTCCCTTACTTGACCTCCTCATTTCATTGACCAATGGCTCCCTTCACACTACCAACTATAGAAAACCAACAGACAGAAACAGTCTCCTCACTTATGATAGCCATCATCCCAGGGCACTTAGGAACAATCTCCCGGTGGACCAATTCCTTCACCTATGGAGGAATTGTGATACCATCATAGAATTCGAAAAACAATCAGCCATCCTTAAAAACAATTTGGAGAAACGCCACTATCCCAAGAACATAATTCCCTTGTTCACACCAAACCCAAACCACAATTGACACGACAGACCACACTTTGGACTTTACCACCTGTAGTGGGCCACTTTCCCTGCGGTTCCTGCTCCGCTTGTGCCGAAACCACCACCTCCAAACAGATTGACTTGGGACTGACCACACCATGGCGTCAGACTAGACACACCAACTGTAATACCAATAACTGTGTCTACACTATCCTCTGCTCTTGTAACAAAAGATACATCGGCATGACAACCATACCAGTTAAGATAAGAATCGGTGAACACAAAAGCACAGTTAGATGGGCTAGAAACAACACCAAATTACTCAACCACTTTTTAGAGCAAAAACACCCTGCGAACAGTATTAAGTGGACAATCATCGATTCAAACCCTAACTGGACCAAAAGAACCCTGTTTAGGCAGGAACAACGTTGGGTCCATAAACTGAAATGTGACACAGCGGGGCTCAATGACGGGATCCCATGGGTCAAACTCATTTTCTTGCATCAGACCCCGATGTATCTTAGGAACTTTGTTCCACCTGTACACACATGACATACTATGAGGTTTGACACCCTGACAGGTCACTTCCTTCCCCCCTTCCCCCCTTCTTTTGACATACGCACCCAGGGGCACATTTTACCGTCCCCCTACTCTCCATCAGGTGGCTACACCCTTCAATCACAGTAGGAGCCCCCAACCCCCCCCTTTTATTGACGCAATTTAAGCAATCACTCATCACTTTTCTCCACCCATTATACAGTTACTCCAGGAGATCTCGCCCCACCTGTGTCCTTTTGAGACCCATTGAACAGGCTCTTTCTACGTTCACCCCGTACTACTAATTCTCAGTCAGCTAAATTAAATCTTTTCCCTACAAGGTCTCTACCTGCACTCCAGGCTAAGATGGCCACCCATCTTTACACCTTTCCATGCTAATTTTCCAGACGCGCTTTTCCCACCCTCAAAGCAGTCTTTCCGGGGGACCCCCTCCCCCACCAATGTACTTTAGAGACTAGATTACCAGCTTTTTCCAGGTTCACCCCGTACTGTTAACTCCTAGTCGTCAACATTGAATTTATTCCCCACGATGTCTCTATTATCACTCCAGGCTAAGATGGCCACCCATTTCCACTACCTTTCCATGTCATTTTCCAGACGCGCCTACACACACGCGTCAGAGTGCTCTGACCCCGCGCTTCGTCCTGTCATCACGCAGTCAGTGTATGCAGAGCCCCGCTCACACCACACGACCGGTGCTTACTCTAATGGATATATATGGACCATTGGCTCTACCCTCCTCCTTCCCGGCATACTACGTAGGTGGGGTAGGTCTACTAACCCGAGAACAGGCGAGCACACGTGAGAACTAAGTGCACCTTACTTGCTGTCCCTTGCGGCATGCATTATGTTTACTGGTCCGACTCTTGTCAGGACGCACTACCTGCTCACCACGCTTTTGTTTCTTCCTCTTCTTTTTTGTTTTATTTCATTTTAATTCAGTTTCTCAGCCTGTCACCTAGACGGTGCCGATGTAGCCCTTTCTCCGGACTATAGGGGTAGGCATGTCAATACGTATGTGTCTGTTTATATGTCTATCCACGTACACCACGCCTTAGTCGCCAACATTACGAACGATTCACGATCTTGTGTGTTTCTTGCCTTTACTCAATCCATTTATATAACGCTTATGTTTTTGATGAGACCCACTACACTCTGGATCGTATCCAGCATATCAACCTGGTCTCTCCATTTATCTCCACATGTGCCACCACATAAGGCTCAAGCCTATACAGGTCATCCTTCTCAACTCATCTCCAGGGCTTCATTCTCATGGTCTGTTCCCACAGTTGGCAACATGCATGGCAAGATCACTGGGCTCTTCAACACTGAATGTGCCTAATGATAAAACCCCCATGCACGGCGACCAACTGCACAGAGGTATTATACCTCTTAATGAAGTCGATTTAATTGGACAGCCTTCCAGTGTGCATGTATTTTGAGCGCAGCACACCTCTATGTTAATATATAATTTAAACAGGATCTGCCAATTATAAGTGACCAACAAGCTGATACAATTTTTGTATGTGTTTGTGTTTTCCCCTCTCTTTTTTCCTTCTCCCTTTTGTTTTACCAGGTTGAGCATCGGTTCCTACAAAAAGAGTGCCTATCAGCGCTTGGACGCATTTTTCTTTTACAATAAGGTACCACAGGTTCACAGGCCTTTCCTGGTATCTGTTCTCTCTCTTTTTTCACCACAGTATTCTCACCTTCTACACCGATCCTGATGAAGCGCCATAGGATCCCTTATGGACCAGTACCGAGTGCGAAACATGTTGACCTCATTTTAGTTGGACTTTCACACCACAGCACCTATCCTGAGAGCAGTGGTTAGTTACACATCTGCCCTCTAGATTTTTTCCAAAGAGGAGCTCCAGGATCCACTCTATTTTTAGCTTACTATTTGGACCCGTGAATAAAAACGTAGGTTCTGCGTTCCATTTAGTAATTTTAATACACCCACTCACCTTACTTTTATAGGCCCACACACCCCCATGCACAACTGCGGCGGCTCCTCAAAAGATCTCCGCTGAAGAGCCCTCCTGCGGGGCCCGTGAGGGACTGCAGCGCCACCCCCACGAGAAGCAAAGCCCTATGATGAAGCATGACACCCGCAAGGGTGTGTGAGGGCACTATATTCTTAAGGAGTAATTCCCCTTCCACTCACATTGACCTCCACTTTATGTGAGTCTTAGTTACCCATTTCTGTTCTCCCCTTCTCATTCCTTTTAGGAACAGCTACCCCCCGAGTATATCTGCTTAGTGTATGCCCCAGTTTCTTGTGTGTAGAGTTACCCCTGTTTCTTCTACAATACAGTTATATGACAAGGCCTGTGTGCTCACAAACAGCAGCTGCGTTCTGGTGTTGTGTCTAGGTTCTAGTGCCTGCCCTGAGAGAATAACAAGGGGTATTCATGTTTGACCTTGTCTGTGGTGTTAAGACTAACTCCCAGGAAAAGAATAGAACAGGAAAACCTATTTAGGTTCCGGGTGAAAGTACAATGTGGCACAGAAGCAAGCATGTTTATATAGTAGCGTATGAAAAACAAATGTGGCCTACAACATGCACAATTGGACTAACATAGGGAAAACTACAATGGGGCATGCAGGAAACACATGACACCCTCCCTTTGGTCAGGATAACAGCACTAAAGATGATACTGAATGTAATCTGAAGGTAAACATACTCAACGATAGTTCAGATTTTGGATTAACTCGCCATCTCAAAAGCTAAAGACTCCATAAAGTAGTCTGATTCCGCATATGATGATTGGTCAACTGCCCAAGTCACAAGCTCCAAAGAACAGGCAAGATCTCCGGTCCCAGCAGATGCTGAGACAGTTACCAGACAACCTGCATCTGTGTTAGCAACGCCTGTATTCTGTGATCCATGTGCAAATGCATATGTTTCCTCTTATGCTAGTGGCTCAAATCTTGCATTGCAAAAAAGTCACATACTCAAAGGGCAGTCCTGAATATGGGTCACTAAGGGACTCATTAGCAACTCTGCGATGTAGCGAGCGCAAGGTAAATCATTTTATTTATTTAATTACTTACCATACTCCTGTCTGTCGTATGTCCGAGTCCACTACCCCCCACCCTGCCCCTCCCTGCCCTGCCTCACCGCCCCGCAGCACTCCCTCGGCAAGCCGCCACTGGCTACAAAGTGCACAATTAGGCTAACATATGGAAAACTACAGTGGGCCATGCAGGAAGCACATGACATTATGATGATTAATAATAATAATACTAATAATAATACTAATAATAATAATAATAATAAAATGTGTGGCACAACTCAAAGGCTTGTTATTTAAAAAATATCACTAATTAAACAGTCGCATTGTTGAATATTTTTTAGATCTACATTTTTTATTGCAAACAAATAGCAGCCTTGCTTAGGTGAGGGCATACTATCTTTTTTTTACTTTTATTTTGTTGCATATAATCGCCCTGAAATAAATACAATCACACCAGCATAATAAAGCCACACCTATTGGCTTCACAACTATTTACATGAGGAGTTATGGGTGTATCAAGAGAGCACGTTTATTTGTACCTATTAGTTTAACATATTTGTGTTTAAAAGACTTTACTTAAATAACATAAAATACAAAGAAGATTGAACAAGCATTAATTAATGCATACATCTGTTACATTGTTATTTTTCAAACTAAACAACTAAGGGGCACATCAGCAAGGAACGGCGATGAATAACGCAAAGCGCGCTTAGCGCTTTGTTATTCATCGCCATCAATCTCTGGAATTTATCACCCTGGTAGCGCGTTATCAACAACACGTTGCTCCAAGGCGATAAAAATTCCAGAGATAGCAGGCGAAATCGCAGTTTTGCAGGGAACATCGCTGGTTTTCCAGCGATGTTCCCTGCAAAACGGCGATAACCTTGCTGATACGACCCTGTGGTCGTAGCAGCATAATCCACACCCTATGTTAGGGATGGGTAAGTCAGGATTTTAGCAGACGTTAGTTTTTGGAGAAAACAGCGGTTTTCTCCAAAAACTAACATCTGCAAAAATGCTGGGGCAGCCTTGTGAATATCGCGATGTGCACATCAGCGATATTTACAAGGCTGTACTGCCCAGTGACGCCCACTTTGCATCTCATTAGAGATGCAAAGGGAGGTGTCGGTAAAAAGGGTGCTAACATGCGATTATGCATGTTAGCACCCTCTTGTAAATAGTGCGATAGTTTTATCTCCGCGTTTAGATAAAGCCCTTGTTAATATGCCGCCAAAGTCTTTAATATTTTTATACAGGGAGCAAGGAAAGGGAAAGGGGGGGGGAATAATAGAAACTGTCCTCATAAATGTAAGCCAATACAAATTATCGAAAAATAAGATGGTAAGTATATTAATGGTAATGTTAAATAGTAATAGGATATAAACAGTCAGGAAAAACAGAGAACACTAATCATGGTGGATGGAAATTTTCCGACAATGTATAAACTGTTTATGAGATACAATTTTCAGTATTATTGAGAAAAGAAGTCAAGGGTAACCATATAAAATGAGCATTGTGAGAAGTAAAATATTGAGACATATAAGTAGTATCTAATTTATGACAATGACAAACACAATTCCAGCAGGTCTTATATGCAAGCTTAAAGTAGCTTAACCAATTAAAGGCAAGTTTTTAAAATGCAATAGCTAAGAAAATATCAGGCAGTTTACACTTAGTAAAGGTAGAGGAAAATTTGTGATTTAATGTTCCTAAAAGCAGATGGAGTATTTTTAAAGATTTGCTTTAAGAGCAGACTTTGTGCCTAACGGAACGGGTATCTGGACACCATAATAACATATGCATAATATCACTTTTAGTACACTCACATGACCAGCATTGAGAAGAATTAATCAGGGAAACATGGGAGCATTTTAGGGGAGTAATATAAAGTATGGGCAAAACAAAAAATAGGGTTTGTCTTTCACTGTCAGATCTAGATATTTTGGTCAATGTGCGACCATAACTTGTTCCAAAAAGGAAAATGCCAGGTCATCCCCAAATCTTTTTCCCACTGTTCTTCAGCTCTGGACTTGTTTTGGGAGGAATTGAGGCTGAAATATTTTATACATAATGGAGGCCTTCTGATAAGCAATGAGGAGATTAGTTTAGTCAGAAGTATGTGGAACTGAGAGAAGAGCATCTGGTAAAGAGAAAACTGCATCTAAGATATAATTTACAAGCAGTGAGAAACGTTTATGAAAAGATTGAGGGCAATGAAATAAATGTCTAATGTGAGGAAAAGTGAAAGGAGCATCATTTTCAAATAACTGTGATATCCACATAATACTCTTGTTTCTCCAAGCGCATCAGAAAAATTGTCTATTGTGTATTTTAACATATATAATATACCAACTAGGCAGATTTACAAAGTCAGAACGAGAAAGATTATTAGAGATGTAGTTCGCTTTAATCAAGGAACACATGTTTTTAAAAAGAGGGGAATTGATAATAGAACATTTAAAAGAGAAGGAGAACAACCCCTTTGGGGAAAAAGGTTGGAATAAAGCTTTCACAACTTCTAGCCATAAAGGAGAGAAATTTGACATCGATTTGGAGATCCAGAAAGAAGTCTGATGTAATCCAAATGCCTTATGGTTACGACCAAAACCTGGAAAGTTCACACCACCTTCATGTTTTGATTTTTTAAGGACAGATAGAGAGACCCTAGCTTTTTTATTCTTCCACAGAAATTTGGAAAGTATAGAATCAGTTTTGCGGAAGATAGTTTTGGAGATATTTACTGGATCATAGAAATTTTATAAAGGAGGAGGGGATAAATCATAATTTCAATGGAATCTAGACAACCCCGCCAAGACAAACGTACAGGGTTCTAGGAGAAAAGTACATTTTCAACTTTTGCAAAAAGCTCTTTGAGGTTAGAATTAACAGAATCTTGCAATGATATTTAATTTTAGGTGATAATGACCTTTAAAAAACATTTTCTATAAAATATTGTGTGCTGGTGTATTTATTTAAAGGGAGTCTTTCAGAATTATCTTTGTTAATTAACTGGAAACTCTAGAGAAGAATGTAATTTCATTAAGTAGAGCCAGAAAGGACTTCACAGGACGTGAGAGAAAAATAAGAACATTAGCAGCATATGCTGCTAGTTTCAGTTGCTGATTTACATAATGGAAACCAGGAGTTGAATGTGAGAATGGAAGAGCTCGAGAGCAAAAACAAATGATAAAAGAGAGAGAGGACATCCCTGTGGAACACCATATTGATGAGGAAAATATGATGAACTAAGCCATTGATTAGGACTGATGCTTGTGGGGAACTGTAAAGTAGGGAGATTAGGGCAATAATCTTAGGGCCAATATCATGGCGATTACAGCATCCTCAAACTCATGAAAATACCTGCTTTTCCAAAAGGTTTAACTCAGCCTCAAGAATAGATTTTTCTTAATTTCACACCAATGCACTAGGGGGAACTCTTATATACTTACAAATCCCTTTTCAGATCATTCAGTGCCCGTGATAGAACTAGGTGTGAATAGGAAACAGGCAGAATGGCCACATGGGGTGGTAGATAAAAGGTTATCAACCAATCCTGGATGGGTAACAATTATGTGATCCAACCTGGGAGAATTTTTCGAAAGGAACATTGGTTCATCCTTTACTTTTTTAGTCTGGGAGGCATGCAAGGCCATCATCAGGGGCAAGGCAATTTCATATTAAGCAAAAATCTCAAAGCTCAGAAGGGTAAAAGCCTTGGCACTGCAACAAGATCTAGATCTAGCAACGCAAGCACATTTGGAATGCTACTATCAGACGTTCAGGGCTGGACTGAAGGAAGCCAGACAGTGCTTAAAAGAATATTACATATCACAAGCAGTTGTAAATCAGAATAGATGCTTTCAACTATACTATGAGGTGAGCGAACATGCTGGGAGGTTTCTGGCCTGATCAGTGAAGAAAAGGCGCAACAACACGTCCATTAATTCGATCTATGACGAGTCCAGATAGCAGATCAGTCTGAAGATATAGATAGTGTTTTTCTAACACATTATACTAAGCTGTATGCCTCTACCACTGTCCCCTAAGAAATAATTAGGGCGATGGCCCATCACATGAATTGAAGTTCAAGATGCCATAAAGGCTTCTCCCAATGGGAAAGCCTGTGAGAGCGATGGGCTGCCCACTGAGATGTATAAAAATGTTATGTCCCAGATGGCAGACTTATTGGTTGAATTGTTCAATGAAATACTCAAGGGCTGTGAAGTTCCTAACTCCTTTACAAAGGTAGTAATCGTTAGCTTATTAAAAAAAGGTCCAACTGTCCAATAAGCCAGGTTCATTTCTGCTTATTAGCCTTTTCATCAATGATTACAAGCTCCTAACAAAGATCATTATTTCCAGGATATCCCCACTAGTGCAAGAGGTTATCCATGTGACCAGTGTGGCTTTCTACCAGGGAGATCAATTTTGAATAACACTAACTTTCTGTTACAAGCTATTGACTACTTTGCAAACAATACGATTGAAGTGGCTATTATTATAATAGCCAGGGAAAAAGCCTTCGACTTAGTTCAATGGGAGATTTTATCTGCCACTTTACATTGGTTTATGTTTACTTGAAGTTGGTCAGGCTCCTGGAGGATCTGTACTGCAAGATGGAAGCCAATGTCATTGTTAACTCATGCACGGTAGGAGCACTGTCAATGAGTTGTGGTGGTTGCCAGGGCTGCCTCATGTCTCAGGTGCGATTTACACTTATTATTGCATCTCTGGCCGCAGCCTCGTGGCAGGATCCTCAAATCAGTGCAACGCTCAGGGTGCATCCAACCTTAAGTTGTTCGCTGTCGGCCATGTCCTCCTCATCCAAGATAGAATCCATACCAGCTATTGGTTCAAACACCCCATGTGACCTACTGTCACTGCTGTCAACGAAGTATCCCTTTTCCCTCATCCCTCTCCCCACGCCTCATACAATGCTGGAGTCTGGGCAAATGCCCTCCTCTGACCATGATCGGTCAAACCCACTCATTCTGGTTTGGACCGTACCTCAGCTCAATGGTCATTCCACCCATGCTAATACTCCAACTTCGATATCCAAATGCCATAGGACTCCTCTAGTCCCAAATGATCAACCCCCTCCCCAGGAACTATTCACCATCACCGTGGACCCCAAGGGCTTACAACGAGGCCCCCCTTCCCGCTCGCTTTCCCAACACTCCCTTTACACCTCTCCCAATACCCAGACTTGGTTGCGCGTCTGGATGATATATCTCTCCAGTTGCTCCTTCTCACTACTGAACTACATGATCTGAAAGCCCTCTCAAATGATCTTTTCCCTGTGATCAGCTCTTTCCTCACCTCTGCGAATCTGCCCAGTGCCTCCCCTAGGGTTAGAGATCCCATGGGCCAGCTTTTATCGCCCTCCGTCTCGAAAACCATACCCTGACATAACGCCCCCTCCAGCCCAAGAAGATTTGAGACCTACTTGGTGTCCAATGATCTCAATGACCTTCACAACTCTTACTCTACTAGGTCCAACTCCAACATGATCACACCGAGACAAATACAAACCATCCATTCTAACCCAAACAGAGAACCTCCTTGCAATCCTAGAATCATCAATAAAGACAACCTCACTAGAGTGAACATCATCCAGACTCCCTCCCCCTTAATCCGGTACTACTTAAATGTGTATTACTCATTTGTAAGTCAGCCAGCAAACACGCCTCCGATATCTTCGACCTCATCCAACACAAGGATTTATACATTATCATCCTCACTGAAACTTGGGTAAATCCCGCCTCCACTCCTATCTTAGACCTCCTAGTACCTCCTACACACGACATACTTAGGCTAGACAGAGCTCGGAAGCTAGGGGTTGGCCTAGCCTATATTCATAGGCATACACTCTCGATTTCTCACTTGGAGTACTTTACGCCTTCCTCCTGTGAATGCCTTGGTCTCAGCATCTCAAGTAATAACCTGCTGGTTTGCAAACTTCACACTTTCTATAACCCCCCGGGAGACAATCTCCCCTTCATCGTGCAACTAATGGATATCATTTCTAGCAATTTCGACTCTGTATCCCAAATCTTCCTCGTGATTTCAATCTTCACTGGTCTAACCCTAACAACCACGCTGTATCTTGCCTTAAATCATTCTTAAATGATCAAGAACTGAATCAGCACTGTGACCAACCTACTCATAATAAAGGGGAAACTCTTGACCTCATTATCTCGAAAGGGCAGACCATCACATTGGATTCCATTACCCCTTGCGATTGGTCTGACCACCACTGCATTCTCTTTTATATTAACAGGGAGGTGTTGATGAGGAAGGTTCAACCAAGGAAATCAAAGATCTGGAAAAGGGACCTCAGATCAATAAACTCAGATGAACTAGCTGCCCACGTAAATCTGCCCTCTCCTCCCAAGCGACTTGGTTGAGGTTCAGTCACTCACCGACTCCCATAACTCGACCATCTCCTACATCATGGATGACATTGCACCACTCCAGCAAAGAAATGCTTCAAAACCATGGTACAACGACAATTTAAACACGGAGCGCCACAACCTTAGGGCAGCTGAACGTTCCTGGAGAATGAGATTCAAACCTTCTTCGGACCAACTAAAACTCCTCAGAGATGTTAGGAGCCTCTACAACAAACAAATCAAGAGCGCTAATGCAGACTACTGCAGACACCAACTTGATCAAGCTGCTAACCGCCCCAAGAAACTTTTCAAATTGGTCAAACAGCAATCAGTTGTAGGTCCAAACCACCCAGACTCTAGAGGCAGCCCACCCTCATGCGACAAACTTGCTGCTTTCTTCATTGAGAAATCAAGACTTATCACCATTGACCTTGCCTCAAAGAAGGCTCTACTGCCATCCTCCAGGTCCACACCAACCCTTAACCTCTTAGAAAAGCGCAATCCTATCAGCCTGAACACCAAGAACAATGCGTCATGGGGCACCTTTACCCCACACAGTGAAAAAGACATCAACAAGATTCTTCAGAATACCAACCCATCTAACCACTTCAGTGACCAGTTGCCCCCAGCCATCTTCAAAGAAATCAAGAATGTACTCATCCCCACCTGGACAAGGATTGTTAACGCTTCTCTATCACAAGGCACGATCCCTGACTGCTTAAAAGCAGCTCAGGTATCACCGATACTAAAAAAAACCTAACGCTGACAAAATTGACCTCATTAACTTCCGCCCTATCTCCAACCTCCCCACCCTAGTCAAACTTCTAGAAAAATGCGTACAATCTCAACTTTGTGCTCACATAGAGAATTTCCAACTCTTAGACCAGCATCAATCCGGCATTCATAAGGGGCACAGCACTGAATCGGCTCTCAATCATGTTATGGATGACGTTTTAAAAATGCTTGACCAAAATGAATCCTGCCTCCTAATCCTCCTTGACCTTTCCTCTGCATTCAACACTGTTAACCATGATAACATCCTAGCCATTTTAAAGAATAGGATGGGTTTCTCTGGTCAGGTGTTACAATGGTTCTTGTCCTTCGTCCGCCACAGATCATAAAGAGTCAAGGCAAACCACTCTCTCTCCCAGCCCTCTCCAGTACTCATGGGTGTCCCTCAAGGGTCCGCCCCATCTCCTATCCTCTTCAACCTTTTCTTGGAACCATGAGCTAATTCATTAAATTCCACGAACATTCTCTTCCATATATATGCGGATGATACGCAACTCTATTTGAAAATCTCATCCCCGGATAACATCATCTCACTCAACACTACCCTAACTTCTACTCAAAATTGGTTAACTGAGAACCATCTCCTGCTCAACACCTCCAAAACTGAATTCCTGATCATCTCTCCTCCGAACCACATCACCAAGCCAGACCTTTGGCTGAATCACCTCACTGCTTTCAACTGCACCCCTCTCATCATAGACTCAGCCAAATCTCTTGGAATCACCCTGGACAAGCACCTGAATATGAAAAATCATATCAGCAATGTGTGTAAGGGAGCTAACCACTTGATAACGACACTTAGAAAACCATTCATTCCACAAACTGATTTCAAGCAGGTGGTCCAAGCGCTTGTCTTCCTGAGGCTAGACTACGGCAGTGCTACGCTCTGTGTCCTTCCCAAATACACCCTGGCTCCACTAAGGGCATCACTGAATGCGGCGGCTAGATTGGTTACAGGCACCAAAAGAAATGAGCACATATCCCCAGTCCTACAATCTCTTAAATCGTTGCCCTACGAAGCTGGAATCCAGTTAAAGATTGCTGTTCTGGCGCACAAAGCCGTTCACTTCAAAACTCCCAGGTACCTAGCGCAAAAGCTTGAATTATCCTGTGTTGGTAGAGCCTCAAGAAGCGCTAACACTTTCCTCTTGAAACCCCTCATCTTTCGCAAAAAGAGAACTTGTCACCGAGCCTCCTCCGGCGCTGCCCCAAAGATATGGAATTCTCTTCCACCGGAATACGCAGAATCTCCTCAATGACTGCTTTCGAACTGGAAGCCAAAAGATTCCTAATGAATAAATTCTTACATTAATTGGGCTAGGTCCACCTGCTCGAAGTCATTGATCCTACAACCATTCTACTATCATTTGATTCTGCTTGTTTCTACAGTATAGAGTGCCCCCCTTTGCAGCCCGCTAAATACATGTTTATTGTATTACTCTCCGTGACTCAATTGTCCTGTAATTATGCGATCATTCTCGTTTCTTATTATTACTTGTTATCGATATTGCATTTATGTCCTTCCTTCCACCCTACTGTAAAGCGCTCTGATATCCTTCGGGATCATGTTCTCACTATATAAAACTTTATAAATACAGTTTGTACCTCCATCTAATATAATCATGTCCTTTGATTCTAAAGTATTAAGGGGCATATCAACAACAACCGGCGATAATTATCTTTAAGCGCACTTAGCGCTAGGATAATTATCGCCGGCTAGCGTGAATTTTTATCGCTGAGATAGCGTGCTATTAGCAACACTTATCTCAATAGCGATAAAAATTCTCATGCTAACAGGCTAACGTGAGATTATCGCTGGAAACCCAGCGATAATCTCACGTTACCTTGTTGATAGGGACAGGCAAACTTAGCCATGATATCCTCCTTCCATAGGATATCATGGCTAAGTCAGAAAAATACCAGATGTAAAAAAGCAGCGTTAACCGCGGTTAGCGCTGCGTTTTTTGTCTCTAACAGGGTTAGCGACATTCTTGATAATAGGAGAAATGTCGCTTAGCGACATTTCTCTCATTATTTTACACTGGAACGCCCCCTTTGCATCTCATTAGAGATGCAAGGGGAAGCGTAGAGTAAAGGGTGCTAACATGCAAATTTGCATGTTAGCACCCTGTTGTTGATAGGGCGCTAGTTTTATCTCTTCTTTTTTGGCTTTTAAAGCCAAAAAAGCAGAGATAAAGCCCTTGTTGATATGCCCCTATGAAACCTATCCAACAAATCTATTGTTGAGGATTCTAGATTACTCTTCATTGGTTTCACATAAATGTTAAGATACAAGTGAGGCCCTTTACTGTTTTTAATCTTAATCATTGGCTGTCATATGAATCAATGTTAACGATGAAAATAGAAACATTTATGGACCGATTCACATAAGTAAACTTACACTTTTGTATAAGTGTACTACTTTTTGGAATTCATCAAGATAAACTTAGACCAAAAATCAAACTTTACTACTTTTCGGACTTTACATTGGTAAACTTAGACCACAAGTCTAACTTGCTACTTTTCAGTATTCACAAAGGTAAGTTACTACTAGTAAAGTTAGACTTTACCTTTGTGAATGCCTAAAAGTTGTAAAGTTAGACTTTTGGTCTAAATGCATCTTTGTGAATACTGAAAAGTAGCACCGTTAGACTTTTGGTGTAGGTTTACTATTGTGAATACCGAAAAATAGTAAACTTACACAAAATTGTAAGTTTACCTTTGTGAATCGGACACTTAGTGAGGTTTTTGCTCATATAACCAGTCCTCCTGAAGGTCTGCCACTTGAGGAGGCCACAGCACTAACATAGAATGACCTATATCCAGGCTTGTAAGGAGGATCTAATAACCAGGATACCTGGAACAGACAAAGCTGAAACTGCCAAATATACTCCTGCCAGTCTGGGTCAATCAACTCCTGCCTTAAGCCCACAGAATTGAATGAGACCAGATGTAGAGACTCACTAGGTGTACATTCGCCCCATCTACAAAGTAGATGAACTATATTAGTTTCCATGCTAACATCAAGGGCACAAATTTTACCCTCCTACTCCCATAACCCAGAGGGTACACTATAATCAAGGCTCGCTATCGTTTGTCTGAGAATATCCACTCTTGGGAGGTCAGTATGTGAAAGGGGTGGTTCTACCCCTGTCAGTCAATCAACTGCATCCAGATTTGACAGGGCACGTTGAGAACAGGGAGATGTTACATTCAATTTAAATCTTAGTGAACCAGAGGGAGGGTGAGTTCTTAATTCCATGGAAATTTGGCCAACAAGTATATCTAATATCTAAAGATGAACAAGGCATTATTATCAAATAGATCATTCTCACTTGTGATTTGTTCAGCGTTACCTATATCTGCATGCACCACTGATAAACATTGTCACTTGTGTCTAATCCAATGAATGGCCTTATTTTTCAAAGAATCTCCATCCTCCCTTGAGCTAGGTCCTAGTTCAGGGACATTTATCATAAACACTTTATGGACTAACTTCTTGTGTGAGCCTTCGATGATTTGGTCACAGGAGCAATGAGAAGGACTGATATAAAATTCTCGGTCATAAGAGGGAAAGTTGCATATAACACTTGTGGGAGGTTGTACCTGACAGCAATCGTGGGGTAGATGATTACGTTGCAGTGCCCTCCTAGAACTGGAATCAGATGTCATGTTAGGTGCCCTTTGTGCCCTGGAAAATATATTCGTCCTGTCTGCACTGTTCAAGTCACTCAATCCCGATCTACCAGTATTCTTTGTATGGGTTATCTGTGAAACATGAGGAGCACAGACAGTCCCAGTAAGGAGGATGGCTCCTGTCCCATCCTGGCTCCTGACTTATGTGTATGGGAGCAATTAATGGAATGGGATTCAGTAATCATTGAGCGTTTCTCCTGTATATCACTTTTAAGTTCCACCGCTTGGGCCTCCAGGTGTGCCATCAGGGCCGTCACTAGCCCTATAAGGTCCACCACCTCTTTTGAGAGAGGGTCAATCTTCTTACTTAACTTCATCAATGTGATCTCATTCAAGGAGCAATGAGACTTAATTGGTGATTGAGGACAACCACTCTTGGGTTCCTTTAAAAGTGGAGGGGAGGGCCTGGGTGTTTCTCCCTCTGGGAGCCAGAGGGAGAAACCTTTCTTTGTGTTTATATCCAGTATCATGAGTAATATCACTCAATGTTAGGTTGATGCCCTGTAGGACATTTTCATTTTCCTATTCCTCACTCAAAGAGAGAGGTGCAACTTTTGAGCGAATGGGGGAGTTGTACTCGCTACTACTTTTCTTATCTTTTTTTATTATGTAATTTTAGGAATGCACAAACTAACCCGCTTCTTTTTGTCACCCAAGATCGAATTAACCTCTTCAATTAGATCATCAATTTGGTAGATGGTACAGTTGTCCACTGCGTTCCTCCTGATTTATAGGTTTTTCCCTTGCCTAAAGGAGCCTCAAATGCCTTTCCTTTGAGTGTGGCAGAAGAGAAGGGTGGCTAAAAGCAATTGCTCACAGTATTCTCTATATTATTATCTGCACTTTCAATGACGAAACCTGTAAAAATCCAATTTGTGAGTTATAGGATTTAGTATTCGCATAAAACAAAAGCATATATCAAATTCCATTTTAAACAAATGTAAACACTGACATTTTTTGGGATACACACAATAAAATTAATAGAAATCTTAAGAGCATAACAATTAAAATAAACTGATTAATTGATTAGTAGCATTCACAGTCGCTCTTTACAAGGACACTGACACCAGGCAATCTCAATAATGAACAGAAGGGGCTGGCCCAGCCCAGCCTCTTCTGGGCTATGAAGGGCCTTTCCGGGCATGTCCTACGCACGTCCCGCTCAGTGAGAAAGAAAGTGGTGATTTATAGCACTGTGGGGGAAATGGCTTCATCCACTTCCTGGAAATGTATGGGTGCCTCCTGGCATGACAGTTTGTGGGGCCTGGAGTCGCCTCAACTGCTCCTGATGTCAGACTTTTCATCGCAAGCCCCATGGATCCTCGATGAACCTCACCTTGCAGCCTCACTAGATCTCAGGACCAACACATTGCTTCAGCTGTGCGACGCATCTTCGAAGCAGATCTTCACAACTCTTTGCAAACCAGGATTTGAGGTACTTTGGTTTAGCGAGCCTGACTGGGTCTCTGTAGACGGCCAGTGCTCCATCATGGTCGTCCTGAACTAGTGACTTTGTCCTGGTCTAGCGCGACCAGATATCTACAGTTTGCGCTTTATACCTTTCAGTGCTATTTTTACTGAAATCTTTCAAAAAGCATATCTCTGGTTCTTTTTATTGGGTTTTGGTTGTTTTCATCTTGTTTTATTCATTGAAAAAAAAATATTTGTCAACTTGGTGTGGGATCCTTTTTGTTTGGTGCCATCAATATGTTACTGTTTAAAGTGTTGCACAAATATTTCACACTATGCCTCTAAGTTAGGCCTGGCTGCCAAGCTACCAGAGGGCTGGATTTTGCCTCATCCTGGCAAGGATTATGGTTTAACCTTGTCCAAGGCACCATTCCCAGTCAACCAGTAACCTAGTTTTTTGCAGTACTCATCAATGTACAAAGCCTCAAAAAACATTTTGGTCTCAAGGACTGAAAAGACAAGGAGATTGCCAAAAACGTAGTGCTTGATGAATCACTGCAGGATTCCATAGCAGTAAATGTGGACACTAAGGAAGAGTATCAAGGACAAACCGCGCTCAAGAAAAGAAGGGCATAACAACAATTAAGTATGGTTTGGTTCATGTTTTCATTACTTCAATTTGTGGACGTCTTTTTTTTTTTTTTTTTGAAAAACCTTTATTAGCATTTCAACCAATAACAAGTATGGGCCTACAACCCCCCGGGGCCGGCCGCTAAGCAGACAAAGCAACAGAGATCCAATGTTGACACAGGCAGAACCTCAGGGAGCCGATTCTCCATGCTAATATATTCTCGGCCAATGAATGGCGCAAGCAGGACACCAGGATTAAGAAGGCTTTCATTTTATAATAGGGAAAGACGAAAGGATCAGGTGCCAAACAATTTCCCAGCAGCGATAAATGGCAGGCAGAATAACAAACGCAAACATTAAACGGCAATCTATCGAGTCAACGGCGCTAAAACAGGAAGTGCAGGATGTAGAGAAGTATCATGACCAGTTGCGCCTGCAGTCCCATGCCCTAAAGCCCAGAAAACACCCCGGAAATTGTGGCACACATGAAAAAGCAGTGATTCACAACAAAGGAGTTGTACCACGCTGATCCCAGAAAAGAAAAACAAAGAAGAATCAGAGAAGAAAAAGGAGGCCATGGAAAAAAAAGGGTAAAGACTAAAGAATCCCCTTCCCCAACCCCCCACCCTGCACCTCTGCAGATGAGTACGGCCCCCCCCCCCCCCCAGCAGTGTGCCTGTCGCCCTGGAACCAGACCCGAAATATAGAAGAACAGAGAAAAGGGAGTAAGAAAAGAACCCCACCAGACGGGGGTGTAGAGAGAGTATTAATAAACTGGAGGAGGGCCTTCAAAACATGCCCCCGGCTTCTCCCTCCCGCACGGTAAGTTTTCCCCAAGGCAAAGAGTAAGCAGCACATAATCGACCATGTCAAAGAAAGATGGGGAGCATTATGCACCAATTATACTAATAGCTATGCCATGAGAGCACGCAACCCCTGAGCCCGCCCGTCTACTAGATGACCACCCCTGAAGGATCAGCCTTATCCTTGACCACTCTTTGCAAATCTGCCCACGCATACCCCTCGACCCAGCGCCATGTCCAATGTTACAAGGTAAAGGAGTGTCCAAAAACGACCGGGAAGCGACGCACACAGGTGGGGTGGAAGTCTCTGAGTACCAACACAGTCCGCATCATGGAGGGACGTCTTTCCCAGTGTTGCCCCAGGATCTGCACTGCACACAAGGTCCAGGAAGTCAGAATCAGCCAAAGTAGACAACTGGTGCTTGAATTTTCCCTGGGTCGCCGGAGGCCGTGCACGGGACGAGGCCACCACCTCCCACTCAGGTCCAATACCTCCGGAACAGATCAGACCCACAGCCAGCCGATCACACGGAAGCATACTGTCTGGAGTTTCCAGCTGTTCACTAATCTCAGGGGTGGCCGCGGCATTGTCCTCCTGTGTGCAGTGTGGGAAGTCCCTGTGTACCTGAGGACAGGCCGGCCGCAACTGTCCCGACGCTGATGCCACACCATCGAGCTTACTCCCCAAGACCCCGATGCCATGAACCAAGGTGGAATGAAGGGCACCGAGAGCCTCGAGGAGGTCGCCGTACCCCAGCACAGCTCTCTGCGATCGCTCCGCCACACTCCCAAAAGTCACACACTCCCAATCCTGCTGTGACCCGGTGGACAGGATGGTAGGCCTCATCATAACAAGATGGCCGCCGGGTAGGCCCGACCCGTATTGGGACCGGGACCCAGGAACAAGCGCCTCAAGGTCCACGTCACTGGAAACAGGGTTCCGGGGGCAGGCAAAAATTATCCGTTGTGTGGTCACGGGCAACAGTCGTCCCCACCACGGACCAGCGCCCGCGAAAATCCGGGAGCAGCCCGCAAGAATCAGGGCGAGTTACGGGCGGCGTCCGGGCAGCTCACCGTCAAAGGCAGGGGCAATCACCGGAGAATCTCAGAATTGCCACCCCGGGCATGCACTCGGTCCGCTACGCTTAGCGGTAGGAACGACCACGGCGAAATGTAGGCCGAGGTGTGCACCGCTCCGGTGGTCCGACTCCACCCAGTCACCACAGGCCGCTGTTGTTGAACTGCCACCCGGCCAAGGCGTCTACTCGAGGTCCTGGCTCCAGGGCTGCACGGGCCGCAAATTTCAAAGGCACATTTCTCCGGCGGTAAAGCCGCCAGAAACTTCGGAGTCAGACGGTCGGTTGCCACTCTCCTTCACAAATACGAGCGCGTTGCGCAGGCTGAGGATCTCAGGCAGGATATCCGTGCGGGATGCGGAGGTTCACGGAGCCGGGAGTCTACGCTGCCGTCCCGGTCGCCATCTTGGCTCCTCCCCCCTGTGGACGTCTTTAGTCTCTGATACGAAATCTCAATATTCACTAATCATCCAAGCATCTTCAAGGAAGCCTATTATCATAAGAACAGTAAGTAAATACTGTAAATTACAGATCAGCACAAAAGTGTGATGGAAATAAGTATGAAAGTAATGAAAGATTAAAATGTATACACTTTTCTGCTAACTGTTGGGTAAGAATTCAGTTGAGGCCAGACAATTTTAAAAGTGCATGCACAAGTAGCTAAAAAAGCTATAAATGTAACAGTAGTATACTTATTTAAAGGTCTTCAGTTGTAAATGCTCAAAATGATTTGTAAACAAATCATCTATAGACTTAGGTTTTAAAATATAGAGCTTGGCTTTGGCAAGGACCAGTGTAAAAACAGCACTTCCAGCAATGAAAGTTTGAAATAAGCAGCAGTGGGTGTATGAGCTATCGTACAGACTAGTGCTTGGATGGAGGTCTGTTAAATGATGAGAGAGGTTGTGAAACTATAATAATCACAGGTTATTCCAACCCTGATCTAGTTGAAAGAACTGGTAAATAAAGAATATTAGACAACAGATTCTAAGATCACTAAATTGCCTCAGTATATTCACAAAGGTAATATATTGAGTCTCAATGTACCCAGAAACCTCCTGAACCAAAACATAGCAACCTAACAGACCTAGAGGGGAGGAAGAGTGGGAGAGTTGTAGAAGTTCATTGAGAAAGTTGATTAATGGAATTACTGTTAAGTAATTGGAGAATTAACTTCTCATCAGTTCCTCGCCCCAGTCCTTGCATAATAAGGATCTACCAAGGAGAAATGACCAGCCCTGCCAGCCAGCAAAGGCAAATACCATACACAAAGGTAGAAGGATCACACCCAGAATGACAACAAAGCCCTAGAACACAGTGCCATAAGCAAGTCAACAGGCATTAGAAACCCAAAAGACAAAAGACACAATCACAGAGATTAGAGAAGCAGGATAGCTTGATTCCAGTGGCGTAGTGAGCACGGGACCCACCTCTGGACATACCCTTCCCACATAAGGCGAACAGCAAAACACACAAGATGATGGACGGAATGTTGCACATTGGCAAAACAGTCATCCCCAGTCACAGATCTGGGTTTAATCCATTGTTATTTTGCTCACCACGCCACCCCTGTTCAGACATGGCCATATGCAAATCAATCTTGACCCTGTGCCTCATGGGAACAGTCCAGCCCGAACTGCCAAGCCATGTCTTCCCTGGACTGGAAACAAGCATCCTAGGACGGGTTTCGGGGTTTCACCCCTCTTCAGCCAGGATAGCTTGACTCCAGTGGCGTAGTGAGCACGGGACCCACGTATGGCCATACCCTTCCCACATAGGGCGAACATCAAAACACACAAGAATGAGCAAGCAAAGCATACACAAATGAGAACAAGAAGAGACAAGGGAACCCAAACAAACAAAGGGCAAAGATTTCAGCTTACATCAAAAATGCAATTCCCTTCACACGAGACAGGCAGAACCAGTCCCCAGCTATGAAGTGGGAGTAGCCAACACAGATCAGAACTCCAGGGGAATACCTGGATGCAGCCCAGAAGCACTAACCACAATGTAGAGCACCAAAAAATAAACCAATTCATGCACCCTGCTACATCAGGACATGGACACCCAGGACCAAGGCTCTCCATAACAAAAAGAACAAAGAACAGTCCAACAGCAAACACAATCCAAAGAAAAAAGAGGGTAGAGAGGCCACTATGTAATGAAGCAATCCTACACGTAGAATGGACACTCTAGATATAACCCTCTGGAGATGGAGGCAGGTAACTTGGATCTGGGAGTAAACGAGATGCTGGGGGTCCTAATAGACACTTGTGGACAGAGTGATTCAACCGGTATGGCTGTTAGTTCCGATTTACAGGATAATTCTTCAAGGGCTATAGATACGCCGGATGAGGCCCATACAGATACAGTTGTTATCGCCTTGTTAAAAAAGCTTGACTTAGATATGCATAGAGGTTTTGAGGAGTCTAAGGTTAAACAAGATGGAATTAGGGAGGCAGTTGGCCTGTTGGAAGCTAAGTTTGATGAGCTGAATCTGCGTACAGCTTCTCTTGAGACGGAGGTTAAGGTGATTCATGATAAACTTGAGGAGAATTGTAAGGAGCTAACGCAGGTTAAAGTTAGAGAAAAGGTTTATGAGGAGCGGTTGGAAAGATTGGAGAATATGCAGCGAAGAAACAACTTAAAAATTTTGAGGCTTCCAGAAGGAAAGGAAGGGGACGATTTAAAGGGTTTTATTGTACACTTATTAAAAACGGAGTTACAGCTTAAGGAAACTGAAGAAGAGTTATTGTTGGATATACAGAGGATAAATCGCGACCCTTTTAGATTGAATCCCAATCGCTCGAAACCTAGGAAGATTCTGATTAATTTTTTGACCTATGGGTTAAAAGAGAAAATTCTAGCGACTGCTTTAAAGAAGGGTCTTTTGACTGTTGGCGAAGCAAGAATTGAGATTAGGTCAGATCTCTCGGCGGTAACTGCGAACAGACAATGGGAGTTGGGTAAGAGGATTGAATCTTTCAGAAAGCTGGGAGCTACGGTGCAGCTAAAATTTCCGGAGTTTTTGAAAGTTATGTGGAACAACAAGATGCACATATTTAGAGAAGTGGAAGATGCTGATAGTTTTTTGGAATTGTGTCAAGCCGGTGATCAGTCCGGAGGTTTATAAAATAGCGCCGCTACAGACTATTGATGTGATAAATTAGGTGATAGCTCCAGCACGTCCACCGTCCTGGCACTCGGCAGGCCTAGGTTGGGCCTAATGTTAGTGGGTGGGTTTTCCCGGGTGAGGGTTCAGGGTATAGGGGGTAGGAGGCTGGGAGGGTTAGGGTTGGGGGTAGGGAGGTTGAGGGGGTGGGAGGGGGTATTAAACATTAAAATAGTTCTCATGAGTTACTTTAGCATCTGGGTGTTGGAGACAGCAAAAAGGGGTGACGTTGATTATGGGTAGGACAGACCAAATTATTTGGATGTCATGGAATGTAAATGGCCTAAGGGTTAAATCTAGGAGAGATAGGATCTTGAGATACTTGGAAGACTCTCCGGCAAATATTATTATTCTCCAAGAGTCTCACCTAACTGAGGCAGAGAGTATAAAATTTGTTGGTGTACTTCGTTGGCTAGATTTTGTCTTTTACACACCACAGACACTTGTAACAAGGGGCATTTTAGTGTTGGTTAGGAAGGGATTAAAGTGTCAGATTGAAGGAAAACAGGCAGACACTAAGGGTAGGTGGTTGATAGTGAATATCAAGATTGCTGGTTTATTATATAATGTTATTGGGTATTATGGCCCAATCAAGATGATGTGAATCCATTAGACGACTTAGCTAAGGAGATGTTGTCTCTTACGGGTTTTATAGTCTTTGCCGGAGATTTCAATACGGTCTTAAACCCCAGATTAGATCGGTCGGCGAGCAGCAGAGCTCATGTAAACAGCAAAATGGCTTCTAAATTAAGAGGGTTGATGGAGCAATTTGGCTTGTGTGACGTATGGCGATTGAGGGCAGGTCAGAATCTCGGATATACTTTTTTTAATAAAAAATATCTTCATAAATCTAGAATTGATTATTTTTTAATTGATGCAAGATTATTGGGTAAAGTAAAAAGAAGTATGCATGTTGGAGTACATTTTTCTGACCACTCGGCGGTTATTTTAGAGCTTGTGACTGGAATTTGTGAATCGCAGTCAATATGGAGGTTGGATCGTACAGTTTTATATGATCAGGAGGCAATGCAGTCTCTTCAGTACGAACTTGGAATCTTTATTGAACAAAATCTAGGCACGGCTAGATTAGATATTGTTTGGGAAACGACTAAGGCTTTTTTGCGAGGGAGATTAGGTGCTATTGGGGCCAGCAAAAGAAGGAAATATTTTTTTGAGGTTGAAAGTTTAGAACAAGAGATTAGGCAAGAGGAAGCAGCTACTGCCAACAGTCATAGGGATAGTTTACAAAAGGATGAGAATATTCAAAAACTGCTGGATTTGAAAGAGAAATTAACTCTAGTTGTTAATAATCGGGTAAAAGAGAAATGGGTAGCTAGTAGATTAGCTCATTTTCAGTACGGGGAGGGAACAGGTAAACTACTTGCCTGGAAAGCCAGGACAGATAGGACTAGGAATATAATTAAAGAAGTGAAAGTAGATCCATCAGGTGACATAGTTACAGAAACTAAGGACATAGTGGATGTCTTCTTTAATTACTATACAGAGATGTACAGGGAAGATATGCTCCCCGATATGAAGGAGATTGATGAATGGTTAAAATGTTTACAACCTGTGACTGACAATGTACAAAATATGTTGGATCAGGAGATCACTCAGGGGGAACTAGATTTGGTTATTAGATCAGCTAGGAAGGGCAAAGCACCTGGCCCAGATGGTCTCCCGGTGGAGGTGTATAAAATAATATCTGGTAGCTTGGCACCGTTATTATTAAATTATTTAATGGGGTTTTTCTAGGCAATGTAGAGCTCCCGGCCTCTTGGAATCATGCTAATATTATTGTTATTCCTAAACCTGGGAAATCACCGAGGTATATGGATTCATACAGACCAATTTCACTTTTGAATAGTGATTATAAACTTTATGCTAAGATTTTAGCAGACAGGTTGGCGAAGGTGATCCCAGGAATAGTGCATGAAGATCAAAAGGGGTTCATTAAGGGTAGGTTTCTTAAAGATTTAACCTTTTCTCTTATAACAAGTATTGACGTTGCTATCGACCGAAAGCTTACTTTAGCGATTGTTGCTTTAGACGCCGCTAAGGCGTTTGATCGTGTTAATTGGTCCTTCTTGAAGGCTGTAATTATGCACTTTAGATTGGGAAAAAATTTTAGTCAATCTTTACTGTCTATCTATCAATCTCCTACTTCAAGGGTATTAGTGAACGGAGTTCTAACCAAAAATATTAAGGTAATGAGGGGAACGAGGCAGGGTTGTCCTCTATCCCCTCTTTTGTTCGATTTATATATTGAACCGTTGGCCTGCAAAATTAGGGAGACAGATGATTCCTCCCTTTAGGTTTCAGAGTTGGGTTGGGAAGATCGGTCTTTATGCTGATGATATTGTTATCTTAACATCAGATTTGAACCAAACTCTGCCCAAGATAGAAACAATTATAAACAACTTCGGATCGGTCTCAGGCTACCGTTTGAATGCTGACAAAACGGAAATCATGTTGTGGAACATGGAAACAGATCTTATAATTCCGAAAACGCAGATTAGATACTTGGGGGTTCAAATAACACAGGATATCTCACAAATTGCAACAACTAACTTGGCTAAAATTAGGAAGGATATCTCTAGTTTAATGAAGGGATGGAGACATCTTCCTCTCACTATTTTTGGCCGAGTAAATCTGATTAAGATGATAGTGCTTCCTAAGTTAACTTTTTTATTTGACTCTATCCCTTTGATGTTCGAAAAGAAGGGGTTAGTAAAGTTGCAAAGCGAGATTGGGTCATTTATTTGGTCTTCTAGGGGGTCTAGGTTATCATGGAAAAAGATAAGGAGAAAACACGTTAAGGGTGGATTGGCAGCTCCGGACTTTCAGATCTATTCCTGGGCTTTCCTGCTCAAAAATTACAGAATGCTCTTGAGTAGTCCAGGAAACTCAGTGATTGGGGAACTACTTTCAACTTTGTTAAGTATTGAGGGGGTCAAACAGCTTGGTTTTATGTATAAATTTTCAGACCCAAAATTCTTTAAAAAAGTAAGATTGAAGGTTTTAAGGGACTTGGCTACGGTGTGGTATCGCGTCAGAAGGGCCACAAAAATTCCCTACTTTAGTGTGAATGCACCAATTTGGGAATCTCCGGGCGCTCCAAGCTGGACAAATGATGCTCTGGCAACGACTTTAAAATCAGAGGGTCCTCAGAAATGGGGGGAGTTATTTGTTGATGGCTCCTTGTTGCCATGGTCTGAGTGCGATTTATGTTGGGGTTCTAAGTTTTCTAAATTTAAATATCTTCAAATTCAAAGTTGGGCTATTGGGAAAAACCATCTTATTGGTCGCCCTAGTGACTTTGAGGCAAAATTGGAACTGGAAGCCTGTTTTAAAAAAGAAGTGGCAACATGGTATTGGGCTATAATCGATTTGGAAGATGGCCCTTTTCTACTGCCGGAGAGACTCTGGGGAGAGAGCTTGCCAAGGATTGCGACAGAAGATCAATGGCAAGTAACTATGTCGATACTATATAAGTTGGTTAAACCTGCAAATTTAAGAAGAAACCACTTGTTCACTCTCCACAGGGCGTATTGGACTCCAAAGCGGTTGGCAACATTTAAAGAAGGTGGTAATGTAAGATGCCCCAAATGTAATAGTCCAAATGAGGTTGATATTCACATGTTTGCAACATGTCCGGTGATCAAGATCTTCTGGGATGCTGTAAGTAACTGCTTGTCAGTCATTCTCAAGCAAAAGATTGAGGTAAGCCCTGAGAATATTATTACAGGTAGAATGGATTTGCAAGGTAAGGGCTTCGACGACAGAGCAAAACTGATTTTTTATGCTATTTTGTTGGCCCGCAGGGAAATTTGTAAACTTTGGGTTTCTCCTGACTCCCCTACAGATCTGATGTGGATTAGAGCTATGAGAGACATTGGTAAACTGGACATGGTAGTTCCCCTGAAAAAGAAGCACAGATTTTGGTTGTTATTTTTTGATTATTATGGGTGATGGGTTGGGTGAGGATCTCCTTAGTATTGAAACATTGTATTGATGGAAAATTCCAGTCCTATGATTAAGTTGCTTTTTTATCTTTTGGAGAATTTTGCGGTGGAAAGTCGGAGTGAGGATCTTGCATCCCCTTTTCTCTAGCTTTTTGCTTAGCAGGCCTCCTTAAATATAAGATAATCTACACCCTTGGGCGCTACAAAGATAGAACGGGTGGAAAGCAGCACATGAGGACAAAAAAAAAAAAAAAAAGTAGAATGGACACTCTCAGATAACACCAGCCTGAAGGCTAAATAAGGAAAAGGGGCATAGGTTTAGCTGGAGCAGGGGAAGCCCATCTCAAGCCCTACAAAGAACAGAATGCATGAAGGGAAGACCCAACAACTGGGCAAGTAAAGATACAGCCAAGTAATTTTTTTAAACTTTATTTTTAAATTTTGCAGTAAGAGAAAACATGAAGGGACAGTACAAGTATCAGCAGAATTTTGCAAGTACATTACACCCTATTATATCAAGTTGAAAAAATACAGGCAATACACATTATCTCACATGTCACGTAGTCAGATTGTATGATTTGGCTGCTAGCGGTACTCAGTGATGTCCTGTAAAGGGAGCGTTACATCATCCATGCAACGTTTCTAGGCGTCGTTTAACTAGGCCCTCTCCATCATTGCCCCGACACCCACATTTACAGGCCTCCTGGGGTGTCCCCTTCATAGTCTGCAGCAGCCGTGCGATCCTGTCAATATATACGAAGCAGCTCACATATGTCTTGAGGGCGAGACGCGGGTGGCATCAACTCCGCATACACAGACAACTGTTCCTGGCAATATATTAGGTCCCTCTTCCATACCTTGAACTTGGGCGCTCTTCCTCTCCCCCATTTACAGGCCACCCTGCGTTTAGCTAAAACCTCCTTGGCCCCGCCCACAATCAGGAAAGGCCTCCTGGCTTCCGGGTCCCGCTGGCAGCAGCCCGGCGGCACTTACACTCGGTGGTGCAATGCGGGGTGGGCACCCGCTTAATAATAAAGCTCAAGTGCGGGGTGGGCACCCTGCGTTTAGCTAGAAGTAAACTTAACTATAGGAATTTCCTGAAAGGCTCCTTAAAATCCCTTGTGTATCCCCACAGTGTGGTGAGTGGGGTATTGGTTACATGTTCCCCTGTCATCTGGCTGAGATTTTCCGTAACCTCCGTCCAGTATGCTAAAACAGGGGGCATTCCCACACCAAATGTAAAAAATCAGCCCCCTTCCTCCCACATCTGTCACATTTGTTGTTTTCCCTGAATCTGAAGAGGCACAGTTGTGCCGGGGTGTAGTAGAGTTGGTGGAGGAATTTTAAATGAATTATGCGCAATCTACTGCTGGCCGAGGTTCTCCCCGTCTCTTGGCAACAATAGGTCCAGTGATCATCAGTGATGGGGGCGTCCAGGTCTGTTTCCCATCTGGTCCGCGCATCCGGGGCGCTATGCCTGCTATTGGTTTGGGTGATTCGGTATAGCATGGATACTTTATGTGTGGGGGAGGAGCGTTGAAATAAAGCACTGTCAGAACCATCACAAAGCACAAATAATGAATGTAGAACACAACCAGTAATTACTGGCAAAATACTGTACTCAGCATTATATCCTGCAACATAAATCACATTGTGCAATCAGCATCACCTTAGGTGTAAAACACATTAGGCCCAAACCTCATTAGCATAAATCACATTAGAGGCATAAATCACGGTGCATAAATCACATTTATCATAGGCACCACATAAACCATATTAGGGCCTGGCACCCTACCAACCTAACACTGACCCCCTGACCAACTGGCCTTCTCTCTGGTGCTCAAATGCCCTATGTCCAAAATGTCAGGACTTGGCTGCCAATGCAGCAACATCACAGGGCGCGCACTGCACTAAGGCAGGGCAGAAGTGCATCTCACTCCTTTCTCATCAAAATTCTCCCAAAGAAATGATGGTGCTGGCACCACTGTGCCTCCTGGGTCCCCACTGGGACTTGGCAAAACAAATGTGCCCAACGTTGCAGCTGCCGCTAACTGACCATGCACCTGTGGACAAGGCCTGGCACCACTGTGCTGCCTGATCCCCACTTCAGGACTCTTAGAACAAAAAGTGTCCCCTTGGTGCAGCTGCCCGCTATGGCGGTGCAGCTGTGAAGAACAATGCGGCACTGGCACTACTGTGCCCTCTGGACCCCCACTGGGGCCCTGAAAACAATGTGCCCCAAGTTGAGTGGCCGCTCTCCAGGGGGTCTGCTCAGGACAACAGGCACCAGCAATGTGCCTTGAAAGGGGCTCCACTCATTGGGCTCTTCAACCAATGCAGCCTCCCAATCAGCCCCACTCACTGGGACAGGCTTGGAGGCTCCATCTTCTCTCGCAGCTGGTCCCGCACTCGGGTCTTCTCCTCTGGCACCGCGGGGCTCTCCCCACAGCTACAGGTAACCGGGGCTTCCCCTTCCCCTCACGGGTAGGTCCCGCCTTGCAAAAAGGCTTCCCTTCCTTCCTACGGCGGGAGGCAGGAAGAGCCGTCATGAGGCTCCTTCTCTCCCGCGTTGTGGTTGGGCACGTTGGAGCTCCTTGGCCCCGCCCACAATCAGGAAAGGCCTCCTGGCTTCCGGGTCCCGCTGGCAGCGGCCCGGCGGCACTTACACTCGGTGGTGCAATGCGGGGTGGGCACCCGCTTAATAATAAAGCTCAAGTGCGGGGTGGGCACCCGCTTTCTCCAAATAAGCATACAAGCTGGGTGGGCACCCGCTAGTAACCACCAAACGCGGGGTGGGCACCCGCTGTTAAAATATGCAAAAAGCGGGGTGGGCTCCCGCTCCGTTTGGCAAAAATGCGGGGGAATCCCCACATCGGGATTCCCTCTAAATAGGTGCCAGCTCCGCACTTCGAAGCCCACGCTCTTCTCAGTAGAAGAAAAGTAAAGCACTCTCATGGCGTTAGAGTCCCAAAATACAGTGCAAAGTTCTAGGGGCACAAGGCTGGGCCCAGGCAGGCCAGCTCACAGGGCCCTCCAGCAGGGAGGCAGACCCTTGTGGCCGTTCCTCCTGGAGCCCAGCAGCAGCAGCAGCACCAGGAAGCACAACATTCATGGGGTCACAGCCCCTTATATGACATCTTGGCTTTGTCTGCACTGGCACAGGGCTTGGGGGAACCAGCCAAAACGGATTCAGGGGGGAATTGGAGCACTTTGTTTACATGGCCACTCTTCCCCTTTGTCAGGTGGGGGCTCTTCATCAGACACACCAAGGGGGGCGGAGCCAGCATTGTACAGGCTGACCACAGACCTATTCAGGGACCAGGGACTTCACCTCCCACTACTCCAAAGGTACCTATGATTATTAGTGCGCCATTGTACTAAGCGCTGTGGTGTAGGCGCGCTGTGCATTTATCTCTATTTTTTAATCGTTACCCGTTTTTTCTATCTTGTTTCATTTTAAGTTATTTCTCCGTGTTTTTAACCTGGGGAATGCCCCCTTACCTGCACTGTAATTTGTTGTAACACCGCTGCTAAGCGGGTCCGGTCCCGGGGTTTCAGGAAGTTTGGGAGGGAATCGGCCGCCATATTGTGAGTGGACTGGGTGACACAGTTTGGGCGCCATCTTGATTGTCCCAGTGGTGCTGATCACTCGCGGACACCCTATTTAAGGCGGTGCATCTAGGGGGTCAGCTGGACAAGGTACCTATGATTACTAGTGCGCCATTGTACTAAGCTCTGTGGTGTAGGCGCGCTGTGCATTTATCTCTATTTTTTAATCGTTACCCGTTTTTTCTATCTTGTTTCATTTTAAGTTATTTCTCCCTGTTTTTAACCTGGGGAATGCCCCCTTACCTGCACTGTAATTTGTTGTAACACCGCTGCTTAGCGGGTCCGGTCCCGGGGTTTCAGGAAGTTTGGGAGGGAATCGGCCGCCATATTGTGAGTGGACTGGGTGACACAGTTTGGGCGCCATCTTGAGTGTCCCAGTGGTGCTGATCACTCGCAGACACCCTATTTAAGGCGGAGCATCTAGGGGGTCAGCTGGACAAGGTACCTATGATTACTAGTGCGCCATTGTACTAAGCGCTGTGGTGTAGGCGCGCTGTGCATTTATCTCTATTTTTTAATTGTTACCCGTTTTTTCTATCTTGTTTAATTTTAAGTTATTTCTCCCTGTTTTTAACCTGGGGAATGCCCCCTTACCTGCACTGTAATTTGTTGTAACACCGCTGCTTAGCGGGTCCGGTCCCGGGGTTTCAGGAAGTTTGGGAGGGAATCGGCCGCCATATTGTGAGTGGACTGGCTGACACAGTTTGGGCGCCATCTTGAGTGTCCCAGTGGTGCTGATCACTCGCGGACAACCTATTTAAGCCAGTCCCTCAAGCGTGCAGCGGTGACGCGCAGCGGGGGCGCCCTCCCTGCGCCTGAGTCGTGCCAGAGTCCTGCCCGTCTGCACTCGTCCGTGCCGAGTCAGGGTTAGGCAGGGCTCCGTAGCCATTCTTCCGGTTGGTGTAGTTTTTGTACATTTCTATATCATGCATACTAGATCTGCTCTGCTTAGTTTTCGTAACACATTGCCCTGCTCGCATATTCCGCTTCATCCTCTCTCTGGCCCTATTATTTGTCCTAGGTGTGATTTCAGACTTCCATCTCCTGTTCCTATCTCTGCATATAGGAAAGCTCCCTTAGGCTGCCCAGCTGCTATTCCGCCTCCGCTGGAAAAAACTCAGGATCCGTTTATTTTTAAGGTTTGCCATCTTAATGTGAGGTCTTTGGTTAGACATCATCAGGATGTGCATAGTCTACTTACAGACGAAGCCCCTGATGTTTTGTTCATGTCAGAGACACGGTTGCATGATGATGCCTCGGCTGCGGTGAACTTGGCTCTCCCCTCTGAGTATGTGATTTTTACTCATAATCGTAACTCGAGAGGAGGTGGCATTGCGGCCGTTATCAAATCCTGCTACTCATGCGTATGGAAAGCTATGGATATAGCCGGCTGCGAAAGCGCTTACTTTCGCATCTGGGTTAATCCCCATTTTACTTTCTCTGGCCTACTTATCTATCGCCTCCGGGCCCGGACGCCGCTTTCAGGTCAGCTCTTCCCGAAGCTGTCAGTACATTAGCTTTAAGGACTGCTAACTTTAGTATCATTGGCGATTTAAATCTTCATTTTGATACTCCCCTTTCCCCTGCTGTTAGTAGCGTTCTCTTTGATCTGGAAGCTCTCCAGCTATTTCAGCTGGTCAACCATTGTACTCATGTTGGTGGACATATTTTGGACCCTATTTTTACCAATCTATCTGCGGCTAAAGTGCTGCTTCCCAGGCCTATGACCTGGACTGATCACCATCTTATAGAGCTTCACCTTGTGATTAAGGATCTTCCTCACAGAGTAATTTCATCTATGCCTCTTAGGCGTCCATGCAGAAAGCTGAAATTAGCTGACTTTCATCGGCTTCTTGGTCAATATCCTCTGGGTCCTTTCTTGGATGTTGAGTCGGGATATGACCTGTTTTGCAATTGGCTGACTGGAGCCTTGGACTGCCTGATCCCAATTGCGGAGAGTAAACGCCGTCGTGCTGAATCTAGTCCTTGGTATGATGATTCGCTTCAGCTCCTTAGGAAAGCATGCAAACAAGCTGAAAGAGCCTGGCGTAAGTCTTATTTGCCAGACATGAAAGCGATCTACCGTGCCAGGACTAAGAAATATCATAGAGCGGTTAATAAAGCTCGAGCTGCCTACTATTCTCGCGAATTCAACACCACCACCAATCCTACTAAATTAGTATTTAAGGTGCTTAAGGATCTTACAGCCAGTAGAGCTCCAGTCGCTGAGATCTGTTCTGCCTCGCACTGTGAGGACCTGGCTGCCTTTTTTGTGGAAAAGGTGGAGGCCATCTACCGTTCCTTTTCTGCTCCATTCGTCTCTGTGGAGCAGTTGGAACCCTGCCCAATAACTACTATGTCTTTGTGCTCTTTCCCAGAGCTTTCGATGGAGGAGTTTAATAAAATTGTGGCGAAAGTCAAATCTGTCTCCCCTAGGGATCTTCTTCGGCCTTCCCAATTTAGAGATTCAGCGTTACTTTGTCTTCCTCCCCTGCGTGATCTTGTCAATCTATCTTTGACGTCTGGTTCTGTCCCTGCTAGCTGGAAACAAGCTCAGGTGATGCCTATTTTTAAAAAAACCTGCCTTGGATCCGTTAAAGCTGGAGAACTATCGCCCTATATCTCTTCTCCCATGGATTGCAAAACTGACTGAGGTTCATGTTAATGCCATTTTATCTAATCATCTTCATTGTGCTCACATTTTGGATCTCTCGCAGAATGGCTTTCGACCCGGCCACAGCACTGACACTGCGTTGCTCTTTATGGTTGAGCACCTGCGTACTCTGGTCGACTCTGGTCAAACGGCGGCACTGGTGCTTCTCGATCTCAGTGCCGCCTTCGACACCGTCTCCCACGCCATTCTAATAGAGCGTCTGGGTGAGGCTGGTGTCGATAATGTGGCACTTGAGTGGTTTTGATTGTTTTTATCTGGTCGCACGTTTAGGGTTGTTACTCCTCCTTTTCAGTCTAAACCCTATCCTATCACTCAGGGTGTGCCGCAAGGGTCAGCTCTGAGCCCCACACTTTTCAATCTCTATGTGCAGCCGCTGGCTGCTGTCACCAAGCGTTGGAACCTGACTATGGTGTCCTATGCTGACGACACGCAGCTGGCAGTTGCATTAAGTGGGGCGTCTGACCTCGAGGCTGCTAAGTTCCGCGAGGGACTGAGCTCAGTGGCCCGTTGGATGACAGATAATTGCCTGCAATTGAACGCTCAAAAAACCGAAGTGCTCATTGTCGGCAAGCAGAATCATCTCTGGGGTGATCATTGGTGGCCACCCGAGCTTGGTTCAACTCCTCTTCCTGTCACCGAGGTTAAGAACCTTGGGGCCTGGTTGGATTGTAAACTCAGTTTTGCCTGTCATACTAAGAAAACTGCTGCCACGTGTTTTGGGATTCTACGTAGGCTCAGACCTTTCTTTAAATTTTTTGATGCTCCAACCAGACAGCTTATTGTTCAAGCTACGATTTTGTCTAGGCTGGACTATGCGAGTTCTCTTTTGTTGGGGGCTAACTTGGCCGAAATTTCTAGACTTCAACGCGTTCAAAACGCTGCCGCCAGGGCTCTGGTGGGCTTACCGCGATTTTGCTCGGCCAAAAATACCATTGTCAAACTTCATTGGCTCCCTGTCGCTCAGAGGATTAAGTTTAAATCTCTGTGCCTTGTGTTTAAAATTCTGAAGCACTCTTCTCCTCAGATTCTGGAGCATTTTATTCTGCCTTATGTTCCCTCGCGCTCTCTAAGATCCTCGGGTCTTCACTTGGTCACAGTCCCGCGCTTTAAGAGAGCTAGGTCTGGCGGCCGCTCTTTCAGAGTACTTGCTGCCAGGCTCTGGAACTCTCTTCCTGTCCATGTTCGCGCAATCAACGAACTTTTTGCCTTTAGGAAGGCTGTTAAAACCTTCCTTTTTCCTCTGGATTCTTAGTGCTGCTATGTTCTTGTCTTTGGTATTACTTGTGTCCGGTATTTTGTCCTCTATAGCGCCGGGATGCCCCTTTGCTGGGGCAGCTGTGCGCTCTATAAATCCGGATAACATAACATAACATAACAAATGCAGATGTCCCATTCAGCCCAGTGCTGACTTACCCTGCCCTTCCTGGAGCCACACATACCTCACCAGCCCCTGTCAATCAAAAGCCAGACATACAATTCACATCAGGCAGGCAGACACATAGCACACAGAAATGCCAACTTCTAAAAGTGAAACCGCTAAAGGAGTTTGGCCCATTGGACAAGAGGCAGGTAGGGCCGTAATACTTATTTTTTAATTTTTTTTTATTTGAACGTGTTTTATAAAATTTTATATAATACAAGAACACATTAGCAATTCTGTTACAGGGTTTGCAATGATTTGTTCCCTTGCTTTTAGTCTATATAAATCTATTCATTCCCTACTAGTCATAACAGTCAAGAAGGACAGAGAAAGAGGACAGGCACTTGAGAATTATATTGCTTATACATTACATCTGAAAAATTAACCCCCTCCCACATGAGGAAATAAGTTCCCTGTGTTAGGCATTGCCTTTAATGTTGGCTGCATTGAAAGTCAGAAGGCTAGCTGTGTGTTTAATGAAAATGATGTAAAAAAAAATGTATTCTCCATGAATTGCATGTTCATTGTATGAATTGTTGTATTTTTTCAATGTGTTGTTCATGAATGTTAATTTGTGAATTGTTTTATGTCTTATCTGTTTGACTGTTTAAATTTATGTGGATCCCTTTTTCCCACTTTTTGAAAATTGTTGTCAAAAAATATATGAAAAACCTTAAACAAGTTGGGTTAATAAACAACCTAAATCAAACATAAAAAGGTTTTTGTTTGATAGAAGCTATAAAGAAATGTAGCTCAAAATACCAAAGAAGCCAAGTAACCCCCTTTGTCATTGATAAACTTCTAAAAGTGGCATTTCTAAAATAGTTATAATAAATCTGCACACACCATTGCGCAGCATTTATTATTACCATTCAAAATATACCAAACTTGACCACGCTGCTCCTCTCATATCAGGAATTACCACTGAAACACTTATCAGGGAATCCCCAATGCATTCCTATGGGAGGGCAGCCCCACCGTAGTGAAAAACCAAAATGGCTGTTTGTCACTACCAGGACATGTCACACACTTAAGGTACATGTCCTACCTTTTACCTACAATGCACCCTGCCCATAGGGCTAGCTAGGGCCTACCTTAGGGGTGACTGACATGTAGTAAATGGGAGGTCACAGACATGGCACACACTTAAGGTGCCACTTCACAGCGGCAGTAACACTGCGCACACAGGCCCTGCAATGGCAGAGGCCTTAGATAGGTTTGAAAGGCTACTTTGGTGGGTGGCGCAATCAGCGCTGCAAGCCCACCAGTAGCATTTAATTTACCACTCCTGGGTATATGAGATACCACTTTACAAGGGACTGACAGGTAAATTAATTAGGCCAAACAGGTGTAGACCACTCTTACCATAAGTAACACAGAGAGCACACGCACTATACACTGGACAGTAGTGCTACAGTGCCCAGAGTCCTAAAACCACCAACACCATGTCAGAAAAAAGGCTAGGAGAAAGGCAAAAAGTTTAGGGATGACCCTGCAAAAAGGTCCCACACTTCCCAATTAGAAAGAAAAATTGGAGTGTACATTCATGCCTTGCAAGGAGACAAAAAGTCAGATTTTCTCTAATAGGTTGACCACGTAGTAATTCCCTCTAGGGTGTGGAATCCCTCACGACAGAAGGACTGGAATGAGGAAGCAATTCTGGTCAGTGAGAAATCACTGCCAATGACTGTGTCTTAGAAATCATAAAAATCCCAACACACTCAATGCTATGTAAACATATCTGCCAAATATATTAAATAGTCCCTGTCATTGAAAAAAGAACATACACAAGCAATACCATCTTTGACTACTCAAGCAATGGAATTCAAATAGGAAAATCGTACAAAAACAATGAAATATCAGTGAGCATAATGTACCCAAAGTTCAAGCCAGTGGCACCAGAAATCTCCCCAAACAACATTTCAAAGCTTTAAAATGCACAGCCATTTGGATTTACCTGCTTACTATCCCCCTGGTCACGTTCTCAATCATCCTGCACCAATGACTTTCTGCCATTTCAATGAAAATCTCAACAGATTGAACTTGCAGACCTCTTTCAAAAAGCTTTAAAAACGTTGGAAGTATATCTCACACATTACTCAATAAAAGTAATTCGACAGCTGTATGTCACATACATTTGAAAACATTGTGCATTTACCCTTAGTTTGATATTTGCATGGTATTCTGGGTAATGCATATTGATTGGACCTACGCAAGCCATGCCATTGACCCTGGGGTCCTTTGGGTCTTATGTTTTGAAAATGACCGGTATTGATAGAGTGTGCAGGGTGTGGGTAGACCCAGACCCACATTTTGCAACTATCCACCATCCCAAATGTCTTGATATTTTTCTTCATCTCAGAGTACTTCACGAGATAGCATTATTTGACTTTTCATGTCACACATGATTGACCTTTAGATTTAGAATTGCACAAATGCTCCATTTTCTATTCTATATGGATCTCCAAGGAGTTTTTAACTTCCTAGTGTGAGTTTCTAGAACAAAAAAACACTTTTTGCAAAATCTCCTTTAAGCTTGACTGGCATAATGATGCAATCAAAGTATTGATTGGGACAAAATGCACCTACTGCTAAACACAGACTCATGTTAAAAAACACAGCTTTTCTTAATACAGACTGTATATTTGTTGTATTCTTCTTTGTCAAATGATGGATTGGTTGATTTGGCTTGGTTGTTGACCATGGTTAGGACAATTAGCATGGGCAGCAGCTGCTTTTCATTGTGATAGATGTGTATTACTAGATATCTGAAAAAGTTGGTTGCCAAGTGTAATGTCAGTCTCAACAAGACCCAATGCCTGTTGGGGTTCCTTACAATCAGCAGGAACAGACAGGACTGATGTCAATTCTTTCAGGTCCGAGGCCTTGCCAAAGTCCTCCACCACTACCATTACCCGGGTGAGGTTGCAAGCAGTTGTCATGCCCTCCCATGGATGTATCAAGGCATCATTTGCATATGGTGACACTATGTGCATTCTCCGTTCATTGGTGCCCCCCAATCCTGTGCCCGTGCTGACCTGGCACAAGGCAGAAGCTCCATAGCTAAGGCAAAGATCAATGGAAAACTGGGCACCCCTGCTGCATTCCCCTCCTTATACGAATAGGGGAGTATATCAGTCCCTTCGTATGCACCCATGCCTATGTCTCCCTGTAAAGCAGGCTAACTCAATGAAGGAATCCAATCCCTATGCTCAACCCCTCAGCGACCGCAACAGGTAAGGCCGTCTAAGGGTATCAAAGTCATTTTCAATGTCTAGCACGACCACCTAGTGGTGTTTGTATTGTGTTCTAGCCCAATCCATGATACTCCTTTCCTCTCTCAGCAGGCAGGCAGGCTTAGGCCCTTCCTGCCAGGCACATAGCTCCATCAGAAGAAAATCTAGTCTTCAGGTGATGTTCCCTCCCTCTTTCAGGCAGCCTCTGCTGTCAAGGAACCATCATCCTTGGTTGCACAGCAGTCATCTGAGTTCTCTGTGAAGCCCTGAATGAGAAAGAACTTGGAACTGGAGCCCAGTATCATGGTTTGGATAAAAACCTTTATACAAAACTTCCAGATAGAGTATTCATATCCAATGTCTTAAACTGTAAAAGAAGTTAGAAGTGGTTCTTCTTTTAAGTGTCCTTTCAAGGCTATTCTCCATGCACCGACTATCTGTGGAGTGAGATTGCACTGAGGCTGTCTCCATCCTGTGGCACCCTCAACAGAAGCACTAGGAGGCATGGTTTTCATTTGCGCATGGCTATCATCTGCGCATGGCTATCATCAGCCCAACCGAAGGAGTAATCAGAGAAAGGCAAAATGTCAGGACTCACCCCTTATCCTTGCCCTCCACCAAAGTGCTTCAGGAGACTAATCAGCATCTCATTGATAACCATAATGTCTCTTGGAATATCTAAAGGAGGCCTGTCTGCACACTCCCTTTCTGGGCCTCCTCCAGCAAAGGAACTTAAGAAATAACCTTCCACTGCTTATGAACACAGCCCTCAGCTCCATCTTGTGCTAAGCCATGCCTGGGATGTCCACTGGTCTTCATACTGTGTCTCATTTACTCCCCACTAATATGCTGTCCTGGCTACAAACACAAGCATGCTTAAAACAAGTTATGGATTTCAGCACAAGAGCAAGTTTATCAACGCAAGACTGTACACGAGAGACTAGTAGATTTCAACCAGAGGGACCAGATACAAAAGGTCTTATCACACTATTGATTCTTTTAACCATGGTATGCTGCCACCACTGCTCTATGTTCTAAACCCACGACAGCAACAGTTTTCCACTGTCAACATTGAGGGTACTATGGTGTGCTTCTCCAAGTCACAGGAAAAATCTTGGACCACTCATAGTCAGGGACCAGCCTAGGCCTCTGCGCTCATGCTTAAATTTGCATAACACCAGGGTCAAAATAAAAAAGTCAGGATACTAGATATGCATGTTGGGCAGTGAAACACACCCATGCACCAAGCAGTGACATTCCAGTCCCAACACCATGGGCTTCTATCTACCCTGATTTTCTTTGTTTTACAATAGCTGTCTCTGGCTTCAAAGAATTAGTTTAGAGTAATGAACATTTCAGCCGCCACAGCTCGAACTGTGCTTGCCAGAGCTTTGCTGGGGTGAGCCATGCCAGCGGGACCACGCCACTGGAGCAGCATCTATGCGCTTAAAAGTGCAATGCCGACCTGCTGCATTGAAGCCGCCACAATTCAAACTGTACCTACCAGAGCTTTTCAGGGGTGAGCCATGCCAGCCGTACCACACTGCACCACAGGGGTCGGACTACAATCCCCATCACTACCTGGGGCAGCATCTGCGCGCATAAAAGCGCAACACCGACCTGTGGTGCAGGGCACACGCGTGGCCGCACCGGGGCAAAGCCTGGGCAAGGGCAGGTTCATCTAGTCCCGTCAGTACCCTCTAACCCGTGGTTTGTGAACAAGACGTACGACAGGCAAAGGTGAAAAACAAGGCAAAACAACATGAGCGAGAAGGCAAACCATCAACACGCTGGATTCCTTCCAGACAAGGGCAGCAAATGTATTTTCGAAAGAAATAGTACAGACCGAACGCCATCTCTCGCTAGATGTGGTAAGAACTTGCTCCCTTGAGAGCATGGGCCTTTATGTGATGGATCTTATGGATATTGTGGGACTCTGGGGAGCGGAGGACCTAGCGGATAGACCTTGTATTAGCACAGACATACAGTATACCCCACACCAAGAGACAGAACACACAACTCCCTTGGAGCCACCAGTAAAGAGAAAACTGGGAGATGTAAGAAATAAAAAAGTGCTGAAGGGAAAGAAGCCTAACATCATAGAGCCGGGTTTAAGGGATGATATAATTATCAACACATCTACCACTGACATATCTCACAGCACGAATGACGACATATGGAAAAGGTTGGAAAACATTTTCACAATCATCCTGCAGCCAATAATATGTAGGCTGACTAAAATAGAAGAAGGCTTAAAGGATTTGAGAAAAAAGTACAAAGCAGATATAGTTTATCACATCGAGGCTAGCGTTATGTGGCATCAGTGGGTAAAAACAGGGCCCCAGCAGACCCCCCCGGGATACACGTACTATGCATATCCAGCAGCAAAATAGGGAGAGGGGAGGTGGTGCAATAACAACTCACCCTGTGTTTACTACCACCCAAGAAGGAGTGACAAGGTCTCACACACAACAAAATAGGGAGAGGGGAGGTGGTGCAATAACAACTCACCCTGTGTTTACTACCACCCAAGAAGGAGTGACAAGGTCTCACACACAAACTAATCCACCTTCCTCCTCGAATGTAGCCAAAGGAAGAGGTACAGGGGAAGGCTGAGACCAGAAGGAAGTATAAGTATGATTGCGCAGGGCCCAAGGGCGGTAAGGCCTGTGAAAACGCTATTAGTGGGAAAGAATAGGCATAGACAAGACCTCCCCCAGAGGCATGTCATATGTTATAATTCTGGCAAACGTCCCCGAACTAGAAGAGGCCCAAAAGGAAACTACAGGACAACTCATGGCTAAAGTCCTCTACTGGTTCAACAAAAACTCAAGGCTACCTCATAACCGTAGCAAACACCGCATAATGGCTAGAAGAGTTGAGTGGGTGGTCCATGCTTCAAACCCCTTAGGTGGGGATTGCATCATAGTGAACTTTAATGATGCTACAATAGTAGGAGAATTATTGAGAACACTACCCACTACAACCCATACTGAATCACAGATTACTGCTCTCCCTTTGGGTTTTTTACATAGACCTATAACAGTGCGGGCCATTGAGATGGGGCAGAGGCATCTAGACATCCCTGAAAGCAATAGTAATCTCCATAATGAGGCCCAATGTCACTATTCAAACTTTCAGAATTCTAACTATCGATTTTCCCCCTTGGAAGGCCTGGAAGAGTACGATTGACTGTCTGGCGCTCCGTCTGCTGGGAGGGAACTGGCCCAAAATGACTCTTGCCCCCCCCGAATGAAGAATGGGAACAAAACACTTAGGGGCATATCAACAACAACCGGCGATAATTATCGCTGAGCGCACTTAGTGCTAGGATAATTATCGCCGGCTAGCGCCGATTTTTATAGCTGAGATAGTGTGCTATTAGCAACGCTTATCTCATCAGCGATAAAAATCCTAGCACTAACTGGCTAACATGAGATTATCGCTGGAAACCCAGCGATAATCTCACATTAGCTAGTTGATAGGGACTCACAAACTTAGCCATGATAGCCACCTTCCATAGGATATCATGGCTAAGTCAGTCCTGAAGCAGGCGTAAGGAAAGTAGCGATAACAGGGCTTATCGCTACTTTTCCTGACGCTATGCTTCATAGCGTTAGGCTTGCTGATAGGAGAAATGTCGCTTAGCGACATTTCTCCTGTCATGCCAGGTCAGGAACGCCCACTTTGCATCTCATTAGAGATGCAAAGCTGGGCGTTAGGAATCCTGACGCTAAAGCAAGGTTTCACGCGTCAGCGTGACCTTGCTGATTAGGCGATAAAATTATCGCCGCTTTTCGGCCGAAAACGGCCGCAAAAGCGGCGATAATTTTTTATCGCCTGCTTGTTGATATGCCCCTAGATTCAATATGTAAAGCACTTTCTCAATGGTTGAACATCTTTTGGGCAGGGGACTTTAACATCCATGCCTGTGATAAACCTTCCAGGGTGGTATGCGGTATAGTGGCTGGGGAAGGAGAGGTCCTTCCCCACTTTTCTCATAACCAGCATGGGAACATGTTGAATTGAATTTTAACAAGAAGAAGCTTAGCCATATTAAATAAAAATGACCCTGACACAGGGCAAATGGAAAAGACCATTGGGGACCAGGATGATGGTTCCACCATAAATTATATAGTGGCTTCAAAGAGATTTAGCGATCAGTTCAGGCAAATAGAGATGAATTTAGCAAATGTTAGTGATCATGCATTCCCGATAGGCTCCATTAAATGGGACGGGCCCCACAAGCATTCAGATAAGATTCCAAAACCGGTAATGGCTAGAAGGAATGGTTATACCCTTAAGTGGTATAATATCAATAAAGAGGCATTCTTCCTGCAGATATTGGCTGTAATAAATATTGAAAGCCTCATTTGTTTAGACAACAGTTCTGAAATGGTGGCCGCGAGGTAAACGGCCGCGGACCGCCAGGAGAGGGAGGCGTGCGTAATGGGTTCTTAAGCGCCTCCCTTCACCCATTGTTGCCTAATATTCTGTGTAGGCTAAAGTTTATGACACTGGACAGTGTCCATTTGTTTCGTTTGGCTTACCGGACTATGGGGCATATTATCAAGCCAGGCGTTAAAATTATCGCCGCTTTAGTGGGAGAAAACTGCCGCTAAAATGGCGATAAAGGGCTTGATAATATGCTCTATGGAATTCCAATTAAAGCCCATGTTAGATGTGAATGACATCTAACCTGAGCTTCAATTGGAATTCCATAAAGCATATTATCAAGCCCATTATCGCCGTTTTAGCGGCAGTTTTCTGCCGCTAAAGCGGCGATAATTTTATCGCCTGGCTTGATAATATGCCCCCTAAATGACTCCATGCTGGCGTCCCACGAGAGTGGATCCGGCATTGGCTTCAGCAGAGAGGGGAGAACCTTGGCGTGGCTGAGTGGGGGTGGGACTGCTGAGGCTCCTCCGAGCCGCGTGCATACTGAGGGGCAGAGTCAGCACAAGTCACGGCGAGGCACACACAGCTTCTCAGGTCTGTGTGGAGAGGAGAATCGTCCTCACACAATTACACCGCCACATGGGCCCCCAGCAGGATGGCGAGGGCTGGAGGGGGTTGAGTAAAGATTCTATACAGCGCTTTCCCCTTATGGAGAAGATGAACTCGACGTCTGCAGAGAAGGCTGGCAAGAACTCTGGTGTATCTCCGGATAGGATCTCAAGGTACACTCTGCGAACCAGAGCCTTCGGTACTTTGGGGAAACCTACTGGGGTAAGTCACGACTCTAAACCTTTTCCAGCTAAAGCAGGCCTCCGGGGATATTACTGCTGGTACCATCCTCCCAAAGGCTGTAAGGGTAAGAAAAGCCACAAAACAGCCAGGGAAGAGCCCACGCGGTCGGTGGAAAAAAATCTCTCAGTTGCAAATTAAAGTCACCCCATCTATAAAAACATATTACAAAGTCCTGACACATGCAATAGCATCAGGAGATATAGGAGATTCTGGAAGTAAAACGACAGGGGTGCCTTTGAATGCATTACCGGAGCCTGAGAGAAGGGGAGCTAACCCCACTACGCATGAAATTTGCGTAGGAAAAGAGGTACAAAGGGACCAAGAAACAGGAAAGAATCATGGTGTCGAAGAGACCCGCTTTCAGGTCACAACGCAAAATATGTTCAGTGTCTTGACTCTTCAGGACGAAGAAGAGATTGAGGAGGGGTCACAGCAAGTTAAAGGTGGAATGGCCCCCAATGTACAACCAGAGAAGCTGTTAACCCCACTCGAGTCTCTTAATACAATTTGAGTCTTCAGCGGCATCCCGGTCTAGTCTAGAAACCCCATATGTTCCATTGGCGTCTATTCTTTTGGACCTTAAGGAAGAACTTAAAAGTCAGTTCAAAACGTCCAAGGTGAACCAAGCAGACATTGAAGCTTCTTGTACTGTACTTGCGCAAAAGCTAGATGATGTGGTTGGCCGGACAGGGCATCTAGAGGAGGAGGTAAGCTTGATGTTAAAGGACATATCCAAAAATACTAAAGGTGTAGAGGCACTGGTTAAAGAAAACTCCAGCCTCAGGGAAGATCTGGAAAGAATAGAAAATAGAATAGAAAACAACTCTCGAAGGAATAATCTTCGGATTCTAAACATTCCAGAAACAGAGGAGGGGTCAAACCTTAAAGCTCTAGTGATTAAACTGCTAATGGAAACGGCGCTGAAGGACAGACCAGACATCAACCTTGATCGGGAAATACAACGGGTACATAGGGTACTTAGGGACCTATTCAAGAGGAATCCACAGCGGCAGAAGCCAAGAAAAATCTTGATACATTTCCTATCATGTACAGTCAAAGAAGCCATCTTGCTGGCCACGCTAAGAAATGGTCCTTGCACAATCCAGAACCTTATGTTTACCATCAGATCAGATATATGTCACGCAACAGACCAGAAACAATGAGAGCTGTGAAAAAGAATGGGGGAGCTAAACAATCTGGGTGCTAAGGTCCAGCTAAAATTCACAGCCATGCTCTGCGCTATGTGAAACAAACCAAATGTGCAATATACGGTCCATAGAAGAGGCAGACAGTTTGATAGATAGCATAAGGAAAGGCGGGGGCCCCTGAGAACTGAGTCTTCAATTTAGTTTAAGGAAACTTTAAAGATTGAAACAAAATGCAAAAAACAAAATATACACATATAAAATTATAAAAACAAATAAAGAATAAAACACAGACATATAGTTACACACAACGGGTGGAGACGGGAGGGGGTGGAATGAGAGGGTGGCTTGGTTCAATTATCGGGTTTCTACAAGCCTTTTCTCGCCGGTGGTTCCAACTGGCTTTATGTCTGACAATCTTGGGAGGGTTCCTATGGCGGGGGGGGGGGGGAGGAGGCAGGGTAGGGCACATGGTAGGGAGCAGTGGGAGAAAATAAAAAATCATTCCTTATTTCACATATCATCAGGGTTCATTTTTAAAATAGAGAAACAGAGACCCTTGGGTCCAAAAAAGCTGGTGCACTTTAAGACAAATGACGGAGAAGGATAAAAATTTACAAATCGTAACTTGGAATGTAAATGGCCTAAGATCTAAAAATAGACAGAGACTGGTAATGAGATATTTGGGAGAATCCAAAGCCCATGTAGGCATTATACAAGAGACCCAACTAACAGCGAGTGAGAGTAATGGCACCTACACTTTTCTCTCTGTTTATTAACGCGATCGCAAACTTTATGGAAGCTACCCCCACTGACGCTCCAGTCCTAGCTGGTGTGAGAATACCGATCCTAATGTTCGCGGATGACACGTTGATTATCGCTAAGACACCAAGCGGTTTGCAACGAGCCCTGCTGCTTTTTGAAGAGTTTTGTCATCTGCGGGCCTGGTAATCAACGTGTCAAAAACAAAGTTTATGACCTTTAGTCCACATAGATCATTTAGAGGAGGAGTGGTATTGAATAACCGTCCTCTAGAGCAGGTAAAAGACTTTACATAGCATGGGGTCACAATGCAGGGAGACATGAAGTGGAATAAGCAACTGGAAATGGCTACATTGAAGCATCGGCAACAGGCGGAAATTCTGCAAAAAGAGTTCAATACTTTACTAACTAAACCAGTTAGTCCAGTCCTGCTAATATATAACACAAAAGTTATCACTGCCGTGTTAAATGGGGCAGAGTTGTGGGGTTTTAATAATCTTTCCAAACTTACATCAGCGGAAAATACGTTCTTGCGGAACATTACTAAACTCCCACAAAGCACACCAATACATCCTCTGCTCCACGACCTGGGTAGGAAGTCACTGTTCATCATAGCCAGATTGCGACCCCTCCTACATTGATGGAGAATCTGGTCAACACCAGAACTAAGAGCTTATGCACTTGGCCTGAAGGACTTAATTAGAGTAGATCATTATAATAAAGTCAGATGGTTGCAGGAAATCAGAATTATGTTATCCAATATTGGCATGGCTACACTGTTTTCAACTAAGGCTTTGCTAAAGGAAAGATACTGGAGTTGGATGACACATAACATTGTCAGAAATAGTGATCCTTTAACACTAACAGGATACTTTCTGAATGTAAAGCATATGCAAAAGCAGGAACCATACTGGGACTTAATCACAAAACCACATGATAGGAAGCTATACTTCCAATTCAGAGTTGGCACCTTGCCAGTAAGGTCATTTTCGGCAAAATGGGACATGCAAACCAGTGTCTCCTGTCCAGTATGCCTCACTCACACAGAATCTCTGGCCCATTTATTGTTTGCTTGCCCAGCGTATACGTCCCGCACCGTACGTGGCTGAGCCCGATTTGTAGATCACTGGGAACTGGAAGCAATGAAGTGGCGCTTAGACTACTTTGCGTAGAAACAACAACATCCCTTGTTATCGCTTTGGCAAAGTTCTTAGGCTGGGTATGGTCTATCAGATCTCAAATAATTTCATCTGGGTAGCGGGTATGTTATGTGCATATGTGATAACGGTGGTTTATAAGAATAGCGTGGCATGGCAAAAAGTTGATACTTATGAATTTTGTTTTGTACAATAGGTAGCAAAAAGATAAAATGTATTTAACTATTATCAAGTCAGTTTTTAATCCTAAAATGTTTTAACTGTTTTTATATTTCTTAGTGCAAATCGATTTTAATGTGCTATTAATTAACGCTCAAGTGTCTTCTTAAGGTTTGTATATCTGCTTTGATGACTAACATTGTCGAATAAAGCTAATATGTAAGCCTGGACAAAGCACTACACTACGCTCGCATAGTTTGCGAAGTTTGCGCTACTTCGCACTACACAAATTGCACGTAGCACAGTGCAAACAAGCGTAGTATAGTGTTGCGTAGTGCAGCGGTCATTTTTTGCGTCCTCAACGTCAAGTTGGTGACCGCAAGCAAGCAAAATGACATCCCGGCCAGACTTTTTCCTCATTCGCGATCAGCAACATCAAGTTGGCGATCACGAGCGTGGAAAATAAACCTCCAGGCGAGATTCTCAACGCGGGGAGGTCAGGGTTTTCATTGCGAGTGGTCACGTATGCTCGCGACCGCTCGTGATGAGAAACTACTAATCCGCGTTGAGAAAGCTGCTACTCGAGTAAAAATCTACTCGACCGGCAGAAAAGATGCCGTTTTCAATGATTGCACAGTGCCGGATGCTTGTCTGCACTGTGCAATCATTGAAAACGACATCTTGCACAGTGCAAACAGGGTACTACGCACATAGTGCGAAGTGCACTTTGCGTAGCTACGCGTAACGCTAATTTGCGAACTACGCCCAGGGTTACTAATATGACTGACTTAGTAGGGGGCTGTACTTAAAACAAAGATGGATAGCGGACTACGCTGCCTCAGATCAATCAGAATACTCAAAGGGAGTTGCAATAATAATCAGGAAAGGGTCAGGAGTTGAGATGATCTCATCCAAAACTGATAGTTCAGGTAGATGGGTCATGGCCACTCTTAGATGTTTGGGATCTTAAATTGTCTGTGCTAGTTTTTATGGTCCAAATGTGGACGACCCCAAGTACATAGTATATTTGCAACTCATGTTAGCCAGGGCAGCAGCCTCTATGATAATAGTGGGTGATTTTCATACCCTCCTAGATCCAACCTTAGATAGATCTACGAATAGGAGAGGGGACCAAGCCCAAGGGCCAAATACAAGACAGGCTTTTAAACAAATGCTATTTGAACTGGGTTTGGTCGACTCCTGGAGATATTTAATGCAAGATAAGAGAGGCTACACCTTCCATAGTAAAAAATATCATCATTTCTCATGATTGGATTACCTGTCAGTAGATAGAGAGTGGGCGGGGAAATTAAAAGAGGTTCTTTTACTCCGAGGACATATTTCTGATCATGCCATGGTCAGTATCTCACTGAAGGGAGTTAAAATGAGGAACAATGCGAGATGGACATTGAAAAGATCCATTTTTATTAGATCTAGATGTGACCGTCCATCTGAAAAAAGCAACCTTAGAGTTTTTCCAGATTAATGCCCATTCGGCTCCAATTGGCGTCATTTGGGACACTTTTAAAACCTATCTTCGGGGGGTCCTACAAAGTCAGGTCTCATTTAAGAATAAGGTGGAAAGGGCTGAGCTAAAGAAATTGGAGGAAGAGATAGGGACTTAGAAAGTAGAGTGCAGCAGAAAACACATAATGTACAATATAAGGAGGAGATTTTGAAAAAGCAGGAGAAAGCTAGACTGAATTACAAGATCAAATTAGATACAAAATGTAGGGAAAGGTGGACCACGGGGCGTATGCAACATTTTGAGTACGGCAAAAAAGCTAGAGCACTTCTAGCTTGGAAGTCGAGGGCAGAGCTGGCAAGAAATCATATTGGGGAGCTGGTCATTAACCCAGAGGGGGATATTACGAACAAGGAGGAGGAAATACAGGAAAGCTTGGTCTCGCTCTTTTCGGAGCTATATGCAGGATCAGGGAGACCAGATGAAGAGGTCTTGAAGTGCTGGCTAAACGACGTAGGCCTCCCGGCCCTAATGACAGAGGGTAGAAATAAACTATTATAGAGGGGGAAATAAGAGAATAACTTCAACGTATGAAGAACGGAAAGGCGGCAGGCCCCGACTCCGTACCAGCCGAAGTCTATAAGTTGATAGCGGACGAGATAGTGTCAGAAATGAAAAGCTCTTTTTAATTCAGTCAATAAGGAGGAAGGGCTGACCCCGACTTCTTGGAGAGAGGCCATAATTACCATGACTTTAAAACCAGCCAAGGACCTGAGGAGGGCTGACTTATATCGACCAATCTTCCTACTGAACGTAGATCATAAAATTTATACGAGTATCTTGGCCGGGAGATTGGCCAAGGTAGCACCCCAGTTGATTCATATGGACCAGAACGGGTTTGTCCCGAAGAGGCAAATACAAGAACTCACGCTGTGACTAATTGGAACAAAAGACCTAGCAGTCGCTCAATAGATTCCGTTGGCGGTGATTACTATAGACGCCGCCAGGGCTTTTGATTGTGTCAGCTGGGCATTTCTCTGGGCCGTTTTAGACACAATGGGTTTTAGCACAGATTTCATTAGGGCAATGCAAAAACTATACGAGCACCGTACGGCCAAAATCCTCCTAAATGGCTCCTTGCCAAGGAGTTTTGATATTTGCAGAGGGACTAGACAGGGTTGTCCCCTGTCCCCCCTCCTTTTAGATTTATATATCGAACCCCTGGCACACATTTTAAGAACTGACGATCAGATTATTCCCATACACCAGCTTCCTTCACGCAGTAAAATTGCACTATACGCCGATGATTTGATAATCTACACATCTGACCCGGCCCAAACATTAATTAGGATGGAGCAACTGACTTCTGAATACGGGATGTTTTCTGGATAATCAGTACATTTATCTAAGACAGAAGTGATGTGTAGGAATATAGAAGAAAGGGGAGGTAGAATGTGCACAGAGATGAAATATCTGGGGATAGTTATTGCAGATAAAATCAATGAGATTCCTTCCCACAACTTGAAGAGAGTGTTGAAGAAGGTAGATAGGCAACTAGCTAGGTGGAAGAACTTACCTCTGTCTGTTTACGGGAGGGTTAATCTAATAAAAATGTCTGTTCTCCCAAAACTAACATACCTCTTTAATTGCATACCACTCAGCTTCCCTAAGGATGAAATTAATAAAATACAGGGGAAAATAACGAGTTTTATCTGGGCATCCCGGGGGGTTAGTCTCTCATGGAAGAAACTACGGAGCAGTCTTAAGAAGGGTGGGTTAGCTTTGCTAGATCTTTTTGATTTATACAAATTCAGAGCCCAAATATTTTTTATAAAAAGTCAGGCTCAAGGTTTTAAAATCTGCTCTAAAACTGTGGCTTGCAGTGAGACGGTTACCAAAGATTGGTTATTTCTCCGAATTTTCCCCAATTTGAGAATCCCCAGGAACACCGGAGTGCATGAAAGATGCACTGAGTCTGCCTCTAAAGCAGGAGGGGATAACAAAATCGGGGGACTTGTTATCAACAGAAGGAATGATTCACTGGGAGGTATTAAACATCAGGACAGGTAATAAGTTATTCAGGTTCAAGTACTTGTAGCTAACCTCATGGTCTTTGACTGCCGTAGAGGGGAGGTGGGGGGTACATGGGACTTTGAGGCCTCACTTCAGGATACTAGTCCGAGTACCAAAGAAGTGGCAAAATGGTATGGGCAGTTTTTGGAGGCAGAAGAAGAGAAACTGAAGTCCCCCTCTGATATTTGGACAAATAAACTGCAGAAAGGCAACATACAATCCTTGTGGACAGATTCTCTGAAATTTCTTTACGACATAGTAACTCCTGCTAATTTTAAACGTCATCATTTCTTTGTCATCCACAGGTTGTATTGGAGTCCGCAAAGATTGGCCAAGTTCGTGCAACAACCGGTTCCCTGTTGTAAGAGGTGTGGTCCTTTAAGGGCTAATGATGTCCATGTGTTTTTTTACATGTCCAGTGATCAAAGAATTCTGGAAGAATGTAGAAGCCACCTTAGGGACCATTTTGGCAGAGAACATAGTCATGTCTGAAACACTGGTGATTCTTGGGGTGGACAGCGCCTCTCAACACGCCTTAAGCAGAAAGCAAAGGGGTTTACTATTTTATTTGCTGCTTTTGGCCAGGTGAGAGATCTGTATGCGTTGGCTGGACCCCCTCCCTCCACACCCTACAGCCTGGTTAAGCGCAGTAAAATGGACTTGTAACATATACATCAAATGCAACCCACACCGGTCAGATTAGTTTTGGGGGGATTATTTGGAGTGGTCAGGGTAGGGCCCCAATATAATGCTTCTGGTAAGTCATACACATCAATATTTGGTCCAATGATTACATCAGGCCATGGATTTAGGTGGAGGTGGTTTCTGCCCCACCATAAAAAGACCAGTGCCACGAAAGCTATGAGTCTGATTCTGCATGGACCACAGACTGATCGAGGGTGTTTGAATACGGCCCAGAGTGCAGTGGCCATGGTGAAAAGGGGACTACAAAAAAAATAAATCCTGAGCCAATACAGTTAATGAAAGCTTTTGCAGGTCTACTGGACTGTATGCAAACAAAACTGAAGTGCCCCACACATTATAACCAGGCATCTTCTCCACTATGGTTTGATGCTGCCTGCGCCCGCTCCCTAAAAAATGTACATGCCGCCCTTAGGGTTACCCCAAGAGACTCAAAGGCAGTACAAGATCTGCCCAAGCAATATAGAGAGGCACACAACATCAGAATGCAAAGCTTAAGAGAGGATGCATGGAATGCACTTAGAGCAGCAGTAGCAATGAACGATAGTCAGGCCTTCTGGAAAGAGATAAATACACCCTTCCCAGCAGATGACCTAGCAACAATCCTAGAGCTCCATGTTGGAGAGGAGCCCTGGGTGGCTCGTTTTAGTAAAATATTTGACATCAAGTAGGACATGTGTGCAGTCAATTGCCCCCAAACACGTGCGGGATGCAAGCTATGGTGTTGAAGCATTGCTTGGTCTCCAGCTGTTCCTGCGCAGTGTGGAGGAAGTGAATGTGCTGGGGTACCTAGCTAATGATGGCATCCAAGACAGTTGTGATGAACTTTGATAGGGCTGGCTGTGAGACTCCTCCGACTCTGGTGGTTGTTGGTTGGAAGGTACCAGAGGCCAACATGTGCAGCACAGCCAGCAGCTTTGTCTGCGTAGGGATGTTGGTTGTCCGCTGTGTTGGTACCATCAGCCTGTAGGCAATGAGGATCAGGATGCGGAGGATAGTTGTCTTTTTGAGCCTGTAGTGGGCAATGACTTCCTCTGGCATTAAGTCTGTGAGGCTGGTGCGTTTTTGGAAGGACCGCTGTCTTATTCTGCGCTGCCTTGATCGTAGTACGGGGGGGTGATCCGTGGGAGGGGTGGTCTTGAGGGGTGCAGGGGGGGGCTGGGGTGGTGGCGGTGTGTGTTATGGGCCACTTGGGTCTCCAAGCTGCATGATCACTACCTCCATGACATGTGTTGGTCTGCCGATGTGGCTCTGGGCTGGGCTCCCTTTTATATTGCAGGTTGTCATCCTGCTTAACACCAGTAAAATGCAGATGTTCATTCCCTGCTTCTAACTTGCCTTATCGCCTGTGTTTGGATCGCTTCGCCGATCTGGCTGATCGTTGAGAATGTCGCGAAGTGGTGTTTTTGTGAATTTTGCACGGAATCCCTACTCTGCATATCATTAGCGTTAGTTGTCGCTCTCATCCGTGGCGATATTTTTTGCAGAAGCTATTGCTGGAAAACTGGCGATTTAGGCAGTTTGCACTGGCTTGAGAATGGGGTGACTAATTCGCCACTTTTGCGGTGCTAAAGTGCCGATAACTCGGCAATAAGTCCTTGAGGATATGCCCCACTGTTTTATATTAGGGAGATTTTAAATAAAATTATATTCCCTTGATGCTGGGGCACCTAGGTAACAGGCACTCATTACAAGATTTCCCCTTATGCCCATGTGACGGTTCATCCCCGCAATCGGATTTACATTTGTTTTTTTCTGTAAATTTTATGAAGAACTAAGGAAAAAATGTATTTTATCTCTCGTATTGGAAATATGATTTTAAACAATGCCAGGTAGCACTTCATTTCATCCAAATGCTTGGGGTCCCACTTGTGTCCAATTGCATAGAGTCATACCCACCACTGCGCAGCCAGGCCACACTGATCACCTTCCGACACTGGCGTGTGTCAAGGAGGGCCCACCACATGCCTGTGCAAGTTCCAAGCCCCAGGCCCGCGACCTTGACAGCCTCTCAGACCATCATGCCTCCAGGACAGAGGCCCGCTTTACTTCTTTCTCGTTGACGACTCCGGCCTACACCAAAGTCAAGTAGGTCGCACATTTGGAACTGAGTCTTGATCATACATTGTCCGTGTATGCACAAAAAGGAAGATTCGACTTCACTGTACTCCCTTTGGTCAGGTGGCAGCAACCATGTGCATAGCATCCCAACAACAGGTGGGTGTGGGCCACTGCTGACCACTGCCTCAGGCCTACTCTGTGGTCCAGTAGGGCACAGAGTCTTGATTTAGCGATGGCGGAGTTCATATCAGTGTACCCGCATCATCGCAGACTGCATACACTCTCAGCCCCGGTGCCACTAAGTCAGTTCCCTGACATTCATGGACACTCTCTGTTCCTACATTTGTGTCATCTGAGTCTATGGACTAGGGGCTAGTTTTCATCCTCATGTAGCTGATACCGAATTGGTGGTGAAAACGAGGCTGCCGCTTTCCAATCCACCATTTGCTGCTTCCGGATAACTTCAGACCTTCCGCATCATGCACCAGAGGACACCTTCCTCTGTCCCCCGCAAGACTCCGCCACATTCGCCTTTGACATCGATGAGGACCCGCGCACTGTGCGTGGACCTACCTCAGTGCACCGGAAGTCACCGTCCCAGGGCAGGGTGGCTGCGCCGGCCGCTGTGCATCCGGGGCCACAAACTGTGTGCTATTCAGGTCTTGGACCCCTTCTTCTAAGATATTGGATGGCCTCTGAGGGGATGTATGTTGTTACAACGCACACTTTTACAACGCATGCACTTACAACGCATTTTTTACAATGCAAAATCCATTACAACGCATTCCATTACATAGCATGACACTACAACGCATTTGTAAAACCTACCTTTACAACGCATTCCATTACAACGCATACTACCTTTACAACGCATACCATTACAACGCATAATATTAAATTGCATTTAAGGTAAGTATTAGATAGTATAGGGGTAAAAATTACTTTTCTAACTCCAGGGGGTGCAACAGTAGGGTAAGTGTTGGATAGTATAGGGGTAAAAATTACTATTCTAACTCCAGGGGGTGCAACAGTAGGGTAAGTGTTGGATAGCATAGGGGTAAAAATTACTATTCTAACTCCAGGGGGTGCAACAGTAGGGTAAGTGTTGGATAGTATAGGGGTAAAAATTACTATTCTAACTCCAGGGGGTGCAACAGTAGGGTAAGTGTTGGATAGTATAGGGGTAAAAATTGCTATTCTAACTCCAGGGGGTGCAACAGTAGGGTAAGTGTTGGATAGTATAGGGGTAAAAATTACTATTCTAACTCCAGGGGGTGCAACAGTAGGGAAAGTGTTGGATAGTATAGGGGTAAAAATTACTATTCTAACTCCAGGGGGTGCAACAGTAGGGTAAGTGTTGGATAGTATAGGGGTAAAAATTACTATTCTAACTCCAGGGGGTGCAACAGTAGGGTAAGTGTTGGATAGTATAGGGGTAAAAATTACTATTCTAACTCCAGGGGGTGCAACCGTAGGGAAGTGTTGGATAGTATAGGGGTAAAAATTACTATTCTAACTCCAGGGGGTGCAACAGTAGGGTAAGTGTTGGATAGTATAGGGGTAAAAATTACTATTCTAACTCCAGGGGGTGCAACAGTAGGGTAAGTGTTGGATAGTATAGGGGTAAAAATTACTATTCTAACTCCAGGGGGTGCAACAGTAGGGTAAGTGTTCGATAGTGTAGTGTAATATTATGCGTTGTAATGGTATGCGTTGTAAAGGTAGTATGCGTTGTAATGGAATGCGTTGTAAAGGTAGTTTTTAAAAATGCGTTGTAGTGTCATGCTATGTAATGGAATGCGTTGTAATGGATTTTGCGTTGTAAAAAATGCGTTGTAAGTGTAGTGCGTTGTAAAAGTTGCGTTGTAAAGGTTGTTCCCCCCTCTGAGGCCATGGCCTTAGGGTCATCAATGCCATGTGTTTGTGGCCCTGTGCTGTCCGTTGCCTCTTGCCTCAACTGCGGTCCACCAGGGCTCACACACCAAATCGAGTCCTGAACGGCCCGGATGTCGCATCACCACAGGAGGCACAGGCCACCACCGCCAGGACCACCTCCAACCGCCAGAGTCGAAACGGTGGTCCTGACAGACTTACGGAGTTGCTCACACCTGTCGTGGATGCCATCATCAAACTGATACACTGCTAGGCACTCCAGGTGCCACTGACTCAGTGCACCGCAAGCCATCGTCCGTTACTGATTGAGTTTTGTGCTGTGGAGAGGTTGTGCAGCGATGTCACCTCAAGCAGTGTGGGAGACCTGGGACGTTGATGAGGAAGTTGATGCAGGTGTAACACACCCTACTGCATCTGCATCAGGAATATCTTGCAGGGACACAATCCAAGACTTTTTCTTCACATGGGCGCACTCAGCTGTAGTGCCCAGACCTCAGTGCGCTGCAACTCACGGACACTTCTGTTTGCTCATGGTGTGCCCTCTGGACTTGCTCAGGCTACCTCCATGATGCTCTGCAGTTGTCCCTGTGATGCTGGTGTTGTCTGTTTACGTATTCATTGTGTTGACTCTTGTATTTGTTGCCAGCAGCAACAATTCCCTGAGGGCTGGCTTGCACCCACCCCACACACAAACCAGGATGCTTGTTTCCGGTCCAGGGAGGACCTGGCCTGGCAGTTCGCTCTGGACTATTCCCATGGGGCACAGTGTCAAGACTGATTTGTATATGGCTGGGTCCAAACTGGGGTGGCGTACTGGGCAAAAGAACAATGGATTTAACCCAGATCTTTTGACTGGGGGAGAATGTTTGCATTGTCAGCATTCCATCCATCATTTGTTTGCTGTAACACACCCCACACACATCCAGCACATGCCACCACCGCCAGGACCAACTCCAACCGCCAACTGCCAGTGTCAAAACGGTCGTACTGGCAGACTGACGGAGTTGCCCGCACCTGTCGTGGATGCCATCTTCTGCCTGATCCCCTGCTCAGCACTCCAGGTGCCACTAGATCTGTGTACCATGAATCATCATCCATTACTGCTTTGGTTATGTGCTGTGGAGAGCTCACGCAACAATGTCACCTCAGGCAGTGTGGGAGACCAGGGACAGAGATGAGGAAGATGATGCAGGTGTGACACCCTCCTACTGTAGCTGCATCAGGAATATACAGAAGGGACAAAATCCTAGACATTTCACATGAGCACGCTCCGCTCAGGGGACCCAACCGTAATGCACTGAAACTCACGGACCATTCTGTTTGTATGTTGGGTGACCTCTGTACTTGATCCGGCTCCCTCCATGTTGCTCAGCAGTTGACTCTGTTATGCAGGTGTTTTCTGTTTCCGTTGCACTGGTGTCCACTGTTCAAGTTGTTGCCAGCACCAAGCACTCCATGCGGGCTGCCTTATACTCACCCCACACACATCCAGCACAGGCGTCACTGTACATGTGGCCCTGCCAATAAAGGGGCTGGGCGCACGTGCCCGTAGCCAGTTCAACATAATGCCTGCATGTGTCCCTGTGGTCTTGTTGTATGCATGGGGGCCCAGGGCCCTAGAACATTACCTTATGCTGTGTACAGCAGATGCAGGCATGTCACCGCAGGCATCGAGTATAAGATTGGACATGTAGCTTTGTCATCATCCACTCAATTCGTAAGGGGAGTGGCCTGGGCCGTAGTATGCAGAGCCAACGTGGGTGTGTGACTGATACGTGCAGGCCCCTGGGCGTGGTTGTGAACTGTGTATGTGCATCTGCATGTGTCTCTATGGCAGTGTGGGTCTCCTTTGTGGGGTGTAGGTGGTCCCTGAAGGGTAATAGGCACCAACGTATGTGATCTAGTTCGCCTTCCATGAATGGAGCCCACCCACACCTGTTTGGCCACCTCCTTTTAGCGTGCTGACACATGGCACTGGGTTCCATTTGTGGGTGGGTGAAGTGTCGTGAGCTGGCTGTGCTTGCGGGTGCTTCCTGCTGTGTGGTCTGTTGCAGGCTCTGTGTTCTCCTCCAAGTAGCTTGGCTGCCCGGGTCCTGGTTGTGGGTTGCGTGGGATATCCATGGGCTGTTGTAGGGCGTCGGTGTCGAAGGTGTGGTGGTCCTCTCGGGCATCACAGATGTGTTGTCTTCTGTGCTCTGCTAGAGGTGTTGTGTGCCCCTCTGCAATGTGAAGGGGAGATGCATGTTGACATTGTGTTGACATGTATGTTGGCGCATTGTACTGGTTTACATGCAGACTGTATAACAATGTACATTGTGACTGGGAGGTGCTGGATTATTCTGTGGGACAGTGTACATTTGGACTACATGACGGATGTGAGGTCATACACGTACATTTCCAATTCACAGATTCACACTCTGTCAGATGTAGTAGGCATGTTGCTGTGCATGTGCGGAGTCAGTTGTGTCCTCTGTTCTGCGGTGTCGGCTTTGCGCATTGTACCATGTTGTTGTCAATGTGGGTGTGCTGTTCTTGCTATATGTGTGTGCTGCAGTGTGCCAAGGGCATGAGGGACATGATCCTGGGTAATTGTGGGTGTGCAGTGTGCTTCACCTCGTTGTGCATGTGTGCCATTGTGCCCATCTCCCCCCGTCCCCCCAGTCCCTGGTCGTTACCCACCATGTTGATATTGTGTCAGGTCCTCTTGAGCTGTGTCCATACTCCCTACTCCTTGCACCGTCTCCACAATGGTGACTGCTGCCTCGGTTTCCTCCAGCTCCTCCTGTGGCGCAGGACTGCCACCTCCAGTCGTCATTGCAGCCTTCCTGTTGGCATCGGGTTTGTGCCTGGTTTAGGTTGTCACGTCATGCCAGCGCCTCTTGGCCTCCTCGATTGGCCTATTCGGCACTCCGACTGCATTCCAGGTGGTCTACTTGTGGGTCCGTTGATGGTAGTGCTCTGTCACCTCCGTGACACTGATCTGGTTTTGCTGAGGACTGCACCCCGTCTTCCTCTCCCTCTTCTCCTCGGCCATCCCCGTTGTTCCTTGCTGGTGTTCTGTGGGGGTTGTGGGGTTCGCGTTGGCCTCTGCGCTGGGTCAGGGTGCATCCATGTTGCTATGTGCTTTGGCTTGTTTCTGGTGTGTTGTTTCTGTGTTTTTTATGGTGCATTTTCCCGCCAGACGTGTGGGATTTGCAGGCCTGTGGCTGTTTGTCACAACTTTTTGTACAAAGATTGGTCTCATCGCATGATTTTTTGCATTCGCATTTTGCATTTTTTGCGGCGTGGTGTTGAGTTTGGTGCTGCCTTTTGACGCGTTATCTGGTGGCTGTCGCATGCTACCGCCGCGTTGTGAATACTTGGTTGGCACGGCGTAATTTTCCCACGATAGGCTGCAATGTTGAGAGTTGCGTTAAGCTATTCTTGCAGTAGTTATCACAAGTTCTTGTGAATATACCCCCAAGTGCACTCCTACACTGAGATAATATCTTGCAAGAGAAATTTTGCAGGAATCCATGCTCTTTCCTACTTCATTTTCCGTAGGCCCCTAATCGTTTAAAAGCACAAACTGGTGTGGGAAAAATGATTAGAAGATGGCAACTCTCCTCAGAGGCCTAAACCCCCCTCCCCTTCAGCATTTATTCGTCTCACCTACCAAATGTGAGTGTGTCTGGCAACCATGCTACATGCCAAAATAAATTAAGAAGTTTACTTAAGATTGTCTGAAAGCAAATTAAAAATAGCACAAACAATGCTCTTGTTGTGAAAGTGTTTCTCTGTACGATGGCACTGGTGAATAAACAGAGAACAGGTGATTTAAATGATATCCAGCATGTGAATCCTCTCTGCTTTTCCAAGAAGTATTTCCAATTAATATGCTCCAGTTTATGAATGGGATGTGGAGAGGAAGATCTGAACTTGCTATAAGTGCACTCTTGCGGTTTTGTGGTGCATAAATGCTTGAGCTAATTACATTTGCTCTGGTAATGCAGAAACATTGGCACTATGTTTTTTTTCCCTCAAGCCATTGCCCTTTGAAAGGGTGATGTGTATTCTATTTCACTGTTTCGCAGGGCATGCATCCTTACATCAAAGCAGAATGTCAGCACAGCAAAGCAGGAGTCCAGCTATTTCACTCAGACAGACTGTTGACTGGTTGGGATAGTTTTTTCCCTCACCATCGGCCTTTTCATGAACAGTTGCACCAGCTCAGTGCAGAGCTGAGCGTCTGTTTTAGGCATTTGCAATGTTAAAAGCCCATACATATTCGTATAATTTTTTCTGAGTTATTAAATATACAACACATACACAAGTCTGTGTTAGAAATTGGGATCCTGATTGACTGGGGTGGGAGCCTTGGTCAAGAAGTAACCACAGTCCTAGTCAAGGTAAGGCACCAGCAATCCCTCAATTAACCTAGGAAGCTTGGCCCAGAGCAGTCAGGCGTAACTTGAAGGCAATGTGTAAAGTATTTGTGCAATATTTCAAACAGTAAAGACTATGAAAACACCTCACAGAAAGATCCAACACCAGTTAAGAAAAGTAAAGGATATTTTAATCAATAAAATAAAATATAAATGACAAATATCTTTTAGGTAGAAGTTGAGATATTGAATTTCAAAGTTTTCAGGTGAAAATAGCGCCTAGAAGCAAAATGCGCTATTTGGGAAATCTGATCACGCCGGACTGGGACAAAGTCAAAATGTCAAGCTGGTCGAGATGGAGCAGGGAACAGTTACAGGGGCTCAGTTAGGTATACTGAACAAAAGTGCCTTAATCCTGAATGCATGGAGGTCAAGTATGTGGGGTGCAGTTGAGGCGATGCTTCGGTGCTGACCCATGCAGCGGCAGCGATGCACTGGTCCTGATTCGCGCAGCAGTGGCGATGCAACAGCTCCGATGAACGGGGAACTGCGATGCAGAGTTTTATTGTCGTCATTGAGGCTGCTGTCAATGAGGATGCAAAACCTTGGACTGAGAAGAGAGTCATGCAGTGCTGGTTCCGAAGGCGATGCCTTAGGTCTGATCCATGCAGAAGTGGCGATGTCAATGCCAATTCACATAGCAGAGGCAATGTGCAGTTTCTGAAACACGTGGCTCTGCTGGAGAAAACACCTTAGGGCCACTTCCAAGGGGCCAAGATTGGGTGGCACCACTTGGCGGGGTAGACTCTCAGATGGCAGAGCCCATCTGAAGAAGCAGGGTGGTTGGAAGCATTTTATGTCCCTGAGACTTCATATCAGGAGACCAGCCAACTAGCCCTTGGAGTCACTCTGGATTCTGGGTTCAAGTGATGCAGGTCCAGTTTTTCCCACCCAGACAAGAGGACATCAAAGCAGAATGTCAGCACAGCAAAGTAGGAGTCCAGCTAAGTAGCAGTCCTTTCAGCCACACAGAAGTCCTTTTCCTAACAGAGTAGCCACAGATCCAGAAGTGTACGGAAGTGGTGGTGTCTGAGATCCAGTTCCTATACCCAGTGGTGCCTTTGAAGTAGGGGAGACTTCAAAGACAAGCCTTTGAAGTGCACATATTTCCTGCCCAGGATCCAGGCTTACTGCATGGGGGTATGCAGCCCTTTATTTGGGAACAGGACACAGCCTATTCAGGTGTGAGTGCGGCTGGGTCCAGATCCTCCCTCCAATCCTGCCAGGGTGGCCCATCAAATCACTACTAAGCTCCCATTGTGGGGCTGCCTAGGGGGAATACACAAGGCTCACCTGTCACCCCTCCCCCCGATAGGTGATCAGAGAAATGCAGTGGGCACCAAATAGTTAAAGCAGGAAAATTCCAACTTTCTAGAATTGGCATTTTCAGAACTGCAATTTCCAACTTCACCATAAGTTAGGATTTTAAATTGTGATTCCAGAAACATCAAACTTGAAGGGGTCATCTCTTCCTATTTGAACATTACTCTCATAAAATGTAATAAGGCAACTCCAATGCTATCCAATGGGAGAAACGGGCCTTGCAGTGGTGAAAAACGAATTTAAGAGTTTTTTACAACCAGGACGGGCAAAACTTAAAAATACATGTCTTACTTTTTAAATACAATGAACCCTGCCCTCTGGGCTGTGCAGGGACACCCCTAGGGGAGACTTAGCTTTATTAAAATGAAAGAATTGGACCTGGTAAGAAATTAAATTTAAAACAAAGGAAATGATGGACGGAGTGTGGTGCATTGCAAGCACTCACCCCCAGTCAACTGATCTGGGTTTAATCCATCACCGTTCTTTAGCCCACTCTGCCACCCCAGTTCAGACAAGGCCATATGCAAATCAGTCTGACCCTGTGCCTCATGGGAACAGTCCAGCCCGAACTGCCAAGCCATGTGTTCCCTGGACTGGAAACAAGCTTCCTAGGACCAGTTTCTGGCATTTCAGCCGTCTTCAGCCAGGCTTGCTTGAATCCAGTGGCAAAGTGAGCAAGGGACTCACGTCTGAGGATACCCTGCCAACTTATGGCGAACAAAGCAAAACGAAAGGAAATGATGGACGGAGTGTTGAACATTGCAAGCACTCACCCCCAGTCAACTGATCTGGGTTTAATCCATCACCGTTCTTTAGCCCACTCTGCTACCCCAGTTCAGACATGGCCATATGCAAATCAGTCTGACCCTGTGCCTCATGGGAACAGTCCAGCCCGAACTGCCAAGCCATGTCATAGTAGTAAATATTTATTGTATGGATTTACCTGAAACACCTAGCAGATTAAAACTACATTTACTTAAATAAAAGACCAATTACAGAAATGATAAGAAAATAAAGTAAATGACCAACATTTCCATGGGGAACCTCCAGATTTTTGCTTTATCTGTGTTTGCTGGCTGTAGAACTCTGTACCCTTTACCCCTGCTAACTAGCAGTAAAGTGCCTCTGCTCCCCGTTTTAACATGGTTAAATTGGCATAGCCCTAATTGGTATATGTATCTTACCTATAAGTCTCTAGTATGTGGTACAAGGTGTGCACAGGAGCTGTGAGCTACATGCCACTGCAGCATCTATTGTGCCATCCACTACAGTGGCAATGCAATCCTGGCTTCAGGATTACTATTGTCACCTGACTGGAGTAGTTTGAAAACTGAATTCCATCCTGTCAAAAAACAAAAACCTTTTGACAGGTCTAAACGTTCCTTTTAAACACTAATACGTCACTACTAAGTAGGCCTGCAGCCCATAGGGAAGGGTGCATGGTATTTAAAAGTAGGGTATGAGAAAGTTAATGTTAAGCTTGTCCTAACAGTGACTAGCACCTAAATAGTTTCATTGTAGAAAGGCTGGCTGTTACATTGAGATAATGTGGGATGCAATAATACATTTAATAAGGCTTTCTTTGGCTAGGAAACTCTTTGCAATATTTAGTAAATGGCAATTCAGTGGACCAGTTGTATTTTTAATAAAGATTAAGGAAAAAGTACTTTTAGACAGTTACCATTTACCTGTCTAAAGCCAAACTGATTTTGTGCACACCCTCAGGATATATTGGTCTATATCCCTGCTAGCCTACAGTTCACCATCTGGACCCCTAGCCTTACAGGGTAACAAATGTGTGTGCTGCCGTAAATCATGACAAACCTGATCCCCCCCCCAAGGAAATTGGGGTACCAGATCTAGAAACTTTTCGCTAGACCCTCATGCATACCCAAAGAAACACAAAGGATGTGCTCAGCAAGGCTTTTCAAAATGTGTTGAAGCATTGTGATTCTTGTATAAAATACATACAATGTGATAATCATAGATTGAAAAAGATTAGCGTGATTAGCATTACAAGACTAGTGAAAAAGATTAACATTTTCACCTTAGTGCTACAACAGTCAATATATACAGGCATATAAGTACTGTGTAGGCTACTCCTAGCTAGCACCCCCTAACCTAGTCTTGCTCGGGGTGGGTGAACTGTCAAATCCCTGCCCAGCTAGTCTAACTCCCCATTACCTCTGGGTAAGTATGATAAGGCTGGGGGGGGCGCTAGAGTGCTAGCTGCAAGATGGCCACCACTTAGTGAGGCTCTGCAGGCTGGACTGCCAATCCATCTAAAATACTGCAGTTAGAGCGCCCATCACAACCTGTGGCTGCTTGAGTGAGCTTCCAAATACCTTCTGCTGCGCTCGAGCCCAAAATTATCTGGTTTGGCTGCACTGGAGATGCTGGCGGAGTGTGACCGAGAAGGCTGCCCGAGACTTGAAAATGGCGGCCCTGGCCTAGACTGCGCTGGGACTGTGACGCTGGAATCGACCTACAGCTGGAGGTGCATGGTGGCCCCGACTGCTGGGGAGAGCGCACCCGGGACAAGAGGAGCCGTGGTGCCTGTGGCCTGGGCCTGGGACCTGTGAGTGGCGAGGTTTGGCGTGGAGCCTCTGGTTGGAGGGCCCTGCTCTGGACCCTGGTGTGGTGAGTGGAGGAGGGAACTCCCGGCGGGGCCCCGGCACGTTGCAGCCTGAGGTGAGCGGGACGTGTTCGCAGTGAGAGTCTTCGGCCGGGAGGTCACTCGGCGGGGGAGCAGCGGCGGTGGCTATGGGGCAGTGGCGGTGGCTATGGGGCAGCCTGCAGGGCATAGATACATCCGGGCGCTGCAGGGGCAGTGGCTGGGCCTGCTGTACCCGCTCCATGCCTGGCCCTCCTGGGCCGATCGTACCGCATGACTGGGCCCCCTGGGGCTGATCAGACCGCGTCTGTGTAGCTGGGACACCGGCCTCTCTGCAGCATTGCGCCCCATCTCGGTGAGGCGGCAGGCCATCTGGGCCCCCTCTCCATGGGGCGCAGGCAGCTTCGGACAGACCTAGGGCACAAGCGAACCTTCGGACCTCACTGTGGAATTGGGCCCGGGGCCGCTGTGGCTACTGTACGGGGTGACCTAATCCCTTCGCTGCCAGACCCCCTTGACCGTCAGTGAGACCAGGGCTGTGGAACCAGGTCCCTGAAGCCTTTGGCCCCCAGAGCATGCCTAAGTGGAACAGAGCGGGAAAGTGTTGCACTGTGATAGCGGAGAACGAGCCTTGAGCGTTTGGGTCCTGCTTACCTCCTCGCAGGGCTGCCCTGGGAACAGCGTCGGCATATGGCTGCCCAGCGGTGCGAGCACTGTCCAGGGCCCCACAGGTGCTGCTGAGAGCCTGTGCCGGTCCCTGGGCACGGACCCCTATTGGTGCTGCTGTCTGGTCCTTGTGCACGGGCTGGGTGAACCCACCTGGGTGAGGCTGCCATGGTGAACTGGACCTGCGGGCGGGTAGGTGGGTGGGGCCCCAATAACATGCTGCACAGAGGCTGTCAAGATCAGCAATGTGTGCAAAGGTTGGCATCTACTGAGCCACCACAGATTGCGACAATCCCTAAGCGGCATGGGAACTGCAGAGGCGCGTAGGTCCTGAAAGTGTACAAGCTGTTGTCGGAGTGCGTCTGAGTCGGCTGGACGAGGTCGGAACCGGAGGGTCAACCGGGCGGTGCGCCATGGGCAAGGCTGACGCAAGACACCCGAAGATCTTGTTCGAACAGCATAAAATCCCAAGGGGAGGGACCCCCGGAGGAAGATCAAACCGCAGCAAACATGCTGACCACATCATCCCCGGAGCTAGATATTCAGGAGATGTTCATTGACTTGAAGCACTCTTTTTTCGGCCATCGTCTTGAAAATAGACTGGATGTCAAATCGATTGGACCGGCTTAAGGATAAAGTCTCAAACCGCGATGAGCGCATTGCGGAGGTCAAACAGCGGACCTCTGCGCTCGAGGTTGAAGGCACGACTACCCGCGAGAAACTGCCCCATATGGAAAAGTTGCTGGAGGTCATAAGAAATAAGAATGAGGATCTCGAAGCTAGATCCAGACACAACCACCTGCATATTCTTGGAATACCTGAGACCACGGCAATGACCCGAGTTGAGGACTACGGGGAAGACATGCTCTGATCATTGTTTGGCGAGGCCCTACCTCCGGTGTGTATTGTGGAGAGGGCCCACAGGCCCCTTAGCCCGAGGCCCCCCGGTGCCCTGGCCCGGCCCAATATTGCTAACTTTTAAACTACAGGGATCGTGAAGTTGTGCTACGCAAGACCCGTGAACTGCAAGAAACTAGATACCAGGGCAACTCAGTCTCCTTTTACCCTGATTTTACCTCGACTGTCCAAGCTGCCCGAATATAATTTGTACTGGTTAAAAGATTGTCGCAGCAAATGGAAATTAAGTACTCCTTGCTCTGCCCAGCGAAGCTTCGCATCTTTCGTTCCGGCAAGACCCCTTTTTTCTCGGACTCCAAACTTGCCGCCAAATTGGCACAAAGCCTCAAAATCGACAGCCCCTGCAGATCAAGAGCAGATAGCAGAGGACTTTCTCAATGAAAATGACTGAAAAACTGGACATGAAGGCATGGGCCCCCCTCCGTGCAACCTGCAAATGTTCACTGTTGGACACACGTGTCAGTCAGATGCCAAACTCGATTGCTCATCTGTATGACTGATCGCTCTCTCCGCGTGCGCCGGACCCAGCACCCCAATGCCAGGCTTTGAAGAACGCCATAGTTCCAGAACTCCAAAACACTCCCTGTTACTCCTGGTGTGGCCCTGGATTCTCCGGGTTGGCGAAGTACTGTCCCAGCTGCCTTACAGTTTATCACCAATCTTACAAGCAGGCCCGATTGTACGAAACAGGTGGATCCTGCGGTCAAGGCGCAAATTGCTGTAGACTCCTCCCACTAAACTGACACAACCAAGCTGATGTAGCTCCTTGGAGCACGGCATGCAGGGTAGACTCTAATTCATGGCTGATCGCGCCCACGCCCTGAGCCTTCTGGCATTGGTGACCTTAAGTACTCGTGGGACAGCGGGTGTTGAGCTGGGGTGCCTGACTGCCTAACTATTTGGCCCCTCGGGCACTTTATGTCCAGCCACCCAACACCTATTGTTGGTCTACACCGAGCCCTCTGGCGCTATCCCCTGGGATGAGTCCCATATTGCATTTTGTTGTTGGCCTCCTTTGGCCGTGTTTCGGTAGGGTAAAAGCTCTGCAGCCAGGTTGGGTGGCTTGGGTGGCTGTAATGGGAAGAGGGTGGGACGGCCAGGTGGTGGGTGAGTTATCTGGGTTGAAATGTTTCTCTCTCTATGAATCTTCCCCCTTTTCCCCCTCTTTCTTCCCCTCTCTGGTCCTGAGCTAGCAGCTACCAATCTTTTCCCCATCCTTGATGCAAATTGATACGTGGGTATTCAGGTATGGGTAAAACAGGTAACACAACTCACTCGTTATAAGCAGTGACCTGGAAAGTGCGAGGCTTGAATGATAGTAGGAAGGTGCGGCTCGTGGCAGCTCTTCTTAACCAATATGGGGGGGATACCTGCTTTTTGCAGGAGCTGCATTTGATGTGAGCCAGCTGTTCGTGCCTGTGATTGGGATGGATGGGTGAAAAATGCATTGCAGGATATTCCAATAATGCTGGGGCGCAGCCATTATTCTTAGAAATTGGCTCCCTTGGCACACGCGCACTGAAATATGCGATCCCATTGAGCTATATGTAATTGTGGCAGGGTTACTCGAGGGACGTCCAGTCAGACTCATATCAGTCTATGGCCCCAATACAGATGATCCCCAGTTCTTCAGCGAGGTGTGGTGGCTGGAGGACTCTTAGTCTCCCGGGGCAGGGCTCTGGGGAGGGGACTTTAATGTGGTTCTTAACCCTGACTGTGACAGATCAAGCGGCTCCCGTCGACCTCACCCCCTTGCAGCGGAGCAGCTCCAGACCCTCATGGAGGACTATGAGTCGAGAGGGTACTTGCATCTCAACTGCGGGCCCCACCTGGTCCAGACTTGACTATTGACTTATTTCAAGTGACGCCTGAACTTTATCGGATCATGCTCCGGTACTGCTGTAATTCACTCTGCCGGATGCGCCGTGCAGGGTCTTCAGCTAGAGGCTTCCAGCCGAGGACCAGGTATTTCGGGAAGAAATCGGGGCCGCTATAATGGAATATTTTGAAACCAACACAGGTTCTGTGGACTCCCCATCCACGCTATGCGAGGCATTTAAAACCGTCATTAGGGGAAGTGCATCGCCAAACAGACTGGTGTTTTGCGCTCACTGAGGGACGGTTTGAGGCGGCTAGAGAAGGAAATTTGTTTACTAGAAGCGGATTTCTTCGAGACTAACCAACTCTCAACAGTTGGGCATATTAAAGCTAAGATAGTAGAGTTTGAGGAGACAGGGAAACGCACTTGTGAGGTCGAGAAGCCTATGCCCGCTAATACGGAAAAGGTGACCGTGCCGGCAAAACCCTTGCTGATCTCCTTAAAAAGCCATGGGTGAATGACTATATAAGTGAGCGGCGCATGGATGAGGACACAGTTGCGGTCAGGCAAGACGCAGTTCAGGCCGAAATGATTGGGTATTATTCCTCGTTATACGCCGCTCAGCAGCTAGAGGCACTCCCAGATCTGACTCCCTTCTTTGACTTAATTGAATTAATATGGCTTAGCGATGCCAACCGCAAATATCTAGACGAACCATATACAGAGGAAGAGGTGATTCAGGTAATTCAGGGCCTGCCAGGGGATAGGGCGCTGGGGCTGGACGGATTCACTGCCGCCTTCTACAAGGAATATGTGCCGCTTCTCGCACCCCTCCTCCTCAACATGTATGAGGACTCGCTTGAGCATGGCGCCCTTCCCCCCTTTCTCTGCGAGGCACTTATAGTTACCATTCTTAAGCCAGACAAGGACCCTCGGCTCTGCGATTCATATAGGCCACTATCAATGATCAACATTGATTACAAGATCCTTGCTACATTGGTGGCTATGCGGCTGCTTCCGTTGCTCCCCGCGATTCTTAGACCCGACCAATGTGGCTTCGTCCCGGGTAGGAGCACTGCCCACAACCTCCGCACCCTTTTTGCGGTGATGCAGGAGGTGGACCCCTTCCTCCCCGCTGCGGCCGTTTTTCTAGATGCAACCAAAGCATTTGACTCGCTAGAATGGCCGTACCTGTTCTCACTACTTGCCTGTATATCCATGAGCCCTGCCTTCCTCCAAAAGATCGCATTACTCTATACCTCCCCGACTTCCCGGCTGCGGGTTAATGAGTTGGTCTCTCCCCCGATTGCTGTGGCTCGTGGCACAAGGCAGGGATGCCTGCTCTCCCCCCACCTTTTTGCCAAAGCCATGGAGCCGCTGGTGGCCAGGCTACGTCATTACCATGCTCGGAGGGGGCTTGATTTTACTCCTAGGGTAATTTTAGAGTCCATGTATGGGGATGATGCTACCCTATATGTTAAATTCCGGTGACTAATCCCAATCCCCTTATACACGAAATCACCAGATTTGATGGGCTTTCAGGCATTATTATCAATTGGGGGAAATCTGTGATTTTTCCACTCACTGCCGCTACGGATATGATTCAATCAGAATTCCCACTTAAATGGGTGAACTCTCCAGTGAAATACCTGGGCATCTGGATCAGCAGGGATCACAAAGTGCTGTGGAGATACAATTATGGCAGGCTCACGGCCTGGCTAGAGAGTCGACTGCCCCACTGGAAAGTGCTCCCCCTCTCTTTGGCTGGCCGAATCGCCATTGCCAAAATGGTAATGCTACCTACATCTCTATATTTCTTTATAAACCTACAGCTCCCTCTCATGTCTGAGTTTAAGAAGAGGCTCTGCTATAATTTGATATCTCTTGCTTGGACAGGCGGGCAGCCTCGAGTCGCTTAGGAGACTCTCACACCTTCCTTGCAAGCTAGTTCACCTGGGAGTGCCTGATATGGAGCTTAATTATAATTGTGTGCAGGTCCAATTTGGCTCCCACTAGATCTATCCAACTCAGTTCATGGCACACACAGCCCCTGAAAGTGACCCACCAGAGCCAACCCTCCTGCATATGGTGCTGTTCCATTCGCAAACCCGCCCGCAGCCTGGAATTGACACAATAGGGTGGTCTGGGCGTGGCAACAGCTTCAATGCAGAGCACAGCTGGACACTCTGTTTGCGCCATCAGTGCCACTCACCAGACATCCGGCATTGCCTTTCACAGAGGATACGGGGGTCTGTCAGAGACTACACACACTCCAATTGCACACACTCGGGGGAGCTTTACCGGATGGCGTCTTCATTGGACTAGACGTCGCCATTGGCGAGGAACATACCGGCCTCCTCGACAGAATTTCCAGCTGCGGGCGGCGTTGCATGCACAATATGCTTCGTTCCAGGTTGCTCCCCCCACTTTCCATGTACTGGAGGAATTCCTGACCAATCCCTCATCCCACAAGCTCATAATACACCTATATTCCAGAATGCAGCGTGAGTCCCCGATTAACGTACCCCCTGCCTAGTGTAAATGGAAGGACAGTTTGGGAACCCAGTTTGAGGAAGGGGTATGAGCCTACTGCTGCACGCAGTCAAGGGTCATGTCACCCAACTACAGACTTAGGCTTATTCACTTCAAATACTTCCACAGACTAAATAGGACCCCATATGGCTGTGCAAAGTCGGTATGAGCATGGATGCGAGATGTATACGCTGTGGAGCGTATGAGTCCTCCTTCATGCACATGGCATGGGACTGTATGGATGTTGGGCGATATTGGGATAGTGTGTTTGACACTCTGGATGAAATGCTGGGGTGTAGGCTGAAGCATTCACCGCAACTTGCTCTCTTGGGCTATGTCAAAGAACTCCGGGCTGAAGTCAGAAGATTGACAGCGATGATGCTGCTACTGGCAAAAATGTGTGTGACCATCTGTTGGGGCCGTAAGCGTAAGCCGAGCATGAACACATGGTTAAGGGACGCAGCTTTCTGCCACAACCAACTGTCTGAATTTTGGGACCTAATGCCTGCACCGGTGCACCCCCGCAATATCTGGGAACCACTGCTAAGCTTCCTATGCACTTATCCAGCTGGCCGTGCACATGCCTCCGCAGTAGAGGCATAGGCGTATGTGAGTATGCCTGAGATATAGGAGGGGGCTGCATTGCGCATTGGCATGCCCCTCGCTCCAATCGGACCAGGGGGATACACCTTCCGGCCTCCCTTTTCCCCTCCCCCCTTCTCTCCTTGCTTACTATTCCTCCTTTTTTCTTTTTGTTCTTATCCTCTTTCTTCTCTTCTACTAACTCTTAGATCCCCCCTACTTTCCATGGACTTACGACTGCGGCCCTCAACACTGCCCTGTGCACTGGCAGAGACTTTACAGAATACAAAGCCCTGTAAGCACTGTTGGTTTATCTACCCATCCGCATTTATCACTGTATACTTGAATGTTGATCTGTAACTGTCTGCCCTCGTATGCATCTTCAGTACCAATTCTGGTGAGAGCATCATGCCGTAACCTGTATGTTCTAAAATCTATATATAAAGATTCAACAAAAAAAAGGATGATAAGGCTGTCCGTCTTGATATTGAGCTGGACATCTATCATGTTGGTACACAAGAATAATCTGATCTGGAATTCTGGCATGTAGTGACCTTGCAGTGTCAGCTGAGTGCTCCTCTTTCCAAACAACAAAGTGGTTCTGTATATATAATAAACTGTAGCCATGTGGCCATGTCGCAACCTCTATTAGGCCACAACTGTTTAATCTAGTTGGATAGCATCATCGCCTACCGGACAAGAACAATGATGAGATTTGCAATGTGCAGGTTTTGTACTATGAATATACAAGTAGCTGTGTTCAGGTGTCTGTAATCTAATACTAGATGCTATGAATGGTCTGGATCATTCATAACTGGAAACAATGGATTATTTATAGGAGAGATGCAACTTTCTATTACACCTTGGTATTCAAGTTATGTGAGAATCTCTCTAACTTGTTTGTAGCCTCATTTTTAAAGGGGTTTTGTCTTTGACATTGTGGGGTCAACCACACTGGTATTACATGATAAGGGGAACCATCCTTCCACTCCACATGTTTATGGTATAATGCAGGAGCCAGCACTAATGCCCACTCTTTGGCGTAAGAATGCATACTGATTCCGGGATGAGGTTGGAAAAAGCAGGTAAAATTACTGCTTCTCCCTTTGGGCAATCCATCACAAATTTATATGGCCATTCCTTTTCAACAAAAAGAATATCGTAGTCAAATGAGAAGTTCTCCCAAAAGAGAACATTAATGTGTCTTGGTACGTCCCTGTCTCTTTGAAGTTGCATCTTATATAAACAATGTAGGATGCTCACCCTAATATCCAGTGTTTCTGCCTAGATATAGTTGCTCAACGCTACTGCCAACAGACAATCAATCCAGTTTCAGTGAACTACTGTGACTTCTAGTGCACTGTCCAGCATGGTCAGAGTCCACTTTCCACTCAGAAGCAGTGATTGATATATTGAAGCAGTGTACTCAATATCCATGGCAAGTCCTGCTACCTTCTTCTTTTTGAATTGAGGTTTTGACTGTTTAGGTTTGTCTTCTTTGTATATTATGTAGTGTAAAAGGGAGATAGAGCCAGAGGATGAAGAACCCATACCCTGGCATGTTCTTCGCTTACCTGATTGCTCTCCTTCTTCTCTGCAGCCCACTGCATTAGGCGTCGCACAAGGGAAACAGGAAGTGCGAGCATGGACTGGCATCAGCAGCACCAGCAAAAATCCTCATGTGACACCTGATCCACCAATAAACAAGAAAAGAGGGTTTTTTAAAGCCCCAAAACAGAAAGTACGCTGTCTGGCAGAATCCCCGGAGAGAATCGTACACAGAGGGGACAAAACGGAGGCAACAGATCCTTCAGGAGAGGAAGGAACATCGCCGAGACCTTCATACTTCTTGAGCGGCAGCTGGAGACTCAAGAATCAATACAGCTTCAACCACGCTGCACTGCGGACGCTCGAGCAACCAGGAGAAGGTACGCCTGAGGCCGAGAACTGGAGGTCCCGACTCACGAGTAGCCTACAGAGATGCGTAAAAGAGACTACCACCAAGAAGAGTCCCACGACCGGCCCAAAGTCTCACCACGTTCCAGGAGCAACGTGGTTAACCCAGGTATGAGGTTGGATCTTTGGCCGGAGGGAGGGTGGTCAACGGGACAGGGGAGGTGGTGCGGGTCCTTCCTTGATGGTCACTCCTTTCTGAGGGTCCATGTTAACTACTGGGCAACCTGACTGTTTTGTTGGACTAGCGGTTTGAGACTACAACGCTGCAGGCCCCCTCCCCTTACTTACGTTTTCCTTCTGTGTACTTTTTCCCCCTCCTTTCATTCCTTTGTCTGTTACACCTACATAAATACGAGAGAGGGAAGTCACCCTCAGCAGACTATAAGCGTGATTCTTGCTGGCTGGTCTACATCTTGGTTTCTTTCTTTACCAGGCACGGGTGTTTCTAAGTCTATACGATGCTGAGGCTAAGCACTCTGCAAACATGAGTAATTATGTCGCACTGGCAACCCACTTATACTTAAAGTAAAGATAAAAATAAAGGCGGACATTAATCATAGACGTATAGCCCTTGAGTCTAATTCCGATTCCGAACCCGCAAGTTTTACATGTAGTCAGAAGAGCATCGTGAATCCTTCGATTTCACATACTCCTCTGATTTGCGCTCTGCCCGTCCACCTCTCTCCGATCATTTCTCAAATGGCTTCTGAAAGCAACAAGATGAATGTGTATCAGAATCCTGATATCTGTCAGACATCTTAACAATATCACAGTTATGAAAATAATAGCACTTTTCAGTGACCTCCTGTTCTGTCTTGTGATTTAGTCTGTTTCTTACTATCCCACTTCTTTTTATAAGAGTCGGGTGCTTGCTTTGAGTTAACTTTTTTAGATTTACTCTTAATTTGAGGCTTTGAAGGTCTGGCTCGCAAATGATCTCTCCCTGTGGATTCATAGGTTCCCTCAACAATTTTAGGTAACTCTCAATCCTGTCCTCTTGGTGCTAAGTTAGTGAGTCGTTGGTGTACCGCAAATGCTGCTGCTTCCCCTTTAATGTTTAACATAATGGCGGACACTGTGGCAAAATTGCTCATCAGTTTTAATCCCTAATCCAGGGCAGGGGCTGCCCTGTACTCATTCTGAATCTCTTTAAGCACCTCTGGCAATACAGATAATGAGGGTATACCATGAGATCTGATATATACTGTAGCAAAAACTGTACCCTGTGTGGTGCAGCCCTCTACTGGGGAAGCCAACCCCAATGGCAATTATATTTTAAGAATTATGTGTTTCTCTTGGGGTCCCATATGGGGAATCACTGCTTCAAGCTGACTTATTTTTGTGCAATCCAGAATGGAATTTCCTCCCATCTGGTGGAAATTTGACCTATAACAACATTGATAGTCTGTGGACTAATGCCTGGTGTAGCCAATTGTGGATGTCCAGCTTAAGCAGTCCTCACAGAATTTACTGTCATTGCACGCATGACTAATTGGGTCAGATATCTATATATTTTAACTAGACTGTTATATAGTCTTCGTAACTGTGGTGCGAATATTTGAGCGTGGCGTGTAACCGGATAAGACTGGCCATGTTTCTCTCTCATTGCTAAGGTGACCTAGTCTAACTTTAAAGTAGTGTGTGGTAGGGTGCCTTCAAACCAATTTTGATGTACTTGGTCAGTTATGGTATTTCTAAAGCTTTGTAAGCTGTATTGTTATTTGGAACACCAGTTGCAGTGTAAGTGTGAAACTATCTTGATCGCTCATTAGCTGCTCTGATTGTAACCAATTAATAGAATACCACTGTTCTAAATGCTTTGTGTACCTCAACCACGAAGGTAAAATCCCCACCCACAAGTGGCAGATCATGTTGTAGCAGCTTCTGAGTAACTGCATGTCTGCAGTTATGAGCTATGTTTAATACTGCTGATTCAACCATAAGAATGTGTTGTAAATTCAGAGAGGGTACTCCTATGGGGAGATCCTTTGAAAGGATCAAACTTGAACAACCTGCAGCCAAGACATATGTTTAGCCCACTAAACTGAGGATGTATTTTCCCTAATTCCAAGAATGTCTCCTGTTAAGAGATGAATAGGGGTGTTTGGGCATGCAAAAAAAACTACTCAGTCAATCACTCAGGCGATCCATTAAATAAGAGCCCAACCTGTGTGTCTTTTGCTTTCTTGCCCTAAGTGCGCCGGGTAAGCCCAGACGTGGGTCCCGGGCTCACTGTGCCACTGGAATCAAGCTTTCCTGGCTAAAGAGGGGAGAAACCCCCAAACCAGTCCTAGGATGCTTGTTTCCGGTCCAGGGAGGATCTTGCTTTGCAGTTCGGGCTGGACTTTCCCATAAGGCACAGGGTCAAGACTGATTTGCATATGGCCAGGTCTAAACTGGGGTAGCATGGTGAGCAAAAGTATGATGGATTTAACCCAGATCTCTTGACTGGGGGTGAATGTTTTGATTTGTTCTGCATTCCGTCCATCAATTGTTTGTCTTTTGCTTTCCAACCTAGAATGCTGGCAGTGCCATTTTGTACGGTTTGTACCTCCCCGGTAAATTGTGTGTCTGTTGGACAACATAAATATCAGGATAATGCCAGACTGAGTCCATGCACACCCTCAGTATATGTTGGCCTATATCCCTGCTAGCCTAGAGTGTACCATCTGGACCCCTAAACTTACAGGGTAACAAATGTGTGTGCAAACATCGACCATGACAACCCTGATCCCCTAGGAAATCATGTCAAAAGATCTAGAACATTTTAATTGGGACTCTCCTGCATACCTAAAGAAATATACAAAAAGTGCTCAGCAAGGTGTTTCAATATATATTGTAGCATTGTGATTCTTGCATACAATACATGCTGTGATAATCAATAGAATGAAACCGATTAGGGTAATTAGCATTACAAAAATAGTGAAAAAGATTAACTTTTTCTTCTTTGTACTAAGATATTGAATATATGCGGGCATACACGTATTGTGTATAGTGTGCTCCTACATAGTGCTCCCTACCATAGTCTTGCCTGAGGTGTGGGATCTGCCAATTCCCCGCCTGAGTGGTCTAACTCTCCATTACCCATGTGTAAGTGTCATCAGGCTGTCCGTCTTGGTATTGAGCTGGAAATCACTTGTGTTGGTACGCAGGAATCGGATGAGCTGGAATTCCGGCATGTAGTGACCTTGCAGTGTCAGCTGAGTGCTCCTCTCCTCGAATAAGGAAATGGTTTTATACATATACTAAGCAGCACCCATATGGCCATGTGTCCACCCCATGCAGACTGCAATTGTTTATTCTAGTTGTATAGTTGCATAGCGTAATCGCCTACGGGACACTAACATTGATGATATTTGCGCTGTGAATCTTTTTATTGTCCTAAATATTCAAGGTGTCATGATAGTATGCCTACAAAGTACATATGTAAGCAATCCCAATTCAGAAAATTTTATCCTGCATTGTCACGCACGCAAATGTATGTCAAAAGATATCTTGTGTAAAAGAGAAGGCAACTTAAGAAACAGGAGAATGTAAATGGTGGTGTTTCTTACTGGGCCTATCCTGACCATGTGAAAAGCTTCTTGCTGCAACTCTCTGAGTACTCATGCCCTTTTTGAGGCATAAAAGCTGCTCCAAGAGCTGAAGCAAGTGCCTCAGTACGAGTAGGTGTTTTCTGTTCATTTGGCAGGATGACCATTTCTGTACTGCCCAGGAACTTCATTTATTTAAAGTGGCCTCCCCTCTCACCGGCAGATGTCAGATGACACCTGGACAGGTTCCTTCTCTTTCCCCAGTCAGCAAGCACCAATCCCAGTGAGGAAAGAGCTGCCTATTTATCTGGTTTGAAGTGGGAACACAGGCTCTGCAAAAGGGAAGAAGGGTTTCACTATATTGGATTTAGACAGAGAGGTCACTACAGGATAGTTTTCAGTAGGGAATTAAACAATATAAACTATAGAGGGTCCCTGTACGCGATGATAACGGGGTAAGTAGGCAGGGAGTAAACTGTTCAAAATACAAACAGAGAAAGAACCCCTTAATAAAAGGATAACATGCCCAGTACCTCAGAAGAAATAAAAAAGAGAATTTTTTATGACATTTACTTCATTTTTTATTTTAAAAATATAGAATTGTTAGTCAATTTTTCTTTTTTCAAACACATTATTCAAAAAAAATGTTTTTGTGTTATTCAACAATACTCATTTTTAGCCAGCTATTCATCAGGCTACAGTCAGCGAGGCAATATAATTTACAGAAAAGCAAACAAAACATATAATCAATGACAATCAGTGCAATAAATTACAACATAATATCATACAAAAATAAAACCAATACAACAAATCAACAAGAAAAAAAGCAAAAGGAAACAAACAAACAATTTCGCCAATCAACAGGTACGCCGACGCGCGTTTCGAAGCCTTCCTTCCTCAGGGCGTTGATGGTATTTCAGATGGCAAAAAGGATTACAACTAATGAAAACCAATAGACAATAAATCATAAATAACAAAAAAAGTATACATTCAAGGCCTCGAGAGTATTCTCTGTGGAGGAAAAGATACCTATGTTATCCTTTTATACAATGCAATACAAAAAATACACAATACCAATTATAAAATATTACAGGGCAGCCAGTCCACCAGGAAGAGTAACAAAAAAATCAATAAAAGAAAAGAAGGAAATAAGCAAACTCATTATATACACAGGTGGTCGGAAAAAAGAAATCATTAAGCACTCAAGAACCATGTGCATGAGAGAATATAAAAACACCGAATTATGTGTCCCTGGAGAAAAAGACAGATGATAAAACACACAGTACACACTTGTAATTCTCACGAGACGAATCGTGATCCAAATGACCAGGAATGAAAGTGGACGGAGGGTATGCCGGAATCACGGTAAGCTCAAAAGTTAATGGATCCAAAATAGATTCCAGTTCGACCATACATGTCAAAAAGCTAGGAAGAAAGAATGTCTAAATGAATCTCAAAGAACAAAAATAACTGTAGTGCCTATGAGAGATATAGCAGATAAAGTCCAGACAAATATGAAGAAACAGATCACTGAAACTTACATAAACCAAAGGAATGGTTCACAAAATGGTAAAGGTCACAGTTCGTCAAGTCTGGATACAAATGACATGGTTTAGGGCCGGCTTTTACTCTGCCGCTTTTACTCTGACGATGCTTTTACTCTGCCGGTTCTTATATCGGTATTTTGCCTAGAGGCGATTCAGATTCCGTACCTCCTGGCTGGTTTTTCAAACATTTAGCAGTTTAATCTTACTATTTAGTTATTTTGGTAATCTTACATTGTACATATGCGATGTTGCTTGTATGTTACCCCTCATCGCTAGTTTCCTTTTCAGTAGTATTATTATTATTTTTCTTCTATAGATTACTTTGAATTAAGGTTGACCTTCGAGTCCCATTAGAACAAGACGGCCCTAAACCATGTCAGTTGTATCCAGACTTGACGAACTGTGACCTTTACCATTTTGTGAACCATTCCTTTGGTTTATGTAAGTTTCAGGGATCTGTTTCTTCATATTTGGCTGGACTTTATCTGCTATATCTCTCATAGGCACTACAGTTATTTTTGTTCTTTGAGATTCATTTAGACATTCTTTCTTCCTAGCTTTTTGACATGTATGGTCGAACTGGAATCTATTTTGGATCCATTAACTTTTGAGCTTACCGTGATTCCGGCATACCCTCCGTCCACTTTCATTCCTGGTCATTTGGATCACGATTCGTCTCGTGAGAATTACAAGTGTGTACTGTGTGTTTTATCATCTGTCTTTTTCTCCAGGGACACATAATTCGGTGTTTTTATATTCTCTCTTGCACATGGTTCTTGAGTGCTTAATGATTTCTTTTTGCTTATTTCCTTCTATTTCTTTTATTGATTTTTTTGTTACTCTTCCTGGTGGACTGGCTGCCCTGTAATATTTTATAATTGGTATTGTGTATTTTTTGTATTGCATTGTATAAAAGGATAACATAGGTATCTTTTCCTCCACAGAGAATACTCTCGAGGCATTGAATGTATACTTTTTTTGTTATTTATGATTTATTGTCTATTGGTTTTCATTAGTTGTAATCCTTTTTGCCATCTGAAATACCATCAACGCCCTGAGGAAGGAAGGCTTCGAAACGCGCGTCGGCGTACCTGTTGATTGGCGAAATTGTTTGTTTGTTTCCTTTTGCTTTTTTTCTTGTTGATTTGTTGTATTGGTTTTATTTTTGTATGATATTGTGTTGTAATTTATTGCACTGATTGTCATTGATTATATGCTTTGTTTGCTTTTCTGTAAATTATATTGCCTCGCTGACTGTAGCCTGATGAATGGCTGGCTAAAAATGAGTATTGTTGAATAACACAAAAAAATTTTTTTTGAATAATGTGTTTGAAAAAAGAAAAATTGACTAAAAATTCTATATTTTTCAAATAAAAAATGAAGTAAATGTCATAAAAAATTCTCTTTTTTATTTCTTCTGAGGTACTGGACATGTTATCCTTTTATTAAGGGGTTCTTTCTCTGTTTGTATTTTGAATAGTTTTCAGTAGGGCACACATTTTGTTGCATGGATTCTGCTCATGCACAGAACTATGCGCAGGAAACCAGGACCTCGGTGTATTGTTGTGTACCAAAAAAGCCACCTCAGTACCCAGAACTCCAATCTGACTAGCATTAGTGTCTCATTTGTTCTCCGTACTACAGCGAAGCTCCAATAATTAGACAACCTAGAACATGCAACTTAGTAAACTCTCAGGATTTGTGGGAAACAAGAACACTCTTTCGTTCACACTCATACTTGTCCACAACGTGAGTAATCAGAGACACTGTATACTTTAAAATGTTTATTTTTAACTAATGTGCTCTAAGGTGCAGTACTCTAGCCAATACGAGCAGCATAATGCATAAAAACAATATAATTAGCACTGTTACAATTCCATAAAGCACAAAAGAGGAAATCATATTATAATGACAGTGGTAACAGGACTATAGCTCCTTTTACCACCCTCCCCGTGCTCATGAGCTAGTTTAGAATAATTATAGAAGACCTCTGGGCTTTGTCAGCAATACCCCATACCTACAAGATCAGATGCAGTGATTTACATTTCAGGATCAGCACAGCTCTTCTATGTTGGAAAGGTTTTCTCCAAGTGCCTTTTCATGCATGTAACGCCATATTAAAAGCACCCGAGTTTCAGTTGGGCCGCTGTGCTTCATGTTATGTCTATTTATGTGGGACTGACCGAAGTGAATCAACAGCATACATTGTTATTTGACCTTGAACAGGCTGTACAGACAGAGATCGCGGTGCCCCTCCGGACATGTGAAAGGTAGACAGTTCTCATGTGAAGCAGCGCCAGCAAAGTATTTCACGAGAACAGAGCCATGTAGTGTCGTGTTCAGAAGAGGCAGAATGGCAGCCAAGCACATACTACTTATGCTAACTTAGCAATGTCTGTAGTTAACCCCATTTCCTCACTACAATTTAATACTGTAAATTTGCCTGGAGTAACCCGAGGTAATGATGACCCCACTGGTTAGTGAGGAAACAGCACTCACCCCCACCCACAAGCTGGTGACAGGCATAAATGTGATATGCCCACTACCCCGCCCCACATTTTACTAGACTTGAGGAAGATCAAAGGATGACCGAACCTGCTGTCTGAGACCTGAGAATAGCCCTGAAGAACTGGACCTGCTCCTTCTTGTGCCTGGGACGAATGAGTGAACTCCAAGTGCCAAAAGGCTGACCTTGTGTTTAATCTACACAGACACAAAAAGAGCCTTTCCTGAAGATTTTCCTCAGAAGTGATCTGTATGTGAATTGAAAAAGATCTTACAAAAAGGCAAGGAGCAGATTAATGTCACAGGGTTCAGGGAGACACCCATCAGCTGTTATTGAAAAAGAGCACTGTGTGGATAGCTGTTAGAGGCACAATGCCTCAGAAACACACTGGCACACTTGGTAACAATGATGATTAAGATTGTAATATGACACACAAAAAAAGGCAATAGGCAACAGTACAAGGAACTCCAAAACAGAAACTGGGCTTAGGGAAAAGCTGGACTAGAATCAGAGTCAAGAACAGGACTGGAATACACAGAACTGTGAATGGTGAAAACAAGACTAGGAAACATTTACTCTCTAACAAGGCAAGATTCTGCCTGTAACAGGAGAGATCATCAAAAGTGCAGACTAGAGACTAGGAATATAGCTAACACCGGAGCAGAGACAGATACTAAAAAATAGCTAAACAACAGGAAAATGGGTTCAGGAAATAAGGAAACAAAATCAAAAGAAGAAGCCGGAATGACAGCACCAGGAACACGATGGAGCGCAAAGAGACTTAGCAGAAGTTATTTGCGAGCCATTGCACACTGAACTCTTGGCTAAAATTGGAGGAAGCTCAAGGTAGGATCACGGGTACAGGGCGAGAGACAGGCAAAATGACTACATGAGGTGCAAGAAATCAGGGAGATAGAAATGAAGGCAGGGAACTACTGGGACTTGGAAAGGGAAAGGGCAGCAAAACCAGGAGGTACAAGACAGTGAACAGAAAAGCCAGGAATTAAGTATGGATCGCAGACAAGAAAGTCAAAAGTCTAGAAGGCAGGTATGTAAAGGTCAGAAAAGATGTTGGATTCAGGAATCAAAAATACATTAGAGTACTGCAACCAGGACAAGATCAGGCAGGTGTTGGAGTCAGAAAGGACTACTTGAACTATGATGCATCATAAACGGTGTGTAGAAAAGCATGAACTGGGATGTAATGTGGCATGAGATTTGAAAGATTTTGGAAAGAGTTCTTTCATATTCTTGTGTGACATCTGGATTACACAGGGCCTTCGTGAGAACCACTTTATGGCTGGATGGCAGAATCCTGACAACTCAGGCTTCCTCCTCTCAGAACGTCTTTGTGACAGAATATCCTCAACAGCAGGACCTCATGTAGATGGTATTTAGCCTCATGGAGCAGCTCTTTGATTACAGCCTGCAGTCTGCTGGAGGTATCAGTGCTACAAAAAAGTGAATAGGTGTGTAGAAAGAAATCTGGCAAAGGCGCCAAAATATCCAGCTGTTAGGGGCCATTGCTGGGAGCAAAATTCTAATGTCTCCTTCTGCGAGCTTTCAAGCCAAAAAACAATTGCTTCACCAAGATCTCATCCAATGAGACCTCATCCAACAGGTATCCGATTGGCATCAAATTGAATGTAGTTGGCCGCGGCTTTGCTTAACAGTTTTTGGTGATATTTTTATTTAAAACTTTCCAAAAACATATCTCTGGTTCCCCTTTTTGGATTTTTGTTATTTTTGGTGTACTGCTGTTTATTACAATGTACTCTATTTTCCTAATTTGGTGTGGTAACTTTATTGTGCTGTGTTTTGATTTTAACAGTGTTTTTGTAGTGCAAAACTACTATACTCATGCCTGTCTGCTTTGCGCCATGGCTTCCAGGGGGTGTACTTCAAACTTATTGAGTGAATTTAGTTCACACTGGCAAAGATTGTGTTTGTTACTTAAGCCATAGTCACACACTCCATAACTAACAACCCAATTACTTACAGAGAGTTATTACATTATTCTCTTGACACCTCTAATTATAAGTGATATTTAAAAATGTCATTCAACAAGCAATAAAGCCATGGATGAAAATGCTGAATGGTTTGTTTAAAAAACATTGACACAGGAAGAAAATAATTATATTGAAAGGTATAAAGTGAACATGCCAAAAATAAGTTTGATATTGAAATCTGGGGTTTGAGCAGTGTTGTGCTATGGTTTTGGGCCAGCACTGGGCAAGGGTATCAGTAAGCAGTTTATCCAACTTCCTTTTATTGGAACCCATTTCTTAACATCACACTAAACACAGAATCTACTTTAAGATTTCAATCAAACATGGAAAGCCTTTCTGTGACTGACTTCTTCCAACAAAGTGGTTCCTGTTCTGGGTCCAACCAATTCCTGTCCAGTGGTTCCTGCCTCAAGGGTTTGCCCTTTCTTGCGTGTTGTCAGCCAGTCCCTTCCTGTCAGGTGATCCTCCTCTACTAGCACATAAAGAGAATCTGTTCAGTGTACCAGTGTGTCACAACTCTTCTGGATTGATCTTGCTGTTGAATTCTTAAGTCTGCAATGGATGAAACAAAAGTCACTAAATTAACTGGTGCTGGAGCTTCACATTGGCGGTCACCACAGACTGTCTTTGCTGTAGTGCGAAGTGGAGGCCTCACGTTGCCAGTTATTGCTTGCAGTCACTGTAGGGCAAAGTGTCTGGTTCATAGGGAAACCTAGCACACCTGTACATTTTTTTTAAACTAGACACAAAGGGGAATCTAGGATGGGATGACTTGTCTGGCTCTCACCAGGTTCTGTTATCCAGAATCCCTTGCAAACATCAAACTTTGTAAAAAAAAACACATTTTCCTCACAATTCTGTTGTGAGAAAGTTCTGAAATCTGCGTGGATCCACAAATTTCCTTCTACACAGTATTACCCCAGGTCTCCCGATAAAAATGGTGCCTCACTCGTGTGGGAGGCCCAAGTACCCGCGATAGGCAAGGGCCCAAAACGTGCCTATCACTAAATGACCTGGTTTTTGCAAGGGGGGTCACCTTGGTTTTTGGCCCCGTGCTCGGCGACCAGCTAGGGAAACCTACCAAACCCACACATTTCTGAAAACTAGACACCCGGGGATTCCAGGGAGGAATGGCATGCGTGGATCCCCCAACATTTTCTTCCCCAGAATCCCCTGCACACCTCAAATTTAGCTGAAAAAAAATCACTTTTTCCACAAATTTTTGTGGGGGAAAGTTGTGGCATCACTGGGCTGACACAAATTTCCTACCACCCAGCATTCCCCCAGGTCTCCCGATAAAAATGGTGCCTCACTCGTGTGGGAGGCCCAAGTACTCGCGACAGGCAAGCGCCCAAAACGTATTGAGGCGACATCAAAATTGTCTATCACAAAACGACCTGGTTTTCCAAGGGGGGTCACCTGGGTTTTTGTCCCCGTACTCGGCGGCCAGCTAGGGAAACCTGCCAACCCACACATTTCTGAAACCTAGCATGGGGGGAAAAGGCCTAGCAGCAAAGGGGTTAATTAACTTTTCTGAAACAATAGTGATTTAGGTATGGGATTCAGTGTGAATATTAATTTATATTATGAATGTGAAATATGAGTTGATTAGAATAGAATATGTTTTTTCCTCTTATTTCTCAATATACAGATTTGGGATATTTATATGCTGATGTGCCTAATGATTTTTTTTTAAAGAAGATTTAAATTCAAATGATTTGTGAGTGTTTGGAAATACCATTTAAACTGGAATGTATTGGTAACTTATTGTAATTCCCAGTCAATATGTCCTTCCATGTAAATTAATATGTTTAGACAAAGCACAAGGGTTCACGTCATCTTTTGCACTTAAATGAAGAGAAAAATGGAGATGAAATCAGGAACTGTAGATCGATATAATATTGTAATAAGGAGAATGCCAGTGTGTCAATGACACACTACAGTTTGTGATAAATGTATTATGAACATATATATGTCACATGTCGTTTTGGTATTTAGGGACAAATGTTTTTGTATGATCATGTGTCCCAGTTTTGTTTTGAATTTGTATGTGCCAATAGGTTTTGATGGCCATAGAACTTTAGTATCTCTATCATGTTCCATGTATTTTTATCAGCACTAAATAAGGCTCCTGTGTACGGGGCGAAACAAGTTGGCTGTATTCATCATTCACACTATTAGAAGGAAATAAAGAATATCATCTTGATCACAATTAATCTTCTTTGTTTTTTGGAAATTGCAAAAGGGATTAAATCGGAGTCACCCTACTATTCGCGGAGTGCTTCTCCCAAAAGGGAAGAGGCGTGGTGCCGCGGCCAGGGTGACTGACTCCGGAATCTGGGGATCACGGTTCAATCCCCAGTGCCGGCGGCAGATTAGCCCAGCGCTATGTGACTCTGGGCAATAGCTTGCTTAATCTCCCCGACGGCCCCCCAGTGCCTAGAGACCCTTTCGGGTGATTGTTACAGCACAGACCATACCACTATCTGCACCTACGGAGATCGCTCAGAGCGTGCTGCGATTATTACTGCCATTTGAACGCCGCTTTCACGCGCAATTCGCGCTTTTAAAACAACCTGTTTAGCTATTTTATTTTATTTGAGTTGTTTACCCTTGTTTTTAATTGACGCCCCTCACCTGCACAATAATTGTACAAGCACCGCATTTGGCGGGCCCTTGTCCTGGTAGTCAAAACTCGGCGGCCATCTTGGGTGAGTAGGACGCCTGATGGCTCCACTTTGCTTGACGGTCTAGATGTCACAAGGACGCTAGACCTCTACTTAAAGGGGTCACGCTAACGCGCAGCGGATACGCGCAGTGGATCGCCGAACTTCCGCCGGAGTTACGCCAGAGTTCAGCCCGTCTGTGCCCGTCCGTGCCAGACCGGGCCCAGGGGCCATGACTCTTACTACTAGCTCCTGTGGTAGTGTCTTCTATTCAGGTGAAGTTTTAGAATCCCTACGTCCCACTCCTCATACAAACTGTACTGTCTGCTCTCTCCCGACTCATAATTTTGAATGTGCTGGCTGTAGTTTTCTTACTGGCAGAATGTCCAATTGTAAAGCAATACATCGTTCTCACACTCGTGGTAGACGGAGGAGATTGCATACACATCTTAACAGCTTTACACTCCAATTTTGGAGTATTAATTGCCGATCCCTCCCGAAACACAAACATCACATCTACGACTTCAATGTCGAAGAGCAGCCCGACGCGTTGTTTCTTACTGAAACTTGGCTTCAGGATTGCTCCGGTCCTGACACCGCCGTTGCTGTCCCTAACAACTATGTAAAGGTGAGACTGGACAGAAACTCCGGAAAAGGGGGGGGATTGCCATAATTTTTAAGTCTACCTACACATGTAAGCTTGAAGCCCTTCCCATGTCTGGAAGTGAGACCGCACTTTTTAAATTAGTCATCAATCCCCAATTCACTTTATCGGGCCTCCTGATCTACCGCCCTCCTGGCAATGCTCTTCCTTGGGTATCTTCACTAGCTGATACTATAGCTCCCCTACTCCTCAGGGCAGCCAATTTTACCATTCTTGGCGATCTCAACTTGCATCTTGAAGACCCACAGTGTACCACCAGCAAACGCTTTTTATCTGATCTGGAGGCTCTCAACCTTTCCCTGCTTAATGTTGGACCCCATTCTCTCTAATCTCTCCTTTGATTGCTCTCAGAGTGCTCGCCCTTTGGAGTGGTCCGATCATTTCGCAGTCCACTTCTCCTTACTCTATACCAAGAACCAGGAAAATAGTGGCCTCGACAAGAGTGCACCAACTCATTGTTGGGGTAAACTTGATATTAATAAGTTGAACCAGCACCTCTTGAATAACCGTCCTGAGGAATGCGAGGCTTCAGTTGCGGAGTTGAACACCGCTGTTTCCCATTGGCTTACTAACGCTGTAACTACCCTTCTCCCGCTCTTTTCGAAACATTCCAGGTCACACCGCCTTCCGGCACCATGGTTTTCCACCGACCTGAAGGCCTTGCGTACTAAATGCAAGGCCCTAGAACGGAAATGGTGGCACTCTTACTCAGTCTCTCGGAATACTGTTTATAAAGAGGCTCTAAAGGAATACCACTCAAAATGTAAAATCACGAGAGCTGCCTATACTGTGGATACAGTAACACAAGCTCAGAACTGTCCTCGCACTCTTTTCTCCGTCGTCAAAAAATTGACAGGAGCGGACACTATCCCAACACCTCCAGTTTAAATCTATTGCGAAATTTTCCATTTCCAAGGTTGAGCGCATATACGACGTTATGAGCACTCCCTTGAACACAAAGGAACTTCATTCGGGACAGGTCGCAGGGACCGAACAGCCTCCTCCTACGGTGAAGGTCACGCACTGGCAATTGTTTGATGACACCTCGTCTTCACCTGCTTAGCAGTATAAGATCTGGCTCACCTCGAGATCCTGTACCTGCCAAAATCCTTAAATTGCTGGATCTTGAACCTCGACGGGTTCTTATGAGACTCCTAAATACCTCATTACTTGAGTCCCATGTGCTACAGGATTGGAAGCACGCAATGGTCGTTCCTCTCCTAAAAAAAGCTGAAGCCGATGTGTCCCATCTCGCCAATTTCAGACCGATATCCTTGCTGCCTGTACTTTCCAAAGTGCTGGAAAGGCACGTTAACACTCAACTATACCATCTAGTGGAATCTTCGGGATTTTTACATCCATCCCAGTCTGGCTTTCGTGCTCACTACTCCACAGAGACCGCCCTTCTCGGGGTGACGGAGAGTTTAAGACACGGTATCGACCGCGGGGAAACATCTGCCCTCATCCTTTTGGATTCGAGCGCGGCGTTCGATACCGTGTCCCATTCCATTCTTTTGAACTCTCTTCGATCCCTGGGAGTGGACGGTCCGGCTTTGGCCTGGATTGCCTCCTTTTTAAGTGAGCGCACTTTCCAAGTCTTTTCCGCGAAAGCCACATCTTCCTCTTGTCCATCGGCATATGGCGTTCCTCAGGGGTCCATACTCAGCCCTTTGTTGTTTAACATCTATGTGTGACCCCTGGCCTCCATTGCGGAGGACGCGGGGCTGACTATTTTTTCATACGCCGATGACACTCAAATTGTTTTCTCCCTTTCCAGCAGCGAGAGCAACGATATATCGGCTCTGAAAATTGGACTGTCACGTATAGCTGAGTGGATGCAAAGGCATCTCCTCAAACTAAACGGTGACAAAACCGAAATTCTTATCTTAGGGAAGCATAAAGATCTATGGGGCCCTCAACATTGGCCTGGTGAGATGGGACCCCTTCCTCAGCCATCTTCTGTGGTCCGCAACCTCGGTTTTCTTATATACGACAATCTCTCCATGAGACAGCAGGCCACAAAGGCGGCCGCCATATGCTTTGCCATCCTGCGATGGCTCCAGAAAATTCTTTGGATGCTGCCTCTTGCCACCAGGAGAACCGTTGTCCAGGCGTTAGTAACATCTCGCCTGGACTACGGAAATGTCCTCTATCTCGGCGCCGATGTGGCCACCATAAACAAACTCCAGGTTGTTCAGAACTCGGCAGCCCGACTTCTCTGCAATATCCCGAGGAGATCATCGGCCACACAGGCTCTGCGCATTCTACATTGGCTCAGGATCCCCAGCCGCATCAATTTCAAAGCCATATGCTATCTTTTTAAAATCAAGCAGGGCTCGGCCCCAAAATTCTTGCAAAGTCTGGTCCAACCCTACAGGCTAGTCGCACACTTAGATCCTCTGCCAATTGCGACTTTGTTGTCCTGCGATTCAAGCTTGTAAGGATGGGGGGGACGGGCCTTTTCCCATCTAGGTCCTAAATATTGGAACGCGTTATCCACCACTCTGAAAACGGAAACCAATTTCTTCATTTTTAGAAAAAAACTGAAAACTTTACTTTTCCAATGATCTTCATGCCGCCTTAGTTGATTCACGGTGCTGTCTGAGAGGTTTGTTTTCTCCTTGAGTCTATCCCTTGCGCCGGGAAACCCACTGCGGGTAGCTGATGCGCGTTATAAGTTTAAATAATAATAATAATAATAATAATAATAATTGTTCACGCTTTACAAATGTGGATTATATTGCATTGGCGTTATTTGGGTTTTCTCGAACGGTTAACCCAGGGAGGGGGCACATTAATTTTGGAACGACTTGTAGTGTGGCATGAAACCTGATAGCGTTCTGTCCCGTAGTGTACAGGTTTAATTCTATAGTGTGCAGATTTGTTCAACCACACATAAGCAACTTAAATTAGCCCTGAAATCTCTTCCTAGGAATAAGGACATAAAAAATGTCTCAGGGGGCATATAAGAAAGTCCAAGTGATGAGTAAAGACAAGATAAGAAGCAAGTCACGGGATGGTGTTCTAGCTGCATGGAACTCTAAGGATTGTAGAGTGTTTTGGGAAGTGGCAAACCACCATTTTTTCTTGGATTACACTGCTCCCAAGGTTGATTGTCTAATTCCGGCTGATAAATGGGTTATTAACGTTTCAGAAATATTAGATGCTGATAATAATAAAAAGTAACTAATCACTGAGGATGGAGAGGAAATTATTGATTCACCTGCCGGTTTAGCCTTTCTTCAATCAATCGAGGTCCACAAAATCAGTTAAGCAATTAAAAATAGCTCTTGGATATATCCCCGGGATCTGACGGTGTCCCGATGCATTTGTAAAGAAAGTGACCCTTTGTGCACTCCAATAATTACAAATATATAGAGAGCTGTAAATATAGGACTGATATAGATTTATGGAAAGAAGAAATATCTGTCCCTGTTTTAAAAATGAAGACGGGAATGGAGCGAGTTGGTATAGTCCCATCTCTTTCTTGGACTTCACCAGGATTTTGGGACAAGTTGTTCTATCTAGATTGGAGGCATGCGAGGTTGAAAAAATAATTTTATCAGATGTTCAAATTGGTTTTCACCTAGGTGTTAGTATTGTGGAGCAGTGTCTTAACCAATACCTCCAGATGGGGAAGTATGTAAAACCCAGTAGAGGTGCCTTAGATATGGTGTTCATGGACTTTTGACATGGTTGACTTCTGAAAACTCTGGAAGTTATTGGAAAGTATGGGGTACAAAAAGCATTTGTAACACTGTTAAAACGCCTACATTGTGGGACTAACGCAAGGGTGCCCTACGGGCCTGATAGAGTGCAATTATCTGTAAAGTGGGTGTACGTACTGTATTTTGGCCCATTCTTTGTTTTCAAGATATATATGTAAATGGCCCGTGTTAGAACTGGGATTTCTGGTTGGCTAAGGCTTGCACCAAAGCCAGGCAGAAACCACCGCTCTAGTCAGGGCAAGGAAGTTACACGCCAAAGATAACCCCTGCTCACCCCCTTGGTAGCTTGGCCCGAGCAGTCAGGCTTATCTCTGAGGCAATGTGTAAAGCGTTTGCGCGCGCACCCAGCAACAACACCCAAGGCCCACCACAAAAGAAACTCCACACAAGGTATTATAAAAAAATAACCTTTGTATTATAGCAAAACACATTAGATAATAAATACACACTTTACACTGTGCCAACAGGCACGGGCAGAATTTACAAGGGATTATATGTACAGGGGACAGGGCCACCTGGACCACTGTCAGGAATCAGCACTTTTAGAATATAAAATTACTGTAGCACAAAATACACATATAACACACCACCAGTAACTACTGGTAACAGGTAAGTACCACCTACGCAACCCTAACCACTTTAGGAAACTATCGCGCAGGGACTCAGAACCTCCCTAGTACCACCTGTACTAGGAGAAAACAACCACCTAAGTATCACAATACCTATAGGGGTCTAAGCACATTACACATGATGCATCACAACACATTCAGAGGTGTAGGGAAGGAAAACACATGATGCATAAAATACATTCAGCGGTGTAAAACAAGGCACATGACGCATCAAAATAAATTCAGAGGTGCAGGTTAGGAAAACACATGATGCCTAAAAACTCATTCAGCGGTGTAAAACAAGGCACATGACGCATAAAAATACATTCAGAGGTGCAGGTTAGGAACCATAGCGCAAAACTCACATGAGCCACCACCTGTGGCAGTCCCTAGGCCAACTGGCCTTGTCGGGGCTAGGACGCCCTGTCCCAGTAAGGCTGCGCCAGCTGCGCCAGCCAAAAGCGTAAGGATCCCCACCTAAACGTTGCAGCTGCCCACTAAGTGCTGGGCAGCTGTAGAACTGAGCGTGGGCACCACTGTGCCCTTCGAACACAAATCTGTCGCTCTCGTTGGGAGCCTCTCTGGGCTCTAGATAAAAAGAATGCCCCCTAGAGCCTTCGTGGCTCTGAACCAACAATGAGCCGTTGTTGGAGTCCCTCTGAACTCTGAGCAAGTACTGCCCCCGACGTTGGAGCCTCACGGGGCTCGTGGATACTGCAGAAATGCCCCCTCTAGGTTGGAGCCTCATGGGGCTCGTGGACACTGCAGAAATGCGCCCCCTCGCTGGAGCCTCAACCGGATCTAATATACACAGTGGGGGCCAACGTTGGAGCGGCCCGGTGCCTTCCGGGGCCGCTCTGCATTGAGAAATAAATGCTCCTCTATGCTGGAGCACCCCTCGGGGCTCGGTGAATACTGCCCCCTCCCCCTCCTTCGAGGGAGCGCCAGACACCCTGAAACCAACCAGGCTTCCCCCACTCACGGGGACTCCGGCGTCTGCTCCGGACACAGGAGGGCTCCCGCTCCTCGGGGGCCCTCTCACTCTTGGCAGCACTCCGGTCGGGGCAGCAGCGTCTCGCTGCCTCGCTTCCTCCTTCCTCTGCCGAAGCGCGGGGTAGGCTCCCGTCGCTCCCGGCGCGATGTCCCGCCCACGTCACCAAGGGCACTGCCTGACTTCCTGTCTTCCCCGGGGCCGCGGCGGTGATTTCTCGGCAATGAGAGGGGTGGGCTCCCTCAGTATATGCGATACACGGCGGGGTGGGCACCCGCCGTAAGGATAATCAAATGAGCAGGGTGGGCACCCGCAAGCACACCACAATGCGGGGTAGGCTCCTGCTCGATCCGACCCACGAGGGGGGAATCCCTATGCCGGGGATTCCCTCGTTTGCGACGGGGCGACACAGGAGCGCGCTAGAAGCGCCAGGGCATCAAAATAAAGCGCTCCTAGCGCTATACAGCAAGTCAAAGCGCTCCCAGGCGCTACAAGCAACCGGTCCAGCAACAAAGTCTTCAAAGGGCAGGGGGGGCAAAGTCTGGGCCCAGGGGCCAGCTCACAGGGCCCTCCAGCAGGGAGGCAGTCCCCAGTGGCGGTCTCTCCTGGCGCCCAGCAGCAGCAGGCCCCCCTCAAGTTGATCCTGGAAGAGAACAAGTTGTAAGGGGACACAGCCCCTTTTTATACAGTAAAACCCTTTGTCTTCAATGTGCAGGGAAGGGGCGAACCAGTTACAACTGGTTCCTGAGCACTTTGTTTTGCTCAGCCCCTCTCCCTATTCAGAGTGCAGGCCAGGGTCATCAGTCGCACCACAGGGGGCGGAGCCAGCCTTGAGTGGGGAAAACCCTGCCCTATTCAGGACCCAGGTGTACTCCTCCCCAGCCATCAGCATGCTAATCTCCCTATTCACCACTGGGTGACTCCTCCTGACTCTGGGGATTTCCCTAGCCCGTCACATGACCTCAACCAGCCAATCGCCAGACAAGGCACATATTTCACACTGCACACAGAAGTGCCCACTTCTAGAAGTGGCACTTCCACACTAGGTACATGCACGCCGCACACATCATCGCGCAGCATTCAATCACACGAGTCCGCACATACCAAACTCGAGCCTGCACACCCCACCCATCAGGAACTACCAGGACACATACATTCCCCCATGCATTCCTATGGGAGGGCAGGCCAACCTCACCACATGCACTCAAGAGTGCGCACGCACTTTACCCGGGGACACAGGGAAAGTGCGCAGAAACCAAAAATCACTAAACCAAGTCACCAACAAAAAGCAAAAAGTTTCGGGGTGAACCTGCCAGAAGGGCCGGGTCCAACAGCCCGGATATACATTTAATTGCTGATGGGAAAGACATGCCTTGAAATGGGGAATGCTCAATCCCAGTTTTATTATATGCAGATGACACATTTCTCATACTGAGAACGGCAAATGATTTGCAAATCTTGCTGTGTTTATTTCCATCTTTCATGTCTGATTTCAATCTGAAAGTTAGCTTTGGAAAGTCCCTCATGGTAAGCGGCCATAAAATACTAAAACTAAGCTTTATCTGCTGAGGGGAGTTCCTTTAGCTATGGTCAATGGCTACATTTTAATTAGCTTGGAATCCCTTTTGATTCAGCTTTACATTGGGGGCACCTGCTAAATATCAGAACTCACCAGTTTAAAAGGGCAGCTGAAGCAATCCTTTGATTCTCTGTCAGGTTACGCCATAAGCTGGTTTAAGCACCCAAGGATTGGTCAAAATTGGATCTTGAGTTAATCAACCCAGACTTACAACTGGGATCCTCAAAATCCTGTGGCGCTTCATAGTCAGGTAAACACTGAGACCTTTGCCTCTATTTTGGAATGGAGCTAAAATAAAAGTACAATTTATTTTTTATCAACTGTCATGTTCCTAATTATCAGCCAATGGTGACAAGTTGAAGAAGTTTCTAAAATCTGTATTTATCTTTAAAGGATCAGTATGATTTTGTTGTTTTTATTCAAATTAGTCCTATTACAGAAATATCATTACAAAGTTTGATTAAGGACAGCATAAATCAACAGAGCGTTCCATGAAAGAATCAGTCCCTATCTATCTAAAGAGCCTAACCTACCCTAGAGAAACCCAGGAAGAGTCCCTTCTGGAAACGAACAAAATTCTCGGGGGTTAGTTAAAGTATAGAACTTCACAGAAAGAGTTCTGGAAACCAGCGGTGGCCAGCACAGGCAAGCGCACGGGGGCAGGGGAGGGCGCAGCAGGGGGAAGTCAACGGACGACGCAACAGGTATTATTTATTTATTTAATTATACCTATTCCGTTGTCTGTCAACTTCCCCCCCCCCCGTTCTGCCTCACCCACACACCGCCCTGGCCGCCCACCACGTTTACCTGTGCCGGGCGCAGCAGATGGAAACTCAGCTGAGTTCCCCACAGCTGTAGCAGCAACTGTTAAAATAAGGGCACAGATAGAAGAACGTTCACAGCAGTAGCTCGATCAAATGCAAGAAGAAATCTTCCTGCTCAGAGAGTCAGAGTAAAGGAGGGTAAAATCACCATCTGCAGTAGCTTTCAGTGATAAAGACAGAGGTCGGCATGAGACTTGAGAAAATAATAATGATGATCCTCTCTAGCTAGGAACACTTAATTAATATGAAAATAAGCAAAGAATGTATCGAAGTTTGGTAGGTTTACATCATCTTCGGACAATGGAAACCACTCGTTCAATGGTGTTGTCGCTATCCGTTGCAACTCCTCCTGATTTCCATGGTAAACATTCATGCTGGTTCAGAGTCAAACTAATGTTGCAGTTTTAGATACATGAGAGAAAGTTCTCACAAGAAACTTCATACATAAGCTCTTAGCTGCTACCAATATCCCATTGTGAAGACAAAGGGCTAGTCAAAAGTAAGGCAACAATTGTAATGGCAGTGTTGTGGTCAAGCATACACATTAATATACCCAATTTCAGCCTCATGCATCAACCCAAAATCCAGTCGGTAAAATACAGATTCGGTAATAGCTCCCGGTATTAAGTAAAAAATACCCAATCCCAATGCATCAACCCAAAAGCAGAAATCGCTATTTAAGGAATCCTTAAATAGCGATTCTTTAAATAGGGATTCCTTAAATACCGATTCCTTAAATAGCGATTGCATTTAAGGAATCCCAAAGTGAGATTCCTTAAATGCAATGCATCAAAGTTAAAAAATTAGCGATTTCGCTAATAGGGGGAGCAAATTACCATGAAGATGAACTGCATGGTAATTTGCAACAACTTTGAAAAATGCACTTTTGTGCATTTTTCAAAGTTTCATGTTGCGCACACACATGCCCTTAGAGCATGTGTGTGTGCAACATATGTGCACATATCATTTTCAGGGGTGCAACAGGGTGTCCTTTTGACATCCTGGCACCCTTGAAAGTGCTCCCGCTATTAGCGATTCGGTAATACCGAATCGCTAATACAGACTGGCTTTACATTCATTCCTATGGGCCTCCAAGCCCATAGGAATGAATGGGTAGGTATTCCTTATTACCGATTCGGTATTACCGATTCGGTAATAAGGAATATTAAGGAATCGCTATTTGAATAGCGATTCCTACATGCATAGCCTTTTGCTATTCCTTATTAGCGATTCCTTATTTTTCGCTAATAAGGAATCGCAAATGGCATTGTTGATGCATAGGCCCCTTTGTTCTTTATTATAACAGTCTGTTTATTATAAGCAACAGCAAATTCATTGTCAAAGCAGGGTGAGCAATACAGTGTGATGAAGCAAAATAATGTTATCTTAAAGTCAGCACATTCTTCAGTAGGATGCTGGTTCTAGGCAAAATATTCTAAAGAAACATCTATTTAGATGTTAACAAAAGCCAAAAGAAAATATAATTTGGGCCTAGTTACAGAAGCACATTAAAAAAGATAGCCTACTGCATTTTTCACTTCACAATAATTCTCTTACACGTTATATGGGAGCACATTTTCCCAATGTGTGATTAATTTATGCAGTTTCCTTGCAACGTTTCAAATGTACTGTAAAGTAAAATTCTAATAAGTTGCTGCAAGTCTCGTTTGGTTAATATTTTTTTCCAACACTAGTGAGAGAAATGATTCAGATTTACACAAGCAAATGTATTCTGATGGGCATTTATGCAGCAGGTGTATTGAGGTATATTAATACTGATATAATGCAAAAGATTCAAAACTGTTTTGTTTACAGGTTATTACCAGTACAGCCAAATATATCAGCCATTCTGTGATTGGGCTGAGTTATTCAGAAAACATGATTCGGGTGGCTCCTTTGCTCCCATGGTTGGAAATCTTGCAAACAGCTGAGGCTGGCTTTGTGAGGTTAGTATTTAAGAATATCTTAGACTTAGATAATATGGCTGGATACTATTGCTCACTTATATCAGGCGGGTATTAAGGTTGCTGAGCGTCCTGGGCGTGTTTTCTCACCCGGAGACTTTATTGTTTAATTATTGCTCTAAAGTGCAAAGCGATCAGGTGCAATCGATGCAGAATTTTTATTAATTTTCTTTACTGGCCACTAATGCGAGGTTGGAACCTTACCTCTTCTAAACTCACAACACCCAGTATAGATTTTATCTAACATGTACTCAGCTAAGCACATTGCACTTTCTAGCAGCGTTCCCTCTATAGGGAACATGGGGGATTATTTATGAGCCCTTGCGTCACTTTTACGCCTCTGGTGTGTCACTTTTTGTGATGCACCGGCGACTTAAAAAATGCTCCACATTGCGTCATATTTACAAAGTGACACATCTAGGTAGATGCGTCACTTTGTAAACCCCTGCACCACATTATACCTGCCCCATGTATAATGTATGCAGGGTGTGCGTCCTGACGCAAGTATGCCTTATAGAAGTGACGCAGCGAAATCTATGTGATTTCACTGAGCCACTTCTAGAATGCAAATGCGTCAATATCTTACGCCTGCCTCATAGCAGGCGTAAGACTGTCGCAGGCACATTGAAATGGGAATTGCCCATGTTAAATGACCCATTGCTGAAGTTGCGTCACTTTTGTGACACACTCCAGTAATGCGTAATTTTTGCGCCTACAGATACGTCAGAAATACTGACGCATCTGTAACTCCTTGCGACATGATGCGTCATACTGTAAATGTGACGCATCCAGCATGTCGCAAGGAGAGCGCAATGAAAAGTGACGCATTGCTGTTTTCACGCAGCAATGCTTCACTTTTCATAAATGAGGCCCATGGTTTTTAACGCTCTTGAAGTAAACTTGTGACAATTATTCAAATCAACTACCTGCTTTATGCTTTTTTGCAGTCAATATACTTCACTTTGCTGCTATTTCTTGCCGCAAATTCTGCATTAAGCTAAGATAAGACAGTATTTGATTGCTGTGATCTACTCACAAAGGTTAGGTTCACCACAAATATGGTACGCAGTAATTAATTATATTAGAAGTGCCTTAATTATTTGGAAAACATATGGAACATTGATTTTTATCTCTCGGATGGACATTTTTGGGATGCATTTTATTTTATTTTATCAGTATTTTTATTTAATAGTTGATGAAGTTTCATGTAGTTGGGAATTTATGAATGGATGCAATTAGCTGTTTTCAGTTATATGTATTTGTTCACAATATGTGTATTTTCTTTGTTTATCTGTGATATTTGTATGACTTATTAGATGAATGAAGGAATTTGGGTGACTAACTGACAACTAGACAAGTTAGTTGCAGATAATGGGATTTCTCAGCTATTTCTTATAAAGGTTAGTTTGCAACTTTAATTTGATATTATTTTACTGCTTGTTCGTGTAAAGACGTAGATGGGATTAGAATAAGCTGTAGGCAATTGATTTTAGGTAGTCTATGCCTTGTAGTTCTTTGTTACTTACCTTATCTTGCTGATATGTTTGTAAAACTTTAGTGTAAGAGTCTGTGCTAGCAATGGTTTAATTGATAAGCCTTGATAAGTAGTAACCGTCTTAAGTATATCTAGAAAAATAATACAGTGTTGGGTGGTGCTTTCATATTACCTAAAAGGAATTATGACAACCTTCAATTGAGCTAGTTGACTTTGCTACCTATTTAACATGCTTTGGCATACATTCCGCCATTATAATTGGAATCTGGCTTGCAGTATGTGTCCAAATCAGTGCAGATGCCGAACCTGGATATTCTCAAAGTAGTTCAGTAGAAGGGGATTAGTTTTGTCTAGTTGGTTTTACAAAATAGAGAGTCAACTAGCACATCAAAATGTCTATTGACTTCGGGGGGCATGAAAGCTAGGGTAAAGAGGTTTTAAATTTGGAATTAAAATTTGCTGTTTCTAGAATATGCTATGCTCAGTGTGGTGACACTAAATGGTGACATTTAGCTGGACTATAGTGAAAATAACAGCTTTCAATGTGTGTATTTAAGACAACTATGGCAATTGCTCATATCATAGCATCCTCAAAGTCAATAACCATATTTGTAGGTAAATGAATGTTAGTTTTTGTTAAATTTTGGTTAATTGTTCACGGTGGGTACTGCTATGTTTGTTGGAAAGTCGGGCAAATAATGAAGGGATATTACTGTTCTTTTATTTGCCATGTGTGGCATACATTTGATAGAAGGGTTGTTGACAGGTTTTGATGGTCCATCCATGTAGCAAATAGGTGATTGGATGAGGGTCAAGATATTTTGAGGCTAGAGCAAAAATAATAATAAATTTCTCATTTTTTAAGTTGTCAAATAAAATAAAATCTTCTTAAGTATCATTGAGCATTGGGTGGAGGAAGTGTCTGTTTCTGTATATGACTTTGGGACAGGGGTTGATATCCTTTCTATTCTACGTTTATGAGAAATAGTGCACTTCAAGTTGGAGACACAGGAAAAATGTAATAGGACGTGGAGATGTGCAAACAACCACTGCTTCTAAACTCCATATCTGGTGACAATTTCAGAAATTGTAGATTTCCTTGATGCCTCTTTCTCACGCTTTATTTTTTGCCATATGAATTGCTCTATACCCGGTACACAATGAAAAACCATTACAAGGTGCAGTTCAGTTATTGGCTCTGGGTACCTTGAGTACTTGGAAAACCCAGAAACCCTATATATACCCATAACTAGAAGGGTCTAGCAGATGTAATAGTATATTTCCTTTGTAAATTGGCTATTGTTACAAGAAGTTACAAACGAAAACGTTGTCTCAAATGGTTGTTTGTTTCCTACTAATTTTCTAACCCTGTAATTGTAAAGCTCAAACTAATCACCCCTAAGGGTCTCAAGGTGCTGGGGGCCATCAGGGAGATAAAGTAAGCTATTGCCCCGAATTACAGAGTGCTGGACTGAGCTTCCACCAACAATCAAACCGTGAGTCCTGTGCTCCAGAGCCAGCTGCCCTGGCCCCTGTGCCACACCACTCCTATATTGCTTTATTTCAACACTTGGGGTCAGATGTATATAGACTTCACTTTGTGATTTCCTAAAAGCAGATTTTTGCCATTCGCTATTAGGAAACGCAAAACAGCTATGCACAACAGTGTGTATTATACTGTTTGAGATTCCCAGTGGGTCGCAATTGACCTACCTCAATAATATTTATGAGGTATGTCGCATTTTGCGACCCATTTGGAATCGCTAAAAAAACAGGGATGGTGGCCTGCTGGGACCAGCAGACCACCATGTCGGTGATTGCGTTTAAATAAAGCAGCATTTGTTTTTAAATGCAGCCTGTTTTCCTTAACCCCTTTGCTGCTAGGTCTTTACCCCTCTGTGTTAAGCCTTTTTTTGGCTATTTGGAGAAGTTCACGCTCAGGCCCCGTAAACTTTTGTCCACATAAGGTATTTATGCCAAATTACCGACCTGTTCCTCCAACATCCTGAGGATTCTAAAGGTACCCAAGTTTTGTTGATTCCCCTGGAGGGAAGTGAGAAATTAGACAAAGTACAGCTACATTTTGTTTTTGGGGGGAAATGGGGAAGAAAGTGCTGTTGAAGAAAGTGCCTTGTATTTTCCCTGCAAGTGGTTTCAACAAAGGTTTTTTTTTTTTTTTTTTATATATTTTTATTGAGCAGAGCTTGGGAATACATAAATTCATAATTATGTATAAAAAATGAGAAAGTTGAGAATCCAGTAATACAAAATCAATTTGATAGCTTGGATTTTCAGAATAAAACTTCAAGTATAAGAAAGATTAGTATTCAAAGATGTTCAAAGACAACAACCAGTATCATCTCCATCATCCAATATTGAACTGATACAGATCATTTAGTATAAAATACAATAATCAATATGGTTACATGTGTAGATAAAAAAAGCCACAATATAAAGTGCAAGATATTTCAAAAATACAATACGAATCATCTAAAATATAAAAAAATTACAAAAATAAAAATAAAAAAAATAAAAATAAAAAATTGTAATTTCTTCCTGGTTTTTTCCGAAGTAAGATAAACAGTAAACTTACAGAAATTCCTAAAATACAAGAAAAGTGCAACTGTATAAAGTGCAAGTACCACTGACGGACCATTAAAATACACAGTCCCTCTACAACTTTTTCTAAAGTGCAATAACCAATAGACTTACCGATGTTCCTGAAAAATATTCATAAAGTGCAATAGTATAAAGTGCAAGTGCTCCTACAGTACAATATAATATCACTACAGTATCAAAATAAAAAGAAATGAATACTAGCATCCGGCCTTCAATTTTTCTAGCTCAGTAAAAAACTTCCAATTTTTTTCAAACTTCCTAGATGCCCCAACCCGTCTGGCATAAGCTTTTTCAAATTCCCGGGTCCTTTTCATTTTGTTAAACCATTTCAAGTGCGAGGGGGCTTCACTTGATTTCCAATTCTGGAGAATTAATGAGTGAGCTAAAGTACAAGAAATAAATAGAAACGTTTTCTCTGCCTCGGATAAGATTGATCCATCTAGGCAGATTCCGAATAACGCGGCCTCTGCCTTGAATAGAGCATGCTTACCGATTGATGATTCAATATCAGAGAAAATTTCATCCCGGAAAGGTCTCAACCGGGGACACCCAAAAAAAATATGGTGCCACCCACCTTCCCCATCTGTCTGGCAACGAAAACACTTGTTCTCAACTCCTGGAAATCTTTTTACCAAGGCGGCCGGAGTTAAATAGGCAAGCCATCGCGAAAGGAAGGCCATTCTTTTGAAATTCGCCGCACGCAGAGATTTATTTCCTAGATGGCATAACGTCTCCCAGTCTTTCTGGGAAAGGGTACACCCGGTCTCGTGATCTATTTTAACTAAATGACTCGCTAGTATGGACATTTGGCCCTGTTTGTTTATTAGCCGGTACCAATTCCCAACCCCGCTCACTCTAGCCCCATATAAAGCTACCATCAAATGATCGGGGGTGTCCAAAACTCCATTCATTTTTTAAAAAAAATGTACGAAAAAGGGGGCTTTCGACGACTTTCAGCCCGGGCCATTACCTCTTGCCAGGATATCATCCGGTTCTGAATTATAAAATGTCTTAACTCGACTAATCCACAACTTTCCCAATTTCTGGTATAACAAGATCGAAGTTGAAGACCACAGCTGGAAATTTCTCTCAAATTTAAATATTGGAAACCAAGGGAACCCGTTTTTTTAAAAAGTGATAAGAGTCTATAAGTCACATCCTTCAAGGTCTTATACCTGTTTTTTTTAGGAAGCTTGGAAGTTTTTAAAAATACTGGAGTTTGCGAATCACTTTCTTGAATCATTTTATCTAAAAAAAAGCTATCTTTAATACGTTTAGATCCTATAAGTCTCGAAATTAGATCTATAAACGCTGCCTCATAGTACGTTCTTAAATGAGGCAGAGCTAAGCCCCCTTGTGCAGTAGATAGTTGAACCGCTGTCATTTTAACCCTTGGTATTTTCTTTCCCCAAATAAATTCTGTAAATAAACTTTCTATTTCTTTAAAAAAGGACATATTCACCCTAATTGGAACATTAGTAAAAAGAAATATAAGTAGCGGGAGTATAGACATTTTTATTAACGAAACTCTTCCTACTATCGATAAAGAAAATAAATGCCATTGTTCCAAGAGCTTTCTCCGAGATATCTAATTGGATCCGGTTTAATTTCTTGCCTCCTCAAGCAATATGGAAGAGAACTTAAATCTACATTGAGGGCGAGAACTGCTGTTTTATTAGCATTTACCACCAATAACCTCAAACCTTTTAAATTCCCTTAAAGCCAATTCAAGATTATCTTTATTTGGGGTTAAGTATAAAATGACATCGTCTGCAAAGAGCTTGATCTTAGCCATCGCTGAAATTGGCGGTTTAATCTCCATGTTGTTACGTATTTTAATTGCAAGTGGTTCAATAAAGAAAGTAAAAAGCAAGGGTGAAATCGGGCAACCCTGCCTAGTCCCGCGATTTATGTTAATGGTCCCGGCTTGTTTTGAATTAATAACAACCTGGGCCGTATCTCCCTGGTATATATTGCGAAGCATATTAACCACCTGGACCGGGAAATCAAATCGCTCAAGAATAAAAAACAAGGTTCTCCAGTTCACAAGGTCAAATGCTTTCTCTGCATCGACCATAACGATGCAGGCCGGAGTTGAATTCATATTAAAAAAGTCCAAAGCCTGTATTAGAAACTGGGTATTTGCCGACATTAATCTACCCGCTATAAACCCGGACTGATCACTACCAATAGTCTCTTGAGCTACAGATAAAAAACACTCAGCCCAGACTTTCATAAGTATTTTATAGTCCGAATTTAAGAGGCTAATAGGCCTATATGAATTAACGTCGGCCGGATTTTTATCTTTTTTAACAAAAGATATAATAATAGATTCCTTAAAGCTTGTTGGGACTAGACCACCTCCTTTTACATAACTAATTAATTTTTTCAAGGGAGTAATTAGCTCCCTTAAAAAAACCTTATAGAATTCAATAGGAAATCCGTCCTGTCCACATGCTTTAGCCCCCGCTGTTACTTTAATAGCTGCTGAAATCTCATCTGATTTCACATCTAATCCAACTAAGCCCTTCCTATTTTCTGATAATTTAGGAATGTCCATATTTAAAAAATACTCCTCGATCTTCTCCTCATCCACCTGACATTCAGTAGAGTAGAGTCGGCGAAAGTGATCCAGGAATATCTGGGGAATCTCACTACTATTGACTACATCCAGACCCGTCAAGGGATCGGACATTTTTAATATTATGGCAGCTTCTTGTTTTTTTCTAGTTGAGTTAGCCAGGAATTTACCTATTAGCTGGTTTTCCTCATACACCCTTTGTTGGAACATTTGCGAGCTGCAGATCTCCTCAAGAATAAAAAAAATCCCTCAGTGCAATTCTTGCAAGTTCTAGATGGTTAGGAAGCAACTGAAGTTGAAGAGCATATTCCTTTTCCACCTCTAGTTATAATTCAGCTATTTTTAACCTCCAGGTTTTTTCTTAAGTGGCCGTAAAAGCAATTATTTGACCGCGGGCAGCTGCTTTGAACCCACCCCAAACTGCAAAGGGCTCTGTAGTATTCTCATTAAGATCAAAGTATTCAAGTATCCACTTTTTGAATTCCTTGACCCAATCCTGATCCTGTAAGAGGAGACGGTCCAGCTGCCACCTGGGCTGCTCACTACAGTCACTGCAGAGTACCACTTCCAAGCTAACATACGCATGGTCGGAAAAAGGATTACACCCAATATCTGCCTTAAGAATTTGAAGAGATCTAGACATAAGAAAAAAGTCAATCTGCGATGCTGTTCGGAAGCGGTGCGAGTAACAAGTAAAGTATTCTTTATCAAGATTCATTTCCCGCCATGGGTCTATCAATTGATACTCTGTTCTAATAGCTTCAATTATCTTTTTGGTATTAGGTTTCAATTGCTTCTTATTTTTATTAGAAGTATCTTTTCTCAGATCCTGTATAAAATTGAAATCCCCACCAAAAATAAACTGCCCAGGAGCCCCTAGCATAAACTCATTTATCTTAACCAAGACTGAGATATCATCAGAGACAGGACCATAGTAGTTTATAAAATTTATAATTTTACCTTGCAGCCTGACTACTACCCAAATCCATCTGCCATTTACATCCCTATATGTTTGCAAAAATTCCCAAGGAATTTGTTTAGAAAAGTAAATAGCAACTCCTCTCATAGCAGAGCCTGCAGATGCAAAAAAAACCTTAGAGAAAACCCCAGGGACAAATAATTTAGGAAAATTAGACTTTAAATGTGTCACCTGGAAAAATAAAACCTGAGGGTTAAACGATGTCAACCATTTTATCAAAGCGCCATACTTTTTTTTGTTCAAGATTCCGTTTATATTCACTGATAGAATCTTACATTTACTGGTTCCCATTATTACATTTTTCTGTCAGCATTTTCAATAATACATTCTCAATATTTCCTGCTCTTACTCTTTTTTTATTTTTATCCCTGCAGTGAACCCTAAGTCCCTCCCACCCTACCGCCTTAAAAAACCCACTTCCTACCCTGAAATGTCCCTTCTAACCACGCTGCCCACATTTCACCCCACCCAACTACCCTCATGGGTGTCATGAAATTACACCCTTGGTGACCCTGCCAACCAGGAGGCTCCTCTCCCAAAAAACATTTCAAAGCCCTCTCCATTTCCCCCCTTTTCTTTTCTTCTTCTCTCCCTCTTCCTTCCCTTCCTTTTTCCTCCCTATCCAGCCCAGTTGGTATCTTCTTAAGGAAGGGGACCCTTCAAAAAATTCTTCTTTTTCCCTCTTCCTTTTTTCCTTCCTTTCCCCCTTTTCTTTTTTTTCCCTTTTTTTTTTCTCCCTTCTTCCCTTCTTATCTTCCTCTCCCCCTATGTTCGATCGCCAGACCCCGCTGAAATTTCTTTTAACAGAGCCTGAGCCTCTTCAAGGTGTGAGAACATAAAGAACTTTCCCTTGACTAGGACTCTGAGTTTTGACTACTGTGCAATTGAAGCTTGCGCACCATGGACTTTAAACAAATGCAACATTTTCACAAATTCTTTTCTCCTGAGTGCGGCAACAGCAGTCATATCTGAAAATATACGACACTTATGGGTTTCATTCACAGAAAATTGTCTCTGCTGAATGGCCTTTGATAAAACCCTTTCCTTAATTCGGAAATCTGCAAAGTTCAGCAAGATGGTTCTCGGTATCGTGGAACTAGGAAAGGGTCACGCTGGGACTCGATGGGCTCTTGTAATCGTAAGGTCCCCTTCAAACTCGGGAAGGACATGTTGTTTAATGAATGAATTTACCCATGGGATGGGTTGAGAGTCTTCAACCCCCTCAGGAACTCCAACGATCCGGAGGTCAGACCTCCGTGAATGGCTTTCGAGCTCCTCCAACTTATTCTCGAGGTAGTTCTTCCTTTTGACTACTTCCTTTACCTCTCCCATGGCCATAGTGATCTGATCTTCCAATACCGATATTCTAGTTTCTGCTTCCAGTAGTTTAGCAGGAAACCCCGACATCACTCCTTCAATCTTCCCAAGTCCCTGATGTAGAGCAGCGATTTCCGTGTGTTGCATTTTTTTCATTTCACGAATCTCTTCCAAGATTAAATTCAGCATTTCTTTAATATCTAACTGAAGAACCCCCCCGGTCTCTGCATCCAAACCATAATTGCTTAGCTGGCCACCAGGTCCAATGCTTGTGGCTTCAGCCCTTTCATCAAACAGAGCCGGTTCAACTTCTGGCGGTAGTTGCCCCTGAGATCTCAACTGAGATTGAAGTTGAGATAGGAATTGAGGTTGGAATTGAGCCCGGGAGGAACTTAACATTTGCGCAGTTTTTCCCGCTGAATTCATGGGACTTGAAGATGTTGATGATGTTGAGGGAACTACCAATGTTTGTACTTGCTGTGGATCACAGACTCCCATAGGCTCAATTTCTAAATTTTGTTGAATTACAGTTACGTTCTGATCCCAGGGAGTCGGCTCTTCATGTGGTCCTATTAAACCCGGTCCTAACTCCAGTAACAGAGCACCTAGTGGTTTGGGGACCATAGTCGCAGTTGGTGAGAGAGATTGTGACATTTGTAGAGTAGATTTCTTTAAAAACAAAGGAAAATCCCTCACTTCTTTTCCACTATGTTTTATACCGTCCTGTATCAGGCTGCCTTGCAAAGACAAAACCTCGACAGCCTCAATCTGTTCCAAGGTAACAGATACCTGTTCAGGCATCAATTCGGACAACCCCTCAAATTGAGGGGAGGGGTTAATGGAAGCTTCCTCTTCCGAGGTCTCGAGGGAAGTGTTGATATCTGGGGGACCAGAGTTATTTCCCCTTTCTCTCTCCTTGTTGGTCGAAGGTACCACTTTTTTTAACCGAGCCTGACGTGTTTTAATTTTTATTAGGCGAGCTGCCGCCACAGCCTCTGCCTTGCTAGATTTATATGCCATGCCTGAATCTTCCTGGGGTTTGCCCATTGTTGCTTTCCGTCTTTTCATCTCTTTTTTTCTCTCTCTCTTTCCTCTTTTTCCTGTCCTCCCCCTCGCTCTACTTACTGCCACTCCCCATTCAGCCTCTCTTAATCAAATGTAATGAAAAAAAAGGGGTCTCCTTGGCGTTTTTTTTTAAAAAACGGGCTCATATAGTCTTAATCCGTCCTCGTCGTCTATTCTGCTTCTGGAATTGAGCATTCCATTAAATCTCACCACCCAGTTTATTACAGTGATCAGGCAGCTCGGGCCATAGACAGGGGGAAATCACGGAGAGTCAGCAATGAGGCAATCGATGGGGAAGAGAGAGAGGAAGAAAACAATGTTCCAGCAAGCTAATGTCCACCTCACCTCAGCCTCCGCCTCACCTCCACATCATCACTAGGGCTACGGAATGCATCCGTTATTAATTATTCCGAAATTTCCCCCAGGGATTTCACGCGGCATCGGCGCTCCAAAGCTCCGAAGCAAACACACCTCGCCGCCTGACTTTCCAGCTTACGATTACGGAGATCGACTTTCACCACCCTCCGTTGCCTCCGTCGCTGCACCACTACTGCATCCCGGTCACCAGAGCGCAGCCTCAAAAGAAAAACGCCCGCAATCACCGACTTCAAGCACCCCTGAGCACGAAACTCGGAGCGCGACCTTCACCTTCGCCAAGACGCCGGCCAGGTACGAACCACCATTACAGGGGGTGGGGCCGCAGGTCACCTATGGCTATCCGGAGGCGTGGTTCTCCGTAGCCATTCCAACAAAGGGTTTGTGATGATAAAATCACCATCTTCCCATCAGGCAGGAACAGGCAGACTTTTGATGAAAAAAAAATAATTTCTACACAGTTTTGGCATTTTACTCTGATTTTTTTTCTCCTATTTTTTGTGCTTTCAACCTCGTTTCAGTTACTGGTTGAAATGGGTGTGAAACCATTAATGGATGCCAGAAGACTATACATTTCTGAAAAGTAGACACAAGTTTGAATTCAGTAAGGGGTCATTTGTGTAGATCCTTTAAGGTTTTCCTATAGAAACTAACAGTTGAAATAAAGAAAATATTGAAATTGAGTTGAAAAAAACAGCCATTTGGGCCTACGTTTTCACCTCTAACTTCTTCTAAGTATGGCAGATCTTTTAAAGCAATATACGGTTTCATCTGTTGGATCCTTCTATTGTGGGGATATATAGGACTTGTAGGTTCACCAAGAGCCCGAGGTACCCAGAGCCAAACACTGAGCTGTGCATTGCAGTGATTTCTCATTGTGCACTTGGTATACAGCAATTAATTTGGCAAAATATAAAGAGCGCAAAAAATTGGCTTCAAGGAAACCTATATATTTCCAAAATGGGAACAAAATATGGAGTTTGGAAGCAGTGGTTATTTGCACATCTCTGAATTTATGAATACCCATACTAGCATGTGAAGTCGAGGACATTTTTCAAAATGACTTACACATTGTCTTACATTTGGAAGGCAGAAATACATAGAAACAATGGGTAATAACACTTGCTCTACTGTTTTGTATTTCCCTAAGTCTCTCAATAAAAATGGTACCTCACTTGTGTGTTGTGTGGGTAGGCCAAGTGCCCGTGACAGGAAACGGCCCAAAATAAATGAGGAAACATCCAGTTTTTCCAGTAAAAACTGACCCATTTTTTTGCAATGAATCTAGCTAAGGATTTCGGACCCTAGCTCAGCCGGCACCTAGGGAAACCTAGCCAGCCTGTATATTTGATAAAACTAGACACCCAGGGGAATCAAGGTTGGAGTTACTTGTGTGTCTATCACCAGTTTCTGTTACCCAAAATCCTTTACAAACTTCAAACTTTGTTAAAAAAACAAAAACATTTTCTTTACATTTCTGTGATGGACAGTTCTGGAATCTGTGGGAAGACAGAAAATCCCACCCATCCAGCATTTCCTTAAGTCTCTTGATTAAAATGGTACCTCACTTGTGTGGGTAGGCCTAGTGCCAGTGACAGGAAACAGCTCAAAATGCAATGTGGACACATGACATTTTTCCAGTGAAAACTGACACATTTTTCGCAATGTGCCTAACTGTGGATTTTGGACCTCAGCTCAGCTGGCACTTCGGTAATACTAGCAAACTTGTACATGTTTGAAAACTAGATAAACAGGGGAATCCAGGATGGGGTCACTTGTGGGGCTCGCACCAGGTTCCGTTACCCAGAATCTCTTGAAAAGATCAAACTTTGTCAAAAAAACACATTTTCCTCACATTTCTGTGATGGACAGTTCTCGAATCAGTGGGGAGCCACAAACTTCTACCCACCCAGCATTCCTCTAAGTCTACCAATAAAAATGGTACGTGACTTATGTTTACAGGCCTAGTGCCAGTGACAGGAAACAGCCCAAAATGCAATGTGCACACATCACGTTTTTCCAGTGAAAACCTACCCTTTTTTCACAATGTGCCTAGCCATGGATTTGGGGCCCTAGCTCAGCTGGCACCTCGGGAAACCTAGCAAACTGGCACATTTTTTAAAGCTAGACAACAAGGGGAATCCAGGATGGGGTGACTTGTGTGGCAAACGTCAAAATTTGTAAAAATAAAATAAAATGTCCTCAAATTTCTGTGATGAAAAGTTCTGGAATCTGCGGGGAGCGACAAACTTCCACCCAACCTCCCAGTATTCCTCTAAGTCTACCAATAAAAATGGTACCTCACTTGTATGGGTAGACCTAGTGCCCCGGCAGGATGTGGCCAAAAACATACAGTGGAAACTTCAAAATTATCGATCATAAAAAAGAATCGATTTTGCGAGGAAGTCACCTGTGTTTTTGGTCCCGGTCTCAGCGGGCATCTAGGGAAACCTGCCAAACCCAGACATTTCTGAAATTGGGACACCCTGGGGAGTCCAGGAAGGTGTGGCTTGGGTGGATCTCCCAAAGATTTCCTACCCAGAATCCCCTCCAAACCTCAAATTTGGCTAAAGCAAACACATTTTCCTCACATTGCTGAGTGGGAACGTTGTGGGATCACAGGGCCCACACTAATTTCCTACCACCCAGTATTCCCCAGGTCTGCCAAACAAAATAGTACCTCATTGTTGTGGGTGGGCCATGGGGCCTGCTACAGGGAAGGACTCAAAATGCATTGTGGAGACATCAAAATTATCTATCACAAAATGACCTAGTTTTTCAAGGGGGGCACCAGCATTTTTGGTCCCGTATTTGGCGCCCATCTAGGCAAACCTACCAACCCTAGACATTTCTGAAAACTAGACACCCGGGAAGTCCAAGGAGGAGTGGCTTGAATGGACCCACAATCCCCTGCAAACCTCCAATTTAGCTAAAAAATCTAATTTTTCTCACATCTGTGTGGGATCAGCGTGCAATCACAAATTGCCTACCCCTCCCAGTGTTCCCCTCTGTTTCCCAATAAAAATGATACATCCCTTGTGTGGATGCCCAAAGCAGCGTCAGCCTAAAAACGTATAAAATGAAAAACTGAGTAAGAACCAAATCATGTGCATAAGGGCAGTTTTTTTAACACGTTTTTAGGCTGACTCTGCTTTGGACACCCACGCTGGTGAGGTATAATTTTTATCAGGAGATCGAGGGGAACACTGGGTGGTAGGACATTTCTGCTGATGCAGTGATCCTTCAACTTTCTCACACAGACGTGAGGAAAATGTGACTTTTTAGCTAAATTTGAGGTTTGTAGTAGAATCTGCATAAGAAAAAGCTGGGGGATCCATATAAGCGACACAGCCAGCCAAGCGACAGTCCACCCACATTGCTATCCAAGTGCCAGTATACGCACACCACCAGCCAAGCACCATCCAACACACACCGCCAGCCAAGCACCAGTCCACACACACTGCCTGGCAAGAGTTAGTCCATGCACACCACTTCCAAGCACTAGTCCACACGCACTAGCAGACAGGCATAAAGCCACACACACTGCCAGCAAAATTCCAGTACACGCACTGCAGACCAAATGCCAGTACATGGAGACCATCAGCCAAACTCCAGTTCACACACGCAGAAACCTCCCCTGGTATTGAGTGGTTTTCTGCCCCCCCTTGGGGGTAGATTAACCTAAACATATCACTGATCTTCCTCCAAGGGGGGCAGAAATGGCTAAAACGTATGCATAAAAAAATGGGGGCGGCCCTTGGTTATGGGGTAGCTCCCTGACATGGACAAAAATATATCCCTGGTGCCTGGTGGGCTTCCTGCCCTCTCCCGGGGGATACATCTGGTGTAATAACCACCATATCTCCCCGGGGGAGGCAGAAAGACTGTGCCAATTTTTTTCGGGGTTGGGGGCATCGGCATGCTCATTTTGGGCAGCCCCACCCCTAGAAATTGTAAAAATAGTCCTTGGTGTCTAGTGAGCTTTCTACCACGCCAGGGGGCAAAAAGACTCTGCCCATTCTGGGCACCCCCCACCCCTGCACAAGGAAAAAAATAGTTCCTGGTGCCTAGTGGGCTTTCTGCCCACCTGGGGGAGCAGATCAGGGGCTATTGCCGCAATAAGCTCCAGAGGGGGCAGAAAAACTGTGCCCATTTTTTATGATGGGGGCATTGGCATGCCCATTCTGAACAGACCCCAGTCCTACACTAAGAAAAGAAAATAGTCCCTAGTACTTTCTAACCTCTCAGGGGGCAAATCTGGGGCTATTGCTCCCCTATGCCTATGGGGGGCAGAAAGACTGTGACTATTTTTTAGGGGATGGGGCATTGGCATGTCCATTTGGAGGCAGCTCCCACCCCTCTTTAATTGAAAAAAAAGAAAAGATCCACGTTGTCTAGTAGGGATTCTGCTCCCCTTGGGGGGCAGATAGCATGTAATAACCCCTTCTGTCCCTTAGGGGGCACAAAGACTGTCCCTTTTGTGTTTGGGGTGGAGGCCCCTCTCTTATTAAAAAACACTAATTACTAGTGGCTGGTGGGCTTTCAGACACCCAGGTAATAACACCCATCTTCCTCCCAGAGGGGAAGAAAGACTGTCCTTTTTTTGGGGGGGGGATAGGGGCATTGGCCGGCCCACTTCGGGTAGCCCCACCCCTATGTTTACAAAATAAAATAATCCCTGGTGTCTAGTAGGCTTTCTGTCCCCCTTGGGGGCCAGACCTGAGGTCATAATCCAGGAGAGTGGGGGGCAGAAAGACTGAAAATGCCCAAATAAATTTGGGTGAAGCAGAGGGCCTTGCCCAAGGGGTCACTCCCCCCTCCCTGGTGCCAAGTGGTGGATCCATGCTTGGGGATCACCCTCACGCGGCGATCTCCAAGCAGGGATCCACTAGGGAAGGGTACCATTAGAAAGGGGAGATTCTCCCCTTTCCAATGGTACCATTCCCATCTGCCTATGTGCTTAGCCCCTTCAAGCACATAGGCAGTGAAATTGTAATGAGCTGATCGACTCATTTCACTTTCACTCTCAATATAATGACGTCGGTGCACCATGAGCGTTGATAGTCATTACACTGAAAAAAACACAAATGCCTTGGAAGGTTTGGGAAGCTCTTATCCATCTCCCAAGACTTAAAAAAAATGGAAATCCCTGTTTACAGCAGAGGGATTTGGTGCTCATGTGCAGAGGACGAAATGGTTCCATCCTTGGCACACAAGCACAGTGGTGCATGGAAGTAGTTAAAAGAACTTCCTGCTCTTAAAAAACGTTATTGCATACATTCACAGAGGGGAGGGGGTCCCTTGGAGACTCTGGCGCATTTGGGAATGGGTTACCAACAAATTGATATTTGTGGTAAAAAATGAATTTTTGCAACTGCATTTCGGTCCCAAAACATTCACACATACTACTGCAAGTTGCTATTAGGAAGATACGTACATATGGCCCTTAGTTTTTGGGGAAAACTTTGAGAGATCTGCACAACTGCTTGCTGAATTGAGAATTTAGTCTAGTTTACGGAAAAATATAGCTTTCTAGGACCCATCATAAGTTTCACACCAGTTTCCACAACACAAACTGGAAGGATGTTGAAAGCACATAAGACAGAAAAAATAAGTTATCTCCCAGTAAAAATGCTAAAACTGTGGTAAAGAATTTATTTTTTTGATTCAAGCCTGCCTGTTGCTGAAAGCTGGGAAGATGGTGATTTTAGCACTGCACACCTTGTATTGATGATATCTGCATGTAAAAAACAGACATTTTCTTCTGCAGCACTTTCCCCCCCAAAAAAACTACATTTAGCTATATTTTGGCTAATTTTTCAGTGCCCTTCAGGGAAATCTTCAAACACTAGGTACCTTTAGAATCCCCAAGGATTGCAAGGGATGCAAGTTTCATGTGGATAGCCTATATGGAAAGAAGATATGGAGGCCTCAGCGCAAACTATCCCAAAAAAGCCAAAAAAGGCATAGCACTGAGGAGGAAAAGGGTTAAGATACTGTGCCTAACATAACCACACTTGGACTATCAGATGGCTCCTTTTATTTTTTGGGTTTCAAAGAATCTGCAGACCCTCTGCAGCACTCACAGGAATCATGACACAGAGTTGTGGTAGACTTGAAAAAGTACAAAGATAGGGTTTCCTTTCCAAGGCCTGGGATTCCAAACTTGGAGTTGCGAACCCAGTAATATTTTACAATCTTTTACAAAGTTAAATTTGATAAGAAAACAAAGTCAATGATTCTGTTTGGTCATGGTTTTGCTAGGAACAAGTTAAAACTCAGGACTGCTCTGAAAGTTTCAAAAAGTTCGATATTTTGGGCCTTTTTGGCACCACAGGACCCATATTGATACTGCTCTACCAAGAAGTTGCTTTGGTATGAGTGTCCTTTGCCTTTCAAATGGCGGTGCCTGGAAAACACCTCAATGGGAACGGCAAAAAGGTTTCAGCACGACGTGGATGATGACGTCCATGCCGTGCTGCAACTTTGAGGGAATACAGTGCCCCCCTGAATGTATCCCTGTAGCGGGGGGACATGAGGACCCTGTAGGGCATCAACCACCAGCTTTTTCATGGCAGAACTTGTAATATGCTCAGCAGGACTGCACCAGTTCCACTGAGCTTTTATGTACTGCAGCTTGTGCTGCAGCTCAGGAAAAGGGGTGCAGCATAAGCTGCAGTAGAAAAAGGCACTTTCTGCACATCCATGCACCTTGTACCAAGCACCATGTGGTGAATGGCACAAGGTGCATGGATGTGAGGGGCCACTACATGTGTCCCCCAGGCCATTAAACAGTGGGTCACAGGGCTCGAGGACCCTGTTTGGGGCCCCCAAAGTCCTTTTCCGTCTCCCTATTCATAGAGGTGGGAAAATCATGACCATGATATCCTAATCCCTACTGGGGCCTGCACAGACACCACCTCCATTGTAGGGTTAAGAACCCGAACACCTGTCGGGGGTCACAGTCCTACCCCCGACCTCTGCGGTCAGACTGCTGCCCTGGATGGCAGGCGGATCATAATGAAGGGCCATAGTTACTTTTTGAAGTGTGCATTGATTTTTCATTTTTTTTTCTCCAATTTGTCTTCTTTTGTATATCTTTTTCTTTAATCATCCTCCTTATCCCCACCTATGGCAGAGGGAGGCAGCGTGGACATGCCTTCCATGATCCTGTGGGGCTGACGGAGACATAAGGGTGAAATATCTCACAACATTATTAGCAAGATGGAGGTTGAAGCATTGATTTTTTTTAGGATCAACACCACCTTCCTATCATGCTGGCAATGGGTAGCAGGTCCACAAAGGTATACAAGCTAGTAGAACTCAAGGTACAAGAGGGGAGAATGCAGTGAAATAAGTGCAACCACACTGAGTTATTTCGTGCACAGTGGCAGGTGAGACATTGCTGGGCTCATATTATTGGCCAGGATTATGACCGCCCAATTTTTGACCCAAGGGGTGTCCCTTTGGAACTCCCGTACAAGGTCTAGGGGGTCAGAGTATCACTATCCTGGCCCTGTATGTTTTTTGTTGTTCAGGTCTCAGGAAATGAGTCCCAAGTCCTAAACTGGCTGCCACAACAATTTCCAATCACAATGCGAGGTCCCTCGGGTGTCCCATTGGACCAACCAATCAATTATTAATATGTTTTCCCTGCCAGAGTCCCACAGCACAAGATACCTAAACATTTTGAACCATTATTTCTCTAAAACCTTGAACAAAATGACACTAAATGACTAAATCACAAAAATGCTTCCTGGATAAATAAATAACTTTCAGGCAAAATAGGTGTCATTCTGTTCAGCAATTTCTTCTGTATTATTGTTAAATTTTTCCAATGGGAAATGCAAGGAGAAAAAAATTGTTTTAGGACCCCCCACCTTATGTCAGCCCCACTTGATGAATCACCGTGAAACTTTCCAGGGAGGGACTAAGGTGAATGAACATTTTTTGGGAACGTTTTGTGAAGATTTCTCATGTCAAACGGCATCAAAGTTAAGCATGCTTTTTTTATTTTGTGTGAATCTTTTCAGCTTTTTTCAGGAATTAGCATTTAAATTACAGTGATATCTGGACTATTGGTGTTCAGAAATGCTCTGCTTGATCACTTTAAAGGGAACTAGTGAATCTTGATTGCTCGGTCACAACCTAAACTATATGTTGTGGTAGCCATCACAGGACTCAGTGAAACAGTCCCTGTATCCTTAAAAATAATTAAAAATATATAAGGGACCAGGGTAAACACACTCTCAGCCCAAAAGGACTTATGGGGGTGGGGTCCTAGATAGAGCCCACCTTGATTGGATTGCCACAACATGGACATTACAGGACTCTGGGACTCTGGCATATGGTCTCCATTGAAATGCATTGTAGTGAAAGCCTGTTTTTGAATACAGAAAAAGGAGCACATATAAATAGGGATAACAGATTTTAGTCATAATATAAATCATTTGTTGATGGTACCATATTAAGAATTTGCGGTATATTCTAAGATGATTTTACCCTGTGCAAAATGCTGATCCTCTGCCTGTATTTGATGTACTATGTTGGGGAGAAAGCTGGTGTCTCTCATGATTCTCATGCAGGTTATGAAAGGTGCTCCTGAGCGTAATATAAGGGCATATATAGGGAATATAAGGGCATATTTTCTACCTGTATTTATTAGCCATTTGAGAATACAGTCCTACATACTAAATAAATACCTGCCTCCAACAGCACCCTAACCTGTCATTTATTTCCCACTGTTTTACTGCAGCCTCCCACACCGTTCTAATGAACAACTAGAACCCTGATGTTCTTATTTATGACAAATCTGTGGCACATCTGAAGCCATCTAGATTGAATCAAAGTTGTAAAACATTTTCTTTTGATCAACATTCTGTATTTATTTAAAAAATGTGGAAAAGCAAAATGCCAAATGTCATACCACAGTCTGCCTGTGCTGGATGTTCCTGGCGTGTATTTCTTGCATGACCCATTGTAGTTGTCCATGTGCTCCATATGTAAGCCTAACGATTCACATTGTATGCCTAATTTTCTTTTGCACATGTTACTATATAAACATGCTTGCCTTTGTGCCGCATAGTACTTTCACAAGGAACCTGAATATGTTTTCTGGTTCTGTTTTTTTCCTGGAATTTAGTCTGCACACCGCAGACAAGGTCAAACCACCGCAGACAAGGTCAAACCACAATTATCCTTGTTATTCTTTCTGGCCAGGCACTAGAACCTAGACATAACACAAGAATGCAACTGTTGTTTATGTGCTCACATGTCTTGCCATATACATGAGCACAAGAAACAAAATTACATGCAATGAGGGAGAGTTCTGAGACAAAATCACGGCGTTTTCTAAGATGTAGAACGTCCATCTGTGTATACTGAGGTAACCGGGTCTGCCAGTATTCCTAGATATCTTTCATATATAATCATTTAGCTTTAGTAGCAGGGGAGGGGGGTTTAGGTTACTCTGTCCTATAAAATGGCAGGGCTTTTCATGGTATATGTACTATTAACCATGCTAACAGTATTCTTATTTTGCATTTGTTTTCTAATTATGCCACGTATACTGCATCTCAGAGTACAATAGTTAAAAAAAATATTTTAAACTTCCTTTATGTCCCCTGCTTATCTTATTGTGGACAAGTATGAGTGAGAGAGCCAAAGGGTGTATCCTGTTACCGCAATCCCTGAGAGGGTCAGAAGTGTTGTGTTTTGGGATGCCAATTCACTTTAGCTTGGTAAGGTTAGGAAGGCACGTGAGGCACTATAGCAAGTCGGACTCAGATTCATGGACACTGAGGTGGTATGGTGAGTCAGTCCCTGCATACTGATGTTCTATGGTTCCAAGCATAGTTATGTCCCAGAGCAGAATCTCAGCACCATGGTGCAGCCAAGGTTTGGTCTGGTACTTACTTGTGGAAACCCTGAGTAGTGCTTGTGCTTGAGATTTCCGTGGTGTGAGGGATTTGTCCCCCCCAGTTATTAGGCAGCACCTAGTTCTTTTAGTTTTTTGAGCTTGAATATTAAAAGGTTTTCACCCAGATTGTGCTACACATTAAATCCCTTTACAGTTAGCTATGACTCAACCCGTAGCTATTCCTGGTAATTGCCACCCAACACTAACTCAGCATTTAATGCAACACGTAGTGCCTATTGACGGAGCTGCCTGATTATTGTAATCAAAGCGAACACAGCATTCTGCTTTGGAGTATTTATTCTTGGGTCACTTTACCAGCTATCGACGCTAATGCTGATATGTTTCATGAATACACCCAAACACCTGTTCCTTACGTCTATCGGCCTTGTGCACTTACTGAACTTCCTCTTACCATCCGGGAGCACCAGACTTGGTTTAATGGTGCCCTTTTCCGTGTGCTTGGCACTGCTTGAATAGGCCTCTTAAGTATTGAGGGGGCCACCCCGTATCCAAAATTGGCTAATATAAATCTAGTACAGACTCACACTTTATATAATGTTTTTGTCTTTTACAGAAGCATGGCCCAATTTATTGCACATGCCTTGCTAGCTGGACCAGATAGTGTTGGCCTGCAAGGACATCCTTAGGTGCCTGCAGCTCATGTTATCAGTCCTGTAATTGTTCATTCCGTTATGAGAAAACAATCCACAAACGGTGAAGAAATAACCTTTTGGATTGCCCAAAAAAAAGAACAACTTGAAGGTGATTCCCCTTATGGGACCACAAGACTAGCACAGGATTTTAACTATGTGCTTATCCAATGGTTTGGTTCCCCCTCTAGTGGACTGGGGAACTATTTTTGCCACTGTTTACACTCTTTGTCATGGCACTCCCTCAATGGCCGTTCTACTGAATGTCTGCTGGTAGTTCTCTGTGCCCACCCCTCATATACCATCTAGATTGAATCAAAGTTGTAAAACATTTTCTTTTGATCAACATTCTGTATTTATTTAAAAAATGTGGAAAAGCAAAATGCCAAATGTCATACCACAGTCTGCCTGTGCTGGATGTTCCTGGCGTGTATTTCTTGCATGACCCATTGTAGTTGTCCATGTGCTCCATATGTAAGCCTAACGATTCACATTGTATGCCTAATTTTCTTTTGCACATGTTACTATATAAACATGCTTGCCTTTGTGCCGCATAGTACTTTCACAAGGAACCTGAATATGTTTTCTGGTTCTGTTTTTTTCCTGGAATTTAGTCTGCACACCGCAGACAAGGTCAAACCACCGCAGACAAGGTCAAACCACAATTATCCTTGTTATTCTTTCTGGCCAGGCACTAGCACCTAGACATAACACAAGAATGCAACTGTTGGTTATGTGCTCACATGTCTTGCCATATACATGAGCACAAGAAACAAAATTACATGCAATGAGGGAGAGTTCTGAGACAAAATCACGGCGTTTTCTAAGATGTAGAACGTCCATCTGTGTATACTGAGGTAACCGGGTCTGCCAGTATTCCTAGATATCTTTCATATATAATCATTTAGCTTTAGTAGCAGGGGAGGAGGGTTTAGGTTACTCTGTCCTATAAAATGGCAGGGCTTTTCATGGTATATGTACTATTAACCATGCTAACAGTATTCTTATTTTGCATTTGTTTTCTAATTATGCCACGTATACTGCATCTCAGAGTACAATAGTTAAAAAAAATATTTTAAACTTCCTTTATGTCCCCTGCTTATCTTATTGTGGACAAGTATGAGTGAGAGAGCCAAAGGGTGTATCCTGTTACCGCAATCCCTGAGAGGGTCAGAAGTGTTGTGTTTTGGGATGCCAATTCACTTTAGCTTGGTAAGGTTAGGAAGGCACGTGAGGCACTATAGCAAGTCGGACTCAGATTCATGGACACTGAGGTGGTATGGTGAGTCAGTCCCTGCATACTGATGTTCTATGGTTCCAAGCATAGTTATGTCCCAGAGCAGAATCTCAGCACCATGGTGCAGCCAAGGTTTGGTCTGGTACTTACTTGTGGAAACCCTGAGTAGTGCTTGTGCTTGAGATTTCCGTGGTGTGAGGGATTTGTCCCCCCCAGTTATTAGGCAGCACCTAGTTCTTTTAGTTTTTTGAGCTTGAATATTAAAAGGTTTTCACCCAGATTGTGCTACACATTAAATCCCTTTACAGTTAGCTATGACTCAACCCGTAGCTATTCCTGGTAATTGCCACCCAACACTAACTCAGCATTTAATGCAACACGTAGTGCCTATTGACGGAGCTGCCTGATTATTGTAATCAAAGCGAACACAGCATTCTGCTTTGGAGTATTTATTCTTGGGTCACTTTACCAGCTATCGGCGCTAATGCTGATATGTTTCATGAATACACCCAAACACCTGTTCCTTACGTCTATCGGCCTTGTGCACTTACTGAACTTCCTCTTACCATCCGGGAGCACCAGACTTGGTTTAATGGTGCCCTTTTCCGTGTGCTTGGCACTGCTTGAATAGGCCTCTTAAGTATTGAGGGGGCCACCCCGTATCCAAAATTGGCTAATATAAATCTAGTACAGACTCACTCTTTATATAATGTTTTTGTCTTTTACAGAAGCATGGCCCAATTTATTGCACATGCCTTGCTAGCTGGACCAGATAGTGTTGGCCTGCAAGGACATCCTTAGGTGCCTGCAGCTCATGTTATCAGTCCTGTAATTGTTCATTCCGTTATGAGAAAACAATCCACAAACGGTGAAGAAATAACCTTTTGGATTGCCCAAAAAAAAGAACAACTTGAAGGTGATTCCCCTTATGGGACCACAAGACTAGCACAGGATTTTAACTATGTGCTTATCCAATGGTTTGGTTCCCCCTCTAGTGGACTGGGGAACTATTTTTGCCACTGTTTACACTCTTTGTCATGGCACTCCCTCAATGGCCGTTCTACTGAATGTCCTTAAACAGATACAGACAAGGCAAGGGGTAGGTCCTGCCCTGGATTTGGGGATGAAACTTGTCAGAAATTTTACCATCATCTCTGAAGTTAATCTTTCTAATATTAAAGGTGAAGCAGCATCTTTAACCATATGCCAATGACTTGCTGCGTGGAGGTATCTGACGGCAAACACAAGTCATTTTTGCTAATGTATATATGTCTTTAGGACATAATAGTTTGGGAACCAGACCTTTAGTGGCACTGCTTGGCAAGCGTAGTTTCGACAAGGATGACAGACCTACCCATGAATTTCCTAAGAAACCATGGGACAAATCTAAACAGCACTAACAAAAACCTAGACAACGCAGGGGCTCTTCACCCCCAGAATGGGCAATAAGATCTTCATTATTGCACACAGATAAAAACTTCTGACAGGTATCTGATTCCTGATCCCCGTGCTCCTCCTTACTTTCAGGATTCATCTAACCATCAATATGACAGAGGAGAGCGATCTGACTGCAGACAAGAAGAGTACTTGAAATCAAAAAGGAAAACACAATGCTCATCTGATGTGAAGATAAAAAAAAAGAGGATAGACCTCCTCCTTTAAAGCCTTGTTTTTGAAAAAGAAAGTTGCGTGGTAATAGCTAAATATGCTGCAGATGGTGAGAACCCTCCTCCTGAACAGGAGCTGGGCAGTGACTCTTCTCGACAGCGCGGAAGAGGTTACAATAGTACAACAGAATCTCCACCAATATCTGGTAGATAGAGCAACAGAAACATTTATTACAGTTGAAACCGCAGATACCCACAGTGCCCTATTGGACAGGCTATATCACTTGGATATTCAAATTAAACGTGACATTAAACACACTATTAGAGAAATCTTCTGGGACATTTTAACTACATCTTATGACATTCTCTTGGGTGGAGGTCGACTGGCCCCCACCTTTCGTTGTTGCATGCCCTCAGGCAGAGGATATCAGTCTCCCTTCTTTCTCACATCTTGTCCCTGACAAAGTCAAACAAGTTTATGCTTCTAAATGGGCTCTGAATGTTATTTCTATATGGTCCACACCTTAGGTACAACCATAGTATCCTATTAAATTGGATGCTAAAGTGTCCGTTAAGGAAATTCATTCCAACTTGGGTACCAGGGAGTAATTGAACCCCCTGTATCTCAAATGGATAATCCTCTTTTTCCTGTTCGGAAACCAGATCAGTCCTATTGCATTGTCTTAATTATAGACTTTTAAATTGTCATACAAGCACCTTTGCGGTACAAAATATGAACAGAACAGCACTCCTTAACAATGTGGTCAGTAAAAAATATAAAACCATTTTAGATATTTCCAACATTTTTTTCAGTCTTAATTTGACTCACAAGAGCCCTGACTGGATCGCATTTAGCGCCCCAGGTTTTCAAATGCCCTACAAACGAATCTGTATGGGATATGAGAACAGCCCAGGAGTTTTTTCTGCACAAATTTTGTCTATTCTTCATGATATCAACCATGACACTTTGTCCTATGTGGATGATATCTACTTAACGGATGACAAATTTAACCCTCATTTAGCTAGAGTAGATTGCGTATTAATGCAGTTTGCGGACCTTGGTTAAAAATGTAACTTTAAAAAATCTTACATAGCTTTTCTCAGAATCCTTTTATTAAGATATGAACTAACCAATGAGGGAAAAAGTCTTGCCCTTCCTTTCCTAGAAAAGTGTGTTAAATTATAACCTTTAAGTACACTTGCAGTCTCTGTTGGAATTCTTGAATTGTGGCAGGACTTACAAACCTGATTATGCCCAACGTATTAAAATTCTTTATGCCTTAATATGGCCAGATTTTTCTGCTTCCTGCTGGACTTCAGAGCATACTGAAACACTCAAATCTTTACAGTCTGACTTGCTTGAAACTCGCCATTTACATACATGTGTCAATACTAAGAACTTAGTCATCCAGGGTTTACCAGATGCAATAGAATTTACATATGTCACTGTTAGACCTGGCCCTTTTACAGGTTTGTCCTCAAGTCTTTTGCCTTTTGCCTCTATTTGTATGACCCTGTTTTTGTTGGCTTTAGGATTCTGGGCACTTTACCAGTGCTAAAGTGCAAATGCTCGCTGGGTAAATTATGAATATGATTGGTCATTAATGATTGGCATATTTAATTTACTGGTAAGTCCCTAGTAAAGTGTACTGAATGTGCCAGGGCCTGTAAATGAAATGCTACTTGTGGTCTTGTAGAATTGGTTGTGCCACCCACATGCGTAGCCCGGTAAATGTGTCTTAGACCTACCACTGTATTGTCTGCACATGCAGGTTTAAACTGCCATGTTGCTCTGGCAAGTGCACACACTTGCCAGGCCCTAACCTTTTATTTTCTTATGTGTAGGGCCCCCCTAAGGTAGGCCAAAGGTACCCGCATGGACAGGGTGCAGTGTATGTGAAAGGTAGGACATGTACCTGTGTGCAGCCGCGTTGCGTCCATTAGGGCGCTTGGGCGTTGCCCCACCAATTAATTTGAGGCACTCGAGTAGTTGAATGAGTACCAACTAACAAGGGTTGCCATTGCCGTCAGTCTCCCACTGACTCACATGATTTATTTAAATCCCAGGCAGGCCCCTGGAGGCAGTCAGCTCAGAAGGGGGCAGGCAGTAGGAGTTCAGTCATCATCATGAGTCATCATGACATCGATAATATGGTGCCGGTCGGCGGAGCGCTCACAGCAAGAGTGCGCATGTTCTGTTTAGGGCTAAAAGAATTGTGCACCAGCCCGAACATGCGTACTAGGCTGCTCATTAGAAGAGCGAGGATTGTTCCTTGCTGCTCTTCTAATGAGCAGCCTAGTGTGCATGTTCAGGCTGGTCACAAAATGTTTTAAGCCCTACACAGAACATGCGCACTACTACTGCTCAAGCCAATCCTGGCACTGCTGGAGCAGCGTCTGGATTGGCTGAGACCTGTCGTACTTTAATCTCTGCCACCGCGTAGGGGACAGAGCCCTGCCCCTGTCTATCTTGGTATTAGCGAACCGCAAATGGTAAATGCGGTATGTACGAGTGCTTTATATACCGTTCTAGCTATGAATGCACCGTGTACACGTTATTCCGCCTCACTACGCGGGTTCCATTTTGAAAGCGGTGGCCATCTTGTCATTGCCCTCACATAGGCTATAATGGAGCAAATACGGGCCTCACAGTACATGTGCTTTCCCGTGACTTCTTAGTGACCTGGGCAGCTGGCTCTGCTGCCCCGAGTCAAACCGGTCTCACGAGCTCCCCTTCCTCCGTCCACCTGTGATTAGCATCAGGGCTTGACCCGTCATAAAACCCTTTCATTCTACACGAACCTCCGGCTAATCTCTTTCACACCTGCTTGTTCCTGCTTTATGACTTGTTTCTCAAAACAGGAGATGCTCATGTTTATTGGGGGGTCTGTCAATATCAAATGTGGGATCTGAACCTTACTGTGTAAATCATTGTGGGCTGGCCGAACTGGAATGTGGGATGGTCATCATGACTCTGCTTTTTCGTTTGTAATGTATACATGTAATGGCCGTATCATAAAACCTAGGAATGTATGCTTGAGGCCAGAAAAAGTGTATTTAAAGTGAAGTCCGTTTCTATGATTTTCAGCAGTCTCCTGAGAATATACACGCTGTTGTACTTCTAGGATACCTGTCATTGGTCTGCAGCCAATAAACGATTCTTTGACTTCACCCAGAAGACTCTGTGTTTCTGTAGGTCCGGAACAGGGTGAACCCAGAAGTCATAGGGTGTGTGCCCCTGCACCGCTGGGACTAAAATACCCAGTACTTAAGTTTGGCGCCCAACTCGGGACGATTTCAGCGGTACCAGTCCAAGCCAGAGGTTCGTGAGGAGCTTCGTGTGGAAATTCCGGAGGAAGGCCGCCACTTCATCGACCCCTGCATGTGGACGTGGTCCGAAAGTCTTTTCTGCGAGGTTCTCCGCGTCCCGACGGCTACGAAGGACTGCTGCCCTGATTAATCGACCTGTTTTGGACCCTTGACGAGTTTGAGAGAGCGAAACAATCGAGAGAGTCTTCTGGTGACGCCATCGATCAGCAATATTCAGTTAAGTATAAGTGGAGCGTCTCCCATTTGTTTTGGTATCCTTCGGGATCATTTGAATTAGTGATTTGGGGTTTGCAAACGCCAAAGCCAGAGGACTCGTGTATTCACGAAACTATCGTAATCGATAATCCTTTGACGTTTGGGATCTAGACTAGTGAGCGAAGATGCCTGGTTCTGGAATATTTGGTAGATTATTCTGTTTGGGTTGCGGAAAAGATTTCCAGCTAGAGGAATCATGTCCGGTTCCTCCGGTTGGAACTCCAACTTATGAGCTCTATGTAAAACATGGCGTAGGCCCCATTGCATATAACGAAGTATGGATCCACTACATCAGGAAAGATGGTGTTTTAAAATGGCCCCAAAATGGTAGTTTCGATACCGATATTTTAGATAATTTGGAAATTAAATTGTTCAAGAAGAAAGCCCGGCCGGCGATGTTTGACTCTTTCCGCTTATGGCGAAAGGAAGCCAAACAGAAGGAAATTAAGCTAGCGAAAAAGAATAAAAGGGAGAGAGGTATGACAGTAATGCAAGCAGCTGTACAATTTAAAGACAATGAGGAGGAGCAGATGAGTGAGCAATTGCACAGGCAGCGCAAGTTAGGGATTGACAAATGTTACCCAGCTTTACCACATTCTAAGCAGAATGAGTCCGAAGAAAAGGAGAAAGACCCCCTGATGTCACATTTGTTGAGTTCGCCACCCCCGTATGCTCAAAATGCCACGGCGCCTCCCCAGCTTGTGAATATGCCACCTCCAGTGAATATATTGCAAGCCTTGCCGCAACCGCCAGCTGCTGCGCAGCCGGCTTTTATCCATATAGCGCAGCCCTCTCAAGGGCCGCCAGCTGTGTTCCCGACTGCCCCCGCGCTCCCTGCGACTTTGCCTAATTCAGCAGCTGCCTCTTCTGACACTCTTCCTTGCACTACTCCAGTACCTGTTTCTATATCCTCTTTTCTTCCCTCTGTTTTTCCCCCTGTTTTCGCCTCAACTTCTCCTTCGGCGCGACAGCGTTTAGCTAATGTGGTTACTACGTTAATGTTGCCTCTCTTTGATTCGTCTGGTGCGACTCCTGGCTTACAGCGTAAGCAATTGCGTAGTCAGTTGCCTAACCCTGATGAGAAAAAGGTAATAGATCGCATGGCGCGCAGATGGATTGTTTTCCCTTCACTGTATGATGTGGAATCAGTGGTCAATGTCTTCCATCAGTGGGATGCCCCGAAACAGAGATATGTGTTTGAGAAAATGTGTGAGATTCTCTGTGAAGAATTGGAGGATAGTGGTAAAAACCCGAGACCGCAGGAGTTGTGTAGAGTAAGGTTTGATTTTGGAACTGGTATAATTGTGGATCGCGAAGTAGATAAAGCAGTTGCGGTTGTATTGTCCTTTAGGAATGATGATTGTCAACAGTCGTTGTTTGAACAAGATGTCCTTGTGGGGAAAAAGGTAAAAGCGCGACAATACCCCATGAGAGAAGTTCCCCCGGTATGGAAGGAAGCAGTTGCAGCTGATGCTGGTGCCGGTATTACCGCTGCGCCGGCGCATTTCCAGCGTGTTTGGGTGCATGTTCCATGGAAGCGGTCTGAGGTGTTAGCGCTTAAGCAGTCCTTACCCGATCCCCGTAAAAACCCAGCAGGTTATTATAAAGAGTTGTCACAGACGGCAGGGTTATGCGTTAGGAATCTGGCCGATATAGACATGTTGTTTGGTAATGTTGTTCCACAACCTCTATGGGGGTCAATCCGTAATGTAGATCACGATGCAGAACTAGGAGACACATGGGCTAACATAGTTGCTGCTGACGCTAGACAAACTGGTGGCGCGAAACCAGAGCCTTTAATAGCAGAACTGCCTGGTAGAATTATCACGTATATGAAGACAATAATGCCCGCGATGCGCGTAAATTGGGACAAGTTATCTGCATGCAAGCAGAAGAAAGATGAGACAGTGTCAGACTTCTTTACCAGGTTTGAAGAAACGTTTATTGATCACAGTGGGCAGGATATGAGTACTGAGGGTGGCCAACGGTTATTTGTGGATAAATTTGTGCAGAATTTACTTCCTGACCTGTGTAAAAAGTTGAAAGATTCAGAGAGTTCTTGGGCTGTTTCTTCCTCAGCGCAAATACTGGCTACTGCACAGTATTACGAAAATCAGGATAAAGACGAGAAAGATAGGACAGAAAAGAAAACGAAGGAATTGAAGACAAAGGTCCTTTTACAGCAGGCCTATCCGCCACGTGGAGGTCAGAATAATTATAGGCAACCCCAAGGTGCCTATCACCAACCCCAACAATTTCAGAACAATCAGCAAATGAACGGGTATTATCAACCACGTGTCCCTGTAGGTCCCAACCAATGTTCATACTGCAAAGAGGAAGGTCATTTTAAATATAGTTGTCCTAAATTAATGCAGCGGAACGGCAATATGTATGGCGCCAGAGGAAGGGGTGGTCAGCAAGCTCCTAGAGGCAGAGGGCGTGGAAATGCTCCCCAGAACGCGCGTCCTCTGCCGCCTCAAAATACCATTAATAGCTTTGATCAGCAAGTTAACGAGACTAGTAATACGGCTCAGTATTATAGTAATGATTATTATGCAGAGGATGGCGATGCAGAAAATAATGGTTACTAGGACAGCCGTAGACAGAGAGAGGGAGTTGTTTCAGTGCCAGTGGATCAGAGTGGACCGTATGTTGAGGTGACTACAGCAAATGTAACGGAGCCCTTTCTGCCAGACACTGGTGCTGCAAAGAGTTCAATCATGCATTCAAAACTCCCTGGCGCACCTTTGTCTGGCGATATAAATGTTTCAGTAGGTTTTTCTGGCGCCCCAGTTAGGAACCCGATTTCTAGTCCCATGTCACTTTCTGTTGGTCCTTGCGAGCTGAAAGCACCCCTGATTTTGAAAACAGGTTGTGGTGAGAATTTGTTGGGATTAGATTTGTTGAAAAGATTGCACGCTACCCTGTATTGTTCTCCTTCAGGAGTACAACTTACATTAGGCAAGAAAGTGATTTCCCCAATGTACCTGTCTAAAAATACAATGCCGCCTGAACTGTCATCCCTTCCGGACGCCCTTTGGGCTACTGGTCCCAATGATGTGGGCCTCTTGGAGATACCGCCATACGTGGTGACTTTAAAGGCTAATGTTAGACTGCCACGTATTCCCCAGTATAAGATCTCTAATGAAGGTCAGAGAGCATTGTTAGACATTGTTGGCGACCTGATTAATAAGGGTGTAATTGAAGAGACAAGAGGCAACGTTTGCAATAGTCCGATTTTACCTGTCTTAAAACGAACGGACCCTTCACAGCCACTTGTTTACAGATTTGTGATTGATCTTAGAGAGGTTAATAAGATTGTTGTGCCACAGTTTCCGGTTGTCCCTGATATAACTGCCCTGTTAACGATGATTCCAGCCTCTGCTGCATGGTTTTCAGTGATCGATTTAAAGAATGCTTTCTTTAGCATCCCAATTGCAGAAGAGAGCAGAGACATTTTTGGTTTTAGTCTGGGAGGCCGAAGCTTCCGCTTCAAACGCGCTCCCCAGGGCTACTGTGAGAGTCCATCCATATACAGTCAAGCTTTGAAAGCTCAACTTGATGCACTTGTTTTACCTAGTGGCGCTATCCTGATTCAGTACGTGGACGATTTACTAATCGCTGCGGATACTGAGAAGATCTGCAAAGAAGCTACATTGTCATTGTTGCGCCATTTATCCGCTTTCCATCACAAGGTGTCTCTCTCTAAGCTGCAATATTGTCGACAAGAGGTGACCTACTTAGGTCATCTCTTATCGAAGGAGGGAAGGAAACCGACCCCAGAAAGAATTCAAGCTATTGCACAGTTGAGTGTGCCAAAAACACAGTGAGAAGTGCGTGCTTTCTTGGGAATTACCTCATACTGTAGGCATTGGATCCCTAGTTTTTCCTTGCTGGCAAAACCTTTGTTAGCCTTAACATGTAAAGACACACCGAATCCTATCCCATGGTCTGAAGAGTGCCAGAAAAGTTTTGTGGAATTGCGCAATGCATTGTGTTCAGCACCTGTGTTGGGTACCCCTGACTACAGTAAGCCTTTTACATTGTATGTTCACGAGAAAGATGGATGTGCGTTGTCAGTGTTAACACAGCCTTTTGGCGACAGACCGCGCCCATGCGCATATTTTTCATCTACCTTGGACCCTGTAGCGAGGGCATTGCCAAGCTGTCTGAGAGCGACAGCGGCTGCAGCTATGTCTATCCGACAATCTGCTGGTTTGGTAATGGACAACACATTGATTGTTATGGTTACACATGCTGTAGACACATTATTAAATAGAACCAAGACACAACACTTGACTAGTGCGCGATTATCAGGCTATGAGCTTACACTGTTAGCAAATCATATACACATAAAGAGATGCAATACGCTGAATCCAGCTACGCTATTGCCAATTCCAGCAGACTCAGATGAGATTGAGCAACATGACTGTCTGTTCAGAACGGAAGAAGAGACGAAAGGAAGAATAGATCTAAAAGATACTCCCCTGACTGAGTGTGATGGTACTTTATGGGTGGATGGTTCGTGTTTCAAGCTCCCTAATGGTGACACGACTGCTGCATATGCTATTACGACTTTGCACACAGTTGTGGAAACTGCACGAGTGCCACATAATTCGGCCCCAGCAGAATTAATCGCCCTCACGAGAGCATGCGTGTTGTCTGTAGGAATGAGAGTGAATATATACACAGATAGCCAGTACGCCTTTGGCGTGGCCCATAATTTTGGGCGACTGTGGAAAGAGCGTGGGTTCCTGACGTCACATGGAGCTAAAATTCAGAATGGCAAGCTGGTGAATGATCTCCTTGAGTCACTGACCCTACCGTTGCAAGTTGCGATCATGAAATGCAGTGCGCACAGGAAAGTTACAGATGATGTTGGACGTGGGAATGCGTTTGCTGATGAGACCGCAAAAGAAACGGCACAGAATGTGAAGACTAGGATGTATGTTGCAGGCCCCGCAAGATGGGTTAATGATGTTGGGATGTGTGAAAACACAATAGAGAGTGTGAAGTCGCTTCAAGCTGAAGCCACAGAGAAAGAGTTAAGCAAGTGGAGAGAAAGTATGGGTAAGTTGGATGAGAATGGTTGCTGGATTGATCTGACAGAACATAGGCGATGGTTGTTACCTGACGCATATATGCTTCCAGTGGTTACTATGGCACATGGAATGGCACACATCAGTACGAAAGGTATATGCAAGTTGTTGGCTCCAGTATGGCAAAATGCTGGGATTCCCAAGTGTGCAGAGAATGTGGTCAAGAATTGTATGGTATGCTTAAAGTACAACCCTGGTAGGGGAACCCCAACTCCAGCTGGTCACTTTGCACCCCCATCATGTCCATTCGAAGTTTTGCAGCTGGACTTTATTCACATGGAAAGATACAACAACCTGAAATATGTACTGGTGGTTGTTTGTGCTTTCTCGAAATGGATAGAGGCTTATCCTCTGAAAGATAACACTGCCCTATCCACAGCCAAAGCCCTTGTGAAAGAGTTTTTCCCTAGGTTTGGAATGCCAAGAATGGTGTGGTGTGATAATGGAAGTGAGTTCGTGGGTAAAGTGATGAAGAATGTATGTGAAGGTTTAGGCATCCAGCAAAAGTTCCATGCTGCAAATCACCCCCAATCAGCTGGATTAGTAGAGCGCTACAATGGAGCCTTAAAGCTCAAGCTGGCCAAAATTCAGGCGAGCACCGGTCTTAAATGGCCTGACGCTCTGCCTCTAGCACTCCTGTCCTCCAGAATGACCGTACACTCACGAGTGGGACTTAGTCCTTATGAAGTAGTTTTTGGCCGTCCGGCCAACATATGGGTGTACCGAGGCCTACGAAGTTTAGTGAGGTCGAGCATCCAGTACTACTCGATTACCTGTATGATTTGACTGTTAAACTGCGTGTTTTGCACCAACAGGTACATGATACTCTCCCTCAAGCCTCTGAAACTCCTGGACACCCTATCTACCCTGGTACGTGGGTGCTAGTCCGAAATTTCCAGCGCAAGAGCAACGACGAGCCTCGCTGGATCGGCCCTCACCTTGTTCTTCTGTCGACAAGATCAGCAGTGCGAGTAAAAGGGAAGAAGCACTGGATCCATGGTACCCACTGCAAAGTAGTCCCCTTGCCTCTGCCATATGACCAGTGGGTCCAGGAGGGTATCGCCGACTCTGAGACAGACACTGTACCTCGTTTTTTACCATTCAGTGACGCACGCATAAGAGGCACAGTTTCAGACCAAGAGAGTGACAATATTCTGCAGGAAGCTGTGCCACCACCAAGTCGACTGGACAACACAGAGCCTGAACTTTTGTTCCAAGACCAAACAGCACCTGGCCGTCTCCGTTATAATTTGAGACCTAGGCCCATGGACAAATAAAGATTTCCTTACTATTTCCTTTTTGACATTTTTTGCTCTCCCATCTGAAAGACTTTCTTGATTTTTTGTTTTTCGAACCACCATCCGGGTTCTGCCGCAGGGTCGCGGTGCCAAGACTTTGGGATACAGGCCGAAGACGTTAGGTCAACGGTTCTGGTTGGTCTAGGGCGTTTCCCTGGACTGACAGGCGTACTCTTTAGCAGAAGAAACTCATCCGCCGCGAGCGGCCCGAGTAGAGGATGGAGCTTTTAAGATGGAGAGACCCGTTGAGGAAATGAACTTTAAAGCAAGGATATGTAAAATTATGAAAAGTAAATGTTTTGTCTTTTTGTGCCTTTTTACACTGTGTAGTATAGTAATGTGTATTGTAGGATTTGTGTTCTTCTCCGCTCAAAAGCCCATTGCACCCACTGTACAGCCTATACCTCTTTCTACTGCCTCCTCTCACTCTTTTCACCCTTTGCCTGAGCAGGAACAGACCAGACGATCAGAGTTTGTAAATAACTCGTTTATCCAGCTCTTGCACCAGCACCAACTAGTAATGAATACGACCAATTGCTGGGTGTGTGGGTTAATGCCACATACCATTAACAAGGGTATTCCCTACCTGGTGCTGCCGTATAGTTACAATGGATCGTCATGGGCATTCCAGACCATGTTTCTCTATGCTCTAGATACGTACTCCCCTCGCCAACCGCGTTCCATCAGACCTATCACCAATAATAAGGCTTTGATGAAAGGAGTTGCCGATATGAGTAGAGATATCGATGCATACTCGTCCATTCCCAAAGAAGAGCTGAGACCTTATGTAGGATGGAACGCGACGGGGTATAGTATTAGTCTGGGTGAAAGACAGCGAAAAATCTCATCTCCAATCTGGGTCGTACCCCACATGGGACGGTTCTGCTTACAGGGTAATGGTCAGAATCCTAGAGCTCAACTGGGAAGAAGTGACTGTACTGAAACGTACACTTTCCCGTCACAGTTCTCCCCTGCGTTTTTAGCTGCCAAGGGCACATATTTCATCTGTAATGACCGAGCATATACATGGTTGCCTCCTGATTTCTCGGGCACATGTTATATTGCAAACTTGCTACCGCCAACATTTACTGCCGCCTCCGACTATCACAAGACTAGAGTTGTGAGAGGTGTGATTAGTAAGGAGGATACTGCCGGTCAGGAAGCAGGAGACTTCTTCCTGGGTTTCCTGACGTTTTGGGGACCTATGGTCAATAGTAGGAACCTGCGACAACTGACACGTGTGGTTGAATCCACTATAAATGTAACGGCTGGTGCCCTTAGTAATCTGACAGCTGAGCTCCAAGCGGATCGCCTTATGACTTTACAGAACCGCATGGTTCTAGACGTTATTCTTGCAGACCGCGGTGGGGTATGCAAGGTTATTCAATCCAGTTGCTGCATTTTCATACCAGATAACGCTCCAACAGTGTATCAACCCATCTCCAAGCTCCATAAAATATCTGAATCCATACACGTGGATAAAGGAGACTGGTCACTGGTGGGGTGGTTCTGGGAACTGATATCTGCCTGGGGTTGGAAAGTTCTAATGGTCATTGGAATAATCTTAGCCATCCTTTTCCTGTTCTGTCTGTGCATACAGTGTGCTCCTGCGATATGTGGCCTCTGTGCTACCTTATGTGTAAGGAAACCTGTATCGAGGGACGAGCTAAGTAATAGGATGATGCTACAGCAACATCTCCATGACTTTGCGAACATTGACTTAGACTCGGATTGAGATGAGTATAGTGATTGCCTATGTAAGGGCAAAAGGAGGGTCTGTCGTACTTTAATCTCTGCCACCGCGTAGGGGACAGAGCCCTGCCCCTGTCTATCTTGGTATTAGCGAACCGCAAATGGTAAATGCGGTATGTACGAGTGCTTTATATACCGTTCTAGCTATGAATGCACCGTGTACACGTTATTCCGCCTCACTACGCGGGTTCCATTTTGAAAGCGGTGGCCATCTTGTCATTGCCCTCACATAGGCTATAATGGAGCAAATACGGGCCTCACAGTACATGTGCTTTCCCGTGACTTCTTAGTGACCTGGGCAGCTGGCTCATTCTACACGAACCTCCGGCTAATCTCTTTCACACCTGCTTGTTCCTGCTTTATGACTTGTTTCTCAAAACAGGAGATGCTCATGTTTATTGGGGGGTCTGTCAATATCAAATGTGGGATCTGAACCTTACTGTGTAAATCATTGTGGGCTGGCCGAACTGGAATGTGGGATGGTCATCATGACTCTGCTTTTTCGTTTGTAATGTATACATGTAATGGCCGTATCATAAAACCTAGGAATGTACGCTTGAGGCCAGAAAAAGGGTATTTAAAGTGAAGTCCGTTTCTATGATTTTCAGCAGTCTCCTGAGAACATACACGCTGTTGTACTTCTAGGATACCTGTCATTGGTCTGCAGCCAATAAACGATTCTTTGACTTCACCCAGAAGACTCTGTGTTTCTGTAGGTCCGGAACAGGGTGAACCCAGAAGTCATAGGGTGTGTGCCCCTGCACCGCTGGGACTAAAATACCCAGTACTTCAGACCGAGACGCAGGCACCTGTCTGAAGAGAGCCTCGAGAGCTGTGGCAGCAGAAAAACGAAAACGCGGGACCCGGGAGAAGGTACATTTTATTTTATTTTTCTTAAACCCCTCCCGCCGCCCCCCTCTCTAACCCGTCATGCGCAACCCCCACACATGATCCCCCCACCCGCCCCTCATGTCGCCCGCAACTGGCTGCTAACTGTGTAATAATTGATGTCCTGGATCACGTTAGACTAACATGGTGGAATTCATTGAGCATGTTATCGTACTGCAACCGGGTTTCACCCTTTGGAATGTAACATTCATGTAGGAAAGAGCCCTCTATCTTGTTTGTTTTGAATTTTGGTAAGCAAGCGATCAGCAATACACAGGCCCAGAAAGTGATTCTTTTCACCCCTCGCTATGTCTTTTTGCTTGTGAAATCAGTCATCTTTTGTCATGTTTTCTGGTGTTGAAAAACAACTATTCCTGAATTTAAATGTAGACACCAGACGATTGCCAAAGGAGTGAATTGTTTGCTATCGTTTCCCATTTATTGCACGGATGTGCAGTGATGTTTGCAGTCTCACGAAGCTCTGTTATTGAAATTGTGCCATCGAGTATCATTTATTAATTATGAGATAACGCGCAGCGAACGCACTCGGAATGGCAGCCATTTTATCTTCAGTAATCAAGAACAATGCCAGCCATCTATTACTTGGTAAGACTCGCAGATAGCGAACTGTGGCACAAAAAACGTGTTGATGGAGAAAATGATACAATTTCTTGTAACTATTGAAAGCTGAACTGTTTAAACCATTTTTATTCTCGTATAGAGGTATGAATTTCATGTTTGTTCTGCCTTGCCTCTTTCATCTGCATTTCATTTTATAATGAAAGCAGCCTGGAATGATACCCGTCATCAAAGCTCAGAGAAAGGTCTATTTTGAAAAAACAGTGAATGAATTAACCTGAAGTTACATGCACGTCTATACAATTTCACGTTACTTGCCAGCACTCTGAGGGTTACAGTCCTGCGTAATAACAGTAACAACACAGGTTAGTGGGCATGTATTCCCCTTCATAAGCTGGTAGAGTTTGGCGGACGTCATTTTTCAGACTCTAAGCTGTTATGGATCATAGTGCCCACCTACTAGATACTACTGTAATTCTACAGGTTGAAAGAGCGTCTACTGACCACGTCACAGGCCTTCTTTACCGGCAGACACTTGCCTGTGACGTACACACAGCGAGGGCTTTCACACGGTTGCTACCAGATGGTGTTCATTTTGGGAACATATGCGGTTGCAGACTTCTACCTTACAAGGTACCGCAATGCCATTATTGGAGGATAACCTATACAGGTCCTATGGACAGGGTCTGTGTTCCTGACACTGATATGCTGTGTGACTTACTTTGGGGGAATGTGTTGTCTCGTTATTATGTGGCTGTGACCCGGTTATTATTATGGTGAGTGAGACTCTGGGGATGTTCTTTGATTGAGGTACAGTTACAAAGAGGTAGAGTGACAGTGTAACATGTTTTTTATGATTACTGCACCCTGCCTGAAATATTAATGCATAGTTAGGTTGTGATTACTGGACATTACTTGTATTGTCATTGCCATTACATGTTCTTTATTTGGACACTCTGGAACCTTCATGTCACCTGCATCCTTTTTGTCCTGACCCCCTCTGCCCATCACCAACACCCCCTGTATAAAGCATCTGTCTGCCTTTCCTGACACCTTGACACGCGTTCTGTCCATCACTTGCCCCATGCCGGTTCGGTCACTCCCTCTATCTACAACCCACAGTCTACATGCCTGATACACTGTCTATTCCGACAAACACTGTACCTCCATCACCCATCTGTCTCTTCCTGTTCTAACGAATGACACGAGATCTGTACATCACTTACCTCCCTGCCTGGTCACACTGTCGGTCCATCACCCCTGCGCCTGCCTGTGTCCATCACACTGTTTCTTCAGTCCCTATTTGGAGATCTCTGACCTGACACATTACCTGGCCATCGCTTGCAGGCCTCACCCTGATCCCTTCTCTTTATCTCTTTTTTTGTTTCCGTTATTATCATCACCAATTCCGTCTGTTCTTATTATTGCTTGAAAATGCACCATTTGCCCACTCTTTTTTCAAAATGTTCTGGGGGGGAAGCCCCCCGACCCCTCCGTAGGTTGTTCAGGCTCACTCGCTATGCTCGCTTGCCACAGTGAACTACGACAACTGTTTTACGCCCCACCATTTTCAAATGTCACCAGCCGCCCCTGTCTGTGTGTGTGACATGTCCTGATAGTGAAATGCTGTGTAGTTCATTTTTCACTATTGAAGGGCTGTCTGTCCCACAGGCTATTGTTGGGGCTGCAATGTAACATTTTACATGTGTAACTTTCCATTGGGACAAGAAAGGTAAATGAAGTTTGGACTCTCTAAACTCAGAATGTATTAACGCACCGTTTGGTAATGACAATTTTTGAAACTGTGTTTTCTTGCTTTACCATTCTGTGTACCTCTGACTGTTTGTGTATTAAGCATCTGGTTTTGGAGTGATAGGAGCTGTGGATGTGCATTCACTCTATACAGACACAAGGGTGGTTGAGGTGTGTCCTGCCTTGCATGATTGACTTATCGCTGGGCTGAATAGACCTGATCTACATTTAGAATGGTGTGAAAAGTTTCAGTAGCATAGGCTGAATAGGCTGTGTCTCATTTGCACAATGCTGTCCCCATCCCGTGTGGTCATGCTGGACCAGGGAGGGAAGAACTGGTTTGGACTGAACACAGAGACACTGCCACAAAGAGAACAATGACAAAATGGGGTATAGGTATTGGTCCGAAAAACCCCAAGACTGTAGATTTGTTCAAGAAACAAGAGTACCCACCCAAGAAGAGCTGAAGAACTGTGTGAGGAGCACTGCTTTTTTTGTGTGAGGGGTGGGTTGGCCTGCAGTTGCTGCTTCTGTCTATGGTGGCTGAAAAGAACTGACTCTTTTTGCCCTGCTGTGGTGTCCTGCTTGTAGAGAATCTCCACGGTGTTTTGTGTCCTGGCCTACTATTTTGAAAGGCTCAGGGATATCAAAGTCTTCTGCCCTTTTGCTATTAATTAGCTGGAAGTTTCTGGTGATTATTGGAACTTCCCTGGGCGTTTTACCTTATTAGGAATTAATTGTGCTTTTACTCTATTAGAAATTCCTTGTGCTTTACTGGAATTTATTTGTGCTTCACTCATCTGGAATTGTACTTGTTTGCTCTACTCTGCAGGAAATGTACTTGTTTGCTCTTCTTTGGTGGTAATTTCCTGTCATTTGCTGGGTGGATTACCCGGTCAGCCCCTTTCTGAAAAATCACTGCCAGCTGTGCCATGTTGCGAGCTCCATGGGTGAGGCGAGACCTCAGAGAAGGGAGTTGGGCAGCTCGCCAGCTGTCTAGAAAACTGCGCTGGTGTGAGGTGTCCCACAGTGCCTGGCGATGCCCATGGAAGCTGACAAAATTCCCTCAGCATCAACACGGGGGAAGCTTTGCAGCCTACCTTACCACCAGCATGGGACCCAGCAACGCCGACAATAGGCTCCGGTGCAAGGCAGAGCAGGAGCAATCCCTGCATGCAGGAGCTCCACTCTGCTTGAGCCAATGATCCAGCCACATCGGCCCAATCAGCCATTAACCAATGACGAAGAGGGGCCACGTGAGTTCATCCTCCCCTCCCACTCTGTGGAGTTCTGTTGGGCACTTTCGTAGGGGCCACACTCACTGTGTACAAGGAGCAAGTGGACTGATAAACTGCCAGAGCAGAATTACACCGCAACAGTGTGCTTGTGAATTATCAGCACCGTGGGGGCTGATGAGAGCACGTTAATTCTGGTACTTTTTCTCACTGATGAATGCTATTTCCCCTTTTTCTGAGAACATAATAACAAGGGATATTTTTGGGAGATCTAGTTATTGTGTGCAGCAGGAGCAGCCCAAGGAAATACTTTTTTATGAAAACAAGTGTTCTGAAAGTATATTTCATGCATGTTATCACTGTTATACTTACGACACTTGCCTAGCTAGCAAGCTAAGGGAGATTTGCCTATATTACAAGGTATTTGTGGGCTAATGTGTTAGGCCTATAATTTTTTTAAAATCCTGATACCAGGATGTACACCAATTTATGTCCTAAGGCTAATAGGTGATTCCTATGTCAGGGGCATTATCCAGCTACTTCATGTTTTGGGTCCTGATGTAATGATGTATATTGGGATGGTATGAGCGCCACCGTGAGGGTGCTGTTTTCATAGTTGGTTTATGATATGTGCAACTCATGAGTATTTACTTTATTGCACTACTTATGACGTTATGAGAATTTCCTAGTCAGCAAAGTGATTTATGTGAATGTGGTTTTTGTGTTTTATGTACAATATATAAGATATTTTTATCTACGATTGTGTGGTGTCTCTTTTTGTGGTGTGCCTAATGTGTCATGGGTGCATGTGTGTGTGTGTTGCACAAACAATTTGCATATTGCCTCTGGGATAAGCCTGACTGATCTGCCAAGTTACCAAGGATGTGAGCAGTGGGTTATCTTAGATGTGTAACTTCTTACCCTGATTAGAGTGGTGGGTTCTGCCTGGCTTAGGGACATACCCCGGCCAACCAGAAACCCCATTTCTAACAGTCACCTTCAATGAAGGCGAAACAACACCAATAGCTTATAAAGCGCATTTGTATTTACCTGCAGAAATGGGTTATGCTTCTACTGGACTTATGTATAACTGTTGTACAGATGGCCATCCTGTAGGAATGGCCGCTTGCTCAAGGTAAATGTGTTATTGTCCTTTATCCTGTGCCTGCCCTGGAGGCTGTCACAAAAGCCAGCGTTCCTAATGCAAAAGCCCACACCCTTGTTGTATAAAGTGGGCTGCGTCCTTAACAGCTGTGAATGTACACTTTTATTTTTATTTATTTCATTTTATCTTTTTATTTTATAGAGTTTTATATAGCGTGAACTTGACCCAAATCGGGTATAAGCGAGCCTTACATAGCACCAGTTGCATTACTTGAGGACACATTCATTTTTGTTTGGCACGGGGAGATTAAGTAATTTGCCCAGAATCACAGGATGTTCAGCGTCAATGCCGAGACTCAAACCCAGTTGCCCAGATTCGAGGTTGACCGCCCTAGCCGTTAGGCCAACTCCTCTCCCCTATTTGTCTATATGTCCACTTTGTCTTTGACCCTTCTTCGCAAGAACAGGAATTTTTGCAATATGAACATGTTTATCCTTTGCCTTCTTCTATTTTTGCTTCTTGACCAATATAAGTCCATCATCTATACTGATGGCTCTGTACAACCTGTTATAGGTTATAAGCAGCAATATTGTGAGGCATGCACCATCACTCTTGGAATCTCAATGACGTATTTCACCCTCAAACTACGTGCATGTAGTCTCTTGGAGACTAAACTAGGCAGTTGACTGAACTGAAGGCTTTACTTCTTCACTTGAAAATATAGATCCTAGATTCCTCACACTTGTAGTGTGTGAGTCGTATTATTGAATTCAATCTTTTAATGATAATTTACATTTTTAAGAAACAAAAATGATTTCAGAGATTCCAAGGGTAGCACAATCAAGCACAAGTTGCTGTGGGTTAAAGTGGCAGATCTTAAGAACAGATTGCAACACACTGCTGTTATTGAATCACCAATGCCATAGGAAATTCTCTGGCTGATGAAGCAACAAAATCTGCAGTAGCTACAGCTAAAATCACAGCGATAACTCGCTCTAGGACTCATATAGATAATGTTAATTGGCTGGCGTGAGTGCTTTTAGGAACAGCATCCCTTTACCGAAGGGCTTTATTTCTAAATATCCCCATTAATTTAAATGACCTGAATGTTCCTTTTGTAACTATTCCTGGCATTGATGGTTGTGTGATTCCAAACACAGAAATGATTTAATTGTGGCCACACATGAAGATATAGCTTCTGTGTATACCGGTGTGGCTGTCATCATTTCACTCTTACAGCAAAAATATTGGTGGCATGGTTTATAGCAAAACAACTGAAAATTTGTGTTATGTTGTGACATATTTCATCAGATCAAAAGTTCTACTGTGTTTTATCCACTGCAGACACAACTGTTTATTTCCAACCTGCCATTTGGCTGCATTTACTTAAATCACAGCAGTACTCTGAGTTCGGATACTGCACTCAGATTTATTTGGGTTGCAGTTGATTCTTGTTCTAGATTTCTCTGGGTTTGGCCACAACGCTCAGCTATTGCTTGAACTGTTATTTAAGACTTGCAAGCCTTTATCAGGACCTATGTCTGTTGAGAATGCCACTCAGACCAAGGTTCAGCTTTCGCTTCTAAAGCGTACAGTGATTCGATGAAGTCCATGGGTGTGCACGTGCATTTTTCTTCTCCATATAGACCAAAGGGTAATTCTGTTCTAGAGCAAATTAACCATGACTTTAAGCAGTCCTTAATGGCTAGAGTATTAAGTACAGGGCGCGGTTGGTTGAATTATTTCTATAGGGGGTTGAACAAGCTTTTAATAACCTCCCTAGAAGATCTCCTATACCAAGCACTTTTGGCATCAAGATGTATGTTCCAGACCTTGACGGTCCAGACATCGTGGCGGCTGCCGCAACCCTTGACATAGTTAACCATTGTGCTGTCTTACAGGACCTACAAGAGTTCTGTAGCATGAACTCATGCAAACATCTGCCTGCATCTCATCCTTCGATGTCTGACATTGCTCTTCAAGTTTCCTGTGGCTTTCAAAAATTGAAGATCTGGTTTGAGAGAAGGTGGCCATCAAAAAGGAATTCGACCCAACATACTGTGCTCCTGCTCTGGTCCTTGGTATTCAGGGTGCACAAACTGTGATTTTGCCACCACTCCTGGGTTATAAAGACAAGCACTTTATTTTGATTGAACATGTCAAACTACACCATGTGGCCGATACTTCATAGTATGCCACGGGATAATTGTTGTTCTTTCTCACAAGACTTTTCTTCACAGCCTGTGAGCATCACAGATGCTGATACTCCTTGGCTGGGGGAGGGGAGGACCGAGTCCTCCGCCGACAAATTTCCTGACATGATACTGGCGAGTCCAACTAAATTGGCCTTTTCAGGTCCTACTGCTGAGTCTCAACCTCCTGTTTTCCAGTTGAGCACCCCCGGTACTCTCTGGATCAGTATAATTATCTTCTGACAGTCTTCTGTTTTGCATCTGGCACCAGCACATACTTGTTTTTAATTTCATGGTTAAAACACACTTATCTAGTACCTCCTTGGATATATCTATGGATCATACTTTCCTTGGTTTTCTTGTTCATGTAGATTGGATTTGTGACAGTTTTTTTCTACTAATCAATGGCCATTTCCTCCTGTAAAGTTCTGCTATAGAACTGGTCAATGGGGTGGTGAGCCCCCATTCTTCATCGCATAAAATGAAAAGAGACTTGTCCCTCATTAACATTTCAGCCGTTCAAGTGACTGATGGAATTGTTTGGAATAAAGTTCATTCTGACTGAAATCTTGCAGATACTATATGTGGTCAACATTTCTATGGGTGATGTATTAGTACCTGGGTTACATTCAGATGATTGGGATGTTAACACTGTAAATTCTATGCTTTCTTAATTAGAGTATTATACTGTTTTTGAATCAGAGGATCTATATTTCAATTCTGCTAGCTATGCTGATATGTTCTGTTACCATCATTATGGACACTATTTTCTACATAGAACAGGTAGACAGCATCCCCATTTTGATTATACATAGTGGCAACATTGTCCACCCCCCCCCCCACAGAGAGTTCTAAAAAGCAAAAAGATAAATATATTTATTTCATGGACACTATGACCCCATGTCATAATATTTTAAATTAACTCCAACACCACCAAAGAAATACATGCTTTCTTAAACTAAGCTAATATATATGGCTACGTTTGTAAATCAGTTGGCTCTTAAAGGTTATGATTATTAGAAGGACACTATTGATTTGAAATCGATTTGGGGTACAAAGTCCTGGTAGTTTCAGGGCATGAAAACCTTGTTTTGGGTCTGTTTAATTCCCCCACAAAGTATTTTTCTGACTGAAACAATCCAGCAGACTACTTGTCTGGGATTTGCTAAAATTAAAGGAATGAATGCTCTAACCATTCACTCTGTTAGCCTGATTTGATAATTGGCAGAGTTTGACAAATTACACAGAAGAACAATTAAATAGCAAGCTGCAGAATGGTACATTTAATTATTCATTTTCGAGTCCTGGTGGGTGAGTGGACCTACACGGTTGTCATACTTGTTTTCTTAATTCAGCAACTGGGTTTAAATCAAGAAGACCTGATCCCCAACACTCACAGTCAACACATTCTGGCATTATTACCACCTATTCGGTAGAAAAGTTATATCAACAATAGTTGGAACATTCCACACTGTCTGCAATAAAATAACATCTTTCTCTTCTGTCGGAGGACATGAATTTCTCAGATTTTCTTTTCGGTTCCAAATCTGCCCGCTCTAAAAGATTTATGTATGCTACCTATAATGAAATTTGGAAATTATCCCAGATGGAGCTGCTGTACTTTTAAGACAAAGTGACCAAGATAATTAGAACAAAGTGCTTGCCGTTGTTGATAATAGTATTAATACGTTGTCATCTCATATTTACAACTTGAACAATATTGTGTTGTCTGTTATTGATATTGTGCAACGTGACATGTCAATGCTGTATCATGGCCAAAGTCACTCAAATCTATTATGCAGTTTAGCTGGACGCTTCAAACACTCATAAATAGGTGCGTTCCATGGCATCACTTGAATTGTAGTGATTTGGTTCTGCCTTTTATTTTAACATGTAAACAAAAGTTGATATCCATGAAAGACACAACCTATTCAATGCTGCATTTACAAAAATTACAACAACTACCATTCACTATAGCTGAAACGCTTTCAGCAGTGTGGTGAATACATTGAATCATTTCACTACCTATTTCGACATTTCAATTCACAGCTTGCATGAAACATTTTCTTGTAGGCAGATATGAACCACTAGCTAGCAGTACATACATTAGTTATGGTCACTTCCCTTTACTTATCATTGTAAGTGTAGCGACAAGGACGTTTTTGTAACTGGGGAAGAATGCGACTCTACTGTCGGACATTCACTTGTTTGTAAACACATTAAAATTCATGCCTCATGTAAAACTTTGGCATGTAACTTAGCGTGTTATTGAAAGGGAATTCCGGTCCCAGTAATTCTCTGTTTCATAACAGTACTCTCTAACCGGAGTTATTTCATGCTTTTTGATCAAGACTGTTACAGAATGTGGAGGTCGGGCTGGATTCCTGTATATATTTTGTCTGTTTCCCATTTAGTCACTTATCACAACAACGTTTTGTTTCCCCCTCCGTGTAGGTTTGTAGATAGCTCATTGTGGCATTCAATTGCAAATTTGAAGGCATATTTCAACAAGCTAAGCAGACTCAAAGCATTATTGTTTCAACAAGAAGTAGCCCTACATCTGCTCGTGAGGCCTTTGCATTGCAGGTGACCAGAATGTCTAGTGAAATACAGTCATTGTTAAACACTAACCTGCCTCTCAGAGGATTGGGGCCTCAAATCTTTAAAGTCTCTAGTATGGCTGGTCTTGCCACATTTGTAAGGTTGTGACTCCGGCCTTGCTATTTCTTTTCAGACCATCTTTGGAGTAACACCAGCTTTGATCCACTCCATTTTCTCTAGTGTATTCGGAGGATTCCTGTTGCTGTTATTCCTCATTTGTGGCATTCTCCTCCTGTTCCTGCTTATCTCAATGGATGCTCCTTTTGCGGGTGGTCAGGAACTAGCATCGCTTCAACACTATTGTGAGCGTATGTTTCATATCTGTGGAATGCGTCTGCTACGATGGCTATATCTTGATTTTTCTTTGACGTTTTGAACTGCCTGGTTTGCCTGCTTGCAACCCATATTCCGCTGCATATGGTGTCCTTTTGGATGGGCACTGGGCATGTGCCTGGCTTCGCAGACCCCTGCTGCCTTGGACTGCTAATGAGTCCCCTGGCGATTCATTTTCCGAACTGTCCTTTGGACTTATGCCTTCTTCACAGCGCAAGGTTTGAGCATTTGGCCTTAGAAGAACAATGTGCATTGGCACATGGATCACAAGATACAGGCTCTATTGACAGAGATGAAGGTTGCCCGGTGACTCTCTCTGCATGGATTTAGACCTGAGAGCATGTTTATTCTTTGGAGCTCGTGACTTGGACTGTTGACCAATCAAAATGTGCGAAATCGGATTCCTTCATGGAGTCTTTGGCCTATAAAATGGCGAGTGATACTATAAATTATCGATTATTTTTCCAAATGGACTTTTCCTTCTAACTTTAGTTTTGAGTCATTCACATTTCTGAAACAAGGCTTTGAATGTGTTTCCTTTCTGATTATATTTATCATATCTACTGTCCTTTTTAGTATGAACTCCACAGGCAAGATCAAACAATGATGATCCTTGTTATTCTTCCTGGCCAGGCACTAGCACCTAGACATAACACAAGAATGCAGCTGTTGTTAATGTGCACACATCTTGCCACATAGATGAGGACATGAAACAAAAACACACGCATGGAGAAAGGGTTCTGAGACAAATCACTGCATTTTCTGAGATGTAGAACGCCCCTCTGTGTATGCTAAGGTATGAGATTTTCCAGTAATCCCAGAGATCTTTCATATAAAGTAATTTAGCTTTAGTAGAAAGGGAGGGCGGTTTACGTCACTCTGTCCTATAAAATTATAGAGCTTTTAACGGAATATGAATTATTAACCATGCTAACATTTTTCTCACTATGCAATTGTTTTCTAATTGTGGCACGAATACTGCATTTCAGAGCACAAGAATTTTATTAAATATTCTAAACTTCCTATGTGTCTCCTGGTGACCTTATTGTGGACAAGTACGAGTGAGAGAGCTATAGGGTGTGTCCTGTTTAAGCCTGGATGGCTAACTCTACTCCGCACAGCGGAGTTTGCAGAGTTTTACCAACTACGCACCCTGTTGGGAACGCGGAGTTCAGGCAAAAACTCAGACTCTGCGGTGTAGCGGAGTTATCCCCTGCACCCACGCCCAGAACCGGAAATAAATGGATCACTCACCTGTCCATGGTTGCTGACTAATTAACAGCCTCTTTTTTCTGCCCAAATCCTGCCAGAGAATGTTTTCTGTTTGGCAGGCAGTACTCTTCATATGCATGATGGGCTAGAAGTACCACGTTCAAAATGTGGAATCTCGCTTTTCTTCTTCAAGCTCTCTGAAGATGGATCTTCTCCCACCAATAGTGCCAGTGTGTAACATAAGCCACCACAGTCCCCGCGATGTGGGGGGACCCCAAGCTCGAGGGGACCGCCATTCGGCACTGTGCATAAACAGCAGACTTCTGGCATAAAAGCACCTGACTAAGTTCTGGGGATAAGTGGGTCCCCTCCATATACTTTGCAGGGGGTCCTCAAACTTTGCTACGCCACTGAGTACTGTCCATGGATTTAAAGCGAGGCAGCCTGTGGCAAGAGCAACATAGACATTTTCATCTGGAAGTTGGGGGCTTACACCCTCTATTGGAATCCTGTCCTTTCAAGACAGCTTTCTACAACCATGAACCCTGAAACTGGTTGTTCAGCCAGTGCTGCCACCCCTCCCTCATCTTGACTAGGATCATTATTCTCTCACCGTCTCTCAATGCTCCATCTTCTTTGGCCCATTACACGGACCTCAGGTTAGTTCACTAGCTGGGCACCTCTCATTTTTGATTTCTCTTTCTTCAAGGACACCCTTATAGTTTGAAATAGGAACTTTTACCAGAAGAAAAAGAAAAAAGGACACATTGTGTGAGTTATGTGAAGTAACACAACATAAGAAAACTGTTAATATGATTGTAATCATCAGTGAAGAAACTAAAATAAGTCCTTAGGATTTAATAAAGGGGGTCAAGGGTCAGGGTTCAAAAGGCCCCAAGGTGGACTCAGAACTGATTCAGTAATTCTTGTTTCTGGTTCTTGTATATTTTCTCAACGCTTCTCACCCAAAAAGCCCCCTTTAAAAACATTTTTTGGGGAAAAGATACATCTTTCACCTAAGCCAAATGTTGCCTTACGAAGAGTCAAAGGGTAAACTCATTGGTGGTTTCCGCAAGTGGATTTAGGGATTATGGAAGTAGGCTTCATATAACTGAAGTGAAGGGAAGAAATGCATGCTAAAGGGATTGTATTATTTTTTCGCAGAGTAACTCTCCTGGCAGAAGGATTGCCTTACAAAATAGAACTTGAAGGGTCCTGCTCAAAAGGATAAACACACACCCATAATTCTTTCCCCAGGAGTTCCAGGTACACCAGAACCATCACAATCTCTCTATCTCTCTCTCTCCCCAACAACCCTTGCCCCTATGGTCAGTTGGTAGTGTCAGTTGTCTCTTTTAATACTAATAATTAACCTCAGGGGGACGTGGTGCATGATCTTTGCATCTGCAGAAGGGCTGGGAATTAAAATGAGTGTTTCTTATTGTGACACCATCTTGATGAAATTAAAGCTGTAAAACAGAATGCATCTCCTGCAGAGAATACTGCAGTAAATGAAGAAATTAGTTATCTTGATATCAAAAATGTCTCCCAAGAAGGCAACCTACGAAAAAAGAGCCCAATGTTGCCCCGATGTGGCACGATGATAGAAGTGTGGAAAACATTTATATAACACATGCAACAAATAGTCAAGTGATCAATCTGATTTTTTATAAAACAGAGAACTAACCAGCATTTCTATGGGAAAAGAACCCCCTCAGTTTGTTACTTCCTAAATGAAATGCTTTAGGTTTTTCATATTTGATTCCATCAAAATGACTTCAGGTGTGCCACACTTTTATCATAAATACTGAATGTTAGCATACTAGTTGTTTATTACAGGACTGTGGGGAGTATGGACCCAGACAACGGGGGAGGGAGCAGGGGCTGAGGCAGCAAATTGCCCATACTTGGCAGGCAGGAGGACCACTCGCAGTTCACCAGACCATGCATGGCATGCTGGAGAAGTAGTGGCAGAACAACATACCATGGAGGGCGGGAATGATGAAGGTAGGGGCAGCAAGCCAACTATGCAGGACAGGTGAGAGAGACTAAGGCAGCATAACAAACCAAGGAAGGCAGAAGACAAGGGCAGAGGAGGCACAATGGTCTGTGGAGGACACGGTAATGGGATACAAGCTCAGATTTAGACAAGGGAATGCAGGAGTGAGGTGGCAGGGTCAGCAAACTAACTACACAAGCCAGGTAGCAAGGGTAGTGGCAGCACGATAGACCACACAGGGCAGGCAAGAGGGCAGTGGTGGCAAAATGGACCATAAAGAGGAGGAGGAAGGGACAGGGGCATTGGCATGAACACGGGAGGGCAGGAAGGAGGGCATTTACTTGTGCCCTAAGTTAAGTATAACTCTTGCCCTCACCATGCACAGCTAACTGCCTCTAATAATATATCACTCATGACATGTTCTATAACATCATTCAAAATATAATTGCAATATTTCAAATGACATAATTGATGGCAGGATTTTGAAGGGCAAGGGGGGTTACTTATAGTTACATTAGGCACAAGTTATAGTTACTAGAGATAACTATAACTGATGAATTTCCGTGGATTTTGAGTTTAAAATGTAACATTGTCCCTCACGTTTTCACCTAACTATGGTATCAATTTAACCTTTGTATTTTCACTGTAAAAACAAACTATCACACTCACTGGATGATGTCATCAATGATGTCATTTGAGATGTCATCAGTGATGTCATACATGACATCACTGATGCATGACATGAGTAATGTCATATGTGAGGTCATAAGCAGTGCATGGTGGGGTCGCAAGTTATAGTTAGTGCTGCTAACTATAAATGGTGAATTTCTGTGTTTTGTTTACTTCCAAATGTTAACGTTTGACCTTAGGTTTTTTCAATGAATTTCTAGGTTTTTTCCAAGTAAATAAATGATTTATGTGGGTCTATGTATGGTAGAATGAATTTGTAATATATGTAGTGGTTAGATATTATTTTGTAAAAAAAAAGGTTTGTTTTGATTGAAACATTACAGTATATGGTTTAAACTTTGTAAAATATGTGTGAGTTTTAAACAGATAAATATTCAATATTTCAGTGCTAAATGTGTATTTGCTCAGTTCTTTTAACTCTCATATGGAAATATGATACCAGCAATCGATTTTTAAGGTGCCATTACTCACACAAGAGCCTTTAACCTTTTAAAATAAACAGGTATTTTCAAAATGACTCCTCTTGTTTTATCATCTTCATTATTTTGTACAGTGTTTCCCCCCATTATTTTGTTCTTACAATCACTTGTGAGACTGTTGCTAAACCCAGAGTACCCCACCATATTAGGCGTCTCTCGCCACCATCTTGTGAAAGTTTGCAAAGGCAATCCCTTGCGTGCTGTCTGAGGGAGCAGTGCTTCCTGGTTTGGTCTTGCGAACCTCTCATGAGATCGTACTATTTATAATGGAATTTGCATTTACACTGAATATATCCTGATGAAGTATGTTACATTTATATACACCAGAATACTAACAGTGTGTTTAGTTTAATGAAATGCAATCCATTATATAGTTGTGGGTAAAAATAAATCCCTTAGATTTAGGAAACAAACACAAATGGTTGATGTGCATGAGACCAACATTGGTACATAGCACACATTGATACTCCTTTGTTTGTTTTAAGACCTTCCAATAATATAGGAACAAGTTAAATCAATAATCATGTAGTCCTCATTCTTGGTAGGCCACATAATGACAATGAAAATGAACTTTAATGCTATGCTGCCTATTTATACCTGCATACATGTTTCATGTTTGTAAATAGTGTTTGTTCAACAACCTTGGGTATATAAGTATAAGCTAGGAATTTGGAAGTTTCCAGTGTAATCTCTGCTTTACTGTAAGAGAAGCATCATCACATTTAGTCAAGCCAGGTGAATCTTTAAGGTAGACTGTGCAGTGAGCAGAGTTGATTAAGTGTCCATGATGGAAAACAATAGCTAGAGTGGTGCATGTTTTCGTATAAATGGATATCTGACCAGCTTTAAAGTTGGTGATTTCAGTATTGATTTTGGCATCATGAGCTCTGGATCTTTATAGCATGATAATTTTCACAGGTATGACCCAACATTGATTGCCTTCTCATATAATAAGTATGCTCCCCTAAGAAGCTGTAGTGATATAGATTGACAGGGGATGGATGTAGTTGGATAATATCCCTACCTGTAATATAACAGATATTGGGGTCAGCAAACAATTTCATGAACTCTTACCCATTATGTCTTGGAACGTGGCAGGGGTAAAAAATAAATTAAACAACGGGGAATGGCTAAAAATGTTCAAGGATTGTGCTTTAATTTTGCTGCAGGAAACTTGGCACACTGAGCCCTTTTTTATTAATGGTTTTCAAACAATTTGTACACAGGCTATCCCCTCTAGAATTGGAAGAGCTAAAGGTGTCTTAGCCGCCTTAATCACAGTAATTTTGACTCTAACATTAGGAAAAGCTTATACAATGTCACAATTTTATCAGTTTTTTTTTCACCTTTATTTAGAGGGGAAACAATCCATTATTGTAATTAATTTCTATAACATCATCTTTGATAACACAAGAGTTAAGGTCATTAAGTCAGTAGAAGAAGATTTGGATGTTTTTTTAATGGGGTGGGAGGAGATTATATACTCATTTGGGCGGGCGATTTTAATTGCGACAGATGCAAAATTGTAGCAGGAGAACAATGTGGTTACTTTGACCAGTTTGGTGACCGAGTCCTCATTTCCCACATGATACTTACGGGGAAGCATAAATAGTGGCATTCAGAAATATAATCTAGTAGTCATGGAACTGGATGAATCTGATGGAGCGGTAATTACCCAAACACTTGTAGGGGTCAGATCCTCCTCAACCATTAACCATTTTATTGTATCAGAGCATTGTAGGGACTTGGGAATTTTTTTAATTTTTTCAAGTTTGTTTAGTGATCATCACCCGCTAATTATGACTCTGAAGTTTATCATGTCACGGCAAAAAAGGGGGAGTGCAGCTGATTCAAATATTGAGATACAAAATAATAATGGAGTTTCTATAAAATGGTCGGTGTTAAGCCAACCATTTTTATGGATAATCCCATTGGGAAAAAACAGAAAGACCTTAATACCTGTTTGGATAGTTCTTCCAATTATTCGGACATCGTTAGTGCCTTCTGTGACATCACAACTGAAATAGCAGGTGATTTGAAAATAAAACAGCAGAAGAATAATCATAATCAAAACCTAGATGGTTCAACCAGGAGTGCTCAAGGCTAAATAGAGAATTAAAAACTGCCCTAGAAGTAAGGCCGAGGGATAGCGTTAGGATTAGTAATTTAAGGAAAAGTTGTAAAAACGCCCTCAATCTAAGAAAAATAGAGATTCATCAGGAGGCTTGGGAAAATTTAATTTGAGCAGCAGCGACACGTGAGGCAATCTTATTTTGGGAAACCATTGATCACCCTTTTTTAGTACAGCGATGAAAATAGATGTTACAGTCCAATCGGAAGAATGGACAACGCACTTTGAAAGTGTTTTTAATCCAGGAGCTGCTATTGCCATCAAAAGTGATAAGAGCAACCTTATTATAGTGGAAACTGTTAGGTCACCCTTATTAACGCTGGATGAGATTACAACTGCTTTAAATAAAAGTACTAATAGAAAAGCCGCAGGACCGGATGGGGTTCCTATCGGTGTTTTTAAACATGACTTTGATTGTTGGTCTCCTATTTTACTAAATGTTTTTAATGTCACCTTAGGTGGAGCGTTAACAGCATCCTGGGTAGAAAGTATAATAGTACCCATTTTTAAAAAAGGGGAGAGAGGGAATGTCAAATGCTACCGTCCCATATCGCTTCTCGACTCTACCTCAAAACTGATGGTTAGAGGCATGTTAGGAAGATTAGAAAACTGGGCCTCAGAGAACAACATCTTAACCAAGGCCCAGTATGAATTTAGAAGGGGTATTGGGATGGTGGAACAATGTGTGAATTTGGAATAATTGGTAGGGAAATATACCTTAGCTAGGGAAGGGGCCTTACACCTTTGCTTTGTCGATCTTACCAGTGCTTTTGACCTGGTCAACCATGTTAAACTATGGCAAACACTGATTGAGCTAGGTGCCCCTAATGACATTGTTATTCACTTATCCCAGATCTACACCTTTTTAACATCTAGAGTACGGTTTGGTATAAAGGGCGAATGCACCCTGGACTTCAGGGTTACTCGTGGGATACAACAAGGTTGTGTTTTAGCTCCACTTTTATTTTCATTATACATTAATAATGTTGATTCCTTTCTACAAAACCTAAATGTAGATGCCCCCAGAGTCGGTACTCTTCCCACCCCAGTACTTTAATATGCGGATGACGCTGTCCTGTTGTCAAGGACAGTGAACGGTCTGCAATGTCTAGTAGAAAAATTCACGCATTTCATGACTGAAAAAGATTTAAAGCTGAATCCTAAAAAGACCTTTGTCATGGCATGTGGGAAAAACAGAGTGAAGAATAGACAACACCATGTGGGTGGTGCCGTAATCAACAGAGTCTCTAGTTTTACATACCTGGGATTACTGTTTAATAGGAATGGTACTTGGGGCACACAAATAGAATTATCCAACCTGAAATTCCTACGAACCATTGAGGGCATCTTCAAATTCTCCAGAAAAATAGGTAACAAACCCATATGGGAAATTCTTTTTGGGTATAGGAGAAAATATATTGCAACTGCATGTTATGGGGCAGCTATATGGGGGAGGGCCAACACTACCTCTTTACAAATCCAAGAAAATACGTTTTTAAAATGATTGTTGGCAGTTCCAAGTCCCACAGCCAATTACATAGTTCACAAAGAGTTGTCCACTCCATATATTAGTGATCTTATAAGCATAGCAGGACTTACTTTTTGGCATGGGATCTGGACAAAAGAAGAGACAAAGTTCACCAAGGACCTAATCGTGGATTAGTAGAAATATACCCAGATTAGAGTATATCTATACCCTCCTAAAAGGTTGAAAGGTAACTCTGGACCGAAAGGAGCTTTCGCTTATACAGGGTTATATTAAAAGCGAGCTGAGGACAAGGCTTATTTCAGCTAGGGAATTGTTAAGAGAGACTGAAGTTAGCTTAAAACAGAGCATCACAACTTATTGTGAGCGCCCTCTTTTGACGGGCACGCAACCATATCTTACCATGGTAAGAAACACCCAGAAAAAGTTTTACCTAAAGAGGCTCAGGTTTGGCACCCTACACTATCTAATAGCATTCCCTAGATTGGGAAAATGGCGTCATAATCTTCCGAATTGTCAGATTGATGGCAAATCTCCCCAGTCTACGCTGCATTTTATATTTTTTTGCAACTTTTATAGGGATATTCGAAAACTTGTATTAAAACCACTTTTTTATCTAATAATTTTTATCATTATAAACAAGCTTTTAATTACATTTGTAGTTTGGAAAATGATAAAATTATGAACACAGTTATCGGTTTTATGCAAATGCCTATTAAGAGAAGAAAGGATTAATCCTCTCTAGAGGTCCTAATATATGAACAACTTGATGACTGAATTTGGAGATGTAATGTACTTTTAATCCAGATGTACGCCACCATCTTGCATTTTAAGCACCTTAGGAAGAACCCTCTCTACCCAAACAATGATTTGAATTTAGAAGATTTCATATTTTTTATATGCTATAGCTACTACTTTGCACTTTACACATTTATGGAAACACACTTTACCCAAATGAACTAAATGACCACAAAATATGTTGTTTTTAGCTTGTATGGTTTTATAAATGGTTTTAAAAGGATTATACCACCTTAAACTAACAATGACTAATTAATCTTAAATTATCAATTAAATATGGATTGTTTGAATGAAAGTAAAATATTTTTGATCTTGCGCAAATTTTAATGATTTTAGAAATTTAAATTGCCTTCTGTGATTAGAATGCTTTTATGGTTGTATACTATGCACCGAATAAAGCTTATTTGACTTGACTTGACGGTGTCTTGTAACCAATATAGATAACAGTTCTGATGTGTAGTCTGGACAGGATTTCTGTACAGCTTTCACAAATTGTTTTTCAAATGACACTGACATGCAATCAGGTACTGTAAGGTAAATAACTTGCTCAGATTGAATATCTCTTCTGCCTGAATTTATACATTCATGGTTCCATGAACAGTTTGTTGCAAACAAGTTATTAATTGCAATTCCCTGATTTTCTGAAACATTTAGCAATGCCAATAAAAAATCTTGGGCGTCTTTTTGCACATTTAAAGTGGACTGTGTAACACCATTAGAGAGGTCAACCATGATGCGTAAAAATGCAGTAGAATTGCATCTGTGTTTTTCAGTATGTGGTAAATTAAAAAGAGTTGTCAAAGCTTGACATAAAGGTTTCTCTTTTTGTTCAACATTAACCACCCCATTACATTTACAACGATGAAACTCCAAAAGTGTTAGAAGAAAGAAAACCTATTACATTACTGCATTTGTTTGTCTTTATTTTTTTTAACTCTTTCTAGATACTTCATTTTGTCTTGAAAATGTTGAGAAATTTACAATCTCAGAACTTTTTTGCACTCTGTAAATTGGATGCCTGTCAACAGTGGGACAGGAGCTCAGATGAGGAGCATAGATCCCTCATAGGTGTTTGTACTCTGCCACACATGATGAGTCAGCATTTACTCTGCCATCATCAAAATCAAAAAGGTACAACCCTGACAATGTTATTGCTCGTGATAAAGCTACATAGTACATTCCTTCTCTAAAGACTGTGTGACCTATATTTATTAGTGCTGCATCCAAATTTAATCCTTGAGATTTGTGAATACTGACGTCATAAGCCAAGCACAGAGGAAACAGTTGTCTTTTCACATACAGATCTTTTACCCGGGGAAATCTGGCAGTGCACATGCCCATTTTTTTTCCTTCCGCAATGTGATCAAATTTAATGAGAAGATATTCATGCTCTGTTCTGTTGTGATATGTAATGAAGTCTATTACATTCCCCATTGGACCATTCACTAATCCCTCCTTGATGTTCAGATTTTGTGGCAAAATGATTTTGCAATTTTTACACAGGTTTGGAATCTTCTCCAAACCAGCAGTATGTGAAGCTGCTATTTCTAAAGCTTCAAGTTTCTTTACTACTGATAGACCGAGTGGTAAGTTTAAACATTGATGTTACATTTTCTCTTTACAATTAAGAGTCACTATTTCCTCTTTCTCCAAATGAAGCTTTTCTAACTTAAATCGTGCACACTCATCCAATGTTGGCATTAGGCACACAATCTGATTCTGAGTTTTCATAAAGTGCTGCAGTATATAAGCTGGTGACTTCTCTTGGGGTAATACAGATTTAGCCATGCAAGTAGCAATAGCGTGTTTTAGCTGCTTTGCAAATTATACCTACTATGAGGTCTTTTAATTTTTGTCACATACTCTAGATTTGCTGCCTGTCTCATATTTTGTGCTAATTCCGTGCAATTAAATATTTGCCAGATGTTTTCCTAATGACTTTTTTAGTTTCTTCATGTACAAGTTTTTTAAGAACTGGATGACCTTTCACCGAAGTCAACTGTAAACGATAACTGAAAACTATGATGCATTTTCCTCCAAACAAACATCATAGGCAGTTCTGAAGACCTCCTGCATCCTGAGATAAATACAGGTTTGATACCATGATAAATTAATCAATAATAAGCAATTTCAATTTTTGAGAACTCTGGACGTCTCATGACAAGCATCACCAGATAACTTTAAATATTGTAGTTTGTTGTAATATTCCAATGGGCAACATAAGTAGTCAGTGCAATGTAATTCCTTTAATATTGTGAGCAGTTGGTCCAGTAGGAGCAGTCACAACACATGACAGATTAGAGCTAGTTTTTCCCTGAATAAATACAGTGAGCTCTTCAATTAGAAAACATTTCCCTGTACCTGCCTGACCACTAACAAAGAGAAGTGTAGGTTTGAATGTTTTGCAGCTCCATTCAGACTTATCATGTAGCTATCCATGCTGTACTGATTTTGTTATTTGCTGAAAACTCTTCAGCTGTTCTTCATTTAGATGTGAGATCAAACTTTCTAAATTAGTGCTCTCACTCCTCACTTGACCCACAGCATGTTCTACTTCATTCATAGCTATGGATGCATTATTTTCAATGATAGGCTGGCCAAGGGGATCTTGAATATTTGGCCCTGCACTCTGGCTGTCTTGAGGACTGACCTTTGCAACTTCTATAGCAATTGTTTCCTCCTATTGGATTCCAGAATTTGAAATATTCTAACATGTAGGAAACATTTCATATTGGAGGCTATCTTTGACTGCATTGAAAGCATCTTCATAGCAGTCATAATCACCCAACAGTTCAGTCTCTGAATGTCAAGGTTTAAAAATTTGCAAGAGATTCAAATAAAATTATTATTTGTTCGGTGCAATTTGACAGCTAAATTTACAATGCTCAATGAGACTTGGTTTACCATGTCTCACTAAACATCCATTACAGCGAGTAACTGCAAACGTTTCTTGCTCAATTTTCTCATCTGAATTCTTCCTGTGTGTACTTCAAAACTTCATCCAAACATGTTTTTTATATGGACACTGCGTTTAGGATAATAAGTATCCCTCATATTTGTTTTAAGAAGCTCAGTACTTTCTGGGTCAAACTGAGCAAGACATTTAATTTCAGGAAAAGGTCTCAACACACATTTTCGTGTTGATACCAGGCCTAAACTAGCCCAAATTGTTGCTTTGGACTACTCATATAGGCTATAAGTACTAAGTCTGTCACACCTTTCATAAGATTCAATTTCTGCTATCTTTTCTCATACATCTTTCATCTCTGTCTTTTCTGCCTTTCTTATATATGAGGTGATGTATCGAACTACAGCAACAGAATTGTCAGTCAAACTGAATATCCATGTTGGTATTCCACATGGCGAGGATTTTTGTATTGTAATCATTGACAGGTTTTGAAGTATCACTTCTTTTTAGGTTATACATATTTTAGGAGATTTGCTAGTAACACTGTGTCTGACTGAAGACATAAAACGGTATACTCTTCCTTTTGTGAGTATAGAATTAGGGAACCCAAAACAACACTAAGCATAGTATTTCCCTTTTGCTCTCTATCTCTGTCAACAATATTTACCACATTTACGGGACTGGAATTGCAAGACTTGTTGCCTAATAGTTCTGTTCTGAGACTCTCTGGAATGTCACAAGTTACATATTGCTCAATGAATGAAAACATTGAGTCATCAGCATCTTGACCAAACTTTGGTGCATCTTTCACCCACAATAACATATGTATATGTGGTACTCCTCTACCTTGATATTTTTCTCTCCATAAGAAGTCTACAACCTCAAATAGTGGTGGATACTTTTGGTTGCAGAAAAAATAAAGCATGGCCTCAAATCCGTACTTGAAGTATCTGCAATCATTTGCAGGACCAATGGAACACAATTCACCTGCAGACTTGAATTCAATCCTTGGCACATTAGCTTGCCTGGGGAAGTCATGAATATCATCCCAAGCATACTCTGCACAACTCAAAGTAACAAACCAGGTGGAAACACCTTGATTGTGTAATATACAATTCGGCTCACCATGACAATTGAACCAATATTCATTGGTACCACTTTGGCAAGCCATAACATTTATCAAATTACTTTCTAGTACCTCATCTTTACCATGTACTTTTTCCACAACATCTCTCACAGTAATGTCATTAAACCATATGCATGTTCTTATAGCATGGCCCACATCTTATGATAGCACTGAGAGATTACTCTCAAAGAAAAGGTGGAAAATGCATGGCATATTTTGTCTACAGCGGCGATCTTCATAATACGATCTACTGCATCTATATTCTGATGCTGGAGTCTGAGAGGACAGTCATCATAACGACCATTTTGTCATTTGGGAAACAGCATTGGAAACAATTGTGTTTCTAAACTCTTTTCCCATACAGTTACTGGCTCTCCTTTTGCTTGCTTTAATTGGTACATTGTTGTACACCATGTGAACATACACACTAAGGGGCCGATTCACAGAACTAATCTGAGATAAAATCCTAAAATTACTACTTTTGGTATTCACAGAAGGCATTTAGTAGTAGTAAAGTTAGGAGTCCTAACTTTACTGCTACTAAATGCCTTATGTGAATACCGAAAGTAGTAGATTTAGGATTTTATCTCAGATTAGTTCTGTGAATCAGCCCTATGACATTTGACATTAACCTTCCTAAGCAGTCCCTACCCACGTAGTTGTTCCTTGGACTGCCCACCCAGCAATCCTACTGGGAACAGGGAAGACTTAGCATTATTAACTCAGAAACTTGAGAAGTTGCCAAACTCTTGAATTATTTTTAATAGGATTGGGGCAAAAATGTCAGGCTGATGCAGGTAAATCATTGTGTCATCCACATAAAGCAAAACTAAATTTTCTGTATGATCCACCTGCATGCCCCATCCCAATAGTGTCTGCCAAAGACGGCTTACTAGGGGTTCCATAGCAAGGGTGAAACTCATTGGGGACGATGGACATCCCTGCTGTGTACCCCATTGTAAGAAGATCTTGGTCAAGACGTATCGCCTGGTCTGTCGCTATTGGACATTTATGAAGTAGTTTAACCCATTTTATATAATTATAGCCCAACCCTACTTTGTCCAACACTAGCCAGACATAGTCCCAACTCACAAAATCAAAGGCTTGCTCTATGTCCACAAAAGTGAGCGTGTAAACATTGGCTGCTAGTTCAGGGACATGGAATGCATGTGTTAGTCATTGAATATTGCACAAGGTGTTCCGACATGGATCAGGTGCAATATATAGGGCAACAATTGTGCCGCCAGAGGGTGACGAAGGACTTTCTGATTAACTTTCAAAACAGAGAGAGGGTGGTAAGAGCCCGCTTCCATAGGATCCTTCCCTGGTTTTGTTATTAGTACAATAAGGGCAGCACTCATAGAGACTGGGAGCACCCCTCTGCCCAGCGCCTTTGTGTATACTAGCAACAGATGATCGATAAGGGTCCCAGGAGAAAGCCTTATAAAACTCTGCCAGCAGGCCGTCCCCCTCCCCACCCCACCGGTTCCTTAGCTGTTCTCAATGATTCTACCATTCCAAGCAGTTCCTGTGTAGTCATTGGCCACCCAATTCTGCACACTCTTCCGGAGTGAGCCATGGCAGGCAAAGCTCTGCAAGATAGTCAGGAGTTTAGATATGATTGCTGAGGCACCACAAACACACACCATAGGTAGTCAGAAAAACTGCATTTATCGCCTGCTGGGTAGTGACAATGTGGCCATTACGGTCCTTCAATGTTAGAATAGTTTGCACCGAGATCTCCAATTGTATCAACCATGCCAGTAAGTGCCCCTCCCTGTCTCCCTCCATACATAATCTATGGGGACTAGTGAATCTGCAGGGAGCCATGTATAGGATCCCTAATTGGGTTTTTGAAGAACTGGATGGCCTCCTGGTTCAACTCCTGTGGTCGGGTAGCACTGCAGAAGTGGGTTTGACACTCTCAAAGGGGAATAAGGCAGAGGTGGTATGGAGGTCCCGGATTTAGAGTTGTATTATTTGGTGTCACACCTCCAGCATATGATCCATTGGTTAGATGGAGAGAATAATTGGGAGAGGTTGCTCCTTGCTGGCACTCGTGATGGCCATCAGTTGGGGGCACTGCCGATGAGGGGCAGGGGAGTCCTGGACACGCTGCCTCACATGGTCCGACTGTTATGCCATCTCTGGTAGAGGGCAATGCAACAGATATTGCAGCAGGCACAATATGCCCCAGACCTAGACCTTTGGATTGGGTGCCCATTTTCCCAAACAGCACAGTCTATGGAGGTTTATAAGAGGAGGGAGGGCGGACAGCGTTAATTTCTACCGTATGCCAAAACAGCAGCCACTGCTTGACAGTTGTGGCCATTGTTTACTGAGGCTCCTGAACCCACATAGATGATGGTTCCTATGCTCTCCCTGGAAGGGGGTCTGAAGCTGATCATGCAATTGTATCACACTTGCGTGCAGATCGAAGGCTGGACCACTTCAAGTGGAGGAGGCCTTGAAATGAGTCAGCGATGATCCCATTGCCCCTAAAGATTGGCTTAAAATTCACAATGGTGTACGTAAGGTTTCTGTAAACACACAATTTAAACTAATACAATGTAACTACATACACATAGCCTACCTCTCCCCTAGGGGACTACACACTATTTACCCCAACAGGGATCCAAATGCACTAGATGTGGACATGTTGAGGCCGATTCCTTTTATCTAGTGTGGTGCTGTTCGGTTTTTGCAATTTACTGGGTGGAGATATTAACCCAAATCAAGTCTGTAATGGGGTGGGATGTCCTCTGCATGCTCAAACAATGTCTGTTGGGCCTACTCTAAAAAATTACTAAGAAGAAACTGAGTAGACAGTTTACAGTGCTGGGTCTTATATCAGCTAAGAGGTGTATTGTGATCAGTTGTCTAAGTTCTAGACCCCCCTTGATTCGGGACTGGAGGACATACTTGCTGGAGTGGATGGGCGCAGAAGAGGTGCAGATGCAATGGGCACTGCGGGATGAAATAGGGGCAGATGATTTGCTTTTCCTGGGAAATTATGGAGTGGGTGTTGATGGTACCTTCGGAGGACGTTACACCTGGATAAATACATGCTGATCAGCACTGTGTGGATTAGTACTCTGAAAGTGACGGTGTATGACTGTGGATAGAGCCTCTGGGCATAGATGTACCAATTGACACCCTGATCAGATTACAGTATGGATGACCTGTAGATACACTAGGATGTTTTCCTATATACCTTGACCCGTTACTGTATGGAAGCATGAGCGTAGGGAGCGGTGGGGGAGTTCAAAGCTGTGTTGTTAAAATGCATACTATGTTATCGGTGTGCAATGATTCCTACTCGAGCCCAATGCCTGGCAACTTTTACAGTATTATTTTGACTTCAATTGAAGCAAGAGCCTGCCATATAATATTTGTACTGTTTTTACTGGAATACTGTACATGTAATCATGCTTGTTGAAATGCCAATAAAAAAATATACAAAAAAATTGCTTGCTTTTTTATTCAAAAGCCTTGTCAACTGGACACTCAACAACATTTCTCTGGTTTCGGAAAGCTCACGTGCTTCGTACTGTATTCATGCTTCTCATTATATTACATACTACCCTTCTATAAACATAACTTCTGACAAAGTTCTTCACATTTCTTTTTCTTAAACCTTAAACCTGTCTGGCAGGGCTCTTTTTTTTGTTTCATTATCTTTTCTTAAGGAATAATGCAATGTATTGTTAGAATTTGACACATTTTGCATTCTGCTTACACCTGTGAAAGAAGGTTTATATGATGTTATTAATCTTCTCGAAAAACATTTGATACTTTTACTAGATTAGAATTTTCTTTTACCATCACTTTCTTTCTCTGCATCTGCTTCATACTTGGAGAGTTCTTTGTAGTACCTTGGTTTGGTCTTCTTTCTCTGTCGCTTTGTTGACAACTTGATGTGACTGGAACTTGATAGAAACAATAAAAAGCACGTATTATTTATTCCTGCTTTTAAAGAGTACTTACTAGAAAATGAAGGTAGCACATTCTCCATGGTACATTTTACCAAACAATGGTGCTATCTCACACTACCTTGTAACAGACGTCTTTCTAAATTACTCAACACACGACACCTGCTTAGTTTAGAAGGCCTTTGAGAGCTAGTACCTCCTGTATTACATGGCTTTATAAACAGCGAGGTGTCTAATAATATCTCTGACCACAGTAAATGGTGTGTCTAAAAGGCCTCAGATAAACACTATCATTAGTGCTGCTACATTTTACCAGAGGGAATGGACAATAAAGTTTGATGTAAAATGAGAGGTTTATAAAACAATTGCGTACATAGTAAGTGGGTCACCTCGATCTAAACATTCTCTATCTACTAATAGGTCTGTACAGGTTACTGGTTGGGTGTACAAATGTTTAGTATGTAATTCACCCCTGCACAAAGGCATTGTTGCTTAGAGGACATGTTGTATGAATGAGTTTACAGACAGCAAGGTCTGTGTACTGATATCTCAGAAGTGAGTAAAGGGTTAGTGTAGAAGGTTTCAGACATGCACTAGGTTCTCTGCTACCAGATTCAAACAGGCTGCACTCTGCTTATGGTATAGTATGTATGTTAAATAGTTATAAAGCATGAACAGCTACCCACGTGGGGTTTCCAGGTGGTTTTGGCAACAGACAGAGTTACTCTCATCTCAGATGGATTTAGAACAGCCACGTCTTTCATTGTCTGCAAAAGGAGAGCAGCGAAAAGCAAAATCACAGATGTTCCAGCAGAGTACTCCAAAGCTAAGGGCATAGAAACATAAAGGAGAGGCCTCACATATCAGAACATTCAATCTTACTGACGGTCCACAGAGAAAGGTTGCTAGACCACAGCTATATAGTAGGCTGCTACAGTTTTCTTAAGCCATTGATGTGGTGAGGGGTAGTCCCAGCCCAGCTTTAGAAAAATAGCTCAAGGCCTTAAATTGGACATGTTTTTCCACATACGGCCACTGGAGCTCATGACGAAGTGAATAAGTCAAGGCATTTTTGGGCAGGCTGTAGATAAGACTAGAAGCTGTATTCTGCATCATGTGAAAGTGTCTCAAAGGGGCTTTATGAGCCCCCAAGTAAAGAATGTTACCTTAATCCAGATGAGATGATTGGATGATGGTCCTATGAGCAGATACAGGGAGAATCCAGATAACTGACTGCAAGCATTTCAAGGTAGCAAAACAGGTCCCAGCGGCCTTTGGCACCTGTGGCTTCATGGAGAGCTTAGAGTCCACCAAGAAGTCTAAGTTCTTAACTTTAAGCGCATGAGTTTCGTGAAACAGTACCTCCATCCTATACTAACCCATACAGAGTGAATAGGTCACAATTAGAAGAGCACACCATCTCTCCTCACAGACCTGTACTTGTTAGACAGTGGAATTGAAGGGATTTAGTAACGGACCGATGTGTCCCAACAGATATCTTCTCACAGTGAACATGGTGTTTGGTTCAGATCAGAAAAAGCTATCTGTGTACTGACACTTCTCAAGAGAACAAGGGATGGATAAAGAAGGACCAATAAAAACATTAGGTCTTCTATTATCACACTTTAACAATACACAGATTCTCTATGGTTCAGCTTTAGGAGAGAAGGGCTCCTTTTCTTGTATGTGTAGACAGGTGAAATGCTTCTTTCTTTTTTCTGGCAACATAGCCTCTCTATCGATAAATCTTTTACAGTGAGGGCTACCTGTAAAAACCTTTACTGAGAAAGTCTTCCCTCTCTAGAAATGTGTTCTCTGAGTAAATAGGGTTTTTAGTTCAGTACAGTCACAGCACAAGCTCTAATAATTACTCAGCAGAATAGATTGTCTCTTTAAAGCATGAACACAGCACGCTAGCCATGAGCCTGTAAATCTCAGAATGCTATACACTTTCCATGGTGCAATTTGATTAAACTGTGATCCTATCTCATACAACTCTGTAAGTAGTAATCCACCCCTGCACAAACGCATCTCTATTGACAGAATATGGTGTATGAATGGCTTTATGGACAGCAAGGTCTCTACTTATACCTCTGAAAAGAATGAAGGGTTAGTGTGTAAGGTTTTTGGCAAGCACTAGGTCCTCTGCTACCAGATTTAAACAGAGTAATGTTTCATGAAAGACTAACTTCCTCTTATTCAAGCCCATACAGAGTGAATGGTTCACATTTAAAAACAACACATTATGTCTCCTGACAGCCCTGTTCAAGTCAGACACTGGCTGTGAAGGGATTTAGTAATAGAACCATGTCTCTCAACAGATGTTTTCTCAGAGTGAACAGAGGGTTTGGTTCAGAACAGAAAGAGCTATCCATGTGCTGACACTTATGAACAGAATAAGAGATGTATGTAGAAGGATGCATGGAAAATTATGCCTCTATTATCACACTTTAATAGGTCTCACATTATATAATTCAATTGTTCGAAATAAGTGAAACTCCTTTTCTTAAAAGTGTATACAGTCTAAATGCATTACCTCACAACAGTAAAATACTTTACTAACAAAATCACCTCTCTGCTGACACCTCAGCACATGCTAAATACAGCATACAAAACACTCCTCTATAATTTAAAACAGTACCAGTCAAGCACTGTTCTAACAAAATGGCCTACATACTGAAACCTGTCAACTTGTTAAATGCTGGTTGTTAAACAGTTTTACTAGAAACCCATCCCTCTATAAAAACGTTTTCTGTCAGAAAACTGCCTGCATAAGGGCTTTATGCAACAGTACCCTCTTTCATCAGACTACAGAATACAATATATTGTAACAACTTTAAGATTAAATAAAGCGCAATTTTATTAGACTATCAATGTACATCATACAACATTATAGAGTATGAACGCTTCACCTTAATGTTAACATACACTCTCTCCAAAATACCTGTGCAAAGCATGAAATCTCAGTTAAACACTTTAGAAACCAAGTAATTCATTATCTAAACATACTTTCTCCGACTGACTGAATCTATGGCTCCATGCACTTTGTGCACACTCATTACTGCAAAAAACACTCCACTATATATTTAACTATTTTTAGAATACACACCATTCAAAAATATATACAGTAAATGATTTAGTTAGAATATTCATCAACCATGCTTGAGAAACATCTAGATCTTAAATTAAAACTATCTCCTTAGACAGCTGAAAAGAACAATATCTGAAAATTACAATCAGCTACGTTTCAATTGCAAGCACTTTTAATTTCTATTTGGCATTTTAAAACTCAAAATTACTAATATAGCTCAATCAACAAATTTATTTAAACTTCTTCCTAAATATATTATTTTATTTTATTATTTAGTCACAGACTTCATAATTAAATTGCAATATATTTTTACTTACCTGAAAATAAAGGTGTATTTTGAAGGGAGATGAATACACCAATCACTTTTAATCAAAAGTCAAATAGCCTCTGCTGAGCACAAGTAAAAGAGATTACACTTGCTTCACCTCCAAACCACCAAGGCCAATCTCAGGTGTGTGAGGTTATGCAACACATATAACTATATGAATCCTCAGGCCTTCCAGCCAATCACACTGAAGAGGTAAAGTCAACTATTTGCTGACCCTAATATAGACTAATTCTTAGGTTCTCTACAGAGTAAATGTATCTGTTTTACAGTACCTGTGCTACATGAACCATAACCCCCTGTATTAGCTTGTGTAGCCATTTATTTTTCCCTCATAATACATCTTGACTACCTGTGCTTTAATTCCATTGTTTCATGGCGGTTTTAACCAGTTAATGGCACTGGCACTCTGGCAGTCACCCTCTTTTCTCTCCCTGTACGATTCGACTTGTGAGACTCTCACAAGATCGAAAAAAAGACCATGTGGCAGGGTCACCCAGTCAATTTTCATGCAACTCTCTCAAGTGTCTTGATGGATTGTACAAAAACACCTTCATCAAACTTCACTGAAGCTTGTCAATGACTCTGACAAGACTCTTGCGGGATCTTACCAAGTTGAAAGTCAACCAATAGAAAAGCTAACACTGTTTATCAACTAACTGTGCACCATAGAGAAAGCAGTTGGACACAACCTAACTCACTTTTGTAACTGCCAAAATCCTACCAATTGCATGTATAATTTTGCACATTTTTTCTGCCCTCCTATAATCGATATTGTTCCTGAAGCTTACTCATTCTGCTGAAGACTTCTCTTGAGAATGAGATCTCCATACTACACTATGGTTCGCCTCTGGATTTTGGGACATCGCTTTGTCCACTGGGCTAGAGAATGCACCATTAATTGTGCTATTGACAAGAATCTTGGATTTCCTAACTTGGACACCACCTGGATTGGCCATAGAGGTATGAAGTGGCATCAATTGTTACTAATAGTTGAGAGCATATTGGATTGTGAGCACCTAGACCTGATGATAGTTTACTGTGATGGCAATGACCTAGGCACAATCACAAGTGTTGCGCTTGAAATCCGAATGAAGGAAACCTTTTCTCAATTTATGTCTCTCTTTTCTCACACTGCCTTTGAATATTTTAGTATATGTCAAAGGAAGAAATGGTAATGATCAAAAGAGTTTTGTTCTAAGCTAGAGAAGTCCTGGAAACATGTCAATAAAACAGTTTCCACATTTCTTCGTGACCACGGCATTGGCTCTATATATATCAAGAACACCTGATTTGATATGCCAGGTTTCTATAGGAGAGGTGGAGTACACTTTATTGCAGAGGTGAACATGATCTTTCAAATAATATCAAGGAATGCATCCAGTTCTATGCATAGGTCAACACTCCACACTATAAACACAACGACTCATATCAGAGCTACCCTAGTCTTACATACTGTGAAACTTTCATGTCGCTCTTATTTGAAATAATGATGCCCACAAGAGTAGAGCGAGAACGGGAGCACCCAAACGCCTTCTTCCACTCATATAGTTGCCTGACTCTCATGAGAGGCTCGCAAGTTCAAACATTTAATATATATTTCATGGATAATAGCTGTGCACATTAGAGTGTCAGTACTACAGTCTGCACATACACACAGCCCTCTGCACTGAAACGTCTCTTTAGGGGCAGATTTTAACTAGGGGTGGGCGGAATTTGCGAAATTCACTTTCGCAAATTATCGCGAAAATGTTAAAAATCTCCGCAAACACGCGGAAATATCGCAAAGATGCGTACGTTTTTTTCCCGCCCATTCGCAGTATTTTCTGCATGGTCGCGGCTCGCCAACTTACCCATGTGGTTGCTCGCGGGCGCGGCCATCTTGTTTTCAGTTGTCTCGCGGTGCATGATCGCGAGAAGAAAGACGTGATCGCGCAACAAATGACGTCACTGCGGGCGCGAACTGTCGCGAGACAGCGCAAATGGCTACCAACAATCCAACATCTCATGGAGAACGCGACCGGATCTGGAAAACTTGTCGGCGAACGCGGGGATTCAGGTAAGGCGATCGCGCGCACGCGAGAATGTATTATTTTACAGCGCGAGCAAGAAACAAATTATCGCTAAGCTGCGGAATGCGGAAATTTTGACATTTTCGCGCTTTCCGCGGGACGCGAAAATGTCAAATTATCGCAATTTCCGCGACCGGAACGAAATTTTAGCCCAGGCCTAATTTTAAACGCCCCACTACCTTTTATTTTTTTAATGATCTTGCAAGTGTGGGATCACCCAAATGTCTACTTGCAACCATTTATTTCTCTGTATCTCATGAGAGCCTCACAAGCTCTACCATGTCTCTCTGAATGATGGATGTCTCTGCTAACATATAAAGACAGATGTAGTAGAGTTTGTACATGCATTGGTCTCTCCTTCCAGACATCTAGCTCAGATAACAGGTACACATAGTAAAGTGTGCAAAGAGACAGTGCTTTCTGCCTGCTTAGACATCTAGCTGAGATGATGGGTTTGTGTATTAGAATGTGTACATGGTCTGCCCTCTCTTGTCAGACCTTTCTCACAGATGGTGCCTGTGTATATTCGGATGTGTACATGGACTGGCCTCTCTTGTCAGGCCCCTCTCTTAGATGATTGCTGTGTTTAGTAGGACATGAACATGGACTACCCTCACCTTCCAGACCTTCATAGATGATGAGGGTGTATAGTGTGGGGAGAGACTGGCCTCTCCACTGACACCTCTGTCTCAGATAATGGGCATGCATAGCAGGCTGTGAGCAGAGATTGGCCTCTTCTCTCAGACCTCCCTCTTACATGAAAGTTGTACATAGAAGGGTGTCTGTCTGCATAGACAAGCCTCTTTTTCCACACCTCTTTCCCAGATAGCAGCAGCGCGTAGTAAGGTGTGTACATGGACTGCCCTCTCCTTCCAGACCTCTCTCTCTGATGATGGGTTCGCGTAGTACAGTGTATAGAAAGAGACTTCCTCTCCACTAAGTCTTTGCTCTCAGATGGCAGCTGTGCATATTAGGGTGCGCACAGAGATTGACCTATCTTGTGAGACCTCTTTCTCAGATACTTAGTGTCCATAGTAGGGTTTGTACATGGACTAGCTTCTCCTTCCAGATCTCCCTCTCAGATGGCAGGTGTACATAATAGGGTGTGTGGAGAGAGAATAGACTCTCCACTGAGACCTCTCTCTCTTGGATGTCAGGTGTGTGTAGTAGAATGTGGGTAGAAAAACTGGCCTCTGCTTGACGATCCCCTTGAAACTTTGCAGGAAGGAGGTAAGGTGGATGAACATTTTGTTTGGAAAGTTTTGTAAAGATTTGTCAAATGGGGCCAACATTATTAGCAAACCAAATAATGCTCCATCTATGGAAAAGCAGAGTTAACTGTAACTACCTATATATACTACACTCTACACTACATACCTATATACACTTACACTCACTTGATGATGTCATCACTGATGTCATTTGAGATGTCATCAGTGATGCCACTAACCATACCATGAGTGATGTAATATTTGAGGTCATAGGCAATGCACTGCGGGTGCTTATGTTATAGTTAGCTCAGGTAACTAGAACTGCTGAATTTCTACGATTTTGTATAAGTGAAATCTGAACCTAACTATAACGTCCATGTAAAATTATTTTTTTCTGCAAATTTATATATATATTTATACATGTGTAACAACGTAACATTTTTAACTCTAAAAACCACATAAGTTCACCAGTTGTAGTTATAGATATGTCAAGATACTATAACTCGTGTCCTAAGGTATCTATAACTCACGCCCCCACCCACCACCATGCACAATTTTCTCATTAATAATTTTATTGCAAATTTTGCAGTGATATTATCAATGATGCCATAGAAGATGTCATGAGTGATGTAATATGTAGGTAAATTAGCAATGCATGGTGAGAGTCCAAGTTATAGTTACCGGAGGAAATGAGTTATAGTTCCTTGAGATAACTATTACCGGTTAATTTCTGATTTCTGTAGAGTTTACAATGCTACGTTGTTACTGAACATTTCACCTAACTATAATGGTAAATTAACCGCTGTGTGCAGCGGAGAGTAGCCTGCAGTACCTGGCCTATGGCCACGCCCTGTGGTCAACACCCCCAAATGCAGCCAACCCCGCACTGTGCAGGGTATTCAGCCATACATGCGTAGGGTTGGCTACAGGGTCTGGCCAGTGGCCACGCCCTGTGGCCAGCCCCCACAAAGGCAGTTAACCACACACTGCACAGATCCTTTAGCCATATACAGCAGGGTTTAGACACAAGGCCTAGCCAGTGGCTAGGCTCTGCTTCCAGCCGCTTATCAGGCAACCAACACATCACTGTGCACGCCTTTGATGACGTGTCATAGGGTTGGTTTGGGTCCCAGGGACCCCCATCTCCTGAACACAAACATATATATTAGGGGTGGGTGTGCAGCCACACTCCTCAAGCTTAATTCACTCCAGGGGTCCCCATCCCTTGGGGCTAAATTCCATAAAACAGGGGAGGGGAGGTGCAGACCCTCCTCACCAAGCCATATCAAGCCCAAGAGACCCCATCACCTGTGGCTAAAGTCAATAAAATTGCAGAGTGGGCCATGTGGACCCCTCCCCGAGCTCTGATGTCTACCGGGGACCCATTTCTGGGGGGCAAATAATTAATAAGAGGAAGAGAATGAGCACCTCGTCCCTGAACCTATTTTGGTCCCTGGGGTATCCATTTTCAATAGGTGGGTGCCCTGGTGCCCACCCGAGGCACCCACCAAGCACACATTGGTGGCTCCAGGGGGAGCCCCTTCCACATTATTAGTGGTTGGCCTGGCCTAATAATGCTTGAAGAGGGGGCCACATGCCCCCTCCTTGAATATTAGTGGATGGGCCCGAGGGATATAGTCACGAGGGGCCTTTTAGAGTTCAGGAGGGATGCCACATATCTCCAGCCACTGAAATATTCTTGGCTTGGGAAGGTAGACCACACAACCCTTCCTATAAATGCCTTTTTTGCCCCTGGACTCTTAAGAATTGGAGAGGAGAGTCATGTGCCTCCTTCACTGTTATTATTCATTAAGCCTGCGAGATTGGGTACCTGGGGCCCATTTGGGCTCAGAAGGGGGGTCACACCATTTCCCCCCAAACAATTCTTTTTTGCCATGGTGTTACACTCCCTTGGGGGCTCTTAAGGTTAAGGAAGGGGCCATGAGCCCCCTTCCCTTTAGTTAATTGATGGCCGAGGGTGATTGGGGTCCCACAGGCCCATTTTCGCTCAGGCAGAAGGGCCACATGCCCCCATGCCCTAATATAAATATCTTTGGCTCTAGGATATGTGGTCCCCAGGGCCTCTTAATGCTCAGGGGTGGAGGTTGTGTGGCCTCCTCCTCTTTAACAGCATTTGGCCCAGGGGTTGGGATCTCCCGGACCGATAAGGCTTGGGGTGGGAGCTATGCACCCCACCCCTTTTTTATTGCATTTGGCCTTGGGGGATTGAGCCCCAGGCCATAATACAGCTCAGGGAGGGGAATACATCCCTTCCCCTTAATAATCAAATTCTGCTCTAGGGATGGGGTCCCAGAGGCCAATTAAGGCTTAGGGAAGAGGGAAATGCAACCCTTCCATATTATTAGTCATTAGCCCCGGAGATTAAGTCCTAAGGCCTAATAAGGCTCAGGGAGTGGGGTCACATGCTTCCCTTCCCTAATATTAGTCCATTACCATTTGAGCTCAGGGAGGGAGGCCACATGTCTTCTCCTAAAAATACTTCCTAAAAGCAGCTATTTTTGGCATGAGGACCTCTTAAAGCTCAGGGATGGGGGCCATGTGCCTTCTCCCCTATTACTAGCCTATCAGGACTACCCCCCTTCTTAAAATTCAAAAAGGCAGCACAAAGACTTCTTCCTCAATGGACCTCACCCAAATGGATAGCTGTCGACTAAGCTCAGAATCCTGACCACTACGACTCGCCGCCACCTTAAATCTAAGTCTCCTACCTTGCCCACCCCCGTCTCGTTCCCTGGACTTTTCCCCTCTCCACGAACGGACGTTGTTCACGAGTCAATGTATATGCCATTGTTATATTGTTGTGATTTCTATGCTGCCAATTTTTGTAAAGCGCGTCGATACTTTCGACTTGTCATGAATCAATGCTTACACTACTGCCATACTATGTAACCTCTCCGCTGCTAATGTTGTAAAGCGCTCCGATACCTTCAAGTCTGGCCAGAGCTATACAACACTCTTAAATAAATAAATACTAGCCTTTCACCCTGGGGGATGGCCTACTTTGGCTTGGGGAGGGGTGCCACATGCCCCTTTCCCAATAATAACTGTTTTTGGCCATGGGAGAGGGGGTCCCCATGGCCTCCTAAGGCTTGGGCAGCCACGGCCCGTATAGGGCATGCCACCGGGCGGTGACGTGGGGCAGGGAAGGGGTAGGGTGGGGGGTTGTAAAATGCGGCATACGGACGATTTCAGGTAAGTAAAAAATAATAATAATTGTTGCGCCCGCTGCATCGCATTCGGCGATGACATCACTCTAGTGCACCCCTGACTGTCTAGAGTGTCAGGCCCTGCTCTATGCTCAAAATGGGCAGCAGACCACTGGTCGAGTGCAGCAGGGGTAGAGTGTATAGCCTTGCCCCTTGGCAAAATGTTTACTCTAACCTTGGTGGGCATCTGAACCCACCTCCTCATTTCCTTCTGCTGCATGCAGCTAGGATGGATCGTAGGGACTGTCCGCCTCAGGCATCTCACACCCGCCTTTGGTTGTGTGCAGAGGGAGAGTGGCACAGGACTTATCCTCCTGCCAGAATCTGCGTCCCACCTTGAACAGGTGTTAGACCTTTGCTATGCATGTCCTTGAGCCATGCTCTGGGTGCAGGGCCTGGACTCTTAGTACGTTTTGTGACCCACCCTCTGCGGTCATGCAACCACCACTGCGAATCACAGCCTTTGGCTTTGCGTTTAAGGTGTGGGCCACAGGCATCAAAGCTTACATCTTTTCAAAGTTTCAAGGACCTTTCAGGGGTCAACAGTCCTGCAAGTGGGATTAGAGATCCCTCAATCGCCTAATATGGGTAAATGAAGCTTGCCCAGGTACCAAGGTACTGGGCATCCGAAGCTTCCAGGTACTATGGGACCAACTTTGGGTTCTGTAGTACCTGGAGGTTAACCCTGGAGGCTGCAAGTTGGGTGATAGTTTGGTGGTATCACCTTATACATACCTATAGGCAATGCGCAGCTATAAAGCTTATACCTAGAAGTGGTGTAATGACCACATTTTAAAGCCATGCACCTTGATTCTGTGAAACTAGCCCCTGGTAGTGGTGCAATCGGCTGGCAGTATTGGCACCTCCACAGACATGCCCCTTGAATCCGTGAAGCTTGCACCCATTGGTGGGGTACTGGGCAGGCTGGACTAGCACCTCTGTGGTTGGGCCCCTTGAGTCTGTGAAGCTGGCTACAGGTGGTGCTGTACCAAACAGGCAGTACTAATGCCTCTTCATCAGGATCCCTTGAGTCTATAAAGCTTGCAGCACTCCAGTGGCCAGACCTTTCTAACTGATTTTTTTTATCCATGGATCCAAAATGCTATCCTCAAATCCTCACTGGACGGCCTCACTAGGATCTAAAATGCTATCCTAAAATCCACACTGGACGGCCTCACTAGGATCCATGAATAAGGGAAATTGATCTGCGGACCCTCTGACAAAATAAATGTGGGGGAGTCCCAACAGGATTGGCTCACTCTGTTGACTTAGATCCCTCTCATTTTTTTTCAGGACATGGGGACTGAGTCCCTGAGTCTTGTAGGGGCTGCCACAAAATTTAATTTATAACATCAGATCCTTTCAGATCTGCAGATGCTGCTCAGGATGTTTTTATCAATATGGCACAAGGGTGAAAATGCTCTCTTGGACCATAGTTTTTATTGTAATTTGGGGATTCAAGGATATCTGTGGTGCCTCAAAGAGTCCAGACATCACAAACATTTGCCTTAAATTCAACTACTCGTTGCCCTGTACAGTGCTCTGCTGAGCTCAGCTTGGTTTTCACTGGACGACTGACACCCTTGCCTTCTTGTATGACAAGCTTGCTATCTCCAGTGGATCTCTACACACCTGCAGCAGCTACACCTTCAGACGAAAGAAGTTGTCCTCAAAAGAGAAAATACAAGTAAAAGGCCTTTCCCATCTATGCCCAAAGGATCCAGAATATTATTTCTATATTCATCCTGAAAGCCCGAAATCAGCTCTAATTTAGGAAACAGCGAATACTCCCCTTTAAAAAAAGAAATAAATCATGATGCAGTCACGATCCACAAACAGCCCTCCCTCCAGAATCCGAACAAATAATAATTCGCAAGCCATCTCCACACACAGGAATCAATCTGCTCAGATAGTAAACATCATCGCTAATGAGCCCCAACAGTTGAATCAAATGATTTGTTAGAAAACATCATCGCTAATGAGCCCCAACAGTTGAAACAGGATTCCAGCAGCTCTAAAGCTATGAGTAACAGCCCACATCTGTCCAATTCAACATTATCCACAACCAACCACAGAGCCGTTAGCTCTGAATCAAGCTCAAACACCGGTCCCAACCCGATACTGGAAATAGGCATCAGATTGGAGTCAACAGTATTAGACCAGGACACCTGGAGATGTATTCATAGGACGGACACTAAGAAACGCGAAATAGAAGCTAGATACAAGGAAATAGGCACAGTAAAGCCGAACAGTAGACCCAATCCCTTAGAGTCCATCTATGCTAGCTCACCATTAGGGTCATCCATACATCTTCCTATCAAGCCACAGCCTAGAACGGAGTATGAGAAACGCTGTGCCCCCCACCCTAATATAGAGTTCAATAAGCTCAGTTTTCAAACCATCAAGACCTGTAAAGCCATGCAACTCGCTATCAGAGACATGAAGAACCTTCTACACATATCAGAAAAATAGCTATCAAAATGGGAGCTCTTACAGAAATCCACCCACGAAACCCAGCAAAAACTAAAATGTATCCCAATGGCAGCGACAAACAAACACTATTACGATACTATGAACCAGCCCCTATTCCTCCTACTAAGTTAGATGAACATAGGATTCAGTCAATCCCAACTAACGCATACAGAATAGCAAGGTCTAGCAATTGATTACTAAATCTTAACAACCTAAAAACTGTGATAATAATTCCCGAAAAGTTAGACCCATCAACGATCAATCCACAGAAACACATTAGGTGTATACTACTCAACTGTCAATCAGCAAAGAAACAGGCTGCTGACATAGCCGACCTCATTTTAAGCCACAAAATCGACATAACTATACTTACAGAATCATGGCTATCTGACTCTTCTTCTCCTTGCCTAGATATATTAGTCCCCCCAAACTATTGCATTATGAGACTAGACAGGCCATTATAAAAAGGAGTAGGCATCACTTATATATATAGTTTGACTTTTCCAACACAAAAATAAATTCGGACCCTCTTGAATCATGTGAGTATCTCAGTATGTCATTAAGATCCGCCGATAATCAAGCGTGCAAACTGCATACATTCTACCACCCCCAGGCAAAAACACCAGATTGATAGACCAGCTGATAGAAATCATCACAGCAAACTACACCACTGAGTCCAATGATATTTTCTTAAGAGACTTCAAACTTCATTGGGAGGATCCTTCTGACAATAAGATCAACCTACTCAAAGACTTCCTTGAAAATCATTTGCTGGTCCAACAATGTCTTCTACCAACCCACTCCAAAGGCTCTACCTTAGACTGGATCATTGCTAAAGAAAAATCTATAGATAAAATTAAAATCACCCCATGCGACTGGTCTGATCACCACATCATTTCCTTCCAACTACTCTTCACAAAACCAAAAGCTTCCTCACAAGTAAAAAAACCCAGAAAATGGGTTCGGGACACCAAAGGGCTCAATATGGATATGGTCGCAGCACGCTGTGAGATAGAATTGCAACCTCCTAATAATATGATGGACGTCAATGACCTCCTGGAGTATTACAATAATACAATGTCGAGTATTATTGAGGACATAGCCCCGCAAAAATTCAAAAGGATCCCGGACAAAGACAAAAACCTGTGGTTTAATAGTGACCTTAATGAAGAAAGACGGTCACTCAGATTCACAGAGCGGAAATGGCGACAACACCCTTACTCACCCCATCTATTACAACTAAGACTGGCCAGTGGCCAGGAAAGCATACAATAAAAGCATTCTAAACTAAAAAAAAAACTTATTCAGGAAAGAACTGGACAATGCAAAAAATAGATCAAGGAAACTATTTGACCTGCTAAAAGATCAATTGAATAAAATTGCCAAATCTGCACCAACTACAACTAATTCAAATATAAGCAGCGAAGATGTCTCCTCCTTCTTCACAGCCAAAGCCAAATCGATGGAGGAAGAGCTTAAAAAAAGCAGCTGAAGGCCCCGATATCACTAAGAGCACCGATGATGAGTTTCAACTTCAACCAGATCGGGAAACGCCTAAAAACAATGCTGGATGGGCAGAATTCAAGCCGTTCAGTGATCTAGACATTGCAAAGATAATCTCGACCATTAAACCAAACAATCACTTCAAGGATCCTTTAACTTCAAAGTGTTGGTCTACAATAAACCAACTGCTCATCCCCTCATGGACAAAGATCATAAATGCTTCACTGGCACAAGGCTCAATACTGGACTGCCTAAAAACAGGGCAAGTCACCCCAATCTTAAAAGAACCAACAGAGAATCCCTCTGACCCCAACAATTTGAGACCAGTAACTAACATTCCTATGCTAGCCAAAGTCCTGGAAAAATGCGTACAACAACAGTTGACTCACCATATCTCTGAATTCAATCTGTTGAATGACTTCCAATCAGGATTTAGACCAAACCTTAGTACTGAAACAGCGATCCTGCACATCGTGGATGACGTTCTACTTGCCCTCGACCACAATGAAACTTGTCTCCTAATCCTGCTCGACCTCTCTTCGGCATTCGACACGGTTAACCATGCCAAAATACTAGATCGCATGAAAAATAGGATGGGAATAGAGGGTACAGTTCTAAAATGGTTTAGATCATTCTAGGAGAATAAAACGCAAAAATTCACAGTCAGCCAAACATTATCAGCTTCGTCCAGAAATTAGATCGGAGTTCCTCAGGGCTCAACACTATCCCTGGCACTATTCAATTTGTACGTAGAGCCACTCACAGAAACCTTATAATGAGCAAACATCTCTTTCCACATGTACGCAGATGACACACAGTTGTACATCAAGATTACATCGATGAAAGAGATAGATATTATGAACCAAGCACTAAAGAGTACCATCCATAGGCTAACCAGTAATCAATTAAAGCTTAACCCTCATAAAACCGAATGCCTGCTGATTTCCCCCCAGAAAAGCGCTACGAACATCCTAGAGTGGACCAAGCTGATCACAGCATTAAACTGGCTCCTGTAAATTTGACCACATCACCCCTCATCTGAAAGCGCTTAACTGGCTGCCTTACGAAGCGGGAATACAACTAAAAATGGCATGTATTACCCACAAAGCAATACACTACAAAACACCAGCGTACCTATCCCAGAAAATCACACTATCAGGAGGTTGCCGTGTCTCCCGGAGTCAGGGAGGGCTACTACTGAAACCGGCCCGATTCCGTAAGAAAATAACTTATGACGGAGCTTTCTCTAGAGCAGCGTCTAGAATTTGAAACGCTCTCCCCCCTAACATTAGAACATTTTCGTCAATCTCTGCTTTAAAAAATGAAGCCAAATCTTTTTAGATGAGTAAATATCTCCCATAATCGCAGCAGACTTGACATTATCACTGCTCTAACATGATCATACGCATGCTAAGGGTGGGCGTAGTTCGCGAAGTAGCACTTCGCGAAGCTACGCAAAGTGAAGTTCGCACTACGCGAGCTACGCGTAGCACTTCGCGCACTGCGTAGTAACATGTTCGCACTGTGCAAGATGTTGTTTTCAATGATTGCACAGTGCGGACAAGCAACCGGCACTATGCAATCATTGAAAATGGCATCTTGCACAGTGCGAGCTGTAGTTTTCTGCTGCTCGAGTAGATTTTTACTCGAGCGGCAGCTTTCTCAACGCGAACTGGTAGTTTCTCATCGCGAGCGGTCGCGACCATACGCGGCCCCTCGCAATGAGAAACCTGACCTCCTCGCGTTGGGAATCTCGCCGGGAGGTTTATTTTCTATGCTCGCGATCGCGAACAAGGAAAAAGTCTCGCCGGGATGTCATTTTGCATGCTCGCGGTCGCCATCTTGACGTTGAGGACCGCGAGCAAGCAAAAAATGACCGCAGCACTACGCAACATTACGCTACGCGTGTTCGCACTGTGCTACGTGCAGTTCGCGTAGTGCGAAGTAGTGCGAACTTCGCAAACTACGCGAGCGTAGCGTAGTGCTTCGCCCAGGCCTAACGCATGCTACCTCTCATCGAACATTAACCTCTTTGAGGTTCTGTATATATGTTTTTTAAGCTTTAATGTTTTTCGCAAAATCATTTGTACTGTTACTGTTGACTTGGTAACAAAACTGTTTATAGATATGCAAATGTAAAGCGCTCTGATAACCCACTCAGGGTCATGTTTGCGCTATATAAAACACTAAATAAATAAATAAAAAATAAACAAACCAATCCTCCAATTATGTGTTGACTGTGTCTTTGGCCCTGTACAGTGCTTAGCAGCCTTTCGGCTTGTTTGAGGAATATAAAAACTTCATACACATATACGTATCTCATGGTCTAATCTGGAAAAAAATTGTTAACATTTCATTGAGAATATCACTTTTGGTGAAACCTAGGCCAAACCTTTCCATCCAGTGTGACTAATATAATGTATTTCCAGTAAATTGAAATTTAAAACATATGTGCCTATTTTAGAAGTGATAATATTCATGCATTTGTTTTACTGATATCTGGTCCAAGAAAGCAGCTTCTTGCAAAGTCACTTAACTTCCTATGAAGTCATTTTCTGTGATTTAATGCAGTATGCAAATTGGTTGGACCTCACACATTCCCTTTCTGCCCGTGGCCCCGAAAGACCTAGGACTAGCCCTGCCTGTGCTATGATACCTGCTAATTCAAAAAAAACACTGGTCAAACTTGGACTAGTTTTTTGGTGAGTTCATCACCTCCGACCGCATGGTTCAAGTAGTGTAGTGTTTGTGATTGATTACATGTACCCTCAAAATGAATCGTCCAAGAACCTGTTATTCACAGTCAGGGACAGAGCCAGAGAAGTGTGACAGTCCCTCTAAGACAGTCTGATAGGAGCAATTTGCTGCTGGGGTTTGAGATCTGCAACCCCTTTCCCTACCTTATATGATGGAGGCTCCTATGTCTTACATACTTTTAACCGCTTCAGTGCGGTTGCGCTGAGCCCATGACGAGACTATCTCGTCATGAACCCCGCCCGCTAATGCAACGGCTGGCACAGGGCGGGGAAAGGGCGTGGCACTGAAGGGGTTAAACTGAAGAGGGAAATCACTTCCACAGACATCCATCAACCTATACAGGGCTTGCACACGCCTTAAAGTCCATTCCTAAAGAGCTATTAAAGGACTGCCCCGCCCCCACCCCCCAGTCACCTCAAGGAAGAGTCCAATTTAATATTGCAAAAAGACAAGGTGGCAGCTAGCTTGGCAGGGTTTCCAACTGGAAGGAAAGTTCCTTTCAATTTTAGAAAAATGTGTCATGGAGTGAACCAGCAAAATGTATTCAGAAATACAAAGCAGAGCGCACTGTTTAATTATATATTAGACATTGATGTGCACTGTTTCATTCAGAAATTGAAATTAATGTGCCTTATTTAATTCCATAATGCAATTGAATGTGCACCCGTTCTCTCAGGTTTGGAATGGTATGGGCACTGTTTTGTTCCAAAAGTAAAATGCATTTGCAATTTTTCTACAATAACGGATGGGAATCTACTTACTATGTTTTATTCGGTGTTTAGATGTACCGTTTGCTGCTTCCATTTGGTACAGAGAGATGTGTGCACTGCTTCGGTCTGTGGTGGGAGGAATGTGCAGTGTGCACTTAGCAGTTAGGGCCAAAGTTTGCCTCGTCGCTTCAAAATATTCTTGGTTGAGGTTCCACTAGACATCTTTCTTAAACTTTGGTCTTGCAAGCAGGGACACTTTAAGGGTTATGAGGGCCGTGGGCCAAACGGATTTGGTGAGCCCCTGGTTGAACCTTCTTTGAATTTATGAACCATTTTCAGCTCTTTCATGCCCTCTTTGGCCAGGTCACTGACAGTGTAGGGCAGGGCCGGACTGAGAACCAAAACCGGCCCTAACAAAGTGCTCGGCCGGCCCCCCCTGGGGCTTGGGGGTGCCACCAAGCGCTTTGCCAGGGCCGGTTTTCGGCCGATTTTGTTACAGGGCCGAATTTGCAGCTATTCTGCAAAAACGTCCCTGTAACAAATACGGCCCCAAGGGGCTAAAACCGGCCCCCACCCATGCGGTGCACCGGGGGATTGCCCGGTGCCCGCTACGGCCAGTCCGGGCCTGGTGTAGGGGCACACCGGTCCGAATTCTAAATGTGCTCACGTTTAATATTCCGGGATAGTGAGGTGTGTTTTCAATGTTGTAACACAGCAGATGCTCACTAATATTACAGCAAATAAACTCTGTGACACCCTCCCATTTCTCATATGTGAGGTTGGATGAAACATAAACACAACATTTCTCTGCAAAATGTCTATAACAGACTCTCACACATCAACCACATTAAAAATAAAGTACAGTAAAAATGACATTTAAAATAATCTGTTTAAGAATTATTCAAGGTCATATGGGCAAGACTGTCTGCACAACAGAGCTGGTTGTATCATGGCTCCCTGAAAGGCTGGGGCCCTGGGCCAAAGCCCACTTTGCCCATGCCTTAAAACGTCTCTGCTTGCAAGTATACAATTATCCCCCGCCAGTACACCAACAGACCCAAACACACACACACACACACCCTCTCTCTCTCACACACACACACACACACACACACACACTCATCCTGCCTCAACCATCAGATTGATTAACATGTGCAGGGCCTTTTCCACTTCTTATTGATTCTGTCCAATGCCAATCGAATCAGATTCCAATTTTCCAGTTGATTTGTATGTATAATAATTGACATAATTACATATCGTTGCTTCAGTCGACCAGCTGTGCATTTTTCGACTCAGTATTAACCAAGGCAGTGTGACACGAAAGTGTCCAACCTGTTTAGTATAGTAATCCGATGATCTTAGCTTCGCTTAAGCTCTCTTTGCTGCCAGGATGCAAGGCGACATATGCTTCAAAAACAGTTTTTGATAGATCTCTGCTCAGGAACCGGGAGCTGCATGCTAATAAACCTGCAAGCCGCCAACTGGGTTTCAATTTGCCTTACCATGGAAAACTTTGCATACGGGCCAGGAAAATATAATTGCAGAGACTGGACCTCCGCAACATCAATCATTCTGGATTTGCTTTAAAGCTTGGATCAGAGAATGCTGTGGCCTGCATTTCTTGCACCTTCTTTGAATGGCAGATCAGGATAACTTAGCAATACAGCTTCCGCTTGATCATCAATGTCAGCACAGGCTGATGCGTTGGAAAAAAAATGGCTCTTATTGAAAAGCAGGCTTTGATGTATCACGTCAAGATGGCTCAGCTTTGCACTGGGTGGACTAGCCTGCGGGCTTGAGTACAAAATGGTACTGCATGTAGTTGAATTTACATTCTCTCAACCCCATTAGCATTTCAGGCCCTAGTGGCATGCATTTAGAACGTATGTTGTCAATACCATGTATTGTAATCTCCCCTGTGCAATGCCAGAAGCATCCAATGGTGGTGTCAGTGTACTGATGACTTATGTCACAGTAGCTGGAGGAATACATATGTTGCAAATTATTGAGTAAATGAATCCAATGAACTGTTGTGGAGGTAATCAGATGTATGATTTTGATCATAAAGAAATCGTTTGCCAGGTAAAATAAATAATACAATGCTCCTAAATCTCTTACTACTGCCACTAGTAGAATTAGATGAGTAGTGGTGGGAATTCCGCAACTAATATCACTCCTCTTACGCCAACAAATTAGACCACCAGTTTAAGTAGAAATTGCAATTTTGCGATAAAAAGTTTGGTCACTAATAAAGGGATCAGCAAAAGTAAAAAATGATTAAATGAATGAATGAACACATGAAAACTTATGAAGAGCAATCGTTCACCCAAGAAAGGCATCTCAGCATTAGCAGAAGTCATAAGTAATTCGGAGCCCTGTGGAATCCAAATGAGATCTAATGGAATTTTGATCAAAAACCGAGTAGGATTATTGCTTGCGTATGAGCTTTAAGGAAGGGTATACACCAGGAGAGAAAAGGGCCCTGAATGTCAGTGCCTTCTGAACAGGAAATTAGGATGCCATGATCAACAGTGTCAAAGGCAGCCAACAGGTCAAGAAATCAAGCATTTGCAATGCAACGTGTCTCGGATTTACAAGAGTTTAAGCTATTGGCATTGTAAATGACAATGCCTTTTATTTATGTTTTAAAAACCAAAACATAAAAGGCATTGTCATTTACAATGCAATAGCTCAAACTCGTGTAAATGCAAGACCTATTGCATTGCAAATTCTTGTTTACTCACTGCGTCAAGGAAACCCTGACCATAGGCCATCCTAAGACAAGTGAATCAGAACCTCTCACACCAACGCATCTTCATCAGGCAACCTCGAGACCCAGACCCTCACACACCGAGGGCATCTTCACTGGGTCACCCAGAGACAAGCCAGTCAGACCCCCACACACTGAGGGCATCTGAACGGGGTCACCCTGAGACAAGCCAATCAGACCCTTGTACACTGAGAGCATCTGAACGGGGTCGCCCTGAGACAAGCTAATCACACCCTCATAAACCAAGGGCATCTGAACAGGGTCACCCCGAGACAAACCAATTAGAAACTCACCCACTGAGGGCATCTTCACTAGGTCACCCAGAGATAAGCCAATCAGACCCTCGTAAACTCAGGGTATCTGAACGGGGTCACCCCGAGACAAGCCAATCAGAACCTCACACACCGAGGGTATCTGAACGGAGTCACCCCAAGACAAGAAAACAGAAGATCACACACCGAAGGCATCTGAACGGGGTCACCCTGAAAGAAGCCAATCAGAACCTCACACACCGAAGGCATCTTAACAGGGCCACAAAACTAGTCAATCAGATCCCAGCAGACTGAACAGGGCCACACCGAGACAAACCAATCATAACCCCACACACTGAGGGCATCTGAACAGGACCAACCGAGACAAACCAATCATAACCCCACACACCAAGGGTATCTGAACAGGGTCACCCCAAGAGAACCCAATCAGGCCACCGCACACCGAAGGCATCTTAACAGGGCCACAGAGACCAGTCAATCAGACCCCAGCATACTGAGGGCATCTGAACGGGGCCACCCCGAGAGAAGCCAATCAGAACCTCACAAACCGAGGGCATCTGACTGGGGTCAACCCGAGAGAAGCCAATCAGAACCTCACACACCGAGGGCATCTAAATGGGACCACACAAAACAAGCCAAACTTGATCCTGCCACACCAAGGGCATCTTCACTAGACCATCCCAAGACAAGCCATTCAGATCCTACCACACCAAGGCATCTTCACTGGGCAACCCCGAGCCAAGCAAATCAGTCCCTCACACACCAAGGGAATCGTCACTAGGTCACCCCAAGGAAAGTCAATCAAAACATTAGACACCAAAGGCATCTTCACTAGATCACCCCAAGACAAGCCAATAAGACCCTCAGACACTGACAGCATCTTTACCAAGCAACCCCGAGACAAACGAATCACACACCGAGGGCATCTTCACCAGCCAACCAAGAGACAAGCAAATCAGTCCCTCACACACTGACAGCATCTTCACTAAGCCACCCCAAGACAAGCCAAGAAGACCATGACACACAGGGGGAATCTTCACTAGGCCATCCCAAGACAAGCGAATCAGACCATCTCACACCAACGGCATCTTCACCAGGCAACCTCAAGACCCAGACCCTCACACACCGACAGCATCTTCACTAGACCACCCAAGGCAAGCCAATCAGAACCTCAGGCACCGACGGCATCTTCAGTAACCCACCCTAAGAATAGACCTGCAGATGTGATAGGGCCCGGTGCTGCAATGGAGCCCAAATGGTTACTCATGGCATGCAAGGTTTGCACCAACTAGTAACGGCATGGGAATGGGCAAACTTCCAACTCACACTGTGAACTGTCCATGAGAGAATAAGGCTACATACAACCGTGGAACGACCGAATGAGTACAACAATGTGTCTAAAATGAGTGGGTAAACACTAGTTTTACAGAGTAAAGATACAGACCGAGGGTTCTTGGAACAGCGATGGCGATGCAGCTTCTCACAACCCACTGACTCCAGGATGCAAGCCCATCATGTACCACACACAGCTCCGTTCTGATGTGACCACTGTGGGTATAAAGAAAAAACACCCCGCCCTGTTCACCTCACCCCACCCCACCCATGCTTTTGGTGAGGCCAGAGTGCTCAAAAGACAAAATGACGGTGCTAAAAAACAAAAGACAACATAAACCGGGGTGGGGGGCTATTTTCAGACTAATATAAAGGGACACCCATAATAGACTCTGGCTAGCTATTGGGGAAAACGCACTTTCCTACATTGCTGCGGGCACACCTGCTTCCGTAGTTTTTCGTAAGACAGTCGTCCAGGCCAGGGAGCCTGGTCATGGCCCCAGAATTGTCCCATATGACGACGCTCACAAGGCGGCTAGTAGCAACGGGCTCCTCCCTGGCTCCCGGCTGCCAATAACAGGCTAGAAACACCCTCACTGGCGTTAAACTGGGAGGTTTCACTTTCACTGCAAAGCATCAGCAGAAGGGACCCGCCGCCAGACCCTTATTTTCACAGTTTGATTGGCAGCTGATCCCTGATGTTTCTAAACCCCCTACCATGCGCTTAGGAGAGCTGGACAGAACCACTCATCCACCTGTGTGCTGCACAGACAAACACTAAGTGCACGCTTCCAGACAGACATTTAATCAAGCACGGACTGGTGAGAGGAAGGACAGACCAAGCAGAGGGACTTTTGACAAAATATCCAATAACATAGGTCTATATGGCGCTAGAGACATCTTGCCAAAAAACGAATTGCTTCAAGAGAAACAAGCATTTGCAATGCAATAGGACTCGCATTTACGCGAGACCTATTGCATTGCATCAGGGACAACGGGAGGGGAGGAGCACGGACAAAGGGATTGCGGGAGGGGCAGGGGGCAGAAGGGGGCAAGAAGGCATGGACAAAGTAGTGCTCACAGTCTAAATAACACATACCATACTGTGTAACACTCGAAGCAAAGGGCCCAGTAGCCATGAGAGGGTACAAATGACGGCATGGCCATAATAAGGAGGGACTAACAAGTCTCATAATCAATCAGACTGCAGCATTTACGTAAGACAATGACACGAGCCAATTAAAAGAATGGGCGGAGAGTGGGCGGAGCTTCCACGGAGCTTCCACTCCATACTTCATTACTGTATTCCTCTCCAAGCAAGCAGCACATGTGCGCTTCCGCTAGAGGCTCGACCTAAAAAAGGCCTGCAGAGTCTTCATGGTCAGTGATTGCGCAGACCTCCTCAACTGGTAGCACAAGTGTGTTTCATTCCCTGTACCTGCTCTAAAATCCAGTTGTCATTATGAGAGTAAGTCATTTTTTTCAAAACAATCAGTAGGTTTCTTGGCTACTACACACTCACTTATTTTAGCCAATTAGGTCAAGAGTGTGATTGAAAAAATGTGTCCTACACTGCACCACTGTGCAACTCGATGAAATGAGTTTCACAATCTTCATTCTGCACTTATGAATGCATAAGAAGGGACATTGGATGTAAAATCCTTGGGTCAAAAATGCATATTGACATGACCTCTTAGGTTAGAGATGTTGGCACCATGGCAAACACTCAATGGGGTCAATTGAGAAATGTAAGGTGCAGGAATGCAAAAATTACTGGAGCTAGAATCTTCAATCCCAGCAGTTATTGCATCCCTGCACCATGTAATTACATATTTAGTCCCCCAGAATAAGGAATAATCATGCAAACTGAATTTACCTCTTCTTTTCTGCATGTTTATCCCCAATTCCTTTGACATTTCTACTCCTTGTAATTAGTAGCAGGTGGGTGCATGGGCAATATGGGTGCTGGAGTAGGATTTGAGGGGAGGGTGTTGAGGATAGGGAAGGCTCTGAGGCTGATTGTTTGAAGCATTGGGTGCCCACCCCATCATAGAAAGAGGTCAGGATGGGGCTGGCTAAGCCTGTGGCTGCATCATGTGCATTACTTCTTGCAATTATACCAGGATTACCAGCTGCAAGAACACCAGGCATTTTGCAATAGGTTGAATGGTCTCCACCTCGAACAGCCATCCTGCCTGACATGTAATAAATCAGACTCCAAGAGTGCAAATACATTTGTGTCCTATTCTGCAGAATAATGTAGGCTTCTGAATGCAGCAACCATTAAAACTAGTCTACATCTACTCTACCACCCATTTCCAGGGGCCAACTCTGGTGCTTAGGTCTTGCCATAAGAAGATCAATGTTGACCTTCAAAGAAGGGAATGCATGATATTGTGAAATGGAGAACCAATGGTGAATGCCCACTGTAAGGTGGCAAGACCTGATAGTGTGTAAGGGGACCTGAATCAATCTCTACTAGCAAAGAAAATAGTTTAATGACTGAAATACATTTAGTTGAATTAGAGGAATCTTTCAATGAAGTTATTCCAACCCTCTTGGATGCATCTGTTCTTGCACCACCCTGATCGTGTCCAAAAAAGACTGAACAATTTCGGTCACACTTTGAGAGGTAATTACAGGTTGGTATTAAGTATGCAATGACTCAATGGTTTACAGCATCTGCTACCACATTTCTTGATCCAGGAATGTACAGGATAGTGAAATCAAACTGTGCAAAGCAAAATGCCACATCTTGCATGATGGCTATTTCAGGACTAAAGTTACTGTAAATTCTGATGATCCATTCAAATTTCAAATGGCTCTCTAGTGCCCATTAGGCAATGTCACTGCTTAGTACAACGCATCTTCATGACTAGTTCCCTCATAAGTACTGAATAATTATGTTCCGGCAAAACATGAGATAAATAAAAGAAAGGTTGTTCTTCTCTATCTTTTTCTTGCTCTTATAACAAAAAATGCTATATATCTGCCTTTGTCTGAGTCATCTGTTTACACAAGGAGCTTATCTGATGTATCAGGATGACTAACCAAAGTTGTTACATTAAATATTTATTTGTCCACATAGAAAGCTCTGGGAGCTTGATCGTTCCAACAAAGTCTCTCTTGATATACTCCTGTCTCAAAACACAAGTCATATCATTGGTTATTTCTATAGAATTCTTGATAAATTGTCAGTAAAATTTTGTAAATGCCAAGAAGCTTTCAGTCTTCTTAACATGAACAGGTGAAGACCATTATAAAGTAGCTCAAATCTTGTTATGATTCACCAAAAAAGAAGACGTGCTAAGACTAAAGTGAAAATACTTAACATATTTCTTCTCAAACTCATATTATCCTCACATAAAAAATCCAATAATGTTCATGAAGCCTTGACAACATTAGTTTCAAATGTTCTTGAGATCCTGTGAAAACACTACATGTAATCCAAATAAAGCACTGCAAGCTGATTTAAAATATCAGAAAATATTGAATCCATGTAGTGCTAAAAATGGCTGGGTCATTGCACAACCCAAATGGGATTAATGATATTCAGAAAACCTAAACTGGGGGCAAAAACCCATTTTCCATTTGATATCTTACTTTATGCACAGTCAAGCTTTCTAAAGACTTGTTCACTGTCAATTATCTAAAAATGTACATGAAAGGATAGCTGTCTTTGATGATGACCTAAGTTAAACTGTCATAATCAATGCAAAGTCAAACATCTTGATCAATCTTGGGTACCAAAAACATCGGTGCCCCAGAAGGCGATGAAGACAGAACAAGTAAATCATTTTGAAACTACTAGATTAAATTAGCCTTTATAATCTTCTTTTTCTCAGCCATGGGTAAATATTGCCAGGTACAATGCAATCAAATTTCATAAGAGGGGGAAGAAAACTTTAGGCACAGCAAAAAACTGAAAGAACCCGATTGGGCGGCAGTGGTTCAATGGTAAATTAGCCACTGTTAAATTTGATGTTGAATCCTTTATCTCATCATGTGATGACCAATAACTTTCTGAGGTATAGCAATGATTATGGCAAAATTGAGCACAATTAGGACATTGTTTGAATTGAGTAATTTCCATCTGGCCTATGTGTCTTTAATCAAGAAATCCCACAAATTACACTAGGAGAAGCAATAATGCCAAAAGATATCACATCTATATGATCCAAAGTGGAGCATTACAATTGAAAAGAAGCTTCTCTAAGAGGACCAGAAGGTATTGGTTAAATGTCAATGGTTTGAAGTACTTCAGGAGACTTCTTAACTTTCTTAGGAATATTGGGTCAGATGTACCAAGACAGTGGTCACAAAACGTGGTCACAAATTGGCACTCTACATTTTGTGACCATTGTCTTATTTTGTGAACCAGTCTATGTACTAATAGGTCAGCTTGAAAATGTACATACCATAATCAAATGCAGACTCACCTGCCTGATGAGTAGCATTTAGGAAGGCCAAACTTTGCAACTCACTGCAATTTGCTAAAGTCACAAGGTGGGTGTCCTGCTAGGGACTGCAGACCACTAGTCATGTGGTTGCATTTCAGGATAGAAACTTTGTTTCTTAAAAGCAGACTGATTGTATTAAAGGAAACAAGGTTGTTTTTTAAAAAGAGTTTTTCAATTGAAAAGAAAAACTTCAGTGAGAGGTGACAGTGGTCCTCTGGGTGGTTAAATAGATTATTGATTCTCAGGAGTGGTGAAAATCCACCCCTATGTTATTGAAAAGAACTCTCCAAGGTGACATACAAACAAACATTACCAGACCATTATGTTTACCACTATGACTGGCAAAAGCCACAGATAAAAACTCTATACTGTTGCTTTCACCATTATTAGATTTCCTTTTCAAAATGTTGGATAATTCCTTCCTGGCTGACAATGGAATGTGTTCACCTTGTACTTAACTGGTGTGTCTCACTTCTTCACCTTAATTTCATGTGTTCACTTCAAAAACTTACTTAACTTAGATCTGAAAGAACATTTAGACCTAGCACTGTGTGGTGCATGGTATGAATATGACACTTTACAACGCACACGTTACAACGCGTGTCATTACAACAAATCTTTACGTCGCATAATCCATTACAACGCAATTATTATTCTAGCTCCACTGGGGTGTTACTTTGGGGAATGCGTTGTAATGGATTATGCGATGTATTAACATGCGTTATAATGGATTTCTCATTGTAAAACATTTGTTGTAATGACACACGTTGTAACACGTGCGTTGTAAACGATGTTTCCCGCATGATATCAGTATCAAGTCACACAGGCACAACACATGTGGAACAGCACTTTACCATAAGTGCCTGTGGCATCTTCCCCAGCCTGGGTACCCACCAATGACTCCCCCACACAGGGAGCTTAGTGTTATATGTCTTTATTTGTCTGCGTGTGACTACGAATTTACCATTCAACACCAGCCTTAATTGCATTCTGCTCCAACACATACAACATAGCTCTACAGAATCCTTCAAGTGTTCCGTCATTATTAAGTCGCAAGACCCTACATGTCACCCATCTGTTAAATACAAAAAAATGTTTTTTTACAAAATATATATAGATATGTGCAAATAAAGTTCCTCAATCTTCTTGACGCAGAAGACTGTTCGACCCGATCTTGTCACTGAAAACTGGAAACTGTCACTGTTAATATCCAGGATCTGCGTTGACAGTGTAAGGGCAATATCAGTCTCAGAGGCTCCAGTACCAGTCTCTCTTTCAACATCAAGATAGGATGAATGATTAATCAAATGCCTAACATGAGAAGAGTCTCTAGTGATAGACTTCCCTAGGTGCTTGGCAGTCACCATGTGTCCCTTTGTATACACTAATAGAAAGGGTTCTGCATCAAATGGAGCAAAAGATTTTCTTTCCCACATTTGATGTGCGAGCACTTGATCTCCTTTCCTAAAGATGAGTTTCTTTGCATGTCATGTTTTGTCAGTGTATACTTTCTTCTTCTTTCTTCAAGTCCTTCTAACAAGTTGAGCTCTTCTTTTTCTTCCTCTGGTTTGTCCATTGAGATAACTTGGTTGTCACTGCCCTCCTGAATTTCAATGTTGCTGGGCTTTCACCAGTGGTCAAGTGAGGTGTTAAATGATGAGCTCTTAACTTAAGGTCTAACACAGTTTTTTAATTGAGCTTCTTAAGAATAGCACGCTGCACTGCTTTCTTTAGTGTACTCATAAAGTTCAAGAAGTGCATTGGCCTGTGGCTACAGAGGTGTGCTCAACTGATGCTTTATATTCAGATGCTCTAAAAAATCTTTGAACTCTTGACTATTGAAAGGCAGGCAATTATCAGTTTGCACTGTGGCTGGAACAACCCATGTCACAAAGATGCCATCTAGTGTCTCAATGACGCGATCTTGAGTGGTAGATGAGAGGTCTTCAATTAATGGAAATTGTAAATATTCATCTACAATCACCATCAGGTGAAGTCCATTGTCGAATGGGCCAAAAAAGTCAAGGGCTACTCTCTCCGATGCATGCTTCAGGAGTTCTGAGATGATTAAGGTGTGGTGATCTGATTTTGTAGAAATGCAATTGCATAAATTGACAGGCCTTTAATTCTTTTACAACCCTCTCATCGAGATAAGGAAACCAGACTTGGTTTGGAGGGCTTGTTTTGTGGCAACAATTCCATGATGTCTTTCATGGACCACTTCCATTATTTTCTGTTGTAGACTCTTCGGAATCAGGATGCTCGACCCTCGCAGAATAACACCTTCTTGAGTTATGAACAGTTCATCCTTAACATTTTTGTACTTTTGATATTCACCATCACTAGTGAGAGGTCAACTGTGTTGGTTCCATGACTCATGTGTAATTGTATCTTACAACTTTGTCATGTCACTATCATGGCTCTTAGCAGTGATAAATTGGCCTAATGAAACAGCAGTTGGTGTGCTTGATTTTACAATGAAATCACTATAGGCTTCAGCTGTCTTGGGTGGAGTACCATGACCTTGAATAGGCACTCTGGAAAAGTAGTCAGCTGGGTTCTGATCCTTCCCTGAATGATGCACAATAGTATATTTGTACTCTTGTAAGTAATCATAGTCCCCATCATTGAAAGCAAGGAGGCTTTTGGCTTGTCAAATAAGGTCAGAAAAGCTTGATGACTGTTACCAGCGTAAAAGGATTTCCATACTGGAATGCATGGAAATGTTAACAAGCCCATATCACGCAAAGCTTTCTATTAGAGGTTGTGAATAATCATTTTCTGTTTGGGAAAAACCTCTATTGCATATGCCACAATATGCCATCAAGCATTCGAGTGTCCGCTGTGCTGTGCAAAGATAGCGCCTAACCCAACATGGCTAGCCCCAACAACAACCTCCGTATGAAACTTAGGATTGAAGTATCACATTTCAGTAGCATTCTTACTGGCTTGTTTGATTTTCTTAAAACCTTCCCCGCATTTATGTGACCAATGAAATGAAACATTATTTTTCGTCATCTCTTAATGGAGCACTTACAATGTCAAAGTCTTATATGTATCTGAAACAGTAACTGCCATTCAAGAAACTAATACAGTATAGAAACATCTTATGGGGGATCAGCATTTGACAGTGATTGCACTTCAGCAGTATCATGTGTCATACCCCCATCAGAAAAGATATGGCCAATACATTTTAGCTTTGACATTTTGGACTCACAATTATCTACATTCAAAGTCAAACCTGCTTCAACAAGTAAATGACATACTTGTGTTTGAGCTTTATCATGCTTCTTTTGTGTAGCTCCAAAACCAATATGTCATCGCTGTAATTGAATGCATTCATGACAGGCTGTATGATACGTCAAATTATATCTTGAAAAAGTTCTGCAGCTGATGACACACCAAAATGTATTCTTTTGTATCAAGCCAGACCAACATGTGTAGAAAAAGGTTGTATATTCCTGCAATTGTCTTTGAGTTCCAAATGATGATATCCTTTATTTAAATCAAGACGAGAGAACACCTTTGAACCATTTAATTTCATTATCATGCCAGCAATGTGTGGACCTGGATCTTGTTCTCGTTCAATTGCCTTGTATGCCTGACGCATGTCAATGCATATGCATACAGCTCCTATACTTTTATTTTTGGGCACTATCACTATGGGAGAAACCCATGGCATTGGTCCACTAGAGCACTCACTAACATCATACTTGAGTAAAGACTCAAGTTCTTTTTCAACAGCTTCTTGTAAATGAAAAGCAATTCGCCTATGTCTTTTTTGGGGGTTTTTTTAGAACTAGGGTATATTTTACTGAATAAAATGACAGCAAAGCAACAACCATCCAATAGGTAGACCTAAAGTTATACATGTTTAAAGTTTCAGGTAAAAGTAGCACAAAGAAGCACAGAATGCCACTCATGGTTGTCTGATCACGCTGGACCATGTCAAAGGCAAAAGTTGAGACCAACTGTGATGGAGTGTGGTTTGGATACAAGGACCGGGTTTGACCCAGTGAGAAGTTCACCTTCTTACAGTCCGAGGCCCTGTGAGGAGCTGGGGCTTCGAGCTAGCAGACGCTGTGAGGGGACCAAGGAGAAGTTGTTGCTGGAGCTTCACATTAGTGAAAGAAGGAGGCGGTTGTTGTTTGGCGTTAAAAGCAGGTTACCGTCGTAACTTTGCGTTGACTGGAGACACAGTGACCGTTTTTTTTTGTTTGTTTTTTGACAGACAAAAAGCAATTATGCACTTTGCAACATCATCATAACACTATGAAGAGACAAAGTATAAATCAAGAAAGGCTATACACAGAAACTAAAATCAATATACATTTAGATACATGTGGATATGGGGGAAGGGGGAGAAGTTTCATTACTTTGATGTTTTCATTGATTGCTTAGAACATTTGCAGTAGAAAGGGGGGCATATATGTATTCTGGGATAGGTAGTATAATATCAAATCTTACAGGGGACGACGTCACCGCATTTGGACGGCATATGGCGCCGAATTTGCCTATGTCTTTGAGCGACATGACAAACATCCTCAATAATATGCAACTTTACTTTCACTGTTTTAAGCTTTCCCAAACCATGAAACAAAGAAGGGATCTGGCTTATTAATTCATGGTGAGCATTCATGTTGCAGTTCATGGAAATCAGCCCCATATCAGCTGCTGTGCTGAAGCTGAGTAAACAGGCACTTGATGATTTACCTTTAAGTACATGGATGGGTATTTGCACCTTTGTTGTCTTGTGTTTCTTTGCCCCTACAAATGATCCTTGACTTATTAATGGCGTTGATGAACCCCATGTATGCACTTTAGTTTTTGAGGGTGTGAGTTGTGGTAATGGAGACAATTCATTGTATTTCTCCCCAGCCATAATGTTCATCGATGCTTTCTGTGTAATCGTCAGGCAATGTTTGAATGACTTTGGTGCCTTGGCATGTCGATTTTCTTTAACTGACATTTCTCTTCTCATGTGGCCAGTCCAACATGCGCAGACTTTTCTGAGGTAAACATCAACATGGCACAACCATCTTCTTCACTGTCACTTGATATTGGTGCAGAAGAACTGTTTGATGATGATTTAAATGACCATCAACTACGTTCAGTGTTGATTTGCCTCAACTACTGTCGTGGCTTGGACCTGTTTAGTGTGCATCGAACGTTGCTTCTTGAAGTTTAGGTCCGCCATTTTGTCTTTGCGCCGTGATGCTCCTTACTTTTTCCTTCACTTTTGCAAACCATTGCAAAATGGTTATCCTATCTACAGCCTTTGCATATCTGACCAATGACGGGACATTCACCTTTGTGTAGAAATAAAATCCATACTTGAAACACAACTTCTTTTTACAGGTAGACACCACTTTGTGTTCTTCAGTCTTTTGTTTTGACTTACTTTTCACACTCATGATGGATTCATTCTGGGCCCATCTGGTCTCCATTTCAGTAGTGTGTCTATAAGCATGCTCTTCAGCTCTAGAAGCCATTAACACATGCTCCAGACTAAGAGTGTCTATCAGCATTCATCATCTGAATGAATCTGACAAGCATCCATCTATAACTCTTAAACGCATAGCTTCTTCATCATTATATTTATTGAACTTGCAGTGTTTGATGAGTGTGTCGAGTCTCTCCACAAGTTCATCAATGTTTTCTCCAATTTTCTGGCATTCTTGGTTGAAAATGAATCATTTGTAATCAACATTTGGCATTGGATTAACTTGAAATGCAAAGCTTCTTCAATCTGACGGTATGTGACTTTTTCATCGATTCGCATCATTTTCTTAAGGACTTCTTTTACACCCTTACCAGCAAGATTTTTGAAATACTTGATGATCTTTTTGTTATCAGTCTCTTCAAGTGCATCCATGAAATCATCAAATACCTCTATTCAAACAACCAATCTATCACCAATATTTAACTTTTAGGTGAAATCGGAAGGTGGTGGTGGCTTCAGGAAGGCGGCAGCATTTTAACCATTCATGCTGACATTGATGGTAGAGCTTTTTCCGATACTGTTGGCTGTCCACTAGGACTCGTATCATCTATGCCATCTTTGATGCTTTGTGATGGACCGGCCTCGTAGTCGTCTTGAATAAACCTGGGCAAAGCACTACGCTACGCTCGCGTAGTTTGCGCTACTTCGCACTACGCAAATTGCACGTAGCACAGTGCAAACACACGTAGTGTAGCATAGCGTAGTGCAGTGGTCATTTTTTGCTTGCTCGCGGTCCTCAACGTCAAGTTGGTGACCACGAGCAAGCAAAATGACATCCCGGCAAGACTTTTTCCTCGTTCGCGATCAGCAACATCAAGTTGCCGATCGCGAGCCTGGACAATAAACCTCCCGGCGAGCTTCTCAACCGCGGGGAGGTCAGGTTTCTCATTGTGAGTGGTCGCGTATGCTCGCGACCACTCGCGATGAGAAACTACCAGTCCGCATTGAGAAAGCTGCCGCTTGAGTAGAAATCTACTCGAGCGGCAGAAAACGACCACTTGCACTGTGCAAGATGCAGTTTGCATTGATTGCACAGTGCGGACAAGCATCCGGCACTGTGCAATCAGTGCGGACAGCATCTTGCAAAGTGCACTATGCAGTTTGTGAAGCTACGCATAGCTCGCGTAGTGCGAAGTGCACTTTGCGAAGCTACGCGTAGCGCTACTTCGCAAACCACGCCCATGGTTAGTCTTGAACAGTCTGTGGGACCATGACCTTCTTCTTGGTCTCCATCGGAGCCCTTTCACTTTCACGAGAACTCTGGAGTTGTTCCGAGCTGCCACCTGGCTGCTTTGGTGGGGGGGACACTTCAGGTATTGGACAGCTCAGTAAGCACAACCCGGTGCTTCTTCTTAGGTCTCTTTGCCGGGTGCTGAGTTCGTAGAGCACTGCTCATCAACTCTCTGGTGAGTGCAACTCTCTGGTGAGTCTTGTTGACTGTTCTGTTAGCCAGTGCTTTCATATATCTTATTCACATTTGACTACTGAAGTCTTTTTTCTGTATCTGTATGTATCGGGCTATGGCAATAAGGCTCCTTATAATGTATGACTTTAAATTGCCTACCAGCGCAGTACCTATATTTACAGTGTGACCAGCAGGTTCTTGCCCACATATAGATAGATTTCTATGCAATGCTTTTATTGTCTTCAACTTCTTTACAGTGGCTGGAGCTGCGCTTTGACTCCACATGCAGTAGGTGTTGGTTATGTACTTCGATGACAGCACATGTGGCATGCACAAGCAGTTTGTTTGGACCACGTCAAAGTCTGTGGAAAAGGACTGTCAGACTTCACTTAACTTATCCCCCATCAGATCAGGTCAAAAGGCTTTATTTTGATCACTTTAATAAAAAAAGTACTGTACAAGAAACGACACATACAATCGCAAAAAGACACAATATATACTCTTTAAAAAGATAAAACTGAATACATAAGACAGTGAGAACTTTAAATATTCATTTGTAAATCCATTTAAGTAGCTGCCTGTTGAGGAAGACTCCCCTATAAAATCTTAAAATTACTTCATTTAAACACTTTTAAAATAAAACCATATAAGAGATAAAACTCTTCTAGAAGAGCTAAAACACAGTATTAGCAACATCAAGATAGCAGCATAAGGAAGAGGTACCCAAACACGTATAGAGTTCAAAGAGTATTGTGTACATATTTCATGCATCTAATCCACATTGCCATCAGGAATTTAGCTATACAGAATGCCACAATCTGTCTTGAATCTGTCTGAAATATTCTGAACGCCTCCTGGTGCTTCCTGGTTCCCAGCTTTCTACAAAGAGGGGCAATCCATTTGACTCAAGACTGTTTATAAGAAGGATTAAAAAAACAGAACATGTTTGAGTGACTCAGGCCCCCCTGGACAGTACGGGCAAAACTGATCAGCAGTATCCATTTCTTTATACCACTTCCTTCTAAAAGTATTTACAGACAGGGATCCATACCTAAATTGTAGGTATAGTTTCTGTGTCCATGGAGGGGTGATTTCATCAATGGTATTCTCATACTGTGATATAGATTTAAAATCAATGAAAGCAGCAGACAATGAACCCTTGCATTTCAAAATATTTTCCACTGCAACACTTTCCCAATAGGAAGCTTCAGTACTAGACTTTGGGATTGAGCACAGTGTCTCTGGAGAGACAAAGTATACATCAAGGCTTAACCGCTAAAGAAGAGCCTTTACAGTGCGGAGTCAAAATATCTTCCTGACACATTTAGGAGACATGAGGTCCGTAATGCCCACCCTATATGATTCTAAAGCTGTTGTAGACTAAAGTCGATGCCAAAACATAAGGAGTCTGAACTCAATCTTATAAGCAATTGTTTTCTGTGCCAAATCTAGAAAAAGGGGAATCAATGAGGTACTTGCTGGGAGATTTAGTAAAGATTTCAGAAATGTGTGCTCCACTACAGACAAACTATTGGCTTTTGTAATGCTCCTTAGCTCCACACCATATAAAACTGTCCCTAGAGCTTTAACATTATATATATCTAGTGCAGTAGCCACAAGTTCTAGATATAGTTTTTCTGTGGATTTTTGTTATATTTGCAGTGTTTTGTACCAAGGGCAACTGTGCCCTTTCCGCTTGCAAGCACCAACATACATTTTTTATGAATTTTATGACTAGATAGTCAAACTAGGCCACCGCCTCTTAGGGAGTATCAGCCACAAACATCTGCCTCTTGCAGTGGATCGTCGTCTGTCAGGAAAAAGACATAAATTTGGTCTTGGAGCTATTAAACTCCAACCCTCACTCAAAACAGAACAACTGAAAATCATCCAACAACTGCTGGCATCCCTGAGGCAATTTAGAGATTAGCAGAGAATCGTCTGCAAAAAAGGAGTGTTGTGCCCTCAGCCCTCCGATTTTGGGTGCATCGCACCAATCCTCATTCAGAAACTTAATTACCCCATTAATAGATAGGGTAAACAGCGTTGATGCCAAAACGTACCCCTGTCTTACCCCTCAATCTATATGGATGAGTTCTGGATGAGTTCTTCTTCCCCCATCTCACTTGAGCCACAGTGTCGGCATGTAGTCTCGCCACCAAAATATCCAGAAGGGGAGCAGGAACATCCATTTCCTCACTTCCTCCCTATGGCTTGATTCGGGGACCATGTCAAATGCCAAGCTAAGATCAACAAAGGCAACATATAGTTTGCCCTTGTCAATGACCACCTCCTTCTGATAAATACAAGCAAACCAAAAGATCTGATCTACAGTACATTGGATCTAAAACCTGCCTGGCAGTCCGATAAACACTCTCTTCGCTAATCCAATCTTGAAGATGTTCCAACACCTGCTTACAAAAACTTTTTGGGTAAGAATCAAACAGGTTGATTGGCCTTTAATTAGCTAGTTTTGCCCGATCACCCTTCTTGAATATAGTAACAATTTCAGATAGTTTCCAAGAAAGGGGAATGTCCATACCTGCTAAGACAACATTGGAGAGGAGATTTATGTATTGCCCCCATGTTTCTGGATTTTCTCTATACAGATCGTTTCGTATTCCATCAGGGCCTGGTGCACGACCGGGACTACAAGAATTTGTTCTATTCATTGTTTCTTTTAGCAAGAATTTCAGACTAGAAATGGGTAAGGCTCAACTGCCTATTGGCACACAGTTTATCTTGGCAGTCTTACACCTGTCTGACTAGTTATCTCCTATCTCGTCACCAGTTGTAGCGTTTCTCCAGCCTGTGTACGCGCCAATGACTACACTACATACAAAGCTTAGTATAATACATCTTTATTCATCTGCATGTAACTGCAAACTCAACATTTTAAACCAGCCTTCACTGCATTCCCCTCCAACATATACGTCACAGCTCTACGGAGACCATCAAGAGCCAAAAGGGTTCCGTCATTGTTAACTCAAAAGACACTACAGTGCCCTCTGGTGCCTGCCTCCAGGTATGTGATCGCCCTCACCTGACACATATCCCCAGGTAGTCATTTGTATTTCTGCCCTTAAACTCAGTAGTACCCCAGCAATACCATCTAAGTCAATAGTGTTTTTCTGGTATTCTGCTTTTTGCCTGGAGGGTGCATCTTTAAGCAGGGCCATTCCTTGTTGAGCAAAAGGTTCCCCTGAAATTATAATAATTGGTGATCCTGAGCCAGCTAAACATTTGCAATTCTGAATTTTTATTTCACACTTGGGCTTGCAACTCCCACTATTATTCAGCACCTTTTAGGACTGGCCAGAATTAGAGCTACACCTGTGAAATTCTAGAAAATTTCAACTTTTCTATTCATTGAAATTTGTGGATTTTTTTTCAAAATTTCACTTTATAAAAGTTTGCATTATTTTCTCAAAAATTCTTTCAGATACCACAAAAGACTGGCTCACACAGGTAATGTCTCACAGAGACACATTTTCTGCTTGAACCGGTCTACTGATGGACTACTGTTAGACTTTCAAGCAAGAGATACATGGTTGAAAGTGTCAGTACATGAAATTTATGAAATATCACATAAATATATGAAGTTTCTTGTACCCTTAAAAGTTGACTTAACCATCTTTCGTATTGGAGGTGGATTGTGTGGTTAAGTTCACACTTGCCTATTAGCAAGCTTTTCATTAGAGCTTACTAATTATCGCCTGGTTTCTCACGCTGTTGCTGCTTATCGCCATCTATCGCTGGATTTGACTTCGCCTCTGATCAAAGCGTTGCTAATACGCCGCTATCACGGCGATGTCAACCAGCGATAGATGGCGATAAAAGAAAATGCGCTAAGCTCACTTTGCGATAATTATCGCATTCTGTTGATAATATGCCCCCAAGTCTTTTATTTTTGTGGCAGTACTGCTAAGTAAACATATGTGTGAATTGAAATTGTGCATTTTAATTTGCTAATTTGTTGGCCAAAAAGAGTGATAAAACAAGTGGAGAAAAAATATGAATTTACAATCCTGGAGTGCAGCGCTAATGAATATATCTACTATGGTAATCCTTGATCTAAATTGGAAATCTTGTACCTAGGCTTAACCAGGGGTTGCATCTTGATGAGCTCTGACCCCATAAGGCACACAGCCCATATATCTAAACCTTATGTTATCCATAGATCCCCAATTTACAATGCCTGGTGCTCACTTCATGCACGATATCAAATGCTCTCCTGAATCACAACCCCCCCCCAAACAATATCAATATATGAATAAGATCCACCAGAATATCATGACTAGAATATTGACTACCATAATATTGCAAAGGTAAATATATATAGTTGACTATAGATTTACTATACTAACACCACATGTACATACCATGACAACATATATCTATCACACCTCGCCAACAGTAAGTCTCACATATCACCACTTCAGCTTCCCATATTGAGGCAGTACCGGAAACAGCGCTTACAACACTTTAAACACAATGCGGTAACTTAACAACGCAGTCGTTACATCAACCTTGTTGTTACCTTTCGTGCCATTAAATCACAAGTCGTATCAATGACTTGCTGTAGTGGGCGTGCAATATCAGGGAATGTGTTGGATTTTAAATCCAACACCTTCCCTGCAGTTGCGCAAACTGGAGTAGTAAAAGTAATTAATGCTATTCCTAAGTCCAGCGCACCCCCTACAGCAAGTCGTTGAAACAACTTGCGATGTAATGGCACGCGTGATAACAACGAAGTCGTTGTAACGACCGCATTGTAAAGCCATGCATAATGAATGTATGCTATGTAACGTCATACATTCGGCAGTACAGGATGCAGACTTCATTGCTTATAGATTTTCTGGCTTGAGAAAGCCATTGAAGGCATAGGCAGAGAGTCCACACAAATGCAAAGGTCCAGTAAGGCATATTATATCCTTGAGTTGGGCACAAAGCAAGAAACACTACACATTCTTCACAAATCTTGTGATTTCCCACCAGTTGGACCAGCTACCCCTTGAAGATCTGCGGCTCTATCATGGAGAGCTGTGCTTGAACAGGGTAAAGCCAAGCACCTGTTTCTTTCCATTTTTGGTGTCTTAGATGAACACATATAACTCTGAATTTCTCCAAATTAATACATGAAATGCACACAGGACAAGTCTGTAACAGTGTTTAAATTTCATGCTTTAACTCAGAGAACTTCCAAGTTATATGTATGAACTGTAGATGCTTCACACTCAACAATAGAAGCACTCAGCTCTGTAAGTCCCATGGTGGATTATGCCACACTACAACCAATCACCTAGGAATTACAGGCATGCAACATGATTCATATCTGGACATCATGTACACCAAAGAGAACCATTTTGGATGTTGAAACAGGGATCCATCTGCCAACTTCAGTAAACATATCAGGCCCACTCCACCTACTGAAGTATTTTGGCATTCACCAGGTCTGTCTCATGCACCACAAACATGACAAAAATTTTGACTAACATTGCTTGATAACGTTTGACCCCCCCAGTCCAACGCCAGGAATAAACAGTTAACAATAAAAAGCACTGCTTCAGGAGATACGTCCTAGAGGAAGAGACTGGCTTACATTCACTAACCGGTGTGAAATTTGTGCAATTTCCTCTATGGAAATTACACAAAATACCCTCTAATGACAAGTAATTACACAAAATGCTGTTTTGAACACTTCGCTTTGGCATTTTTCCAATCCATCTTATTGCAGATTGACCCTGTTCCTTACACAGTCCTATTTTTACATTAGTTTCTCTTCCTGCATGATTCCCTGCTCTTTTACTTTTCTTTTTCAATTTTCCCCATCTATCTTTTTTCTGCTCTCCCTGTACTGGCAGGTGTAAACCTTTACGCATGTTTAAAACAAAGCGTAGAAATTCACAGAAAAACACACATTTAAACTAAATAATGGTTACAAAACATACCCTAAAAACACTGAAATTCATCAATTATAGTTACACTCAAGTGTGCATCACGTTTGGAGCACTAAGCACTTTTTTAACAACATTTGCAGTCATTGAAACTGAGCTATGACATTTTCTTTTTATGTGATACTTTCAAAATTTTATTTTTCTCATTAAATTTTTAAAACGATTACCAAGAATTGGCTCACAATTGCGATGTTTTGTGCCTCACACACACGTTTGCACCATTGTGCAAAGGTAATTGTTACAGTCTAGCATAGGTTTTATTCTGAATGGGTAGCCTTCCAGTGCAAAATACTATGCTCAGATTAACTCTAAAACGTTTCTCACTTTGTATATGTGCACACTTGCAAACTGGGGGAAATATGGGGCATATCAACAACAACCGGCGATAATTATCGCTCAGCGCTCTTAGCGTGAGGATAATTATCGCCGGCTAGCGTGAATTTTTATTGCTGAGATAGCGTGCTATTAAAATCTACACGCTAACAGGCTAACGTGAGATTATCGCTGGAAACCCAGCGAAAATCACACGTTACCTTGTTGATAGGGACAGGCAAACTTAGCCATGATATCCTCCTTCCATAGGATATCATGGCTAAGTCTGAAAATTAGCAGACGTAAAAAAGCAGCGTTAACCGCGGTTAGCGCTGCTTTTTTTGTCTCTAACAGGGTTAGCGACATTCTTGATAATAGGAGAAATGTCGCTTAGCGACATTTCTCCTATTATTTTACTCTGGAACGCCCCCTTTGCATCTCATTAGAGATGCAAGGGGAAGCATAGAGTAAAAGGGTGCTAACATGCAAATTTGCGTGTTAGCACCCTGTTGTTGATAGGGCGCTTGTTTTATCTCTGCTTTTTTGGCTTTTAAAGCCAAAAAAGCAGAGATAAAGCCCTTGTTGATATGCCCCATAGTTCTCATACTTTGAGCATGCCTCAAGAAGGCATATATTTAGGCTGCAACTTACCTAGAAATATTAGCAAAATTAGCTCTGCTTATCAGAAAGTTGGAGGTAGCGTGAAAACCCCCATGTACCAATGCCTCTTGGAGCAAAGAAACGTAAAGTAGCTCTTATTGTTAATTTGCTTTGCTTTTAGGCAACTTTCTAGCCGAGTTTGGTGCTACTAAGTAAATCACAAATCAACACTTTGCACTAGTTTACATAACTTTTAGTTTACTTTGCACAAGCTCAAAGTTCTGAAAAATGTGCCACTGAGTGTGTATTTCTTGCCTATCCAGACTTAAACCTTGTACTCTCTGGTAATTGGTGGCAATTAAATTGAAAAATAATCTTTCTGTGTCATTTCTCTCTCCTTACTCCACAGTCCACTACTTATAATGGTGGTGGATAAATTGTAAATGAAATTTATAGTTATAACTTTAGAATTTTTAAAGTATGTGTGGTTTAAATTTGGTTTGTAGAGGGAAAAATATGTTTCCCTAACTATAACTAAGCTTTAAACTTTGGTTTTTTCATTGACTTTCATTGTTTTTTTAATTAAAATTTTTTATTTCAAATCGTAGAGTCCAGTGTCGCAAGAGGAGAGTTGTTATGTGAAGTGTTGCACAGTACAGTTGAGGAGAGTGCTGTAAAGTCTATTGTCATAAACTGGAGTATTATAGATTGGAATCGATTGGGGTAGAGTAGAATGTAGTACTGTATTGTACAGTGTAGTAAAGTGTTATATAGTGTGGTGGCATGGTGTCTCATATAGTGGAGTAAAGTTTCGTAAACTGGAGTAGCGAGTTGTACAGTGGAATGGTGAATGTTGAACAGTAGAGTAGGGTGTCAAAGACTGTTATAGAGTGGAGTAGAGTATTTCAAGGTGGAGTAGGGTGAAGTAGAGTCTCATAGAGTGGAGTATCATCAAGGGGAGTGTTGGAGAGTACAGTGGAGAAAAGTGTTGAAGACTGGAGTGCCATGTACTGTAATGGAGGGGCATATCATAGAGAGATGTTCAATTCAATTCAATTCAGCTTTCTTCGGTTAAAAAAGTACAACAATAAAAGCATTCTAAAAATAATCTTCTTATAATAGATCAAATAACCAATACTATTAAAAAACAGCAATCATGGTATGAATTTTAAAAATATTCTAAAACTGAATCACCATGATACATCAGTTATACAGTAGATAGGTTGATTTACAGGCAGATATCTTGTTTTCAGTAATAGACAATAGAGATTGCTATATAAATGTGCATAGAGAGAAGTTGAGTGGCGTTTCATTGAGTGTCATACATTGTAGTACAGTGGAGTAGAGTGGATGGATATAGAGTGGAGTAGAGTAGAGTGGAGTAGAGTGGCATTAAATGTAGTACAGTGTTGTAGAGTGGAGTTTATGCATACAGTCGAGTAGAGTGTAGTGGTGTAGAGCTGAGTATAAAGTGTTGCAGAGTGGAGTATAGTGGAGTGGAGTACACTGGAGTGGGGGAGTGTGGAGTGGGGTAAAGTGTCATCGAGTGGAATGCGTGTCATAGACTATAGCGGTGTGGGGTGCAGTAGAGTGGCCTGGCATAGCATAGAGTCGAGTAAAGTGTATATATTGGAATTCTGTGTGGTTCAGTAGAGTGTATTGGAGTGTTGTACAGTGTTGGAAAGTGATGTAGACTGTGGTAGAGTAGAGTGGCATACAGTGTAGTTGATTTTTGTGGAGTGGAGTGGTGTATAGCATAGTATGGTGTAGTAGTTTGGTGTTGTAGAGTGTGGTACCGTGGACTGGCATGCAGTGTTATAGAGTACAATGGCATTGAGCGGCGTAGAGTGGAGTAGCATACACTGAAGTAGTGGAGCTGAGTGGTGCACTATGTCAGAGTAGATTGGGGAAAAGTGGGGTACAGTCGCATAATAACAGTTGCATACAGTGCCGTATAGTGGACTAGAGAATCGTAGAGTAGAGTGGAGTAGGGTGTTGTTCAGTATAGTACAGTGTTGTACAGTCGAGTGAAGGGGTATAAACAGGAATAAAGTGCCAGAGAGTGGCATACAGTGTAGTAGAGTGTTGTACAGTGGAGTTGCATAGAGTACAGTAGTGTTTGAAACAATGGAGCTGCATAGAGTAAATTGTTGTATAATAGCTTACATTGAGGTAAAGTCTCGTACAGTAGAGTTGAGTCAAGTCGACTGGAGTGATGTTACGTAGTGTAGAGTAAAGTACAAAAGAGTCTATTGGTGTGTCGTAGAGTAGAGTGGTATGGAGTGGAGTGTACCCACTTAACATAGGCAGCAAACTGTTATAAATTGGAGTGTAGTCTCATACAGTAGAGTAGAGGTCTGTGTCACATAGAAAATTTGTTTAGTGGAATAGAGTGTTGTACATTGGAGTGTACTGATATAGAGTGGAGTATAAAATTGGGCAGTGGAGTGTAAGGGGAGAGAGTGGAGAAGAATATCATAGAATGCTATCAAGTGTGGTAGACTTTTATAGAGTAGAGTTATATAGAGTCGAAGTGTGGTGGAGAGTGTCATACAATGGAGTGGCGTAGATTGGAGTGGTTTACACTGTAGTGGTATAGAGTGGATTACCGTAAAGTGGAGTAGCATACAGAGAAATATCATACAGTGGAATACTGTAGGGTGGAATGTAGAAGAGTGGAGTGGCATTGAGTGGAATAGTGTAGAGTGGAGTGGTATACAGTAGAGTGGCGTAGAGTAGAGTAGGGTACCATGGATTTGCGAAGAGTGGGGTTGGCACACATTTCAATGGTGTAGAGTCAAGGAATCGTATACATTGGAGTGCGTTATCATACAGTATAGTGGAATGCTGTGTCGTGTAGTGTTGCAAACTGTGGTAGAGTGTGGTACAATAGAGTGTATGGGCATAGAATTGAGTACAAATTTGGACAGTAAAATATACTGAGATGTAGTGGAGTAAAGTCTAGAAGAATGGAATAGAGTGTAGTAGAGGTGTGTAGAGTGGAGGAGAGTACATGGAGTGGCATAGCATGAAGTAGCATACAGTGGAGTAGAATAAAGTGGAATAGTGTAGAATAGAGCAACATAGACTGGAGTGGCATACAGTGGAGTGGCATTGAGTGTAATAGCATATAATGAAGTAGCGTGCGGTGGTGAGGCATGCAGTGGAATAGTATAGAATGGAGTGGCATACTGTGGAATGGCGTAGAGTGGAATCACATATACTGGCGTAGCATATAGCAGAGTGACATACACTGAAGAGGCATAAAGTGGAGTTGCATACAGTGTACTAGTGTAGAGTGGACTGGCATACAATGGAGTTGTGTACAGTCTAGTGACAGATAATGGAGTGGTGTAGACTGGAGTGGCATACAGTGGCATGGAGTACAGTGTAATATCATACAGTGTAGTGATGTACATTGGAGTGGGGTTAAATCAATTAACGAACAATCAAGTGGCGTAGAGTGCCATACACTGAAGTGGTACTGAGTGGAGTAGCGTACAGGGGAGTGGTATACAGTGGCATACCGTACAGTAAAGAGTTATGGAGTGGAGTGGCATACGGTAGGATGGCTTATAGTGGAATAGCATATAGTGAAGTAGTGTTGAGGTGGAGTGGAGTACAGCGGAGAGCCATAAAGTGGTGTGGTGTAGAGTGGAATAGCATATAGTGGAGTGGCTACAGTGACGTGGCAAATTGATGTTTGTGAAATGTACCAGCAAAGTAGATTATGGTGTGCAGAGTAATACAAAACAGTGAGGTGTGCTGTCTTGCATTTCTCCAGAATTGTACATCAGATTTAAGTATGGCTGTTTTTTGAGAATGAAACAGCAGTTATATTGTTTTTGCTACTCTTTGGCAGTGTTCAGTGTTAGGGCCTTAGATATAGGTAAATAGTAGGTCCCTACCTATTACTACTCTTTAAAGTGGTAATATGTAAGGAAATGTATTTATATTGTCTTTATATAATTTTAAATAGGTTCATTGCCGTGTACCGCAGTAGTTTCTCAAAATGTGAAATTCCACAAAAGTACCAAGATGACAGATATTAATACCTTTAAATGCCTTATTCCTTTAATAAATACTTTTCCTACTTAACTGCAATACCCTTCAAGTTAAATTTTAAGGTAAGGGAGTTTGATCTTTATTTTGCTCCTGTTGTGGATAGTGATAGTTTGGTCTCCGCCCTTGAGTTAGTCGCTGGGGCTCATAATTCTCTCTTGCTGCACCCTGTCAGGGTTGTGTAATGGACAGGGTTGGTTTACCCATATGTGTACGCAGGCCAAAAAAAACTGAGTCCCACCCTTCATTGCATACCAAGAGACTATTCTGTTATCAATCCTTTAAGGAAACGCAATATTGATGCATTAGCCCCCAGGACAAAGGAGTTAAGAGAAAAGTGCTGGGTAAATCTGGTCCAGGCAGCCAAAACTAATGACAACACTATGTTTTGGGGCACTGTAAATGCCTTGTGTCTGAAAAGTGATTCTATCCCAGAATTAACATCACTGATTCTTTTTAAAAAAAATATTTTTATTTATATTTTGCCAAAGACAAAAAACAAAAGAAACCAGAACAAAATCGGTTACAGTCATGCAGTGACTTACATATACAAACCATGAGTCATACAATCCCGTGTTGCAACTCCTTAGGGCGTCTTGAACTGTCAATTTCCACCCGTTCACTTTTCCCCATTTTAGTATCACATGTTTCCTCCTCTTCTTAAATGCTTGAAAGCTAGGGAGCCGAGACTTATGTTTAGGGTTAAAGGAGGGGCCCCTCAAAGGCTCGCTAGCCATTACCTAGCCCCCCATCTAAGCCATAATATGCCCTCCATTTGCCCCACACCTTGCGGAATTTCCTCGGGCACCCCCTCGCCTTATAGGTGACCTTTTCTGCCGCCATGTACATATCCATTCCTGCCTTCCATTCTCGGAGCAGGGGAGCGGTTGCAGCCCCCCAAGATCGTGCTACGTCGCTTTTCAACACCACCAGGGCTAACATAATAAAATGAGCTGCGTTCGGCCCAAATCTACATCCCCGGGCATGCCCAACAATATAAATTTAGGGTCCAAGGGTATAGTTGTTTCTAGAACCTTGCTCAATTCCCCCAATATCTTCTTCCAGTAGGTCTGTATTTCGGTGCAGTCCCAGATGGTGTGATAAAAATCTCCCTGCTCATAGCCACATCTCTGACAACTAGGGTCTCTGGCTCGGCCCATTCGGTGAAGTCTAGCCCTGTCGTAATAGACTCTATGGAATATTTTATATTGGATGAGGTGGGACGGGATTTAATAGCCACCTCCCTATGGTGCATCAGAGCTGCTTCCCAATCTGTGTTTTCAAGTGCACCTAGCTTCTATTCCCAGGTCTCCCTCAACCTGTCCAGCCTGTCTGGTGCATTATTATTCAAGGTCCGATATGTGAGTGATACCGCCTTAGTAAGCACATGCTCCTGTAGCAGGCTCCCCTCTAGTAGTGCAGAGTCTGGTAGCGAGGAGGAGAGTAAGCTCTCTGCCTGCCAGGCATGCCGAAGTTGAGCAGACTTGAAGAGCTGAGAGATATGCAATGCAAAATCTGTCGGTAGCGAGTGGAAACTTTTGAGTTTACCCTTGGCTACAATGTCGCCTATGGTAGAGATACCTATGTCGTCCCATCCCTTGAAGCCCCTCAGTTTTGGGATTTCAGTTTGAAAAACTTTATTCGACAGTTAAGTCATGAAAGTGTCGTACATTAACCATCTACATACACATGAATTAAAACATAAATTAAAACAAAACATAATTTCATAGGCACACGATTTTCAAACTTAAACCTGCGCTAATCACCAATTTGAATAAACAACATTGATATCTAGTTATCCAATTAATTAAAAGACATTCCAATTTAATTTAATTTAAACAGATAAATCAGAAAATAGAAAATGAGTAAATACATGACTACAATCAAGCGCCTATTCATTAGGCGCTTTAATATTTAACTGTCTAGACCGTATTATCCAGGCCCACTTTATATATTTTGCCATTGCTATTGCAATTAATGGGCTCGGATCTGAACACAAGATTCTTAGTGCCTCTTCGTGCCTTCGGGTACCTAAAAGCCGACAGACGGGTAATACCCATTTTTTGCGCGGGAGCTCATAAAGAGGACAGAAAAAAACAAAATGGCTCAAAGATTCTGCCGTGTCCCTGCATTTTGGGCATTTATCCAGGGACCCTTTAGCCCATTTAGATGTAAATGAACAAATAGGGAGAGTACCTATCCTAAACTGGAAATAAAGTTTGCGATCAATTGGTGCTTCAATCAAGTCCCAGAAAAGTTCCTGTCTGGGGTAATCCTTGATCTCTAAGTATCTAGCTGTTAGCTGGAATGTACACCCCTTTGAAACAGATTCCATGGCAATAAATTCCCAGTACTTGGCTTTGACAATTTCTTTTGGGGGAAAAACAGCATTTTGAGGATCATCCCAGAGGTTGCTCCATCCCAATCTATAAAGTAATAGCTTGATAGACCTCAACCAGTCTATTCTATGAAAGAGGTCTTTCTCCATTATTTCTTTTAGGCCCAAAGCATAATGCTTTAGCTCCTCAGTTGACCAGATCCTACGCCAATACAGCAGTGGTCGCAAATTAGCGGTGTCTTGTAGGGTTTTCAAACCAAGGTCCCAGAAAAGAGGTAACAAGGGAGTACTTTGTGGTACGCCAACAACTTTCCGTATAAACTCGCTCTCCATAACATTCAACCGTTTTGGATTATTTCCATACCCCCATAGCTCAGAACCATATAGAGATGAGCTACGTATCTTCATCGAATAAACTTCGAGGAGTGGGGCTATTGGCTGAGTCTGCGAGTTTTTAAATCTTTTTAGAAGGAAACCTGTCTGTTGTTGAAACTTCATAATAGAAAGATCTAATTGACTTTTCCAACGCATATTCTTCTGCAATGTTACTCCCAAATAAGTGAAAGCATCCACCTGTTCCAGGGGAGAGCCATTCATAACAATTACACTACTAAAGGGTTTGTAAGATCTACACGGGTTGGGGCCATTCAGAACCATAAACTTGGTCTTGGAGACATTTATTTCCAAGCCACGTAGCAAGCAGAATTCTTCAAAGCATCGGAGGGTAAGCTGTAAGCCACTCGGAGTTTTAGAAATCAGCAGCGTGTCATCCGCGAACATGAGAACAGGAATGCGGGTTCCAGACATAGCCGGAGCATCTGATGGGACCCGGGAGAGGAACTCGGCCACCCCGTTTACGAAGAGTGAGAACAAGGTCGGTGCCAGAACACAACCTTGCCGCACTCCTCGCTCCACGGGGAAAGACTCCATTACTTCGCCTTGCCGTCCCCACCGGACCCGAGCAAAATTGTTCTCATGTAAGCGGACGACCAATGCCAATAACTCCGGCGCCATCCCCAAATCCTCCAACACTTGCCACAGCTTGTCACGTGGAACCAAATCGAAGGCCGCCCGCAGGTCAACAAACACAGCGTACAAAACCCCTTTTTCTAAGACCACTGTCCTCCAATAGAGGACGATAAACCTGAATACCTGGTCTATGGTGCTGGATTTAGGGCGAAACCCGGCCTGTAATGGGCTTAGGACATTACTAGATTCCATCCAGGTCTGGATTTTGCCCAAAACCAGCCTGCCCAAGATCTTTTGTAAAGCATCTATCAAGCTAATGGGCCTATAATTACAAGCCACCGATCTGTCCCCTTTTTTGTATATTGGGACGATTTCGGCACCTTTCCAAGAGTGCGGGATCGCCATTCCCTAAGCTATAGCGTTAGCTAGGTAGGTGATATATAATGACCACCTCGTTCTATTGTGCAAGAATACATCGGCCGGGATACAATCCATGCCGGGTGCGCGACCCTGGGTAACCATGTCAAGCGCAATATCAACCTCCCCGACACTAAACACGGGGGTATCATAAAACGGCCTCTCCTGATGAGGCTTTCTAACTTCCTCAACACCTTTTGAATACTGAGACTTAAAAAAGTCTACCCAAGAACTCTGAGGGACATGATTGTGAGGACTGTCAATAATTTCGCCCTTTTTCCATTTAAAAATATTCCATAATTGTTTCTGGTTTTTGTCAGCACATGCTGCTTTTAGGTCTTGCCACTCACGTTCGTTCCATTCCATTTTTGGCTTTCCATAGGACTTTTTTATGAGTATTGCGAGCTAATTTGATCTTACTTGCATCCTTTGATTTTAGAGCAAGTCCCAGATCAGTACGGGCTTGTTTGCAGGAGGCGTTATACCAACCCTCCTGTTTGCTTCTCGGGGCTTTCTTTACTACAAGAGGTCTGCAAAAACATGATTTTAGTTTAGCAACTAGTTTATCATGAATTTTCTCAAATGTAACTAAGGGTTGCCCTAAATTATCTACTGCCGTGATTGACGTCAGCGCCTCTTCAACATGGGACTCGATGCTACCTAACAGGCCTGGGTGTTCTACTACGTTACGCCATTTAAGGTGACGTTCATTGTTTGATAGAACTACAGCTAGACCTATCTTTTCAGGAGTTTGATCTTTTCTATCTCTCGTTCCCAAATCAAAGATAGCAACTAGGGGGTTATGGTCGCTTTCTATCCGTGTCTCAACCACCATGTCCACTAATGTATGCCACATCCTCAAGTGGACTAAGAGGTAATCTATATTACTTGCCCTGGTACCATTATCATACGTTTTATTACACATCCTATCTGATATGGTTCTGCCATTGGCCGCCCTCAGCTGATTGCCCAGGCAGAACCCTTTCAGGTACAGGGCCGCCTCAGTCCACTTACCGACTGCCTTTGTCTCAAGCTGTGGGACACCCCATTTTGAATCCTCGTCCTCTGTCAAAAGCATGTCTTGAGGCCCTAATGGCTCAAAAGTCGTGTTAAAGTCTCCCGCAATGAGTGGGAGCACATCAATAGGGCTAGATTCTACAAGAGTATTTAATGCGGATATCACCTCAGATTTTTTCCCACCTGGCAAGCCCCTTGCATATACATTGTATATGTCAATTTTAAGGTTTTGCGAACTGGTCAGCCTAACTCCCAATATATCAGCATTCTGTGTTTGGGTGGTTTGAACTTTACATTCCAGGTTTTGTTTAACCCAAATGGTCAGGCCTCCTGATGCCCGCCCCCTGGGTTTTTTCTCTGCTGGATCAAAAAAATTCAAATATCCCAACATGAACACCAGCTCAAGTGACCATGTCTCTTGAAAAAGAGAGATGTCATGCTTACTGATAAAATCTACCCATAGGGGAGATGATAGTTTGGAGCCTATACCCGCCATTTTGGGATTTCTTTTAGCCAGGGACAGTGCCAAAGAGGCGTCTGCTTAGTAGGTTTGCGATCTCACCCCATTGCCCTCGTTGCTCTTTCCCATACTTCTATCATGGCTTGGGTGGCCGGGAGAAGTTGCCTCCTACCCCGTCCCCCATAGAGATAATGCAGGCAGGTACGTCCCGCCATGGTTTCCCTCTCCAGCCTGTGGGTGGGATGGTCTGCCGTGGTGTGTATCCAATCTTTCACCGGGGTTAGGTGTTCCGCCCAGTAGTAGGCCTCTATGTCTGGTAGCGAGATCCCTCCATTGTATTGATTACGTTGCAACGTAGTCAAAGCAATCCACGGTCGTTTCCCAAGCTATAGGAGGGAGAGTAATTCAGCCTCGATAGATCGGAAAGTCAGTCTCGAAAGAGGGAAATACGCGTTCTGTAGGGCATAGAGAAAGCGGGGCAAGGTGATCATTTTAAACATGGCAGCCCGGTCTAGAATAGTGAGAGGAAGGCATTCCCATCTGCGCATTTTGCAAAATTTGTAATTACCCATTGGATGTTTCTCTGGTAGTAGAGGTTCTTATCTGTAGTGAGGTAAATTCCTAAGTAGTAGAACCCAGTATGAGCTATCTGGAGGGCCCCAGGCAGGGTAGGCTAAGCGGATAGGGAACCTGGACTATATATTACCGACTTGTGCCAGTTAATGGTGTACCCTGAGTGAATGCCATAGACGTCCATGGTTGAAAGCAAGGTGGGAATCGTGGTGGTCGGATGAGCAATATAAAGCAGGATATCGTTTGCATATAGTGAGATCTTTTCTTCTCATGTGTCCACCGGTTTAATGCGGAACCCCTGGATCTCTGGGCACTTCCTAATCGCACAGGCCACTGTCTAAATCGTTAGAGCAAAGAGCAATGGGGAGAGAGGACAACCCTGACGGGTGCCTCTTCTGATAGGGAAGTCTCCAGAGATCTGACCACTGACTTTAACCCTTGCCTGTGGATCCCTATACAGGAGTTCCACACAGTTCTGGAACTTGGGACCTATACCAAATTTAACCAAGGTGGCCTCCAGGAAGTGCCAGTGGACCGCATCAAACGCCTTTTCCGTGTCCAAGGACAGGAGCAGATGTGGGGTGTCGTGGTCCTGAACCTCCATTAGCAAATTATGGGTCCTACGCAGATTCAGTCAGGTCGCCCGACCAGGCAAGAAACATGTCTAGTCCTGATGTGCGAGAGTAGTGATTACTTGGCGGAACCTCATGGCAAGGATAGTAGCCAGTATTTTCACCTCAATATTCAGAAGGGATATTGGGTGATATGATGCACATTCAGTACAGGGCTTCCCCTGCTTATGAATAGGGATAATCTTTGCCATGCACAGGTCCAGGGGCAGGATTACCTCTTGAGATGCATCCTGAAAGAAATTCAGCAGGTGGGGGCCAAAGAGATCTGCGCACTTCTTCTAATGTTCCGCAGGTAGTCAGTTGGGACCCGGGGTCTTCCCGGGGCATAATCTGGTTATAGCCAGTTTAATTTCGTCCACCATTATATCTGAATCTTGCCCCTCCCTATCACCCTCGTCTAGTAGTGGGGTTTGAATGTCCGCCAAGTATTCTGTTATGTCCAAGAGTGAACTCAGGGTCCGGACCTCATAGAAGTTTTGATAGTAGGACGCAAAAGTCTGCAATATCTGCTTATCTCACGTCTGTGTTATCCCCTGGGGGTCTATAATACTCACCACCCACCGGGCCTCCACCTCCCTACGACTAAGCCATGCCAGGAGCTTGCTCGACTTGTCCCCCACATGAAACAGCCTATGCCTGGGCCTGTGCCTTAGCAGCCTGCGTGGCCAGAGACTTATATTGATGCTGTACGTCCGTTAGCTGTCGTAGGATTTGAGCGTCTCTCTGCGTGATGTTCCATCTTTCTAGGGTAAGAATCTGGACCCCCAGTGTGGTGATTTCTTCCTGAGCCTTCCTCTTTTCCTAGGCTATCCAATTTTGAATACTATCTCTTAGAACTGTTTTATATGCTTCCCATATCACCACCCCCGACTGCACCGAACCCAGATTTTCAGCAAAAAAGACTTTTGTGTCAGCTCAGAAGCCCTAGAGCACCTCCTTAGTCTGTAGGCCCCATGTTGACAATCTCCAGCCCCCATGCCCAGTTCGGAATCTCTCACCCACTCGGACATATAGGGGCGAGTGGTTAGACAAACCCCTGGCCATGTATACTGCCTCGTAGATGTCTTGTATTGCACCGTTCGGGAGGAATACATAGTCTAGCCTTGAGTAGACCCTATGGGCACCAGAGTAATTCGAGTATTGTCGTTCCCCCGGATGCAAGTGTCACCACACACCCACCAGACTCAGTGTGTCAGCAAGACGCACTAATTGTGTAACAGGGGACGGATGGACATGCTCTCCCGAATGATCTATGGGGACTTGCATCACATCGTTAAAGTCACCCCCGATTATGTGTGTGGAGCCCGGTGTCTCCAGCAATATGTCCGTCACCTTGTTTAGTGTACTGGTCTGCAGTTTCGGCGGGGCATAGACTGATAGGATGATAACATTCCTCCTTCCCCATGACCCTGTCACTTCCACATAGGTTCCTTTGGGGATCTATCCATGTACGCTTCACACTGAAGGGAGATGACTTTTTAATCAGGATGGCGACTCCTCTAGAGCCGGAGGTGTACCCCGCATGTGCCAGGACAGTGTATGCCCCCATGCTAGGAACCCACATTTCATGCCTTTAAGATGTGTTTCCACTAACAGGACCACATCCGGGTGGGTGCGTTTTATGAAAGACGACACCAACCCTATTTTAATTTTGTCCCCAAGGCCGTTAACATTCCAGGTTAGAACCGTGAAGGGGCTATCCTCCGAACCCATCAAAGCAGACTGTAGTGTACTGGTGGAACATGCATGCATATGCGGTAATATGATGCCCTGTACTAGGAATTTGGTTGATTGTGTATGCTCTGCGAACTCTGTGGCTGTACCTCAACATAAACGTAATAAATACTGACAACAGTTCAAATGGTTGAAACCCCTTGCCATCCCCCTCAACCCACCTCCCCCCCCATTTCCACATCCTCCGCCAGAATCATACGCCTGAGGTTGTGCATAAGGGCGGTAGAGGTCTGTTGCCCGCCCCAGCCCCAAACTTATGCTACAAGTTCAAAGTGTTGCAGCACCACAAATGACCCCAAAAAAGGAACAAACTGGAGGAAAGAAAAATACAAGGCAGAGACTAAGGACAGAAGATCCCAGAATAGGGAAGACAGAACAGGTATAAGAGAACTGGAAAAGAGAAGGAAAAAGGCAGTCCAATGCCCAAGTCTGTGGCCTCTTCTGGCCTTTCGCCTGCGTTGAAATGCAGCTCTTCAGCTGCTTTGCAGGTCGAGTGGATGATGCGTCGGGGAAAGGCATCCAACACCAAACTCTGCCATCGTATTCTACTCCACAGCAAGTCTCTAAGGACCATATTCAGGAGTGCTAGTCAGGGGCTTCTCCTTGCGATGCTAGAGTTTCTGTTGCTACGTCTTGCCCCATTGCCACTATTTCAGCAGCCAAAGGATGTTAAGAGGGCTCGTCTTCTCCCTTGTCTCTGTACGTGCTTTCCCTAGTGTCTGTCTCAGTGCAGGGCTCACGGTGGCTAAGGAGGCGGGTGGTGCGCAAACCTGTCGACAAGTTGGAGTCTAGTGAACGTCCACATTGCCGCCGAACCCGTCCACTACCCCTCGTAGTAAACGGCGTTGCCCCTGCAAACGTTCTCTCTGGTTTCCCCGGGATTTCAGTGTCCTCTGAAATCCAGGAAGTTTAGGGCCTTTCCTCGCCGATGTCTGACTGTGGCGCAACGGGTCTTCCATCTGTTTCAGGACAGGCCGCTCCTCAATCCATTGCCATGCTTCCTCTGGTGTTTGGAAGAAGTGGGTCTTTCCCATGAATAGTACCTTCAATTTTGCGGGTAATTGAAGCATTTATTGAATTTTATGATCCCTGAGATTCGCCTTCACGGAATCAACGGTGCGCCTTTGTTTTTTAACCTCTCTGCTGGGAAAATCATTATAAGTATGTTTTCATGTCTTATATCCCCAAGTTTCCTTGCCTCTCGGAGACTCATGTCCCTGTCTAGGCAGTTCAGAAAGTGGGCTATGATGGGGCGCAGTTGCGCACCCTGGGGAGGCCGCGCTATCAACGCCCTGTGTGCCCTTTCTTTGACAAAAAAGGCAGACAATTTATCTGTCGGGAAGGTGCACTAGAGCCAAGAGTAGAGGAAGTCTGAAGTATTTGCTCCTTCAATGCCTTCTCTAAATCCCACAAAGCGCAGGTTGTTATGTCTTGCCCTGTTTTCTGCATCGTCGACGCGCCACTTGAGGTCTTTGTTCGAGGACTGAAGATCTGCCATCCCCCTGCGGAGATCCTGAAGCAAATCCTCTGCCTCACCCAACCTGGTTTCTGATTCCGTGACTCTGGCCAGCCGCGGCCCGTGGAGGGAGTTCCATGGGGCGGTAAGGCGGGCGGGGGAGGGGCAGGGTGGGGGCTTCTAAAAACCGGAATATGGATAATTACAGGTAAGTAAACAATTAAATAAATAAAACGAATTTCGTAGCGCGCGCTGCATCGCAAATCTGACTAGAGTTTTCAACGCAGCAGCAATGGCTTTAGTACCTTCTACTTGGGTCAAATCCATTATTGCCCTCATTTTCAGGAGGAGGGATAGGTCACTATCGCTATCACCCAATTTTCCTCCCGGATTATTCTGCGAAACCACTGGGTAGGGTTGTTTTGCAGCGATTGGAGGACTGGGCAAAAGATAATTCCATTCTGTTGGATGTCCTGTGTATATTCAGGAAGGAACTTGGGATGGTGAAGCAATGTATAAATCTTGATCTTCTGATTAGGAAATACACAAAGGTGAATCCAGGATCCCTTTACTTCAGTTTTGCCGATCTTACCAGTGTATTTGATCAAGTGGACCACTCAATTCTGTGGAATACCTTGCTTTCACATGGGACTCCCGAAAACATTCTCTGCCTTCTTTTTCGACTGTATGAGAATCTTACAACCAAGGCATGATACGGTCCCAACGGAGAATGCTACCCATCTTTTAGAATTAGGCGGTATTAAGACAGGTGTGTGTGCTTGTCTGATTTTTATTTACCCTTTTTTGAAATGGAGCAGAAAATACCTTTTGGTCCTTGCAGGCTGATGCACCAATTGTTGCCGGTCACCCAGTTCCTGTCCTTTTGTATGAAGACAATGCAGTCCTATTGTCAAGGACCTCTGTTGGGTTGCAGTGTTTAATGGACTTCTCTGCCAGTTCCATGAAGTCCAAGAACTGAAGATTAACAAATCCAAGACTTTTATATCTTGAGGGAAAACTCCACTAGAGGTTAGGTGCTTTTTCTTGGAGGGCACACTCATTGCAGAGGGGATTTCATGTTATTATTGAGTTTTTTTTTTCTTCTAGTAATGGCTCTTAGATCCAACCCATACAGAATGCACGGCTCAAGTTGAACAGAGAGTGTGAGGGTGTGTTTAGGTTTTCATGTAAGCATGGCTGTCACCCTATAAGGGATTTGTTTACCATCTATAAAGTGAGAGCACTTGTAGCCACAACCTATGGTGGTTGTGTGAAATCATGCGTCTAGTAGCCCTTTGAAGGATGAGGGAAACGTCTTTTTAAGGTGTATTTTATGCACTTCACCTTCTTCATCCTCTTCCACCACCCACAAGGAAGTGGGGTTAAGTCACTTGAAAGGCATGTTGCTACTTAAACCTATCTTACTGTGGCATTTAATATGGGCCAAACCCTAGACAGAATTTACGGAGACAATCATATGGGATTGTTAGAAGTTAGATCATGCCTTTCGAATACCGTGGTTGTCATTAAATTAATGACACTCTCAAGTCGGTGTTTGATTTCTACATGCTTCTGGAGCCATATAGAATTCTTATCCTCCAGATGTCTAAGTTTTATCTGATGTGCGGACGGAAAAAAGAGCCCTTAAAGATGTTAGGAAATCCATGGATGTCACATATCAGTTGTATGCTCTTCCCAAGGGTTTCCAAACGCATCTGTGCTTGGGGATAAATACGCAACATTATTCTGTTTTGACTAGATTCCGGCTACATATTGTACAAAATCTTGTCACTTTCCCTATCATTAATCAATGGCAAGGAGTACCTGATCTCTGTCCATGCGACAGAGTTTAAAAGCAGAGCACCCAGCACTTTATGCTTTCTTGCCAAATTTAATTGGACATAAGGAAGCACTTTTTAAAACCAATTTTTATTGCACTCAATATCAGAGATCATAATGCTGCAATGTGTTTTCTGTGCACTTTGGAGTCGCCTGCAATATGTTTTAGTGTTGCCTCTTATATTTGGAAAGCAATATCTACTAAGAAAAGTATTTGTGATTAATTTTAGCACTGTTTTTTCTGTGTAATATTGAGTCGTGGTTGTACACTTTACTGTTTTATACTTTTCTATGATGTACTGTATTTAAACAAGTATTCATTTATAGCCTTTGCTGATAGTGGAGAATTAAAGATTTTGAACCCAAAGTGGACTGCAGTACCCTAAAAGCATAATATCTGCACCACAATGTATAATCCTGCCAAATTTCATGTAAATTCATTCATCTCTTTTTGCGCTAGGTCGAATACAATGGTTTATGGAAAATGATTGTTGGAAAAATGCATGTGGGAATCCGTTTTATCTTGGTACCATCTTTACAATTCACTACAAAAATGTGCATTATCTCAAAATGTGAAAAAAGGAATGTTTTGTTGTGATTCGTCAAATGGGTAGAAGGTTATTAGAGAGCTAATATCCGAGCAATTCCTATCGTTGAGAATACTAACTATAACTGCAGAGTGGCAACCTGATTCAATGTGTGTTTTTTTAATCTATTTTATTTGGTAAGTATTTGTTTTTTTTTGTTTTACTGTATCATGTGACCATAAATGTGTCTATTAGTTCTTCTTGTAGGAATTATGGGGCATATTATCAAGGTCCAGCGTTAAAATTATCGCCGCTTTATCGGCAGAAAACTGCAGCTAAAGCGGCGATAACAGGCTTGATAATATGCCTTTGAGAATTCCCATAGAAGCCCATTTTCTGGTGTGAACATGGGCTTCAATGGGAATTCTCAAACGTATATTATCAAGCCCATTATCGCCGCTTTAGGGGCAGTTTTCTGCCGATAAAGCGGCGATAATATTAGCGCCGGACCTTGATAATATGCCCCTATGTAACTTTACATATGGAGCCTAGTTTTTTTGGGGTTTTTTTTGTTTCTTTTAGCAGGCTTGTGCTACATTTGAAGCCCAAAATGCACACAATAGTAGCCTGTGTAGCTCACTCTTAGGACAATTCTTAATTTTAGTGCACTGGGGTGCATAAGAAAGATGTTTTTTGTTTGGCCATGTTTTATTTTGTGAGCCAGAGAACACACAAATAAAACGTATGCTGATCATGATGTATTCTATTCATTATGTATTTGTTTATAGGTTTCATTAGCATGTGACCATAAATGGGTCTTTCAGTTGTTCATGTAGTAAATCTGAAACTTTACATGTGCAGTTTAGTTTATTTTTTGGGCTCCCTTCCTACCTTTAGTAGAATTGTGCTACAATGTAAAACTAAGTTGAAAAACGTTATAATTTAAAAAATACTTAATCTACTTACCTGCAGTACACAAAAAAATTCATCTGTGCCCCCTAATATCTAATCAAATGAGAATAGGCAACCCCCTACGTGATTAACTTTAGGTCAGGGAACAGGGGGAAGAAAACAGAAGACTACAGTGCACAGTATCCCTCTAGACCTATATTGCTTTATATCAAATTTTTGTGGGCTCACATGTAAAAAGCACAAAACACCCTTATATACACATTTTGATTATGTCTTTTTTATTTTATTTGTTTTTTCATCATTTTTGCATATAAGTGCAATTCATCTCTTTTTTTCTTTAAAAACATACAAAAAAATCTTTTTATATACAAAACAATCCAAATCATACAAGGATATAACAATCTTAACATATATATATTGAATTTGGAGAGCAAAGTGTATACCAAGTAGATGGAAAAAGTTATTATAACTGTTAGAACCAACATCCAGATATTGGCATTAATCAAAAGACAAAAAATCCCCATACTATTTACACCTCTACACACTTCACATTCATATCACTGTCATCCATAACATGCATACTACCCACCCCATAGCCAAACAGCATGCACAGAGAAAAGCTAACAGGGGTGAAACGCTCAACCCTCTGATGCTGTGCTGAACGCTGAGGTGTGTCATACAAACTGGTCGACGCACGTTTCGATGGCTTAATCCTCTTTAAGTGCCATCTTCTTCAAGATCTGTTACTTAGTGATTTTGTAATGAGCAAGTTGGTGGGGGATACATTTTCTGTAAAGACAATATGGAATATTATTTAATTGGATGTCTGCTCTAATGTTAATTTATTAGAAGCCCACAGGAGAAATCTTACATTATCTCCAGAGAAAATGACTGAATTGTTATTCATACTACCAAGGTTGCAAATATGCCACTAAGCGGTGTTCTCAACAAGTGAAATAGACCCACATCCATAGGAAAACATCAAGAAGGGTGAGGTAGAAAAAAATAGATTACACCTATTAAGAAGTCAAATAGTTTTGGGTCACAAACCCAGGATAGGGCCCACGCATATACAGAAGAACATATCAGGTCTGTACTGTCATGTATGTCCTCCTATATGTGCTCATTCATCTCAAAGGTCATGGCAGGCATGCCCCAGTTGGAACTGACTAAAAAAGGATAAAAATTACATAATCATAATTCCCACCTGTTTAATATGGCTGTGTGGATAGCAGTAAGTGCTCTCTGTGGTTTCGTTCATATGCCCACTGCTACTATATTGCTCTACACACGGCAAAAAAAGCATATGACCAGCGATTAGACTTTGCACGTCTGTTTGTAAGAAAAGTCAGAGATATTTCTAAAGACAATTTTTTTTAGAGAATTTTTTTTTTTTTATTAATATTGTGTAACTACCTAATATATTCAAATCCCACATGCATGCATGTTTACCTTTCAAACTACTTTGTGTTCTCGAAATTTGGTGAATTTGTCTTCCCATAAACTGTGAATTCTACAGCATAGTTGTGAGGGTTCAGCTACGGTGCCATCCTTCGTGTTGTCGTCTAGTCACTCCCTATAAGGACAGTGGATGTCACTAACGAGAACACTGTCACTACTTTTCACTGTTCTTCAAATGTAATGCTTGTAGTGGTTCAAAAAGGCTTGTTATTTTTTAAAAAAAGGGGAATAAATATATAACAGGTAACCTACTTAGCCACTTATATGTCTCTGGGTATCTTCTTGTGCTGTCCTCTATATCTTTGTTTTTATGACCACGGCGTGTCAGGTCTATTCTTAAAGGTCGATGGTTCCCTCATATGGGACGGCTCTAGTAATAATACAGAGAGGAATTAGATTAACAAACTAAAAAACGATTTTCAATACAATAGTTACACAGGGAGATGGTAAAGTAATACCTTCATAGGAGGCATATGTTAACTTATGGTTCTTACAGCTAAAAGTATGTGGATTATAATGCAATGTTGTGTAATGCTCAAAGCAACAGAACCCTAGCTGCTCCGTTCCCCTAGGGGTTTATCGGGCACCCTCATCTTTGAGCCATGAATGCTATCTAGTGGCCTTACACGGGGAAGTGCCTAATAGTTACTATCAAGGCTGTTGGTTAATTATGAATATATCCCAATGTTACAGCCAAGGTGTTCAGTGATGGTCCCGCAGGAATTAGGGAACTGATGAGATACGAACCCGGAATCAGGCATTAACTCAGAATGGTTTGTACCCCTATGCTTTAAAGGGAACAAAACATATTTTTGAATTCTAAAGGGTATCGAGTATCGATTGATGCCTGTTCTAGAATGTCTACAATTAACGACTGCAAGGTACCGCCGACATACACCTTACCTTAGGAGAATGAAAGGTTTCACACGAACGGCAGCCCCTGCGTTGTAACGATTCCACAAATACGCGGTAGTTAACTCTGCCTATATATACCCTAGACGGGATTAGCAAGTTCTCTAATGCGGAACACCTGCGAGGCGCCATGACGTCATTACTAAAGCGTCGGCTCTCTCTATGATTAGCTAAATGGCTATGTGGTCTGCGACGCCATCTTGGAGTGTATGTAAAAAGATCGAATTACATATATGTACCCTACCTCCGAGAGAGGTAGGCATATACATGTGTATATACCTTATCTATCAAGAGTGACCAAAGAAGATTTTTTTTATTTTATTGCCAGAAATTCCCATATCATGGATTTTCAACACAACAAGTGAGGTATGAATATGATCTCACCGCTTTTTAATAAAACGCCGACGCCATCTTAGAATGGGTAACTGATAACCTGGGTATAAGGGAAATCAGGCTGGCCGCATTGTAAAGAAATATTCATAGTTAGAAATCCTTTTAACAGGATTTGCAACAAGCGGTGCCATCTGCGAAGAAGTATACCATATTAACATATTGTGGCTGTTATCATTTGTGACCTCCTCCCCGAGGAGTAAGGAGAAAGTACGAGACATGAGACATAACTCATTAATCAGAGTGTCGGATGGGATTGTTCGCATGACACTAATCGGAATGTGATAGTACGATATAATTTGCACTATGTGTGAATGATCAAAGCCTAAATACTGCAACCATAAGGCTGGATTACTACGCCCACTTAGGGGTGACTTGTACAGTGATGAGACACCATAGGTAATGGAGCAGACTCAGTGTGACAGAGTATGATGTCACAAGTATAGTATAGGTACAAACATAGTACGCATAAATAGATAGTACCTCATATGTACTATACATTATCGATAAGTGGTTTGTTTGAATATGATACTTGTAAGAGAGTCAAGAAGTTCTCATAACTCCAACATGTATTCACTTTGTTGTTTTATGCAGTGAGGGATTATACATGAAGATGACAAGATGCCACTAGTACGGAAATAAGCAAAGTACTGATGAACCTGATGGCAATTGTCATACCCCTGTCCAATACCCGTCTAAATCAGATAAATTAGAGAAAGGAGGTCACGAGAACAGCATAACAAATCTGAGTTTGCTATACCTCATCTCGTGTACCTCGCAATTTCCTCATTTAGACCTATTTTAACCGTATCCAGAGTGTAGATTTGAATTTGAATTTAAAAACATTTCTAAAGCGCACTTTTACCAAGCGGTTTCTTGGTGCTGTTGGATTGTGAGAAGCAGGCAGGAGCAGAGGGGAATTTAAACATTGTAAGCGCGGGAAAAGAGAAAAGTTTTAAGACCCTTCCGGAACTCAATGTAAGAAGACGACATGCGGAGTTCCGGAGGGAGGGAGTTCCAAAAAGCAGGAGCGAGCACTGCGAATTTCGTGCCGCCGGTCTTTTTCTTGCTGAAGCGGGGGATGGTTAACAAAGCCTGATGAGTAGACCTAAGCTCTCGTCCGGGTATGTAGGGGGTGATGGCAGAACAGATATATTCCGGGGCAGTGCCTGTTTTAGCCTGGAAAGTAGTGCAGCCAAGCTTGAACAGAGCACGCTCTTTCACCGGCAGCCAGTGCAAGGCCTGCAGTAGGGGAGTGGCTCGATGGTGTTTGGGCAGGCCGTGGATCAGGCGGGCAGCCTGATTCTGCACTAGCTGCAAACGGCGAGTGGCGTAGGCTGGAGCGCCATTATAGATGATGTTCCCGTAGTCGAGGCGCGAGAGCACCATGGCCATCACTATAATTTTTAGGGCAGGTAAAGAAAAAAAACGAGAAATCTTCCTAATGATTCGAAGAGAAAAGAAACAGGAAGAAACAACTGAATTGACCTGAAAATGAACAGAAAGTGAGGGATCCAGGAGGATGCCAAGGGTCTTGACCTTAGGAACTGGGAGCGGGGGAGCACCAAGTGAGGAGGGCCAGTGGGAGGGGGACCAGGGACTGCAACCACCTCTGGTCAGGACTAATTCCGTCTTGTCCGGGTTGAGTTTGAGGTGGTTGCAGTTCATCCAATCCTGGATGAACAACATGACGGATTGGACATTTGAAGCAGAGGAAGTGGAATGGGAAAGGTCAAAAATTAGCTGGAGGTCATCGGCGTAATTGAACACCGTGACCTCGAGCTGCTGTAACATAAAAATGAGGGGGTAGATGTATAAATTAAACAAAAGAGGGGAGAGGGAGGAGCCTTGGGGGACTCCACATGCAACCTTACAAGGGGCAGCGGTGAAGCCAGCAAGGTGGACTGCCTGAGCCCTGTCACTTAGGAAGGACTTAAGCCAGGTGAGGGCCGGGCCCTCTATACCCGCCACCTTGACACGGGTGAGGAGGATGGAGTGGTCCACCGTGTCAAATGCGGCGGATAGATCTAAAAGAATGAGGGCCTGAGGGACGTTAGTATCAATGCCCTCACGTAGGCTGTCCATCACTGAGATCACTACCTTCTCCGTCGAGTGGAGGGGGCGAAAGCCCGCCTGCCGGGGGGAGAGGCAGTGGTTGGCTTCCACGTAGGTGCTCAGGGTGCTGGTTACATGGGTCTCCAAAACCTTGGCCAGGTAGGGTAACAGGGAAATGGGACGGTAATTGGAAGGGGATGAAGGGTCGGCACCGGGTTTTTTTAAAATGGGAATGACTGCCGCAAATTTATGGGCAGTGGGGACCACTCCAGATTCGAGTGAGTCATTTAAAAGTGTAAGGGAAGGGGTAGGGCAGTGTAGGAAGACTTCTCGCAGAATACGAGCAGGGGCAAAGTCTAGGGGGGAACCTGACTTTACCTTTTGGAGCAGGGGATTTTTAAAATGGGAATGACTGCCGCAAATTTATGGGCAGTGGGGACCACTCCAGATTCGAGTGAGTCATTTAAAAGTGTAAGGGAAGGGGTAGGGCAGTGTAGGAAGACTTCTCGCAGAATACGAGCAGGGGCAAAGTCTAGGGGGGAACCTGACTTTACCTTTTGGAGCAGGGGAGGGAGTGTAACTGTGGTCAGAGGGGGGAAGGAAGTGAATTTGGAAGTGATAGCAGGAGGGGAGGGATTAGTGAAGGAGGGGGAAGGGGGGGAGATATTAGCCTTGATTGTTGCGACCTTATCAACGAAGAAGTCGTTGAGGGAGTCGCAAAGCGGTTGAGAAGGGGGGATCGAGGCCGTGGCTCTATTAGACGAAGCAAGCTCATGTACTGTAGCAAAAATCTCTTTAGATTGAGATTCAGCTGCTAGTATCCTGTTAGAGTAAAACAGGGTCTTTGCGTCAAGTATGCTTTGTTTATATACTTTGAGCACAGAGAGGTAGATGATTTTTTTGGCGGGACTATATTCTCTTCTCCATGCGCGCTCTGCTCTGCGTGCGACTAATTTCTTCTCCTTGAGGTCGGGGGTAAACCAGCGATTGGCAGCATGGGCACGCTTCACCGTGATCCGTCTCAGGGGAGCAAACTCATCGCCTGCCTGGGTCAGCCAGTCATCAATGATAGTCAGCTGGTCCGGGGCGGCGAGGCCCGAGAGGTCAGGGCAAGATTTGGCCAAGGATGAGCAAAACGATGGTATGTCTGCCTTACCCCATTTTCTAACCCAGATGTCCTTTGGGAGAAGAGGTATAGGCACAGGGGCTAACGCGAGGGAGAAGGAGATTGAAAAATGGTCCGACCAAGAACAGGGGGAGATGACAGGAGAAGTGGTGGGGATATTTAGGGTCCAAACCTGGTCGAGCGAGTGGCCAAGAACATGGGTGGGGCTGTGAACGAGGGGACAAAAGTTAAGGCTGGTCATGAGGCTGGTGAATTCTTTGGAAAGGGGGGTTTCGCCGGGATCGTTGGGCCAAAAATTGAAATCACCCAGCACCAACACTGAAGAGTTGTTAATAACCAGTGTGGCGAGGATGTCCTGAAGGCAGGACACAAAATTGGAAGTTGCGTGAGGGGGTCGATAGATAAGAACAGCAGTGAGGGGGGTAGAGTGAGAGCTAGCACGAATTATTAGACAGTCTACCTCAGGGATGAGAGGAGAGGGGAGTATTTGAAAGGGGGAGTCAGTATGTGTTATCAAAGCTACTCCACCGCCTCTCCTGCCCTCCGGGCGATCCGCACGAATGATGGAGTAGGAGGGGGGGAGTGCGGCTAGGACGTTGGGGAGGGAGTCTGCCTTGAGCCAGGTCTCTGTTAAGAACAAGAGGTCCGGGTTATGGCTGTCAAGAAAGTCGTGTAGCTCATGCTGATGGCTAGCGACAGATCTGGTATTGAGGAGTATGGCAGTGGTGTTATAGGACGGCGTGTGGGGAACAGGCAAGATGGAATGAATAGGCGCAGCGGCCCGAGGCCGAGGAAGACAACTTTGAATAACGGCGGGGGGTGCAGCGGGGGGGCTCGTAAGGAGATTTAAATGTTGTACTGAGTTAGACACAGTAGGACTAATGGTGCCAGGGATCCAGTAAGAAAGAAGCTCGGAGGAAGTGTATGACAGCGGGAGGGCATAAGGAAGAGCCCCCAGCCCCGGCCTGCCGCGGACGGGCGCAGACGGGCAGGACTCTGGCTTGACTCCGGCGAGCCTACGGCGCGCCCGCTGCGCTCGTCCGCTGCGCTGACACATGGGGGACGTTTAAATAGAGGAGCAGCGTGGGGGGAGTGGCGTGGGTGGGGTCGGGCGAGCCAGCCCGATCCAAGATGGCGGCCACTACCAATGGCTCCAATAGGTTTCTCGTGCTTTCCGAACCTCTTTTATATCTTTGCCTGGAGTGTGTCTTACCTTTTCCAGGATTAGCCACCTCAGTTCATTTTCATTTTGTCTAAGATCAGTGCAATGTTGGACTATTGGGCATGATAGTTTTCGTGTCCTGATTGCTGACCTATGTTCACTGTAGCGAGTTCTGAACTCGCGACCTGTCTCTCCCACATAGCCCAGGGTACATGTACACAGGATGAGATAGACAAGATTCTGACTCCTGCAATTGGTAAAATCACGTAGTTTCCCTTTCTTACCACGGTAGTTCCAGGTTTCAGTAACTATGGCACTGTCACACGTGATGCATGTGCCACATTTATGATTCCCCAAGATGGGAGGTCCCACCAGGGTAGTTTGTAAGACAGATCGCTTGGTCTTGGGTCTCGTATGGACTAGGCTATCTTTGAGATTCCTGTTTCTACGAAATGCAAGAATAGGTTTCTGAATAACCTCCTGCTCCTCATTCGTGTTCAAAACATGCAAAAATCTTCCTGATCTTGAAATTCAAAGTCGAGTGGTTTATAACACACACCATTCTGTCATTTTTGGGATGTGTGCTCCCTGCTAGTAAGGCATCGCGATTGTAGTAACGTGCCCTCTTATAGGCAGATCTAATCAGACGTTTTGGATAGCCGCGTGCTAACAGTCTCTGTTTTAGGTCTTCCCCATTTATATCATAGTCCCTAATGCTAGAGCAATTGCGTCTGATTCGCAAAAACTCACCGAAGGGGATGGAGTCTTTTTGACAGTTCGGATGATACCTGGTGTGTGACAAAATAGTATTCTTGGATGTGGGTTTCCTGAAAAAAAGGACAGAAATTTCACCCCCATCTGCCTGGATGATGATGTCTAAGAATTCTACCGATGTAGTACTTCTATGGCAGGTGAATTTCAAATTTTCATCACTGGCATTCAGCCAGTCAATTAAAGTTGTCAGTGTTTCTTCATCACCTCGCCAGATATATATAATATCTAATGCTACCAAATTTCAGAAAAATCTGAATGGACGTTTTCGTGCTACGTGAAATACAAAAGTCTATGCAAAATGCATTGGATTTCAAGACTGCAGTGGGATCCCTTTTTTCTTTGCACCTCCTTGGGGGCCCCAGGGCCTTTTTCTAAAGAGGAGGGTGGCCACCTAGCCCCCTCCCAGAACCTATTATAGCACAAGGGAACCCATCCCCAGGGCTTCTAATTAAAAAGGGAGGGACAGGCGGTCCCCATCCTAGACACGATTTTGGCCCCAATGACCCCATTCCCATGGGCACAGCACATTTGTGGGGTGGAGGAGGTAAGTGATTCCCTCTCCAGGCCGCTTTTGGCGCCAGGGACCCAGCACATTTGTGGCAGGACATGGCCACCAGCCAGGGCCGCTTTTGACCCCCGGGACGCCATCCCCCAGGGGGAATGTAGACCCCCTCCCCAGCCAGCTCCCCGCCTTCAGTGGGAGCCAACATTGCTACTGCCCACAGCGACCAGCTAAAAAATTCTGCTCCATGTAGGCGAGAGCAATTTTTTCATCTGTTTCCCTGCCCGCTTCATTGAGGGCAGGGAAACGGATGAAAAGTCAATTATGTCCAACCCATGAAATAGCATGAGCTGGCCCTGGGGGATGGGGTCCCCAGGGTCATTAATAGACCAAGGAGGGGGGCCGTGTAGCCCCCTTCTCCATTGCATAAATAGCCAGGCCCTCGGTATGCGGTCCCCAGGGCCGAAATCTTCCCTGGGAAGGCGTCTACTGCCCTGTCCCCTTTTCCACTACATCCAGGCCATCCATGCCAAAATCTTCCCTGGGAAGGCGCCTACTGCTCTGGCCCCTTTTTCTCTGCATCCAGGCCTAGGGGATAGGGTCCTCGGGGGTAAAATCAGCCAGGGACGGAGGGCTGCTTCACCCCCTCCCACATTGTACATAAGGTTAGGCTCCTAGGGATGGGGTTTAAATCGGCCCAGGGAGGGGGACCCCCATCCCCTCAAACATATATCAATCTGTGGAAATCTGTGGCAAAAATAATGTCCCGACTTCTTGGTTGAGGTGGTGGGAGCCAATATGATCTCACTTTGGGATCCTTGGAGCCGTCTTGTTCCTAGATATACAAAACATAAAAAGCACTCTTTCTGGAGCTGGATCTAGCTTTCTGCCAAATCAGGTGTTCATCCATTCAGTGGTTTAGGCTGGATGGGGAAAACTTATTTTGTGACCCACTTTTTTCTTGGCATCTGCTTGACGGATCACTGCAAAACTTTACATGTGCAAATTGAACAAAAAAGAGCACTGTTTAGGAACGTTTCGTGGCAATTCATCAAAAACTGTCAAAGTCATTTGTAACACACAAAAAATAATTTCCTATGTGTTGCAAGGTGAAATTATTATGTGGTATGGCAGGGGTGCCTTACCATGTGATACTAACACAATGCACAAAGATGGTCCCCGGGTACTTTCTGGTACACCTTCTCTCAGTCCTGGTAGAGTGGTGAAGAGCAGACAGGGTACTTGGAGGAACATGTGTTAAGTATTTCACATCACCAATATGGACGATAAGTAATTGACGACTCAAAATAAATCCAACACTAATATTCAAAAATAGCTCTGATTTTTATATATTTGTAGACATCAAAACAAAATACATACAGCATACCTGGAGATATCAATTTCAAAGCATTGAATAAATCTGTACTTTGCAGTGTAGAAAAACATTAGTATTGCGGTCAATGGGAAAAGCACATACATGCATTTGGTTACTTAGAGAGTGAGTTCACTGAACCTACCAGGGGTTAAAGTCTTGTGAGTCCCTAAACCAGTTCACAACAGCTAGCAAACTTTTACCAGGCTCAGGGTACAGGGGTGCAGAGGTGTACTTAAGCTGTCAAATGGAGCTGTCAATCAGGCTTGCGGTCTTCAAATGGCTACATCAGCAAAAAGGTACTTGCGGGTCGTGTTGAGCAAAAACCTTTGGAACTTAAGCAAGGAGCTGGCCCTGGACAAGAAGTCTCCAGGAAGATCGACTCTACCTGGCTAGGTGGACTCGGGTGCAGAGGTGCTTTTGGCTATCTGTGGTGCTGAACGGATCTGTGGCCAATGGTGCTGGCAGGCGTGCCAAAAGACGGTGGAAACAAATACAGGATCTTTACAATGAAGCCATAGGGGTGGTTGGTTGTTTGTGCAGTTGGATCTCTCATCTTGGAGATTTGAGGAAAGAAGCAGGTAGTAGTTGGATTGACCACAAGCAAGACTTGGTACCTGCAAGAACTGTGGTTGAGAAATCTTATTCCAGAGGATCAGAGGAATTGTGTAGACTACAGTTCCCAGAAGCTACCTGCCCGGTGACTTTGAGCGGCCATGCCGAGCAGCTGGGTGGACAGTAATTCAAGTTTGTGAGTTTAGCGGTTTGTGGCTGCCGACTACAGGGGACTAGTTCCTTTAGCTCAAGGAAGTTCTTGTGACATCTGGAGTTTGCAGAGGGGTTCGCCTTTCTTTTGGAACTTGCCTCTTGCCTTAGAGGTGCAGGATAGATGCCACAGGTATAGAGCTTACCGCCTCTCTTCATGGTGTCCTGCCTTGTTGTGGTAATGGGTCTCCTCTTGTTATCACGTTAAATCTAAGGTTTGGGTATCTGGGGTGCCCCTTAAATCCTGAATGTATGGGGCATTAGTGGGTCTAAGTACTACGTGCCAATAGGCATCTAGTCCTGCGGCTAACCGCCCCAGTAGTGACCATATCCGGTTGAACTATTTCGCTAAAACTTGTCAGAACTTGCTTTTTAGCCTAAATTCACCTTCCTTGACTGTACTTTTAATCTGTGACTCCCTATAGGTGTGTTAGCCTCTGTGAGGTATACGCCTCCTGCATAGATCATTTCCTGCCGCCTGCATATATTTCCACACATATTAAATAATGCACCCTGCCTCCTGGGCTACACGAGGCCTTCCTTCGGGGTGACTGACATATATGAAATGTCGTGAGGTGACCCCATCACAGATGGTGTGTGCAGGGTCGAACTCAAGCAGGCATGCTGCTCTTGCAGGGTTTACATGGCAGACATGCAGCCTTTGGTTTCACTTGGGTCATTTAGGGTGGCACAATAAGTGCTGCAGCCCTGGTGCCTCTTTTACATCCCTGCCCTGGGTACCACTGGTACCATATAAGAGCGCCTTACAGGGGTGTAAAAGTGCTTGCCAATTGGGTGTACCCATTCACATTTACAGTTTAAGGGAAAGAGCACTAGTGCTGGGGCCTGGTTAGCAGGAACCAGCACACTTTCAGATCAATTACCAGAGCATCTAGCTCGGCAAAAAGTGGACGGATGATCATCCAAAAAAGGGCACTTAACAACACTATGGAAACACGATCCTAACTATAACTACTTAGTGGCGACCGCCACTGGGTAATATACATAAATATACATTGGGAATTTATAGTTGGGATTGTGTTTCCAAAGAAAATTCATTTTAGATAACTTGGTATTGGTTGATGAATCTCCTTGAAAAATTTGCAAAAGTTTCTCTTTTTGTTTGTGCATGGAAAGTTCTGGGGTGATCAAGCAGGGCAGAGAGAAAGGGGGCCCCAGAAACCAAATTACCCATGCATTTTCCAGGGACTTTTAAGCAGCACAACCGTAAAAACTGCTAAAAGGAATTATACCAAATTTAGCAGAAAGCTAGATATTGGTCCAGAAACTGTGCTTTTTGTGATTTGATGTAAAACCATTCTGTAGTTTTTGAGAAATTAAGGTTCAAATATATTTGTATTTCTGGATGGTTGAGATCAGTGAACTCTTGCGAGAGACCCTTGAACAACATTTGAAAAAATAAAGACTTTTGGTTGGATCAGGGAGCTTTTTTTTCCATTGGGCCAATTTGCTCCCTTAGGACATATACACCCACTGGAGTGAGTGCTGTGATTGGCTGCCAGCAACATTAAGAAAAATGTTGCTGGCAGTCAGTACAAGACTTGGTCCCCTGTACTGAAGTTGAAAAGAAAAATTAGTATGGGGCAGAGTAGGTTGACCTTGTCGCGGGAACCAAGAGGGGCCCTGAGGTCAAAATTTAAAAAAATGGTAATTTTTGCAGAAGCCCCGCAAGACTTCCGTGGGGTCATGGTAAAAAAAAAGAAAAAGAAAAAGAAAATGGCAGCTCACTTTTAAAAAACACATTTGGGTGGTGTGAGTAGGGGCCTTCTCCCATAGCCCATTTTTTGCCCTGGGGACCCCATCTCCTGGGCCAGGTATCTTAAGTAAGGGGTGGGTGGTGTACTGCTATCTCCCTGAGCCAAAGGTAGTCCCAGGGCACCCATCCCCCAGGGCCCAATACAGTAATTAAGGAGAGGGGTGCACGTGGCCACCCTCTCCAAGAATTGTTAGACCCCAGGGACCATATCCCCTGCTGATAAAATCATAAAATTGTGGAGGGGCGCATGTCCCTCCCCTTTTCAAGCCTTAGAAGCCCCAAGGGGTCCCATTCCCTAGATCAAAATCATAAGAAAGAGGAGAGAAGCAACACGCCCCCCCTCCGAGCCTTAAATGGCCAAGGGACCCCATTCTCTGAGGCTGAACTTAACTTTAAAGGAAGGAGGGCACTGGGGCCCCTCTTACTAACCCTTAAAAAGCCCTGGGGACTCTATTTACTGGAGCCAGCTCAATTACTCTTTCCTGGGGAGCCCACCCCCAGGTCAGAGTAGTTTCCTTGCCCTCGTCAGTGCGATCTGGGAAGCATGTGTGTGCTGCCTCCTGTTTGGAGCATTTTTAAATCTTCCGCCAGGTAAGAACAAACATGCCTTCCCTGCTTGCAGCAAGAGGGTAGGGAAGACAAGAAATCTCGGGAGCAACAAGACCCTCTTCCTAATTATGCAATCCAGGCGAGGGGATGGGGTCCTTTTGGGTCTCTTATGGCTCGGGAGGAGGGACCACATGGACCCCTCCCTTTTTTTATTGCATTTAGCCCCTGGGATGCATTCTCTGGGGCCTAATAAGGCTCAGGAGTGGGTTGATATCTCAAATGACATAATTGATTACATCACTGATGACATCATACAATAAATGCCTTAGTTTGTTTCATACTTTGCATACTTGCAGGTGAGTATCTTCCTAGCTCCCTACCTAATTTTGTACAACCTCATTGCTGCTAACGGGTGTAAGTGTTTACAAAATGTTTATCCTCCAAATGGGTCATAGATATGTAGATTTACTGAGCACATTGTGAATGTTTGTGTACAGGTCTAACACGTTGTGCAAGAGACAGCTGATGACTCATGCAGAAGTTTTTTTTTTTTTAAACTAACGTTTGCAACGGTTCAATCATTGTATATAGTAAATACTAAGGGCCTAAAAATGATTTTAGTGGATGGGATACTCTGTCATAAACGTGGAGAAGATCTACTAAGATCATAATCAGGTCCTTAGAATTGTAAGTACCCTTGACTAATTTGGGGGAATTGGCTCAGTATGATAATTTCTATATAGGAGAGACTACTATGTACACAAGGTACTTACCTATGTACATGTGCTTGAAAACCGCTGAATCTGATCTATCTATAATGGTTTCAGCAGGTGTGGGTAGAAAGATCATTAGCACATTCAGGCCTTGACCATTTACAATGAGTAGTCTCTCTTTGAAGAGTGATTTGCATGGAGAGACCACTGTTCTTGTTTAATAATCTGTGGTATATTCCTCATCAGAGTTTGGCTGCCTGCAAATAGTATTCTACAGAGTAAACTCTCTGCATAGGATACACACTGTTTATAGTACCCACTTTTGTACTCATGTCCCCTTTATGTCTCAGGAGAGGTTGCTAATTGTCAAGTGTTTGATGCATGCTAAAGGTTATCCGTATTATGTAAATAGTTATATAACAGGGCTTGAGTGTCTGGAGGAAGCTGTTTTTATCTGAACAGTTGTATACGGATTAAACACCATGTGCAGAAGGTTACCCATCTATGTGTGGTTGATTGTCACCAAGAGCTCGGTTAACCATGGAGTGTATTGTATGGTGTCAATGCTGCACATAACAGAAGCTTGCTTCATCTAAGGGGGTTGAATGTATAATGAAATTAATGATGCTTCATATTATTACAAGCTATTTTCCACTTACTTTCCTACCTCTAATACCAAACTCCTTTTTAGAGTAGTGTACACAAGTACCTTGGATGATGTCATGAGTGATGTCATCTATGATGTCATTTGAGTTGTCATTAGTGATGTCATAAATTATGTCATTGAACATGTCATGAGTAATGTAATATGTAAGGTTATAACCAGTGCATGTTGGGTGCACAAGTTATAGCTAGCTCTGCTAACTATAGCTGATGAATGTGTGTGTTTTTTTAGTTCATAAAGTTAATGTTACTCTAAACATATATATTATCTACTGGCGGCCGCCAGTAGATGGTTATAGTTAGGACCGTGTTTCCATAGGAAATCCGCAACATTCTATTTGGAATAACTTTGGCGCCGGTCGACGAATCCTCGCGAAATTTTCAAAACTAATGGGGCGCTATGCTCCGCTCCTACCTTGAAAGTCTCGGGGGGATTCGTCAAGCGGGGGCTGAGAAAAAAGGGGGGTCCCAAAACGCGTTTTCCCCATGCATTTTCCCATAGGACCTTTAGTCCGAGCTACAGCCCGAACGGCTGAACAGAATTACTTGAAATTTGGCAGAGAGGTAGTCCTCAGGTCAAGGATGTGCCTTTTGTAGGTCTGGTGTAAATCTGTTCAGTAGGTCCTGAGAAAATAGCATTTAAATCAATATATATATCTGTAAGCGCGCTCCGTTCGCTTACCGTAAGCTTACCGTACGCGTACGGTGCCGTGCGCGAGCTCAATTCTGATTGGTGGTTACATGACTGTAAACATTCGAATTGGTCGAAATCAGGAAGTGTCGGCCGCCATTTTCTGTCTCTCGCACTGAGAAACAAAGGTGGGGAACGTGAAAAGGGGGCAACGAAGAGAGTTGCAGACCCCCTAGTGTTTGTCAGGGGGTCCAAGAAGGACCCAAAAGTACGAAAAATACATTTAATAATTTTAAAAAAAAAATTGCGGAGTGCGCGTACGGTAAGCTTACCGTACGCGCACGGGAAAAAAAAATAAAAAAAATAAATAAAGAAGTAACAATCACATTAAGTAAATAAATTAAAGGAGCCAAAAGGGAGAAAAAAGCAAATGTTACTGTGTAAAAAAAGGTGAGACGCGCACGGCATGGACTGCGCAACGTGGGCGCTCGGTGCACGAAGCGCACCGGGCGCCCACACCGCACGCACGGTGCGCGAAGCGCACCGTGCGCGCAGGGTGTGCGCACAGTGAAAAACCAGAAAAATAAATAAAAAATAAATACATAACTTATCATTTAAAAAAACGTACAAATTCACTGAAAAAACCATAGGTTTCACACACGTTATAGTTAGGAATTATCATTTACAAAACCTTGCAAATTCACTTAAAAAACCATAGGTTTCACACATGTTATAGTTAGCTGTACATTTCACTCGTAAAAAACCAATGAAATTCCACGTTATAGTTAGATCAGGTAACTATAACTTGCGCGACCGCAATCCACAATGTGTCATTTCAGATGTCATCATTGATGTGATGAGTGATGTCACTGACCATGTCATGAGTGATGTAATATGTGACGTCATCAGCAGTGCATTGCGGTCGCGCAAGTTATAGTTACCTGATCTAACTATAACATGTGTGAAACCTATGGTTTTTTAAGTGAATATATATATATATATTGTCAAAAAAAGTGCCCTGAAGCATTGGGCGAGCACTCAGCAGCGCTCTGCCATCCGGCTTCTCATTCCAACCTGCTCTCCTGCTCCGCATTACATTTTGTTTTGACAACTCGTTTCAAGGTCAGAAACCTCTTCTTCCTGGGCATGTCACAAACAACATCTGATAGCTCGCATTACTCATATTATCTACTGGCGGTCGCCAGTAGATAGTTATAGTTACAACCTAGTTTCCATAGGAAATCTCAAAATTCTATTTTGAATAACTTTGGCGCCGGTTGGTGAATCCTCGCGAAATTTTCAAAACTAATGGGGCGCTCCGTTCAGCTCCTACCCTGAAAGTCTCGGGGTGATTCGTCAAGCGGGGGCTGAGAAAAAGGGGGGGTCCCAAAACACGTTTTCCCCATGGATTTTTCCATAGGGACTTTAGTCGCAGCTACAGCCAGAACGGCTGAACAGAATTATGTGAAATTTGGCAGAGAGGTAGCCATAAGGTCCATGAAGTGCCTTTTGCAGGTTTGGTGTAAATTTGTTCAGTATTTCCAGAGAAAATAGCATTTAAATGAATATATATATCTATACGCGTGCAGCGTGCGTGAGCGCAATTCTGATTGGTTGTTAGATGTCGGTAAACATTCGAATCGGTCGAAACCAGGAAGTGTCGGCCGCCATTTTGTCTCTCGCAGTCTGAGGGGGTGAAAAACAAAGGTGGAGAACGTGAAAAGGGGGCAGAGTGGACAGTTCCTGACCCCCTAGGCTTGGTCAAGGGGTCACAGAAGGACCCCCAAGGGAAAAAAAAAACAATTTTTTAAAAAAAAAAAAATCGCAAGGTGCGCGCACCCTGCGCGGACTGCGAACCATGGGCGCTCGGTGCGCGAAGCACCCCGCGATTTTTTTAAAAAAAATAATAATTCACGGTGCGCCCACGGTGAAAAACCTGAAAAAAGAAATTAATAAATACATAACTTAGCATTTAAAAAACCGTACAAATTCACTGAAAAAACCATGGGTTTCACACATGTTATAGTTACGAATTAGCATTTAAAAAACCTTGCAAATTCACTTAAAAAACCATAGGTTTCACACATGTTATAGCTAGCTGGACATTTCACTCGTAAAAAACCAATGAAATTTCCCCGTTATAGTTACTGCAGGCAACTATAACTCACGCGACCGCAATCCTCTGCTGATGACGTCAGATATTACATCACTGATGACATATGTGCCTTTATGAAAAATACATATTTGTAATATATGTATAGCTAAAGATTAATGGAAGGAGACATGGGTAAATAAGTGTCTAAATACAGTGATGTAATATCTGACGTCATCAGCAGAGGATTGCGGTCGCGTGAGTTATAGTTGCCTGCAGTAACTATAACGGGGGAATTTCATTGTTTTTTTACGAGTGTGAAACCTATGGTTTTTTAAGTGAATATATATATATATTCACAGCAAAAACATAGGTTTCAGGGGTGTTATAGTTAGCTGGACATTTCACTCGTACAAAACCATAGAAATTCCTCCGTTATAGTTAGTTCTGCTAACTATAACTCACGCGCCCGCAATGCACTGCTGATAATGTCACATATTACACCATTCATGACATGGTCAGTGACATCACTGATGACATCACTGATGACATCTCAAATGACATCACTGATGACATCACTGATGACATCATCCAGTGAATGTGGTTTCGTTTGAAATTTAAATATGTATTATATATATACCAATCTGTATTGAAGATTGAGTGGATATATAACTGTCTGGATGCAGGATTTAGTAGCTGTCTGACTGTCTGTTTGAATGAGTAATTAAAAGTGTCTCACTTAATACATGGGTTAGTAACTAAACTATGTGAATGTGTGCATCACTGTCTCTGTTGTTGTTTTACATGCTGCATGAGTTGGTCACTAACTACATGAGTGTGTATATTAGTTATTGATTAGTTGGATGAGTATTTGTATGGGACCCTGAGTTTGTGTGTGGTTGGATGGGGTGTGTGTAACTCTATGCATAGATGTGTGAATGGTTGATTGACTAGGTGTATAGGTCTAAGAGTGCATGTGGAAACAGTTGTTTGGGTGATTGAGTGTATTTATTTGTGTGTTGGTGAGCGAATATATGTTTTAGTTGTACATCTTCAACAAAGTAAAAAAATAAAAGGCATTGTATGTGAGAGTTGGTGTATATAAATAAGTATATATAAGAGTCAGTGATTGTGAGAGTAACTATATGAATGAGTATATCATTTTAATGGTGTTTTTTTAACATATTAACTATGAGTTACTATGTGTTTGAATAAATGAGGTGTTGTGTGTATAATTGTGTAAGTGAATAAATGTAAGTGTGATTAATTTTTTTCATGAGTGAGTAGAATGTCGGCATAACCGACTAAGATGACTGCTGATGTGTCAATGTCTATATATGTTTATACGTGCATTTGATAGTGTTCTATTAATTAGTGACTGAATGTATAAGTGATTCTGTTGTTGAATGGGTAGTTGTGCGTGTAGACTTAGGAATCAGTATGTAGTAACTGGTATTGGTGTGTCAATGGTTTCAAATATGGTACTCTGCATTTTAGAATGAGTGATGAAAGGTTATACTAGTGTATGATGAGGTGTATCAGATTGTCACATGGATGATGTCATCAGTGATGTCATTTGAGATGTCATCAGTGATGTCATCGGTGATGTCACTGACGATGTCATGAATGAAGTACTATGTGACATCATCAGCAGTGCATTGCGGACACGCGAGTTATAGTTAGCAGAACTAACTATAACGGAGGAATTTCTATGGTATTGTACGAGTGAAATGTCCAGCTAACTATAACACCCCTGAAACCTATGTTTTTTTCTGTGAATTTATAAGGTTTTTTAAATGCTAATTTCTAACTATAACGTCTCTGAAACCTATGGATTTTCAGTGAATTTCAAAGCTTTTTTAAATGCGAATTTCTAACTATAACTTCTCTGAAACCTATGGTTTTTTCAGTGAATTTCAAAGGTTTTTAAAATGCTTTTTTTTGTGTAATAGTAGTTATACCTATTTTTTGTACTGATTTTCTACAGTTTTTTAACTGTTTATTTATAAATATTTTATTCATTAAATAACATATATTTTTCTGAAAATTGTGAGAAAAATCAAATTTAAAAAAATTAAAACTGAAATATTGTTTAATTTTTTTGTTTTATTTCATTATTTGAATATGTAGTAGAGAGAGAGTAGCAGCGAGTGAGTAGTAGAGAGTGAGTAGTAGAGTAGTAGAGAGTGAGTAGTAGAGAGTTAGCAGTAGAGAGTAGTAGAGAGAGAGTAGTAGAGAGTGAGTAGTAGAGCGTGAGTAGTAGAGTAGTAGAGTAGTAGAGAGTGAGTAGTAGAGAGGAGTAGAGTAGTAGAGAGTGAGTAGTAGAGAGAGAGTAGTAGAGCGTAGTAGAGAGTGAGTAGTAGAGTAGTTGAGAGTGAGTGGTAGAGAGTAGTAGAGAGTAGTAGAGAGTGAGTAGTAGAGAGTGAATAGTAGACAGTAGTAGAGAGTGAGTAGTAGATTAGTAGAGACAGAGTAGTAGAGAGTGAGTAGTAGAGAGTAGTCAGTCAGTGTCAGTCAGTTTCAGTCAGTAAGTGTCAGTCATTCAGTGTCAGTCAGTCAGTCAGTGTCAATCAGTGTCAGTCAGTGTCAGTCAATCAGTGTCAGTCAGTGTCAGTCAATCAGTGTCTGTCAGTGTCAGTCAGTGTCAGTCAGTCAGTGTCCGTCAATCAGTGTCAGTCATTGTCAGTCAGTCAGTTTCAGTCAATCAGTGTCAGTCAGTGTCAGTCAGTGTCAGTGTAAGTCAATCAGTGTCAGTCAGTGTCATTCAGTCAGTGTCAGTCTGTCAGTGTCAGTCAGTCAGTGTCAGCTAGAGCAGCTCTGCTGACCTGGTTCACTGGCTCTAAAGCAGCTCTGCTGGCCCGGTTCTCTCCCTCTGAAGTAGCTCTGCTGACCTGGTTTCTCTGGCTCTACAGCAGGTTTGCTGACCTGGTTCTCTGTCTCTAGAGCAGCTCTGCTGACCTAGTTCTTAGGCTACAGAGCAGCTCTGCTGATCTGGTTCTCTGGCTCTACAACAGCTCTGCTGACCTCGTTCTCTGGCTCTATAACAGCTCTGCTGACCCGGTTCTATGGCTCTAGAGCGGTTCTGCTGACCTGGTTCTCTGCCTCTAGAGCAGCTCTGCTGACCTGGTTCTATGGCTCTAAAGCAGATCTGCTGACCTGGTTCCCTGGCTCTTGAGCAGCTCTGCTGACCTGGTTCTCTGGCTCTAAAGCAGTTCTGCTGACCTGGTTCTCTCCCTCTAAAGCAGCTCTGCTGACCTGGTTCTCGGCCTCTAGAGCAGCCCTGCTGACCTGGGTCTCTGGCTCTAGAGCAGCTCTGCTTACCTGGTTCTCTGGCTCTACAACGGCTCTGCTGACCTGGTTTCTCTGGCTCTACAGCAGCTCTGCTGACCTGGTTCTCTGCACTCACGATGCACACACCCGACTTCACAAAAGTATATCTAAAAATAAATATAAGTTTATTATAAGTACAAATCTATTATTTTTATGAATATCTTAGATAATCTCTTGCCCTAATATGTATATTGAAGACACATACATATCATTTTGGAACATACATTTTTTTTGCGGGAGTCGCGCACCCAGCGCACCCCAGCACTTATATGACATCACGCAGGACCTGCAACGCGCAAGCATCTCGTACCGTAATGTGCATGTGTCGCGAATGTGCAGGAGCAGGAGTCACGAACTTGTCGCATACCAATGGCGCACATCATGTAATATTAAATGTATATGATGTAACTGAAAAACACGCAGCCGTCGCACACCGTACGCGGATCCTTCACGACTTTTCTAAAATGACAGCTAGAATGCGTGCACCCACCGTGATGTGTAAGCTTTAAGTGCGCGACTCCGAAAAAAAATGGGAAATTTGTTTTTTAAAGAAAATAATATAAATATATTAAAATAAAAAATGAAAACAAAAAAATTAATCAATATTTCAGATTGATTTTTTTGTGTGCAATTTTCTGAAAAATATATAATGTTATTTAATGAATAAAATATTTATAAATAAACAGTTAAAAAACTGTAGAAAATCAGTACAAAAAAATTGGTATAACTACTATCACACTTAAAAAATACCATTTAAAAAACCTTAGAAATTCTCAGAAAAAAACATAGGTTTCAGGTGTGTTATAGTTAGCTGGCCATTTCACTCATAAAAAACCATAGAAATTCCTCCGTTATAGTTAGTTCTGCTAACTATAACTCTCGCACCCGCAGTGTACTGCTGATGATGTCACATATTGCATCATTCATGACATGGCCAGTGACATCACTGATGACATCACTGATGACATCTCAAATGACATCACTGATGACATCATCCACGTGACAATCTGATACACCTCATCATACACTAGTATAACCTTTCATCACTCACTGTAAAATACAGAGTACCATATTTGAAACCATTGACACACCAATATCAGTTACTACATACCCACTCACTGATTCCTAAGTCTACACACACAACTACCCATTCAACAACAGAATCAATTATACATGCAGTCACTAATTGATTAGAACACTATCAAATGCACTCATACACATATATAGACATTGACACATAAGCAGTCATCTTAGTCGTTTATGCAGTCATCCTATTCACTCATGAAAAAATTAATCACACTTACATTTACTCACTTACACCATTATCGAACAACACCTCATTTATTCAAACACATAGTAACTCATAGTTATATTTTAAAAAAATCACCATTACATTTATACACTCATTCATATAGTTACTCTCACAATCACTGACTCTTATATGTACTTATTTATATACACCAACTCTTTCATACAATACCTTTTATTTTTTTATTTTGTTGAAGATGTACAACTAAAACATATATTCGCTCACCAACACATAAATAAATACACTCAGTCACCCAAACAACTGTTTCCACATGCACTCTTAAACCTATACACCTAGTCAATCAACCATTCACACATCTATGCATAGAGCTACACACACCCCATCAAACCACACACAAACTCAGTGTCCCATACAAATACTCACCCAACTAATCAATAACTAAAATACACACTCATGTTGTTAGTGACCAACTAATGCAGCATGTTATACAACAACAGAGACAGTGATGCACACATTCACATAGTTTAGTTACTAATCCATATATTAAGTGAGACCCTTTTAATTACTCACTTAAACAGACAGTCAGACAGCTACTAAATCCTCCATCCAGACAGTTATATATCCACTCAATCTTCAATACAGATTGGTATATATATAATACATATTTAAATTTCAAACTAAGCCACATTCACTGGATGATGTAATCAGTGATGTCATCAGTGATGTCATTTGAGATGTCATCAGTGATGTCATCAGACATGTCACTGACCATGTCATGAATGATGCAATATGTGACATCATCAGCAGTGTATTGCGGGCGCGCGAGTTATAGTTAGCAGAACTAACTATAACGGAGGAATTTCTATGGTATTGTACGAGTGAAATGGCCAGCTAATAATAACACCCCTGAAACCTATGTATTTTTCTGTGAATATATATATATAAAAATAAATATATATATATATATATATATATATATATATATATATATATATATATATATATATATATATATATATATATATATTCACTTAAAAAACCATAGGTTTCACACATGTTATAGTTAGCTGTACATTTCACTCGTAAAAAACCAATGAAATTCCACGTTATAGTTAGATCAGGTAACTATAACTTGCGCGCCCACAATAAACTGCTGATGACGTCACATATTACATCATTCATGACATGGTCAGTGACATCACTCATGACATCAATGATGACATCTTAAATTACACATTGTGGATTGCGGTCGCGCAAGTTATAGTTACCTGATCTAACTATAACGTGGAATTTCATTGTTTTTTTACGAGTGAAATGTACATCTAACTATAACATGTGTGAAACCTATGGTTTTTTAAGTGAATTTGCAAGGTTTTGTAAATGATAATTCCTAACTATAACGTGTGTGAAACCTATGGTTTTTTCAGTGAATTTGTACGGTTTTTTAAATGCTAAGTTATGTATTTATTTGTAATTTTTTTTTCTGGTTTTTCACTGTGCGCACACCCTGTAAGCTAACCGTACGCGCACTCCGCGATTTTTTTTAAAAATTATTAAATGTATTTTCCGTACTTTTGGGTCCTTCTTGGACCCCCTGACAAACACTAGGGGGTCTGCAACTCTCTTCGTTGCCCCCATTTCACGTTCCCCACCTTTGTTTCTCAGTGCGAGAGACAGAAAATGGCGGCCGACACTTCCTGATTTCGACCGATTCGAATGTTTACAGTCATGTAACCACCAATCAGAATTGAGCTCGCGCACTGCACCGTACGCGTACGGTAAGCTTACGGTAAGCGCACGGAGCGCGCTTACAGATATATATATTGATTTAAATGCTATTTTCTCAGGACCTACTGAACAGATTTACACCAGACCTACAAAAGGCACATCCTTGACCTGAGGACTACCTCTCTGCCAAATTTCATGTAATTCTGTTCAGCCGTTCGGGCTGTAGCTCGGACTAAAGGTCCTATGGGAAAATGCATGGGGAAAACGTGTTTTGGGACCCCCCTTTTTTCTCAGCCCCCGCTTGACGAATCCCCCCGAGACTTTCAGGGTAGGAGCGGAGCGTAGCGCCCCATTAGTTTTGGAAATTTCGCGAGGATTCGTCGACCGGCGCCAAAGTTATTCCAAATAGAATGTTGCGGATTTCCTATGGAAACACGGTCCTAACTATAACTATCTACTGGCGACCGCCAGTAGATAATATATATATATATATTCAGTGAAAAAACCATAGGTTTCACACATGTTATAGTTAGCTGGACATTTTACTCTTAAAAAACCAATGAAATTCCCCCGTTATAGTTAGTTCAGCTAACTATAACTCGCGCGCCCGCAATGAACTGCTGATGACGTCACATATTACATCACTCATGACATGGTCAGTGACATCACTCATGACATCACTGATGACATCTCAAATGACATCACTGATGACCTCACTGATGACATCATCCAGTGAATGTGTGTTTTTCTGAAAATTAAATATGTTTTATATATGTATATCTCAAGGTTGATGGAAGAATAAATGGGTATATTACTGTCTAAATGGATGATTTCTTTTTGAAAAATTGATTATGTAACTGACTGATTAAGTGTATCATAGTGAATACATGGCTTAGTGAGTAATGTTTAAATATATAAATATCTGTATCGTTTTTTCACTTTGTGTATAAGTGGCTGCATGGGTTGGTGAGTAGCTACATGGGTGTCTATATAGGTTATTAGTTGGTTTTTTGAGTATTAGTCTGAGTGTCTGCATGGTTCGGTGGGGGGTATGACGTAGTGCATAGGTGCATGAATGAGTGACTCACTGTTTGTATGTGTTGAACAGAGCATGTGTGCAGGACTGCATGGGTGGATGAGTGTGTGTATGGGTGTGTTAGTGAGTGAATGACTGTCTCAATAGTGTCTTTATGAGTAACTACATATGTTTAAAACTAGTATATGTGACTATTGGTTTATATATGTGAGTATATGTGAGAGTGAGAGATTGAAAGAGTTCCTGTATGAATAAGTATGTATTTCCATAAGTGATTGTTTAAAAGACTAAGTATGTGTAAGTTTCCGTAGAAGTAAGTGTGGTGGTGTGTGTATAACTGTATATGCAAGTAAATGTAAGTTTGATTCTTTATTAGCATGAGTGACTATGTGTGTGAGTAGCTCTATGGATGAGTGGCATTGTGTTACAGGATGTATAGGTGTATGAGTACATATGATAAGTGAGTACATGTTTGAGTGTCTGTATTGGACTGTTGGTGAATGAGTGGATGTGTATGTGGATCTTAGAATTACTGAAGAGGTTGTTGTAACTGTTATTGGTATGTCCATTGTTTTGTAAATTTTAGTCTCTATTTTTGAATGTGTGTATCAAAGGTTTTATTAGGGGAAGAGGAGGTCTGCCACTCTATCACAAGGATGATGTCATCAGTGAGGTCATCAGTGATGTCATTTGAGATGTCATCAGTGATGTCATGAGTGATGTCACTGACCATGTCATGAGTGATGTAATATGTGACGTCATCAGCAGTTCATTGCGGGCGCGCGAGTTATAGTTAGCTGAACTAACTATAACGGGGGAATTTCATTGGTTTTTTACGAGTAAAATGTCCAGCTAACTATAACATGTGTGAAACCTATGGTTTTTTCACTGAATTTCTAAGGTTTTTTAAATGCTAATTCCTAACTATAACGTGTGTGAAACCTATGGTTTTTTCACTGAATTTCTAAGGTTTTTTAAATGCTAATTCCTAACTATAACGTGTGTGAAACCCATGGTTTTTTCAGTGAATTTGCAAGGTTTTTTAAATGCTAATTCCTAACTATAACGTGTGTGAAACCCATGGTTTTTTCAGTGAATTTGCAAGGTTTTTTAAATGCTAATTTTTTTTTTTCTTCTATTTTTTCTAACATATTTTTATTTTAATTTTCTTACCTTTTATAAAGACTATGATTAAATTTTTAAAATTGTTAAATATGTTTTTTTTATATATTTTTTAAAATAAACATGTAAAATTTATTTGCAGTACTTTTTTTCTATTTTTTTTTTTATTTTTTTAGTACGCGTATCGTAAGCTCACGGTAAGCGTACGGTTTACGCAACGTCCGTAATTTTCCTACGCTGCTTGCGTATAGTTGCGCAATTTGCGTAGCCGCGCGTACTCCGCGTGGGACGCGTGTGTGCTACACGCGCACGTTACGCGGAAGTGCCGGGAGTGACTGTTATGCGCATGCGCGCAAGCGCGTGTCTTTTTTACGCGCATGCGCACTTTTGCCGTAAGCGTACCGTAAGCGTACCGTAAGCGTACGGTAGGTCATGTGATCATGAAACACAACTTTTGATTGGTTGAAACTACTTTCAGTTCTAGAACTCTCCTACACCACACCCATTCCCCTCATTTCTGCTTGTGATCCCTTGGGAGAAGGAGCTGGTTTGTCTTTGGGATACGATGGCAGAACAGCAGAGCTCTTCTGAGAGTGAGGCTAGCACTAGCAGCACTGTCTTGAGGCAGAGATCGAGGAAACAAAAGCCCTCTTATGTATGGGATTATTTTACTTTTCCTGAAGGCCAGCAAAAGGTAAATGCACCCTTAGTGACTTGTAAGCTGTGTAAGCGTGTACTTTCTAGAGGTAATCCTAACAGGAAGTATTCCTTTGGGAATCACACCATGAAGAGACACCTCCAGGATGTACACAGAAGGACACATGGTCATCTTTTTGGAGGTAACTCTTCAGAAAGACAAGCCAGTGCATCCACAGCAGCTCAGCCTGAACCATCATCTGCAGGGCTGACTCCTTCTTCTGCAGGTCAGGTGAGCCCTTCATCTGTGGGGGGAGAATCTCCTTTTGCTGGCCCTATGGAAATCAACCCTTGATTTCGGAAGGTTGATATTCGATGCACATTTTGTCAAGATCTAATTTGCTATAGGGAGACCAGTGTTTCCCTAGTGAACAACAAAATAGATCAACACATTTGTCGCTTTGAATAATTTTTCCATGCTTCCTTTCCTCTGTCCCTGCATGAACACAACGGTTCTTTTAAGAGCCAACCTTATCTTTCATCTTTTTTTTACATATGTTTTTAAAAACTTTTTTTTTTTTTTTTTTACCGTACGCGTACGGTGCGCGTACTTTTTTTTTTTTTTTTTTAAAAAACACTAAAAATCAATAAACACATTACAAGGTCCTTGAGAGACTACAATTATTATTATTGACTTACCATACTCACTGAAAAAATATTTATTCATTTGTTTTTTTTAAAAATAGTTTTAAAAATGTTTGTAGTTTTCGAAAATTTTCTATATCTATCTGGAAAAAAAGAAAAAAGTATTAATATTTTTAAAACATTTTATAATACAGTACACATATTTACATTTTTTTCCATAAAATATTTTTGCCTTATTTTTGCTGTTTTCAGAATATATTGCATTTCACTATAAATTGTGAAAGCAATTGCATTCATCATTTTACAGCGGGCAAAAAAAACATAACAATCACAAAGATTGTATTAAAAAAGCCCTGATTCTTTTTTTACTTAAACTTAACATTATAGAAATGCATAATATTCTAAAAAAATATCATCTAATACCAATACTTATTTCTTTAAAATACCGTCTGATATGTTTGTTTCAGAAGTATAATCACAATATTATATCTCAAATAACTCCAAAATACATCTGATTTCATTTCCTTTAGACCAAATAGTAATTTTAAAATTCTTTTTTGCTTAAATTTCCAATGGTAATCCAATAAAATTCTAAAGTTTTATTTGTACAGATCTCACCGATTCTCTGTAACAATTCCTTTATTGTATTTAAATATATTACTACATTTCTTTTCACAATAGTCACAAAACGAAATTTCTATGCCAATTTGAATGCACACTAACTGCTCTTTTTTTGGGCAAGTGAAAATCACTTTTACAAACTGTCACATTATGAAACCACTTTTCAGATTTTTTAAAAAGCCCATGTCCAGACTGCTACACTACAGCAAGGGCAACCAGCCTTAGTGATGCTGAATGTATTTGCATTACAGACTGAAACCTGAAAACCCCACTCGCTTGTAAATACTGTGCATGACTATACATGGCAAGCACATGGGTGTGTGCTAAGACTCTGCTTCTTCCCCCAAAAATTCGCTCCCCCTTTCCATCTAATGCAACTGTGAAATCACCAGAGCAATACACAATAAATCTCTGCCTATAATTCCTCTCTGCACACAGAGTCATGTTTTCACATTAGTCCCAAAACGAAATTTCTTTGCCAATTTGAAAGCACACTTACTGCTCTTTTTTTTGGGCAAGTGAAAATCACTTTTACAGACTGACACATTATGAAACCTCCATGTGTAACTACAACAAAAACAATTCCCATTTCTATTATTCATTTCTTAAGTTACCACATACATCCCCTCTCAAACTGTAAACTCACCTTTAAAATTAGTTAGTTGTGAAAGAAATGTGACACTCAAACAGCAGATTATCAGAGCCAGGATCTCTGTTGTGTTCACCTCTCTCCTCTCAGCAGAACCAGATAATGGCAAACTTTCCCTCTATTTTTCCACACATATACATGTAAGTTTCAAATCTCAGTGCTTCCCCCTTTTTTTCAAATGTAATCACACATTTCTATTGGTTGAAAACCAACCCTTTTCCAAAAGTACCCTTCCCCCAACTTGACTTCTGCCTAGTACCCTTCCCCCAACTTGACTTCTGCCTGCTACCATAGCAACAGCTCATGGAACACTGCTGTGTAGAGTTAGGTCAGAAGTTCGACACACAATGTTTCAATTCCACAGAGCAAGAGTGCTTGACTTTTCAAACCTAACAGCAAATCCATAGTACTGTTCTTTGGTTACACATTTTTTTGTACCAATACAAAACATGCTTCTATTAATTTACACATACAGCCTAGTTTTTATTCTAGAATGGTATGAAACAGCCAATCAGTTCTTTTTGTTTAGAAAAAAATATGTATGCCTCCATTTCCAAACTGTCTTTCTTTTCATATTGCCATTCTACTGAAAGACACCTCCTGAGTGCATCCAGTTCTCCTTTGAAGATGTTCACAGTGTGGATTGTAGGGCACAGCTATGTCTTCTGGAGTGAAAAGTTTGCAGAGAAAACAGGTATGGTGAGAGACCTTGCTTTGCCAAATGTAGACATTAAATGGATTGGTCAGAGAGGGTTAAAGTGGCACCAATTGATGCCATTGGTGAAATCCTTCATTCAAATCCAACACCCTGACCTCATAATAGTGCACTGTGGTGGCAATGACCTAGGCACTTTGACTGGGGTAGGTCTGGAAATGCTTATGAAGGACACCTTTGCACAACTGTTTACACTTTTCCCTAAAACTGCCTTTGTGTTTTCCAACATATGCCAAAGGCAAAAATGAGGTCAGGGTGTTGGATTTGAATGAAGGATTTCACCAATGGCATCAATTGGTGCCACTTTAACCCTCTCTGACCAATCCATTTAATGTCTACATTTGGCAAAGCAAGGTCTCTCACCATATCTGTTTTCTCTGCAAACTTTTCACTCCAGAAGACATAGCTGTGCCCTACAATCCACACTGTGAACATCTTCAAAGGAGAACTGGATGCACTCAGGAGGTGTCTTTCAGTAGAATGGCAATATGAAAAGAAAGACAGTTTGGAAATGGAGGCATACATATTTTTTTAAAACAAAAAGAACTGATTGGCTGTTTCATACCATTCTAGAATAAAAACTAGGCTGTATGTGAAAATTAATAGAAGCATGTTTTGTATTGGTACAAAAAAATGTGTAACCAAAGAACAGTACTATGGATTTGCTGTAAGGTTTGAAAAGTCAAGCACTCTTGCTCTGTGGAATTGAAACATTGTGTGTCGAACTTCTGACCTAACTGCACACAGCAGTGTTCCATGAGCTGTTGCTATGGTAGCAGGCAGAAGTCAAGTTGGGGGAAGGGTACTAGGCAGAAGTCAAGTTGGGGGCAGGGTACTTTTGGAAAAGGGTTGGTTTTCAACCAATAGAAATGTGTGATTACATTTGAAAAAAAGGGGGAAGCACTGAGATTTGAAACTTACATGTATATGTGTGGAAAAATAGAGGGAAAGTTTGCCATTATCTGGTTCTGCTGAGAGGAGAGAGGTGAACACAACAGAGATCCTGGCTCTGATAATCTGCTGTTTGAGTGTCACATTTCTTTCACAACTAACTAATTTTAAAGGTGAGTTTAGAGTTTGAGAGGGGATGTATGTGGTAACTTAAGAAATGAATAATAGAAATGGGAATTGTTTTTGTTGTAGTTACACATGGTGGTTTCATAATGTGACAGTGTGTAAAAGTGATTTACACTTGCCCCGAAAAAAAAAAGAGCAGTAAGTGTGCTTTCAAATTGGCAAAGAAATTTCGTTTTGGGACTAATGTGAAAACATGACTCTGTGTGCATAGAAGAATTATAGGCAGAGATTTATTGCGTCTTGCTCTGGTGATTTCACAGTTGCATTAGATGGAAAGGGGGAGCGAATTTTTTGGGGAAGAAGCAGAGGCTTAGCACACACCCATGTGCTTGCCATGTATAGTCATGCACAGTATTTAGAAGCCAGTGGGGTTTTCAGGTTTAAGTCTGTAATGCAAATACATTCAGCATCACTAAGGCTGGTTGCCCTTGGTGGAGTGTAGGCAGTCACAGAGAATGCACATGGTGGTGGTCTGAAAAAAAAACAGCTTGGACACGTGCAATTAAATAAATCAAAAATAGTGGTTTCATAATGTGTCAGTCTGTAAAAGTGATTTCAAATTGTAAAAAGAGATTTTCACTTGGCCCGAAAAAAAAAGAGCAGTAAGTGTGCTTTCAAATTGGCAAAGAAATTTCGTTTTGGGACTAATGTGAAAACATGACTCTGTGTGCATAGAAGAATTATAGGCAGAGATTTATTGCGTCTTGCTCTGGTGATTTCACAGTTGCATTAGATGGAAAGGGGGAGCGAATTTTTTGGGGAAGAAGCAGAGGCTTAGCACACACCCATGTGCTTGCCATGTATAGTCATGCACAGTATTTAGAAGCCACTGGGGTTTTCAGGTTTAAGTCTGTAATGCAAATACATTCAGCATCACTAAGGCTGGTTGCCCTTGCTGGAGTGTAGGCAGACACAGAGAATACACATGGTGTTGGTCTGAAAAAAAAACAGCTTGGACACGTGCAATTAAATAAATCAAAAATAGTGGTTTCATAATGTGTCAGTCTGTAAAAGTGATTTCAAATTGTAAAAAGAGATTTTCACTTGGCCCTAAAAAAAAAGAGCAGTAAGTGTGCTTTCAAATTGGCAAAGAAATTTCGTTTTAGGACTAATGTGAAAACATGACTCTGTGTGCATAGAGGAATTATAGGCAGAGATTTATTGCGTCTTGCTCTGGTGATTTCACAGTTGCATTAGATGGAAAGGGGGAGCGAATTTTTTGGGGAAGAAGCAGAGGCTTAGCACACACCCATGTGCTTGCCATGTATAGTCATGCACAGTATTTAGAAGCCACTGGGGTTTTCAGGTTTAAGTCTGTAATGCAAATACATTCAGCATCACTAAGGCTGGTTGCCCTTGGTGGAGTGTAGGCAGTCACAGAGAATGCACATGGTGGTGGTCTGAAAAAAAACCAGTTTGTACACGTGCAATTAAATAAATCAAAAATAGTGGTTTCATAATGTGTCAGTCTGTAAAAGTGATTTCAAATTGTAAAAAGAGATTTTCACTTGGCCCGAAAAAAAAAGAGCAGTAAGTGTGCTTTCAAATTGGCAAAGAAATTTCGTTTTAGGACTAATGTGAAAACATGACTCTGTGTGCATAGAGGAATTATAGGCAGAGATTTATTGCGTCTTGCTCTGGTGATTTCACAGTTGCATTAGATGGAAAGGGGGAGCGAATTTTTTGGGGAAGAAGCAGAGGCTTAGCACACACCCATGTGCTTGCCATGTATAGTCATGCACAGTATTTAGAAGCCACTGGGGTTTTCAGGTTTAAGTCTGTAATGCAAATACATTCAGCATCACTAAGGCTGGTTGCCCTTGCTGGAGTGTAGGCAGACACAGAGAATAGACATGGTGTTGGTCTGAAAAAAAACAGCTTGGACACGTGCAATTAAATAAATCAAAAATAGTGGTTTCATAATGTGTCAGTCTGTAAAAGTGATTTCAAATTGTAAAAAGAGATTTTCACTTGGCCCTAAAAAAAAAGAGCAGTAAGTGTGCTTTCAAATTGGCAAAGAAATTTCGTTTTAGGACTAATGTGAAAACATGACTCTGTGTGCATAGAGGAATTATAGGCAGAGATTTATTGCGTCTTGCTCTGGTGATTTCACAGTTGCATTAGATGGAAAGGGGGAGCGAATTTTTTGGGGAAGAAGCAGAGGCTTAGCACACACCCATGTGCTTGCCATGTATAGTCATGCACAGTATTTAGAAGCCACTGGGGTTTTCAGGTTTAAGTCTGTAATGCAAATACATTCAGCATCACTAAGGCTGGTTGCCCTTGGTGGAGTGTAGGCAGTCACAGAGAATGCACATGGTGGTGGTCTGAAAAAAAAACAGTTTGTACACGTGCAATTAAATAAATCAAAAATAGTGGTTTCATAATGTGTCAGTCTGTAAAAGTGATTTCAAATTGTAAAAAGAGATTTTCACTTGGCCCTAAAAAAAAAGAGCAGTAAGTGTGCTTTCAAATTGGCAAAGAAATTTCGTTTTAGGACTAATGTGAAAACATGACTCTGTGTGCATAGAGGAATTATAGGCAGAGATTTATTGCGTCTTGCTCTGGTGATTTCACAGTTGCATTAGATGGAAAGGGGGAGCGAATTTTTTGGGGAAGAAGCAGAGGCTTAGCACACACCCATGTGCTTGCCATGTATAGTCATGCACAGTATTTAGAAGCCAGTGGGGTTTTCAGGTTTAAGTCTGTAATGCAAATACATTCAGCATCACTAAGGCTGGTTGCCCTTGGTGGAGTGTAGGCAGTCACAGAGAATGCACATGGTGGTGGTCTGAAAAAAAAACAGCTTGGACACGTGCAATTAAATAAATCAAAAATAGTGGTTTCATAATGTGTCAGTCTGTAAAAGTGATTTCAAATTGTAAAAAGAGATTTTCACTTGGCTCGAAAAAAAAAGAGCAGTAAGTGTGCTTTCAAATTGGCAAAGAAATTTCGTTTTGGGACTAATGTGAAAACATGACTCTGTGTGCATAGAAGAATTATAGGCAGAGATTTATTGCGTCTTGCTCTGGTGATTTCACAGTTGCATTAGATGGAAAGGGGGAGCGAATTTTTTGGGGAAGAAGCAGAGGCTTAGCACACACCCATGTGCTTGCCATGTATAGTCATGCACAGTATTTAGAAGCCACTGGGGTTTTCAGGTTTAAGTCTGTAATGCAAATACATTCAGCATCACTAAGGCTGGTTGCCCTTGGTGGAGTGTAGGCAGTCACAGAGAATGCACATGGTGGTGGTCTGAAAAAAAAACAGCTTGGACACGTGCAATTAAATAAATCAAAAATAGTGGTTTCATAATGTGTCAGTCTGTAAAAGTGATTTCAAATTGTAAAAAGAGATTTTCACTTGGCCCGAAAAAAAAAGAGCAGTAAGTGTGCTTTCAAATTGGCAAAGAAATTTCGTTTTGGGACTAATGTGAAAACATGACTCTGTGTGCATAGAAGAATTATAGGCAGAGATGTATTGCGTCTTGCTCTGGTGATTTCACAGTTGCATTAGATGGAAAGGGGGAGCGAATTTTTTGGGGAAGAAGCAGAGGCTTAGCACACACCCATGTGCTTGCCATGTATAGTCATGCACAGTATTTAGAAGCCAGTGGGGTTTTCAGGTTTAAGTCTGTAATGCAAATACATTCAGCATCACTAAGGCTGGTTGCCCTTGGTGGAGTGTAGGCAGTCACAGAGAATGCACATGGTGGTGGTCTGAAAAAAAAACAGTTTGTACACGTGCAATTAAATAAATCAAAAATAGTGGTTTCATAATGTGTCAGTCTGTAAAAGTGATTTCAAATTGTAAAAAGAGATTTTCACTTGGCCCTAAAAAAAAAGAGCAGTAAGTGTGCTTTCAAATTGGCAAAGAAATTTCGTTTTAGGACTAATGTGAAAACATGACTCTGTGTGCATAGAGGAATTATAGGCAGAGATTTATTGCGTCTTGCTCTGGTGATTTCACAGTTGCATTAGATGGAAAGGGGGAGCGAATTTTTGGGGGAAGAAGCAGAGGCTTAGCACACACCCATGTGCTTGCCATGTATAGTCATGCACAGTATTTAGAAGCCAGTGGGGTTTTCAGGTTTAAGTCTGTAATGCAAATACATTCAGCATCACTAAGGCTGGTTGCCCTTGGTGGAGTGTAGGCAGTCACAGAGAATGCACATGGTGGTGGTCTGAAAAAAAAACAGTTTGTACACGTGCAATTAAATAAATCAAAAATAGTGGTTTCATAATGTGTCAGTCTGTAAAAGTGATTTCAAATTGTAAAAAGAGATTTTCACTTGGCCCTAAAAAAAAAGAGCAGTAAGTGTGCTTTCAAATTGGCAAAGAAATTTCGTTTTAGGACTAATGTGAAAACATGACTCTGTGTGCATAGAGGAATTATAGGCAGAGATTTATTGCGTCTTGCTCTGGTGATTTCACAGTTGCATTAGATGGAAAGGGGGAGCGAATTTTTGGGGGAAGAAGCAGAGGCTTAGCACACACCCATGTGCTTGCCGTGTATAGTCATGCACTGTATTTAGAAACCAGTGGGGTTTTCAGGTTTAAGTCTGTAATGCAAATACATTCAGCATCACTAAGGCTGGTTGCCCTTGGTGGAGTGTAGGCAGTCACAGAGAATGCACATGGTGGTGGTCTGAAAAAACAGCTTGGACATGTGCATTTAAATAAAAGAAAAAAAAGTGGTTTCATAATGTGTCAGTCTGTAAAAGTGATTTCAAATTGTAAAAAGAGATTTTCACTTGGCCCGAAAAAAAAAGAGCAGTAAGTGTGCTTTCAAATTGGCAAAGAAATTTCGTTTTAGGACTAATGTGAAAACATGACTCTGTGTGCATAGAGGAATTATAGGCAGAGATTTATTGCGTCTTGCTCTGGTGATTTCACAGTTGCATTAGATGGAAAGGGGGAGCGAATTTTTGGGGGAAGAAGCAGAGGCTTAGCACACACCCATGTGCTTGCCGTGTATAGTCATGCACAGTATTTAGAAGCCAGTGGGGTTTTCAGGTTTAAGTCTGTAATGCAAATACATTCAGCATCACTAAGGCTGGTTGCCCTTGCTGGAGTGTAGGCAGACACAGAGAATACACATGGTGGTGGTCTGAAAAAAAAACAGCTTGGACATGTGCAATTAAATAAATTTTTAAAAAAGGTTTCATAATGTGTCAGTCTGTAAAAGTGATTTTCACTCGGCCCGAAAAAAAAAGAGCAGTAAGTGTGCTTTCAAAATGGCAAAGAAATTTCGTTTTGGGACTAATGTGAAAACATGACTCTGTGTGCATAGAGGAATTATAGGCAGAGATTTATTGCGTCTTGCTCTGGTGATTTCACAGTTGCATTAGATGGAAAGGGGGAGCGAATTTTTTGGGGAAGAAGCAGAGGCTTAGCACACACCCATGTGCTTGCCATGTATAGTCATGCACAGTATTTAGAAGCCAGTGGGGTTTTCAGGTTTAAGTCTGTAATGCAAATACATTCAGCATCACTAAGACTGGTTGCCCTTGCTGGAGTGTAGGCAGACACAGAGAATACACATGGTGTTGGTCTGAAAAAAAAACAGCTTGGACACGTGCAATTAAATAAATCAAAAATAGTGGTTTCATAATGTGTCAGTCTGTAAAAGTGATTTCAAATTGTAAAAAGAGATTTTCACTTGGCCCTAAAAAAAAAGAGCAGTAAGTGTGCTTTCAAATTGGCAAAGAAATTTCGTTTTAGGACTAATGTGAAAACATGACTCTGTGTGCATAGAGGAATTATAGGCAGAGATTTATTGCGTCTTGCTCTGGTGATTTCACAGTTGCATTAGATGGAAAGGGGGAGCAAATTTTTTGGGGAAGAAGCAGAGGCTTAGCACACACCCATGTGCTTGCCATGTATAGTCATGCACAGTATTTAGAAGCCAGTGGGGTTTTCAGGTTTAAGTCTGTAATGCAAATACATTCAGCATCACTAAGGCTGGTTGCCCTTGGTGGAGTGTAGGCAGTCACAGAGAATGCACATGGTGGTGGTCTGAAAAAAAACAGTTTGTACACGTGCAATTAAATAAATCAAAAATAGTGGTTTCATAATGTGTCAGTCTGTAAAAGTGATTTTCACTCGGCCCGAAAAAAAAAGAGCAGTAAGTGTGCTTTCAAAATGGCAAAGAAATTTCGTTTTGGGACTAATGTGAAAACATGACTCTGTGTGCATAGAGGAATTATAGGCAGAGATTTATTGCGTCTTGCTCTGGTGATTTCACAGTTGCATTAGATGGAAAGGGGGAGCGAATTTTTGGGGGAAGAAGCAGAGTCTTAGCACACACCCATGTGCTTGCCGTGTATAGTCATGCAAAGTATTTACAAGCGAGTGGGGTTTTCAGGTTTCAGTCTGTAATGCAAATACATTGAGCTTCACTAAGGCTGGTTGCCCTTGCTGGAGTGTAGCACTGTGGACATGGGCTTTTTAAAAAATCTGAAAAGTGGTTTCATAATGTGACAGTTTGTAAAAGAGATTTTCACTTGCCCAAAAAAAAGAGCAGTTTGTGTGCATTCAAATTGGCAAAGAAATTTTGTTTTATGACTATTGTGAAAACAAATGTAGTAATATATTTAAATACAATAAAGGATTTTTTTTTTAGTTTTTTTCAGGTATTGCTGAAGAACAGTGAACAAAATTTAAGATGCCTACAAAATCTCGAGCTCAAAAAACGCTAAAAAAAAACTATATTTGAAGACAACTGGAGGACCAAAGTTAGTAGAAGATGCTCATGTTGGGAAAAAGAAAAAATCTTCTGGTAAGCAGAAAAAACAATTTCTTAACAAAATATTCAAAACAAAGAAAAATGTACAAAATGTCTGTCCTCGGAAAAATGTAACAAAACATAGAGAACAGCAAAAAATTGAGAATTTAGTTAATGCAAATATACCTTCTGCAATTGAAAAGTTTAACATAAACAGAAAAACAGCGTTTAAAGAGATACGTAGAAAAATGTTTCAGAGAAGAGTTATGTCCAATTTGATAAAGGATGTAAAGAAATATAAGCAAAAGGCAAAATATTACAAGAGAAAAAAAGAAATTGAAGCCATTGCAGCAAAAGCATTAGAATTAAAAAGGAAACTATTCATATTAATTTTGAATAGGATGCGTACATTAGATAAAATGGTTAATGTACTGAAATCACAAAGCAAAAGCAAAAGAGTAGTGAACAGAACAAACTTTTGTAAAGTGTTTTTAGGAAAGTGGATGCATAGTTCAAGTAGTGAACCTTTTTTTAATGAAGAGAGCTATTTTCAAAGTAATAGTTTGCTGCATGCAGTTGACACCAGAGGTCGTTCATACGAAGTAAAAAATGGTTGCATAATGGAGAAGGAGATAATGGTTCCAAGAGATGAGGTACAAGTGATGGCAGATGAGGCAATGGGGAGACGTCCTAAAGCCCCAGTGTACACTTGGAATTGTAGTAGTATTTGCACTGTGCGTCAGGAATCTATTGACAGATTTCGAGAGTTTCTAAGAGAATATAGTAAAAAAAGTGTAAAACAAAAGATTAAGGTGCTTCAAAGTCTGGATCCATGCAGAGTGAGAGAGAATACTGGTTTGCAGGGTCATTCTCTTGCTTGTCTATCTAGAAAAGTGTGCAATAGTGTTTTCCATCATTTTAGGATGCTGGCTGTTCATCATACTGAAATGAGAAAGTTTGTGAGACGGTTGTATTTTGCCAAAAGTCCAGCAATAAAGTTAAATGAATTGAATAGGGCTCTGTTCCGAGGAACGGTATCAGATGTAGAGAAGGTTGTTGATGAAATTCAGTTTTGTTACTTTGGTCCTGAACAAAACAGTGCAGAGAAGGACACAGTAAATGAGGCAGAAGTGGAAGACAATGTAGAACCCTCTGTAAGTAACACATTTAATGATCACATAACAAAATTTGCAATAGTCTCTAATGAAAGACCAAATTTTACTTGTATTTGTTGCCGCAGAACTCATTATAGAAAACAAACTAGGAATGTTGATCTCTACAGAAAGAGTGAAAATGAAGATAATTATAAGTGGAAGGATTTTGCCACATATATATTTCTAGAAAATTGTTTTGAATTGGGTGAAGATCAGCGTATTTGTAAATACTGTTATAACAAGTTAGAGGAAAATAGAATGCCGACCAGAGCTGTACATAATAATTTAGAATTGGATGCTATTCCTGCTGAACTTTCTGAATTAAATACATATGAGTCTATACTCATTCAATGTGTTCATCCGTTCCAGACCATAGTACGTATGGAGCCCAAAACTGGTAAATTACCTCCTTCAGATTTACTGAGAGGTTTAAAAGGTAGAGTGGTGTATTTGCCCTTGGATTTGAAAAAAAATATGGAAACTATTGATGCGGATACTTTGGAAACTGAACCATTAATTATTCTGGTTAATGGTGTACCTACAAAGAATAAGAAGATTTGGCAGGAGCTGGTAGATGTGTGGAAAGTACAAAGAGCAAATTTGTATTTGAAAAAAAATAACAAATGGTATGAATCAATTTATATAGAAGAAGAAGAAGAAGAAGAAGATTTTCAAGAACACACAGAAACACCAACTGGACAAATTGAAAAAGTGGACAAGTCAAAGGAAGAAGAAATTTATGAACATTTTAGCATACATCCTCTCCATTCGAAAGAAGTTATGGGAGACAATATTGATCTCTTTCAGATGAAGAAAGCAAAAGGAAATCCCGTGAGTGTATGGGAGGAGAGCTTGGAAGCTCGATGTTTTCCCCAGCTGTTTCCTAAAGGAAAAGGAGGACGATACGATGAACGTCCAGAACAGATTCCAGCTTCAGAGTATCGGACTACAAGACTATATGCTGAAGATCCCAGATTTCGACAAAGTATTCCTTATTTGTTCCATCTTTTATTTGAAAGCGACTTGTCTGCACTGTCTTATGCAGTAAATCACATTTTAAAAAGTGGAGTACATTTACAAAATGTGTCTGCTAAGGATTTTATGGAGAAAGTGCAGCACCAAGATGATCATTTGGAAACACAACTGATCAATCTGATGGCTTGTCAGCGTGGGACAAATGAATATTGGTACCGACGCCATGGTGAACTAAAATGCATGTTACGCAATTTAGGAACACCAACATGGTTCCTTACCCTAAGCTGTGCCGAGTACGCTTGGGATGATTTACTGGATTTTCTACGAGAGGCCAATTCAAACATTAAAAACATCGAATACAAGACAGCAGGAGAACTGTGCTCATTGGATCCGGTTAATGTTTGCAGATATTTCAATCATAGATTTGAGGCTATGATGTCCTTCATCTGCAATAAAAAAAATCCACCCCTTGGAGAAGTAGTGGATTTCTTTTGGAGAAAAGAGTACCAGGCAAGAGGTGCTCCTCATATTCATATGCTGCTGTGGATCAAGGATGCCCCAAAGTTTGGAACAGATACTGATGAAGCAGTGTTATCTTACATTGAAGAATATGCAACATGTGGTATACCAAAAAGCAAAGAAGAGAACAAGTTAAAGGAGCAAGTTCTACGTTTCCAAAGTCATCGGTGTGGAAAATACTGTCGACGGAAATACAAGAGCAAAGAAAAATACTACACTAAATGTCGATTTGGATTTCCTAGACCTGTTCTTTCAAATGGAAGAGTCAACAGTTTTATGTCAGCTGTGAGACATACTATCACAAGAAAATCACCTAAGAATACCTACAACCTTAAAAGAAAAGAAGAATCAAAAAATATAAATGACTACAACCCAGTCATTTTATCCATGTGGAACGCTAACATGGATATACAGTATGTAGCTGACAATTCCATTGCTGTTGCACGATATGTAACGTCTTACATTACGAAATCAGAAAAAACAGAATTGAAGGAAATGTGGGAAGAGATTTCTCACGAGAAGACTGTCAGTAAGAAGCTGTACAGTTTCAGTTTGAAGATGTTATCGCATCGAGAAATTGGATCCTACGAATGTTCAGATAGGTTATCTTCTGCAAGTCTCTACTCGAAGTCAAGAAGAATAATTTGGGCAAGTTTAGGCCTTGCAGCAATGAGAAATCGGGTACTGAAATCTGTTGGAGAAATTGAATATTTGGCCGAGAATGACCCAGAAAGTACAGATATATTGAAAACAAACATGTTGGACACATATTATCCCAAGAGAAGTCATCATCTGGAGAACATGTGTCTCTATGAAGTGCTGCAGAACTACATTTATTCACGGAAAGCTGCAGAAGACATCAACAGTGGAAAATATAAAGTTGTTGGTGAAGAAGGATGTTTGGTGAAGCAAACCAAAGGAAGTTTGATAAATCACCGGAAGCTGAGTTGCGACACAACCGACAAGAAAGAATTTTACTACTTGGCTCTTTTACAGTTGTTTAAACCATGGCGTACAGAGGATGAACTACTGGGAGAATTCCAGAGCTATGAAGATTCTTTTAATGCTTGCAAAGACAGCATACAATGCAGTACATTCTCAACTTATCTGCAAATGTTAAATGAAGAAATTGAACAGGAAACTACAATTGCAGCAGAAATAGCTAGAGACAGTTCTCAGGACAGCCAAAGTTCAGGAACATACAGTCAAGATCCCCTAGGACAACCAATCGTTGAAAATGAAGCATCAATAGCCATGAATGAAGTGGAAACGGCTATGAATCAAGCTCAAGAAGAATTTATAGACTTACAAAATTTGGAAAGACAACTGAATCAAGAGCAGCAACACATTTATGAAGAGATCAAAAACAAAATTGATCACGGATTTCTACATATAAAAAAAGAGTGCTCATGCACATCATTTCATCCAATCAGGATGTATGTAAGCGGACAAGCTGGCACTGGAAAAAGTTTCCTAATTAAAGTCATCAGAAGCTACCTAAAGCAAAAAACGGATTCTACTTTGTCTTGTGTGGTTACTGCTCCAACTGGGTTAGCAGCATATAACATAAAAGGAATCACCTTACATCGTTTGCTAATGTTACCAGTGGAGCATGAGAACAAAATGCAATTCAACAAGCTAACTGGAGAAGCATCCTTGGAAGTTTCAAGAGTATTGAAGAAGATGCAAGTTCTCATTATTGATGAGGTGAGCATGGTATCAAACTTAATGCTTGCCTTTGTGCATTTAAGAATGCAGCAAATTTTGAAGACAGACTATGACGTGTTATTTGGTGGAAAACACGTCATAGTTTTTGGGGATCTTTTGCAACTTACTCCAGTTAAAGGACAACCAGTGTTTAATACTGTGACACATGAAGACACGAAGAAGTCATTGGGAAGCATTGGAAATACAAATATTTGGTCCTTCTTTGAGTACAAGGAACTTACAACTAATATGAGGCAAGCAAACGATGAAGAATATGGAAGTATTCTGAAAGATATCAGAATTGGACTACTCACAGAAGTTGGGAAAAAAGCATTACAGAGTCTGCTGCTACATAATTTATTTCCAAAGGAAGAAATAGTTGCAGAGAAAATATACAAGAATATTGCAGAAAACAAAAGTGTCATCTGCTTAATGCCAACTCTACGTGAATGCTCAATATTTAATGAGGAGCTTTTGAAATTGGAAAAGGAAGAGATCAGGAAATTGGAAGCAGTGGACAAAATTGAGGATGGAAGAATTACTGTCACAGTAACAGGCAAACTGAAAAATAAATTGGACTCACTAGAGAAGAACATCTCCAAAACAGCAGGATTAGAAAAAAATCTATATGTTTGCATGAACTGTAGAGTATTTTTAAGGAGAAATTTGGATGTTGAGAAAGGCTTAGTGAATGGAGCGATGGGAAGAGTTGTGGGTTTTATTAATTATCAGAAAAAAGAAGGAATTGAATGTTTACAGATAAAATTTGATCAGATAGATGAAGTTAAAGATATTTGTCGTTGTACAGTTCGTTTTATGCTTGTGAAAGACTTATATGTACGTAGGAAGCAGTTTCCGTTTTCTCTAGCATATGCTGTAACTATCCACAAGTCTCAAGGATTGACTGTAGATTGTGCATTTGTGAACATTGGTTCAACTGTGTTCAAAGAAGGTATGGCATATGTAGCTTTGTCACGAGTCAAAACATTATCAGGTTTATTCATGATAGACTTTGATGACTCAAAAGTTAGTGCTGATACAAACTGTGTAAAGGAGTATAATAGATTAAGAAGAAGCTATGCTCCTCATTTAGGTCAGTATCCTGTGTTGGAGAAACGTGTAGTTTCTCGTAAAAGGAGAAATGAGAATATCTGTAATGAAGATATAGAGAAGAGGAAAAAAAAGAGGAGTGATGTAATTGCAAGCAAAAAGAAAAAGGACAATGAAGAACAGGTTGTAGGATGTCATTTTGAAAATAGCTCTGGTGTCAACTGCTATGCTAATGTAGTGCTGAATGTTGCATTTTATCTGGAAAGTTTGCAAGAGCAGATAATAGTAAATCAGGGAAAAAGATTCTGTTCAGAGCTGAGTCTCCTTTTTCAAAAGCTGAGTAAAGATAAAACTCAAATAGAAAGTGCTACTGATATTAGAAAACTTTTAGATGTATGTTCAGGACGAACACAGTTTTCTCAAAATGAACAGCAAGATGCACACGAATTTTTGATGTATTTTCTTCAGGTAGTGGAAGAAGAAGGAGTTCCCATTGACATTTTTTTTGGTCTCTCTTATAAATGGGAACATAGTTGTGATAATTGTTATAATATATGTGGCTCTATTGTTGATAATGAAAGGTTTATTTATTTGACATTGCCAGAGAGTAAAACAGTCACTTTTGCAAAATTAGTTAAAGATGCTAATCATAGCATGAAATGTGGTGAGTGTAATTCTGACATGTTTTCAACATTAATTTTAAGGGAATACGGACAGTATGTAATTTTAATGATGCAACGATGTAGAGCTGATGGTTCAAAATTGGATACTTTAATAAAGAAGTTTACAGGACAGCAATTATCAATTTCAGGAAAAACTTTTGTAACTGTTGCAATAATTTTCCATGATGGACCTACTGTTACTTCTGGACATTACACAGTTTATCTAAAATGTGAAAAAGGCTGGACACTGTGTAATGATTCCCAATTGATTTTCAAACAACGTTTGCCTTTTGATTTAGCAAATTCCTATCTAATCTTCCTGAAACCTAAATTTTAGAGAGACTTGGCAAGATCTGGACAAAATAATTTTACCATTTTACTGGATTACCATTGCAATTTTGTAGAAAAAATATTTTTAAAATTATCATTTGGCCTAAAGGAAAGATAACCAATTGTAATGTGGACTTTTTTAATTTTTAATGCAATTTTGAAAAACCAATAATTTATAGATAATCGGTAACTTCTGCACATTTTAAATTTTGGAATACTATTGGACTGCCATTGGAAATTTTTTCAAAAATGATTTAAAAAATTACTATTTGGCCATGTGGAAAAGTAAGCAATTCTATTGTGGACTAAATAAATTATTCAAAAAATTTTCGTGAACCAAAATGTTACAGAGAATCGGTGAGATCTGGACAGATTAAACTTTAGAATTTTAATGGATTTCCCTTGGAAATTTATTCCAAAAAAAAAAAAAAAAATACTATTTGGCCTAAAGGAAATGAAATCAGATGTATTTTGGAGTTATTTGAGATATAATATTGTGATTATACTTCTGAAACAAACATATCAGACGGTATTTTAAAGAAATAAGTATTGTTTTTAGATGATATTTTTTTAGAATAATATGCATTTCTGTAATGATAAGTTTAAGTGAGAAGAGATTCTGGGCTTTTTTAATACAATCTTTGAGATTGTTATTTTTTTTTGCCCGCTGTAAAATGATGAATGCAATTGCTTTCACAATTTATAGTGAAATGCAATATATTCTGAAAACAGCAAAAATAAGGCAAAAATATTTTTTTGAAAAAAATGTAAATATGTATACTGTATTATAAATTGTTAAAAAAATATTAATACTTTTTTCTTTTTTTTCAGATCGATATAGAAAATTTTTGAAAACTACAACCATTTTTAAAACTATTTTTAAAAAAAACAAATGAATAATATGCACCGTGCGCACATGGGGGACATATTATGCGCTTCGTTGTGAAAGGTATTCTTTTGTAATTTCTAAGACAATAATATGCCATGCAGAAATGGTGCCCTTCGGGCACCATTTGCGCACGGGGTGGGGATAGTGTGGCGCTTCCAATTGAGAGTCCCTTGCATATGGAATATATATATATATATATATATTTATATATATATATATTATTTTTTTTTTATATCTATATATTACCTACTGGCAGTCACCAGTAGGTAGTTATAGTTAGGACCTATTTGCCATAGGAAATCTGCAACATTCTATTTGAAATAACGTTGGCGCCGATTGACGAATCTTCGCGAAATTTTCCAAACTTTTGGCCAGCTCTGGTCCGCTCCTATGCTGAAAATTTCACGGTGATTCGTCAAGCAGGGGCTGAGAAAAAAGGGGGGTCCCAAAACACGTTTTCCCCATACATTTTCCCATTGGACCTGTTGACGCAGCTACAGCCCGAACTGCTGAACAGAATTACACCAAATTTGGCAAAGAGGTAGTCCTCAGTTCAGACTTGTGCCTTTTGCTTAAATGGTGTAAGTCCGTTCAGTAGTTCCTAAGAAAATCAAAATCAAAATCACATATATATCTGGGCGGAGCCTCACCTCACATCTCATCGTGAGATCTGATTGGCTGTCAGCACTTCATCCAAGAAGTGTTGACAGCCATCTTGGGACCAATATACATGATAGCACCTCATTAAAAAGCATTGCAGTTAATAGAAGGTTTTAAGACTTTAGTTACATTATAAATCATTTGTTGATGGTACCATACTCATTTTAGGAATTGTGGTGTTTTCTAAGGTGATTTTACCATGTGAAAAAGCCTTTTTCTGTGATATCATCAATCATGTTTGAGAGAAAACCATTTTCTCATGCTTTTCCCACAGAGGTCTGGAAAGGGATCTATAAGCTAAACTGAGAGCATATTTTCTGTATATTCACATTATCTTTCTCAGTCATGTGAGAATGAAGTCTGACATTCTCAGTAAAATATGTACATCCAACAAGGGCAGAGACTGTCAGTTGATTCCTTTGTGTTCTACTGCAGCTTCCCAGAGTGTTCTAAAGAACAACTAGAGCGCTAACAGTCCTACTTATGACAAACGTATTGCACACCTGAAGCCATCTTGAATAGAATAAAGTGGTAACTCTTAAAATATTTAATTTAAAAAGGAACACAATGAGGGGGTTCATTTTGCTATAGAAAGTATGATTAGGGCTGCAGAAAGAAAAATTAGGGCACATTTTGAGTCAAATCCTCTTCTATTTCATTAAAAAATTCTGACATGCAGACTGAAACATGCACTTTCAATACCAGCAGCAGACTTCCCTGGTGAGCAGTAGCTTTACTACAGTGATCTAATAAGCAACTAGAGTGCTAACATTCTGAATTTATGGCAAATGTGTGACACATCTGAATGCCTTCTTGATGGAATCAAAGTAAAAAACTGAAAGTATTTCCTACTGAGGAGACTGTAGTAAACGAGGAAATTAGGAAACTTCATAACAAATAAGTCTCCCAAAATGGCCACCAGAGACAAAAGAGCCCAAATGTAGCCCAAATATCACCCAGATGTAGCTCAAGTATAGCCCAATGACAGAATGTCCCGGAGTGTTCTAATGAACAACTAGAGCGCTAACAGTCTTACTTATGACAAAAGTATGGCACATCTGAAGATATCTTGATTGGAATAAAGTGGTAACACTTAAAACATTTAATTTAAAAAGGAACACAATGAGGGGGTTCATTTGGCCATAGAAATGATGATTAGTGCTGAAGAAAGAAAAATTAGGGCACATTTTGACTTCTCAAATCCTCTTCTATTTAATTAAAAAATTCTGACATGCAGGCTGAAACATGAACGTTTAATACTAGCAGCAGACTTCCGTGGTGAGCAGCAGCTTTACTACAGTGATCTAATGAGCAACTAGAGTGCTAACATTTAGAATTTATGGCAAATGTGTGACAGATCTGAATACCTTCTTGATGGAATCAAAGTAAAAAACTGAAAGCATTTCCTACTGAGGAGACTGCAGTAAATGAGGAAATTAGGAAACTTCATAACAAATAAATCTCCCAAGATGGCCACCAGAGACAAAAGAGCCCAAATGCAGCACAAATATCACCCAGATGTAGCCCACATGTAGCCCAATGACAGAAGTGTGCAAAACACTTATTTTTCTGTATTTGCAGTTTTATATAGTGCAGACTTGTCAGGTATTGGAGTGCTTTACATGAGCATTGGTTACATCACACAAGATCAAATTCATTTTGGTTGTAGACATGGGGAGATTAAGTGATTTGACCAGAATCACAGAATGAGGAGCTGAAGCAGAAACTCCAACCTGTTTCCCCAGTTGCAAAGTCTGCAGCTCTGGAAGTAACACCACATCCTCTCCCCTAGGCGCAACATGTAATCAAGTGGTCAACTGGATAAAAAAAATAAAGATTACAAATAATTTAAAAGTTCTTTGTCGCTATTTGAAAACTCAGAAAATATGTCCTCATTTTAGTTTTTTAGAGCACTAACCATAATTTTGATGCAAATAAGACCCTCTCATATATGTAATTTCTAAAGGAAATGCTCTAGGTATTACAGTTTTGATTACATCAAGATGACGTCAGGCGTTCCACACTTTTGTAATAATATATAGAATGTTAGCAATCTAGTTGTTCATTGGGATACTGTTGAGAGGCAGAGGCCAGGGGCACGAACTCTGAAAATTGAAGGCAGGTAGGAGAGTGCAGAGACAACAATTTGACAACACTGGGCAGGCAGGAAGGGCAGTGGCAGCACAACAGACTATGGAGGGCAGTGGAAAGGGGGGCAGGGGCAACAAACCAACAATACAGGACTGGCAAGAGAGGCTGTGGCAATATAATAGACCATTGTGGGCAGAAGGAAGAGGCAGTGGTAGTACAACCATACATGCCAACAGACTTGTTTCAGCCAGGAAACGTCCAATGTTTTTAAGCTCAAATGGGCTTTATTTGATCTGTCTCCTGTCTACAATCTCCTCTTTTTCAATGTAACTCAAAGGGGAAAATCAATACCCTAGTTTTTTTTTCAAAATCTCCCTCTTACCAAGTTCAAAATGTTCGCAAGTATGGTACATTGGATCATGGTAGGCAGGAGGAATTAGGGTAGGGACATGGACTCGGATAACAGAGGACAGGAGGGACATGGAGAGGGGCACCAAACTGACCCTACAGGGCAGGCATCCGGGTTTGCAGCATTACAATACACCACACAGGGCATGCGGGACGGGAGTGCAGCACAACAATCCATAGAAAGCTATAGGGAGGGGACAGGACCATGCACATGGACAACAGAGAACAGAGGGGAAAGAGGCAATGGTAGCTAGCTGACCATAATGGACAGACAGGAGAGAAAGCTGCAGCATAACAGACCATAAAGGGCAGGAGGGACAGATCAGGGGCATTACAATGGAACAGACAAGCCAGGAGGGAGGGAATAGGGGTCTGCACATGGAAACAGAGGGCTGGGGGCAAGGGGGCAGGGCAGGAGCAGCAAGATGACCATGGAGGTCAGGCAGAATGGGCACTAGAAACAAGACACATCATGGAGAGCAACAATGAGACTATGATGGCATACACACAGACCACGGAGGGAAGGTGGGAGGGGGTCTGGGGCAGCTAGCTGAACACACAGGGAAGGTGGGAGGGGCCATGGCAGCACAGAAGGCCATGCATGGCAAGCGGGAGGGTTAGTGGCAGCACAATGGCTATGATGGGCAAGAAGGAGGGTGCAGGGGCATGCACAAAGGACCATGGAGGATAGAAGAGAGGGTCAGGACCTGGGCACAGACAAGAGAGTTCAGGGGAAGGGGCCTCACAACAGACCGCTCGTGGCAGGCAGGAGGAGCAGTTGCAGCACAACAGACCAGGGAGGGCAGAAGGGTGTGGCAGTAAAATGGACCATGGAGGACAGGAGGAAGGGGATAGGGGCATGGCATGTGGACAGGCAGGGTGGAGGTGGCAGGGACAGGTTGCAGTCATCTGACAATGCTAGGCAGGTGGGAGGGGAGTGGCAGCTCAACAGAACACTCAGAGTAGATAGGAGTGGCAGGTCCATGGAACATGGTGGGCAAAAAGGATGGAGCAGGGGCATGCACAAAGACATCGGAGGGCAGGGGGAAGGAGAATAGGGGCAGCAAGCTAAGCACAGAGGCTAAGCAGGAGGTCAATGATGGGCCATAGAATTGGGCAATGGAGGGCAGGAGGAGTGGACTGGTACATCATGCTAAATGGAGGGCAGTGGCAGCACATCAGACCATGCATGGCAGGAGGGAGGAGGCTAGTCCATCGATTCAGACAACAGAGGATAGGAAGGAGGTGGATGGGGCAGCAAGCTAACTGTTCAGAGAAGGTGGGTATTAGGAACTTAATTGTTTTTAAAATGTGTGTCTGTGCGAACTACTTAAAATATGAACAAGTATAAAGCATAATCTCACTTTTATTCAGGAAGAAGAGGACGTTTGTGACTGTGACTCTGGGCTCACTTGGCAGAAACACCCCCTGACCCTCCACCCCCCATCTCAAAATGTAATGCCCGTGAAAAGGGTAGGTGGACGCAGTGTTATATAGAAGATAGTCCTGAGAGTACGATTGAAAATGAAAACTAGATATAGTATATGGTATAAACTATGCACCAAAAAGTGTGATATAAGATGAACCGGGGCATGAAATATAATATGCAATACATTGTGCGCAATGACAGATTAATTGGCGAGCGCGAGATAGCACAGGCACTAGCGCGTGCAATGCGTTATGCGCCTTGGAGTGTAATATGCACAAGGCAGTGTTGTGTAACCTAACTAGTCTCTAAAGTTGTAATATAAAATATGTGCTGGGGAGTGTAACATTGCATATGCACTGTGACAAAGATATGGATCCCAGATTGTAATATGTATGGCATAGCGCTGTGCGTTATAACATAGGCATCGAGGAAGGCACGTTAGATGGGGCAATATAACCAGTGCGAAGGCAAGTGTGGCATGACATATTCATGGGGTGGTGTTACAGTGCACATGGGCTAGAGAGTGTCATAGCATACGCACTAGCTGGTGGAATACAACACAGAGGTGTGTGGCACTCGGCGGGCACTGGTGGGTGTAACACAGCATTGGGCTCAGCCAGGAGCATGCTGTGACTCTGAAGTGATGTTCATCTCCTTTCCAGAGAGTAAAATAAAAAGTATTACAAATTCAGCGGTGGATGTGTGTTTTATTAACCGTGAGGGGGGTTTCTTGCATAGTTTGGTCGAATTTTTGTCGAATCCCCTTTAAATGGCTTGGTGTGCGTGTGTATTAAATGTGCCCGTCAATAGCTACCCATGTTTGTATAAATAAACGACAAGGGTGTCTACTTGGAGAGTACCCACCGGCGAGGGCGCCGGGATTAGGCACGGTAGGGCGTCAGACACGTCAGCTTCACTAGCGGTGTAATTACATTCCACGTGGATTCATTGTATGCATAGTTGCCTTTTAATGACTATCACTCAAATCGTCATGGTGATAGGTACATACTGTTTGTCCAGCATGTCCTAGGTGTTTCTATAAATATATATTTTTTTTAAATAATAAAAAACAAAGGCCGACCCCGGGGGATGTGGTCCCCGGGGCCATAAGTGGCCTGAGGAGGGGGGCAACGCAGCCCCCCTCCTAAAGAATAAAAAAAAAAAAAGGCCATGACCCGGGCGTTGGGGCCCCGGGGCCGATTAAGGCCTTGGGAGGGCCAAATTTATTTTTTTCAACAAAAAAATGAGGGTGCAGGCAATGGGGGAGGTGGTCCCCAGGGCCAATAAATTAGAAAAAGAAGGGGGGCCACACAGCCCTCCTTCTTAAAAAAATAAAAGACTGTCATCACGCCAGAGGCCACGCCCCCTCCTTGCAGCACTCTGCAAACGCGCCCCCTGGCCAGTTGTAAGTTGGGGAATTAATTCCCCTTCAATACTGAGGTTCCCTGAGGGCCAACTAGCCCAACAGGTATCTCCAGTATGCGCCAGGGAGCTGCGTTGCAGACAGGTGTTCTGAGGCCATGCCCCTTTTTACACCTCTATGCAACGCAGCTCTGTGGCACTTACTGGAGGTACCTAGTGGGCTAGTTTGACCCTAGGGACCCTTAGGATTCAAGGGGACTTAATCTCTCAACTTAGAACGGCCACAGGGTGCGTTTACACAGTGGTGAAGGGAGGGAACGGGGCCTGAGGTGACGTGTGCAAACACACCCTGTGGCGCGTTTTAAATTGGGGAAATCATTCCCTTTCAATCCTAAGGGACCTTGGGGGCCAACTAGCCCACCAGGTGCTTCCAGTAAGCACCACTGCTCTGCGTTGCAGAGAGGTGGTGCAGGCCGTGCCCCTTTTTATACCTCTCTGCAATGGCGCTTACTGGATGTACCTAATGGGCTATTTTGTCCCTAGGGACCCTCAGGATTCAAGGGGACTTAATCTCCCAACTTAAAAAACGGCCACAGGGCGTGTTTACACAGTGGGGAAGGGAGGGGATGGGTCCTGAGGTGAGATGCGCAAACACGCCCTATAGCGCATTTTAAGTTGGGGAAATAACTCCCCTTCAATCCTGAGGGCCCCTGGGGGCTAACTGGCCCACCAGGTGCTTCCAGTAAGCGCCACTGAGCTGCGTTTCAGAGAGGTGGTGCAGGCCGTGCCCTTTTTTACCCCTCTCTGCAATTGCGCTTACTGGCCTTCCATAGTGGGCTATTTTGCCCCTAGGGACCATCAGGATTCAAGGGGACTTATTCTCCCAACTTAAAAAATGGCCACAGGGCGTGTTTACACAGTGGGGAAGGGAGGGGACGGGGCCAGAGGTGACGTGTGCAAACACGCCCTATGGCGCATTTTAAGTTGGGGAAATAATTCCCCTTCAATCCTGAGGGCCCCTGGGGGCTAACTAGCTTCCAGTAAGCGCCACTGAGCTGCGTTGCAGAGAGGTGGTCCAGGCCGTGCCACCTTTTACACCTCTCTGCAACTCAGCTCTGTGGCACTTACTGGAGGTACCTAGTGGGCTAGTTGGACCCTAGGGACCCTCAGGATTCAAATGAACTTAATCTCCCAACTAAAAACGGCCACAGGGCGTGTTTACACAGTGGTGAAGGGGGGGGGGATGGGGCCTGAGTTAATGTGTGCAAACAAGCCCTGTGGCGCGTTTTAAGTTGGGGAAATAATTCCCCTTCAATCCTGGGGGACCCTGGGGGCCAACTAGCTCACCAGGTGCTTCCAGTAAGCGCCACTGCGCTGTGTTGCATAGAGGTGGTCTAGGTGTGCCCCTTTTTACACCTCTCTGCAACGCAGCTCTGTGGCGCTTACTGGAGGTACCTAGTGGTCTAATTGGACCCTAGGGACCCTCAGGATTGAAGGGGACTTAATCTCACAACTTAAAATGGCCACAGGGCGTGTTTACATAGTGGGGAAGGGAGGGGACGGGGCCTGAGGTGACGTGTGCAAACACGCCCTGTGGTGCGTTTTAAGAGGTAGTTTTAATCCCCTGCCCTATTATAGACTAGGGGCTTACAGAGGAGGTCATGCTAATCACAGGGGGATCAGTGATGTCATTTGAGATGTCATCAGTGATGTCATGAGTGATGTCACTGACCATGTCATGAGTGATGTAATATGTGACGTCATCAGCAGTGCATTGCGGGCGCGCGAGTTATAGTTAGCTGAACTAACTATAACGGGGGAATTTTAATGGTTTTGTACGAGTGAAAAGTCCAGCTAACTATAACGCCCCTGAAACCTATGGTTTTTTCAGTTAATATATTATCTACTGGCGGTCAGCAGTAGATAGTTATAGTTAGGACCGAGTTCCCATAGGAAATCTGAAAATTCTATTTTGAATAACTTTGGCGCCAGTTGACTTATCTTTGTGAAATTTTCAAAACTAATGGGGCGCTCCGCTCAGCTCCTACCCTGAAAGTCTCGGGGTGATTCGTCAAGCGGGGGCTGAGAAAAAAGGGGGGTCCCAAAACACGTTTTCCCCATGCATTTTCCCATAGGACATTTAGTCGAAGGTACAGCCCGAACGGCTGAACAGAATTACTTGAAATTTGGCAAAGAGGTAGTCCTCAGGTCAGGCATGGGCCTTTTGCATATATGGTGTCAATCTGTTCAGTAGTTCCTGAGAAAATTGCAGTTAAAAGTACATAAATATCTATATGCGCGCACCGTGCGCGCACGGTGCTCGCACGGGGCGCGCACCAAATGTCTGCGAGCGTAATTCTGATTGGTGGTTAGATGTCAGTCAATCGGTCGAAATCAGAAAGTGTCGGACGCCATTTTGTGTGTGACAGTGAAAAAGAAAGGTGGAGAACGTGAAAAGGGGGCAGGGTAGAGAGTACCTGACCCCCTAGCCTTTGTCAGGGGGTCACAGAAGTACCCCGAAGGGTGAAAAAACCATTTTTTTTTCAAAAAGTCGGGGGGGGGGGGGGGGGGCGCGCTCGGTGCGAGCACCCCCCAGCCGCCATTTTGAGTTTTAGAGGCAGAAGAGAGCTAAAAACACAAGTGGAGAACGTGAAAAGGGGGCAGGGTAGAGAGTCCCTGACCCCCTAGGCCTTCTCAGGGGGACCATAAAAGACCCCCTAAGGTCCCAAAAAAAAAAATATATATAAATATTGCGCGGTGCGAGCACGGTGCGCGCACGGCGGCAAAAAATTCATTAAAAAAATAGAATTAAAAATCAAGTTTAAGTGTTTAGATGTTGGTTGTCTCTAAAAAGAGCTGTTGTGTTCATTGAGTGTTTTTTTGTACCTACAAGTAAGTACCGATGCAGAGTCTAAAGTTCAAGAGGAAGACTCTGTTCCCTTCATCTGTGAAATGTACACCGTCTCCTCTATAAATGCCTTGCATGTTGTACCGCAAGTTGTTGTGGTATATAGAACCCATACCATAGTCTCTGAGGAAAGCAGAAACAGACTTATTGACGTGCTTTTTTGCTTTCTCAATCTGCGGACAATATTGGTTGGACCAGTTCCACTTTTGCCTTTGGCACATATTAGAATATAAAAAAGTTAGTTTGTGGAAAAAGTGACATCAATTGCACAAAGGTGTCCTTAACAAGCATTTCCAGACGTACCCCAGTTAAAGTGCTTGGGTCATTTCCACCACAGTGCACAATTATAAGGTCAGGCTGTGGGAGATGTAGAAAGGATTTCACCAAAGGCATTAATTGGTGCCACTTTAACCCTCTCTGACCAATCCATTGAATGTCTACATTTGGCAAAGCAAGGTCTTTCACAATACCTCTTTTTTCCGCATACTTTTCACTCCAGTAGACATAGCTATGACCTACAATCCACACTGTGAACATCTTCCAAGGAGATCTGTATGCACTCAGAAGGTGTCTTTCAGTAGAATGGCAATATGAAAAGAAAGATAGTTGTAAAATGGAGGCTTACATACTTTTTTTTTAATAAAAATAACTCATTGGCTGTTTCAGACCATTCAACACTAAAAACTAGGCTGTATGTTTAAATTTTTAAAAGCATGTTTTGTATTGGTTCAGAAAAGTGTGTTCCCACAGAGGATTACTTTGGATATGCTGTTAGGTTTGAAAAGTCAAGCACTCTTGCTCTTTGGATTAGAAACATTGTGTGCTGAACTTCTGACCTCTCTGCTCACACCAGTGTTCCATTATCTGTTGCTATGGTAGCAGGCAGAAGTCATGTTGGAGGTAGGAATCATTTGGAAAGGGTTGAAATTTGCAACCAATAGAAATGTGTGTTTCCATTTAAAAAGATGTGGGAAGCAATGTGATTTGAAGTTAACGGGTATATGTGTGAAAAAAGAGAGGGAAATTTTGCCATTTAGTGGTTCTGGTGAGAGGAGTACAGCTCAGAGATTCTGGCTCTGATAATCTGCTGTGCGAGTGGCACATTTCTTTCTCAACTAACTACTTTTAAAGGTGAGTTATGAATTTGAGAGGGGATGTATGTGTTTTACATTTTATGTTTTGGAAGATATTTAACTGCCTTGAACTTGTAAGATATTATGGAGTATGTCTTTACCATAACTTAAGGTGTACTGCATCACCCAGGAATACTGTTTTGTGCCTAGAATCACATCATGAGTCTGTGTGCACACAGGAATTGTTGTCAGAGATTTAATTTGTGTTGCTCTTGTTCTGTAAGACTTGCACTCGTAGGAAAGGGGCAGCTTGTTTTCTTGAACTGTGATGGTTAGCATTCAGCAGAAATCACTATCTCACAGATGAGAGGCAAATGCTAACACATTTGAAAACAACAGGGTAGATTTTCCTTCCACTCCTGCAATGGGTGAGGTAGTTCCTACATGTTCAAAACTCCAATTAACCCTTACCACAGGTGATCTTACATACATCTCTGCAGTCTTCATGCAGTTGTGCAAGCATCCATGCAGATCTCTCTTGCACCTGACAATACACAGTCTCCAGAAACACACTCTTAGCACACAGCCAGCTGCTTCTCCTGCACTCCCATGCTTACTATTCAGCACTGTGTGGTATTTCAGATAGCAGTGTGTAACGCTAACACATTCAACATCACCAATGCTCATTTCCTTTGCTCTAGTCTAATCACTCACCCAGGTTCCACATGCTCATGGTCTCAAGTAGCTGTTAGGACATGTGCTCTTTTCTGCCTCTCTAAACTATAAGGAAAATGTGTCAGGCTGTTACAGTAATTATCACTTGCTCTACCACAGTAGTAAATGTGCTTTGAAATTGCCAATCAAATATCGTTTACTGCCTAGAATCACACCATGAGTCTGTGTGCACACAGGAATTGTTGTCAGAGATTTAATTTGTGTTGCTCTTGTTCTGTAAGACTTGCACTCGTAGGAAAGGGGCAGCTTGTTTTCTTGAACTGTGATGGTTAGCATACAGCACACATCACCATCTCACAGATGAGAGGCAAATGCTAACACATTTGAAAACAACAGGGTAGATTTTCCTTGCAGTACTGTAATGAGTGAGATAGTTCCTACATGTTCATAAGCCCAATTAACCCTTACCACATGTGCTCTTACATACATCTCTGCAGTCTTCATGCAGTTGTGCAAGCGTCCATGCAGATCTCTCTTGCACCTGACAATGCACAGTCTCCAGAAACACACTCTTAGCACACAGCCAGCTGCTTCTCCTGAACTCCCATGCTTACTATTCAGCACTGTGTGGTATTTCAGATAGCAGTGTGTAACGCTAACACATTCAACATCACCAAGGCTCATTTCCTTTGCTCTAGTCTAATCACTCACCCAGGTTCCACATGTGATGGAGCAGGGTTTTTACTTTAAAACCGAATACCTGTTTCATTTTCGCATGTTATAACTAAAAGTACTACTGATTAATTATTAAGTATTAAAAATTTGTCAAATATTGTCCAATCAACCTTATTAACAAGAGAATTACACGTGGGAATGCTAATGCATGGCTAAATAACAAGTGAACTAAGTTGGTGAGCAAACTGACAGAAAACGATGTTGCTTATGTGATGTTATGGTGTTTTGCGCTTATAATTAATATGCATTAATGGCTTCTGATGTCGCAAATGGCTAGATAAATACACACACATAAGGGTTTTAGTAGGGGAATAACACTGTATAATCATTTCCGTGCAGTAATTCTGTTCTATGTCTATTTTGCTTAAAGTTGTCCATTGTGGCCTGTCACAAAATGGCCACCACCCGCAGCCTGCATTGGAGTTGCTGGAAATTTACAGAAAGGCTTCGCTCTGCCTGTGACCTTGCACCTCCGATGAACTGAAAAGCCATAAGCATGATGACAAGTCTGGGATATCTGCCAAAAGCCCCTGAAAGACGAAAAAGTTGATACGAACTTAGTGTGATCCCATTTTTGCAACAAATTCACCTAACAGAGACATCCGTGGATGTTGCGAATTAGTCATGAACATTCAATTCTGCTATTCATTATTTGGGACAATCTATGCGTGAGAATAACCCGTACAATATCAAAAAGTACCAAGATGACATAATTTTCCGCCATTCATCCGTTCTGAATAAAGAAATGTTACTTTTTAGAATGTAAAATTCAGTATAAATAGTAGTAGACTAGAGAGGTCTAGCGTCACTTCTTCCCGAGCTGATGATGCGAGGTCCCTATGCTGACGGAGAGGACGATGACTCTACATGACGGCAGAAGACTCTAATTTTTCTCCAGAGGACCGGTTCTGACTTAGGATCTGACATTTAGACAGAATAGGTAAATATGAGAGAATTGAAATTTGCATTTAATTGGCTTTTCTTTGAAATATTAGATAAATGAAAAATCAGTTTGAATTCCTGTCTCGGGTGATTATTTCTGGTCATGTTTTATTGAATCTATTTGTGTATCCTTTGAAATGTATTTTGCTAGATCCATAAGCAACTAGCTGGTCGCATTGACCTCAAAGTACAGGCAGATTAGATAAAGAGCTTAAGAAAAGGTGTTTCTCCTTTACAGGGCACGGATAGAGTGATTTAGGGTGAATGTTGGTGTAATGGGCCCCACCAGCGTGTGATGTATGTATGCGTGTGTGACTGTGGAATCATTCTGTCCGCGGAAGTATAGGGGATTCGGAAGGTCTGATCTGCACCAGTTTCTTGGTAGCAGAATGATGGTTAGCTAGTGTCTTGGTCTAGCGAAATTGCGTGTATATAGGCTTGTTGATTATTGATTGATATTTGTACTAACACTTTATGTTGAAGTCGTGTTGAGTTTTATGTATTGTGAACGGCTTCTGGGACGTAGGGAGTCGGTGACAGTTCCGTAGTAGAGCAGAGGGAGTGTTGCTCTCGGAAAAAGGCGGGATTGTTGGCCCTGTATGCAGACAGGGGAAAACGTGTGACAATTGAAGTTGCGCGTCGCATTGTCTGGGTTCGATGAGGTAGCATCGCTGTGTGTTACCATTAGAAACATATTTCTGTGTGAGAGAAGTGTGTATGATAGCGAAGGTTATCTGTGAAACTCTGGTCTTAAGTCCCAGGGATCCGTAAGGGATTCCGTTAAAGCTTACCGCTGGAGAAGTAATAGGTATTCTCGGAGCTTGTTAGAAGGACAGGGCAGAGGTAAGCGCTGCTTTGTTAACGTGTGATATAATTCTGTAGTAGGACAGACTGTTCGCTGTTCTCGGGAAAGACAGAATTCTGTGTGAATATACTACATTTTCTGGTATGAAAGTGCTGAATGAGAAGGCATTCTGGTTAATCATGAAACTCTTAGGAGCATTCCGGAGGGAAACAGTTAATTAATGCTTGTTAGAAGGGTAAAGTAGAGGGATGTGCTACTTTATCAACGGAAGTAACGATTCTGTAGTAGGGCAGAGGTAAGCGCTGCTCTCGGGAAAGGCAGATGTTTGTATGTTGTAACTAACAGACTCGTAGAAGTTGAAACAAAGTCTACTAAGTAGTCTTGTAAAGGAGGGGTAGACGAAAGAGACAGGAGACGGGAGCAGAAGCGACTGCAGCGACTGCTGACGTCAGGGAGACCGCGCTGTGATTGGACAGTGGGTTAGAACAGTGGAAGCGCAGAGATTGGTGCATTGGTGTACGCCGCGCTAGGATTGGGAGACATACAGGGTGACGTAGACGCTCCAGGATTGGTGTGTTAGTGTGAGTCGCGCTGGGATTCGCGGACTGAGTCAGTGACGTAAACGTTCCAGATTAGTGCGTTAGTGTGTGTCGCGCTGCAATTGGATAAGACATCGTACAGTTGTAGAACAGACTAAGAGTTACGAAAAACAGGAAAATGTATTACCATAATGGAGAGAGGAAAAAGAAGTCCTTATTCAGTAAAGTAAAGACCTGGTTCGACAAGGATAAGGATATTATAACTAGGGAAGGAGAGTTACTTCCTCCGACCAGAACCCCTGCATCCTTTATGGTTGCAAAATATGGGTATCATACCTGTATTTGGTTAGACAACTGGGCGAAGTATACTAGAGAGGATGGGGTTTTGGCTTTCCCAGAACATGGCTCATTTAATCTGGCCGTGTTAAGAAATTTACGGGAGAAGATGATGAATCTAGAGCCCCGGCCTAGGCCGACGCAATTTGAGGCATTGGTGGAATGGGAAGATGAAGTACATGAGCGAGAAAAACAGAGGAGTGGGGGTAACTACAGGTACATGTTTGGGCGAAAGTATGATCGCGAAACCCATCATGACCGGATGAGAAGGTGGCGTGATGCCAGTATGACTGAAGGATTATATCCAGTAAGAACAGTAGAGGAATCAGGAGGAAGAAAGTGTACAGAAAAAGAACATAATGTAGAGACCAGAAAATATGGGGCAAATGAGTCTGATGATGATGTCCTAGAGGACATGCTTTACAAAAGACCACCCCGTATAGAAGAGAACCAGAGGTAGGAACAGCAGTTACCCCAATAAGCAACACCCTGCGGATTATAAAGGCAGAAGCTACAGCCCCTGAGCTGAAAAGCGGTTGTTCTCTGGCGGAAAGAGAAAGAGAGAGAGAAAGAGAAAGAGAGATAGAGAGAGAGAGAGAGAGAGAAAGAAAGAGAGAGAGAGAGAGATAGAAAAAGAGAGAGAGAACGAGAGAAAGAGAGAGAGAGAGAGAGAGTTGGAGAGAGAGAGAGAGAGAGAAAGAGAGATAGAGAGAGAGAATGAACTTGAAAATGAAAAGACCAGAGAACTAGCCAGAACTACATCTGAACTAACAGAGAAAATCAGGGAGCTGACTAAGAATCTGGAGGCTGTTACAGTGCCTGTGACAATAGGCCCGGGTTTGCCGATTTTTGACAAGCAGAGGACGGGGGAAAATGGTTTGACGGTGCCATATGTGGGCAATAGGTTGATTGTACCTCCGGAACAGGCAGGAATGAGAACAGGAGAGACACAGTGGAGAACAGGAGAAAATCAGTGGAGACATACCGTATGTGGAGGGGAAATGAGTGAGCAGACTAACTCAAGTTTGAATTCTGGATGTATGGAAGGGATCAGAGGATCAATTTTGGAACCGCAAAGGGTGGCAGAACCAGGGGGTGCGGAAAAATCTGTGATAACTGCTGAAGATTTGAATGACTGGTTGAAAACATTACAGAAAAAGGAGAAAGAGTCACAGGGAATGGATGTAGCTAGGCTACGTATGGAAATGGAAGAATTGATAGTAGGAACCATACCTACGGACACACTGAAGAATTATCAGGAAGGGGAGATCCTCTTTTTATGTAAAAGTATCACATGGAGAGCGAAGAACATACATGACAGGTTGAAAGGAATAGCCAGTGAAGTGGGAATTAACATGGATAAGGTGAAAGCTTTACAGAAAACATACCGAGTGGATTTTTCAGACAAGGATATTGAGAATCTGAACAATGCAGGCCGAACAGGACAGATTAAGGAAATTATTGCCTTGTTAAGGAAATGGGGAGATGTAGAATGATGGAAAGACAGATGGTATCGAAAGCGAGAGGATGGAGTGGATAGAACCTACTCAGCATTTCCTTTGAAAGAAAAAGAAAAGGCAGTGACAGCTTACCCCATGAGAGAGATTCCAGGAGGTGGGTATGTACATGTACCATGGACCAGACAGGATATATTATCATTTACGAATGATTTCCCTCGTCTAAGGGAAAAGCCTGTGGAGTGGTACAGACAAGTCGACAGATTTGTAAAGTTGTCAAAAGTACTGTGGATTGACCTGAATAGTCTGTTTGATATAATTGTACCAGCAGACCTGTGGGCAGAATGTAAAATAGTCATAGACTGGCCCACTAAGGAATACCCGAGAGATCCAAAAACAGGAGCTCCAGACTCGGAGGTAATGAAAAAGTATGAGCAGGTTATGGCCTTCTTGAAAAATAAAGTACCCCCCAAGGAGACAGACTGAGTTAAAATAGACTGAACACATCAGGAATTGAAAGAATCAGTCCATGCTTACTATGAAAGACTGATACTAGCTTTTAAGCAGTTCAGTGGAGATGAACAGCTGGGTGACAAGGATCTGAGTCATTTTGTGTACAGATTTGTGTATGGTTTGCGGCCTGAAATCAGTGAAATGATACGGCAGCATACCGTGGACAGGCAGAGTAAGAAGATTGATGAGATTTTGAGACATGCAAAATACTTCAGTGATGAGATTGAAGCAAAGCAGAGAAAACTAAAAGAAAAGGCAATGTGGGCACAGGTGAAAGTTGCAGAAAGACAGGAAGCTCAGCTGGTTGAACAGGCAAATAACCCAGGAAATAAACCTAGGTTTGGTTCAGGAAAGAGAAAAGGGAATATAGAGGAAGCAAAGAAAAAGTTCCCCTGCCACAACTGTGGAAAATTGGGGCACTGGAAATCCGAGTGTAAGAATCCACCGTCCACTAACGATGATAATTCATCATTGAATTCGCAGGTGCAGAGCGAGGGGTGTGGTCAGCATCGGCAACAGCAGAAGGCTGATAAGCAGCAGAATCAGGTGCCAAAACCACCCTTGCCACAGAGAAAAGGATCCCAGAAGTACAGCCAAGAATCGGGGTTCTACGATGAAGAGCAGGTAATCAAACCAAAACGCGCAAGCGCTGTATCTCAGTACTGGCTGAAAAATGAAGGAAGTGACTCTGAGGGAGACTTCTGACGGTGCCGAAGAGAGGAGGAGGAGTGCGTACTTGGCGCAACTCTAGAAATAGACCAGGCAGGGCCTTTTGTAGATGGAAAAATTAATGGTGAAAGTATCACTTTCCTAGTTGACACTGGGGCCACGAGATCAACTGTCAGGTCAGCTGATATAAAGAATCTTCCTCTCTCAGACGAAGCAATCCAAGTGGTTGGTGTGTCCAACACACAGATTAAGACTTTACTTACTGAACCAGTAAGGGTTAGAATAGGGAAATTTTCAGACATGCACCGATTTGTGGTGTGTGACACGAGTCCTGTGAACTTGTTAGGCAGGGATCTGCTGTGCAAGATGAATTGCACTATTTTCTGTACTCCAGATGGAATAACCTTTGAAACACCTGATGAGGATGTTCTATACAGAATGACCATGGATAACAGAGAATGTGAGGCTTTGGGAACATATGCAATATTTAATCCTGATGCATTACCCCCAGAGTTAAAACAGACAGTGAAAGCAGCAGTTTGGGATTTTACTGGAGAAGATGTGGGTCTGATGAGAAATGTAGATCCAGTAAAGATTACTGTGAAAGAGGGAGTGGTTTACCCAAACATACCGCAATACAGATTGACACCTGAAATAATTGAAGGAATAACTCCCTTAATTGAAAAGATGATCCAGCAAGGGGTGTTAAGAGAAATATTGAGCAGCCCATGTAATTCACTGATAATGGGACTGAAGAAACCTAATGGAAAGTTCAGAATAGTACAGGATTTGAGAAAAATTAACAAGAGTGTTGTGCCATGTTGTCCCATTGTGCCAAATCCATCAGTAATCTTGTATCAGATTCCTCATGATGCAGAATGGTTTACATTAATTGATTTGTGTCATGCTTTCTTTTCAATCCCTTTGCATCATGACAGCCAGCCAATATTTTCTTTTATATTTGGAGAACGAATTTTGGCATGGTGCCGAATTCCACAGGGGTATACAGAGAGCCCCTCAATATTTAATCAATTGCTAAAGAAATCTCTGGAAAGTCTGACAATGTCTGAAAATTCAGTCTTGGTCCAATATATTGATGACCTACTTGTGGCATCAAAAACACGCGAAGCTTATGAGGTAGATACCATTGCATTACTGAATCACTTGGCAGATGGAGGATTAAAGGTATCTCCAGCCAAATTGCAGTTCTGTAAGAAAGAAGTCCAGTATCTGGGACACAATATTGAGAGAGGCCTGAGAAAAGTGACTATTGACAGAATCAAAATCATTATGGGAATGAGAGCCCCAATGACACAAAGAGAAGTGAGAATGTTCCTGGGAATGGTGGGTTACTGTCGTCAGTGGATAAGTAATTTTTCCCTGATTGCCAAACCATTGATTAAATTGACCAAAAGTGAAGTGAAAGACCCATTAGAACTAAACCCAGAAGAAATGGCTGCATTCAGGGAGCTGAAAGACAGACTTTGTGAAGCTCCCGCCCTAGGGATGCCTGATTATGAAAAGGAATTTGAATTGTACTGTAGTGAGAGAAATGGATGTGCACTTTCAGTGTTAATCCAGAAACACGGACGTCTGAGAAGGCCAATTGCCTATTTCTCAGCAACTCTTGACCCAGTAGCTGTGGGTTTGCCAGGTTGCCTGAAAGCAGTAGCTGCCACCTGCAAAAGTTTGGAACAAAGTGAGGGAATCATAATGGGATACCCTGTATGGGTAATTGTACCTCATGATGTGGCAATCCTTTTAACAAGGAGTCGAACACAGTTCATGTCTCATAGTCGGCTGACTAAATATGAGAAAGTCATTCTTGGTGCAACCAATGTAAGTCTGGAGAGATGTCTGAATGTGAATCCAGCGACACTGTTGCCTGATGCTGAATGTGTGGGAGTGAGAAATGATGTTGATCATGATTGCCTAGATGTACTTGACTACTGCACAAAACCAAGGCCAGACATAAGAGATCTGCCACTGCCTGAAAGTGATCATGTGTTGTTTGTGGATGGATCTTGTCTGAGAACAGATGAAGGAGTGTTGAGTGCTGCATATGCTGTGTGTAAAGTCTCAGAAGTTGTGGAAGCATCACCCTTGAAAGGAGTTAAATCCACTCAGGTGGCAGAATTGGTGGCACTGACAAAAGCATGCAAGATTGGGAGAAGTGTGAGAGTGACTGTGATGACTGACAGCCAGTATGGCCTCGGAGTTTTCCATGATTTTGGCCAGCTATGGCTACAAAGAGGTTTCCTGACCTCAAGTGGAACTCCCATAAAGAATGCTGAAGTGGTTGGAAAACTGCTAGAGGCGATACAGCTGCCTAAAGAACTAGCAGTTGTAAAATGTGCTGCTCATGGTCATGGTGATGATTTTGTAACAGTTGGTAATAAGTTTGCCAATGACATAGCACAATATTGTGCAAGAAACAATCACTCATTTAACAGGAGCAAAGAAAGGGAAATGTCTTCTTGTTCATTAATATTTACTAATGAAGTGGGGACATGGGAGGAAGTAAAACAGCTGCAGGATGAGGCAGAAGATGATGAAATGAGAGATTGGGTGAAGGCAGGTTGTGCACCTAGAGAAAAGGATCATGTGTGGGTCTATAGGGATGGAAGACCAGTCATGCCAAACAGCATGCTATCAACAATGGCAAGGATGTATCATGGCCAGGGACACCTGGGAAGGGATGCTATGATAAGAGCTTTTAAGCAAACCTGGTACAGTCCAAAGTTCAGACTGATAGCAGAAAGTCTCTGCCAGAGATGTCTGATATGTCAGCAATTCAATCCTGGAAAGAAAACAGTGGTGAGCCTAGGAACAATAGGCAGAGAGGGAGGACCCTTCACAAGAGTGCAGATAGATTTCATTGAAATGCCCCCAGTCAACAGGTTGAGGTATGTCCTGGTGGTGGTCTGTTTGTTCTCAAGGTGGGTGGAGGCGTACCCAACAAGAAGAAATGATGGGATAACAGTGGCTAAATTACTGTTAAGAGAGTTCATCCCAAGGTATGGGTTCCCAGTAACCATTGAATCAGACAGAGGAGGACATTTTTATAATGAAATCATGGGTCTAATTTGTGAAGCATTGAGTGTACAGCAGAAGTTGCATTGTGCTTACCGACCAGAGGCTTCTGGGGTTGTTGAGCAGATGAACGGTACTATCAAAAACAGAATTGGCAAAATGTGCTTAGCCACAGGAATGAAATGGCCCGATGTCTTGCCTCTAGTCCTGATGACCATTAGGTCTACTCCAGACAGAACAACAGGTTTGAGTCCACATGAAATTATCATGGGACGTGCTATGAGGCATGCATATGTACCAGTGAACAAGCTGATGACTATAACTGATGACATGATTTTGGATTACTGCAAAGGCCTGGCTGACGCAGTTCATTCTGTGTTTCACCAGGTTGGAGAAGACGCCCCCACATTAGAAAAGAAACCAGCCCATGATCTGAGCCCAGGGGACTGGGTAAGGATAAAAGTCTACAGAAGAAGAAATTGCCTGGTTCCAAGATGGGGAAGGCCAAGACAAGTCATTTTAGCTATTTATTTATTTATTTGTGTATTTTGTAAAGCGCACAGCTGCCCCAACGGGGCGTCCCGGCGCTGAGAACTCTGGAAACAGAGAGCATAGGATCAGAAAGCCTGTTTAAGAAGAGAAGAGATGGGTCTTCAGGGATTTACGGAATGCTGATTCTGTTTGGCAGGTGCGTAAGGCTAGCGGGAGCTTATTCCAACGCTGAGTGGCACAGACCTCAAAGGTTTTTCCACCTGCACGAGATCGTTTAAATCGTGGAGTTTCCAGGAAAAATAGGGAATTGGAGTTAACATACGGTCGCAAGGTGTTTTTCAAATGGGCCGACCCATTGCCTTTTGACGCTCGGAAGGCCAGCATCATGGCTTTGAAAACGCATCTTTTAGCAATGGGTAGCCAATGCAGTTTACGAAGGTGTGGAGAAATATGATGTCTAGCAGGGATTCTCTCCACCAGCCGGGCGGCGGCGTTTTGGACCGTCTGAAGTTTATGACAAAGGCCTGCTGTCATCTTGACCACAACGACTGCTGTGAAGTGCGCTGGTGTGAAGAATTGGATACATGCAAGCCACACACTGAGAGTTCCAAATCCAAGAGATGGTACTGGAAAAGAGTACTTTGAAGAGTCAGACTCCAGTGATGATGCAGACAGAGAGGCAGTAAGAAGGAAAAAGAATCCTGAAAGTGGGGAAAGTGAGTCAAGAGAAGCTTTCATCCCACCTGAAGAGGGTCTGAAGAGAACAGTGCAAACTGCAGAAGCAAGTTCAGACTCAGAAGAATTGCCTGAGGTTCCAATTGACAGTGACCAACACAAAAAGAAAGAAAGAAAAGAAAAGAACATTCCAACAGAAGAAACACCTGAATCACATGAGGAAGTTAGACAAGTTCCACCTGAGATAAATATTGAAGAAAAAGGGACAGACAAAGACAGAGAGGGACAGATTGCGGAAAAACCCCGAGGAGGTATAGGGAACATCCACAACAAGCTAGGTGAAGGGACAAGTAGACAGCAAGAAGATTGCGTGTCGGAGACCCGAGGAGGGACAGAAGTAGGGAAATCTCAATTGGTGGAAAAAGAAACTGTTGGAGAAAAGGAAGTTGTCAGAGAAAAGAAAGCTGTTAACAAACCAGAAGCAACTGAAACAGAGTCTGATGAGAGTGATAATGAAATACATGGAGGACGAGTTCTGAGAAAGAGAACTTGGCTTGGAGAAAGAAACAATAAAGAAGGAAAGCAAAAGAGAAATGCTAAAGGAGATCTTTGGCCAAATAAGATAAAGAGACTAAGGTACAGACTGACACGAGTTAACTCTTCGAAAGCTGAACAAGTGAACGAAGTGTCAAGTCAGAATCCTACCAAGGAAGAAGAAGCAAAGATACCTGAGAGAACTAAAAGAGTAAGAAAACCAAACCAGAGGTAAAAGTCACTGGAATGGACGTATGTGGCACTGCCTGAAGAAGGAGAAGAGGCGGACAGCCAAGGAAGTCCAGAGGAGGCTTTACTGAAGGAGGTTGCTGAAGAAGAAGCTGTGGGAATCCTGAGAGTTATCTTGTCCGACATTGGAGAAGAGACGGATGTTCAGGACCTGATACAGTTTGATGATGATGAAGAGACAGTGAAAAATGATGAAAATCCAAATTGAGTAAATCCAAGGAAAATCACTTGGAGAAGAGAAGAAAAAGAAATACTAAGAAATAGTAGATTGTAATAATCAGTGGGGTACTTGCTGCCCTTAAAAGTTCAGTAGAGGAGTAGAAGAGGCTAAGTCAAAAGACACGGTCAAATTAACACAATGGCTAACACTGAGAATAAAAATAGATGTACCTTTCTGAAAAGATGGTGCAAAATGTGCTGCTGCTGTACAGGTTTATTAATGCTGCTTTGGAGCGTGCTTGCTCTACTGATTTCATTTAGAGTCACTATAGACACTTTAGAAGGTCATACTGAGAACAAGACTAATATAGGGAAAAGTCTATTAAAGGTAGTTCCAACTAGAACTAGTAATGTACATATACATAAAGATAGGTCAATTAACGATTTTTCTAGCAATGTTTTTTCTAAATTGTTGTATGAGTATGTAAAGACAATGGAAGTAAGGGATTGCTACGTCTGCATGCAATTACCTGCCTCTGTTTCGGAAGGAGTGACTTATCATCATCTTCCAGCTACGTATGGAATTTCCAGTAGTGTGTTGATTAGTATTTTTTATCAATTAGGGAAATTAGATTACAATATGTCTAATGTAGATAATATTCTTGGGCAGTTGCCTATGAATAAAGCACTAAATCCTGCAAAGGATGCTAACACTTAAGGTGATATTTTTCTAGAAACCAAAGAATTAACCTTAGACTATGTTTTTAGAAACAATTTAACTTGCAGATTGAAAGGAGAAGAGAATAATTTTCTAGACATGGTTGAGAGAAGAAGGTTGAACATGCACAAGAAAGCAGAAGGGCATAACATAAGTGACACAATGTGGGATATTGAGAAAGAAAAGGAGTTGAAAAATGGAGCCAGTCCAACAATGGCTATAGATGCCCCACAGAAAGGGAAACTGTGCATTACCAGGAAGAGATCCCAATATGATTATTATTTCATAGGAACTAGTGAGTGCCATGATACATACTTTATTGCAACCGGATGGGGATTTAGAGGAGGAGAAGATCCAGTTTTTCCGGGAGTGTATTATATTTGTGGGAACAAGCCTTATTACCGTTTGCCTGACCATTGGTTTGGTACATGTTATGTTGGCCTGGTCTTTCCAAAGATTTTTCACATGGATAGAGTAGATGATGTTGAACATTCTAACACATTAACACGCTATAGAAGAGAAACATGGGCAGAAATTGTAGGAGATATTTTTGGAGCTTTAATTCCAGCAGTGGGAATTTCTTTGAATGCATATGGCATTCGGAAGTTGTCAACAGTAGTAGATCGCTTGTCAGCAAGCACCGCTGGACGTTTTCTTGTGGTAAATACTGAAATGGTTGCTTTACGCGCCATGGTAATGCAAAATCGACTTGCCCTTGACATTCTTTTGGCAAAAGAGGGTGGAGTCTGTGGAATGCTGAAAGTTCAACATTGTTGCACTTACATTCCTGATGAAAGCAAAGATCTAAAAGTCTATATCAAAAATATTACTGATTTGCATGAAGAATTAGTACCACTAGAAGCTGAAAGTATCTGGACTAAAATGGCTAATAAGATGATTGCCATTAAGAATTTCGTAGCTAAGATAGGTAGTACCATATTTGGTAAGATATTATTTCCATTAACTTGTGTAATAGTTGCATTATTGATCCTTAGATTAGGATGTATGTGTTGTAGTTATAGAAGAAATAAAAAGAAAATCACAAAAGAAAATGTTAAAAAGGGACAAAAGAAATCAGAAAGAGATCCACAAGAAATAGAACTAGAAGAGCTAAGAGAAAGCATGTATATAGAAACTAAAAAGGAAGATGAGATGGAAACTAGGGTCTAAAAACAAGAACGAGAAGATATTTCAAATTCTTCCAAAAGGGGAAACTAAATTGATTTTTGTGGTTTTGATTTTTGTGGTGATTATATATCACCAAAGGGGGGATTGATGGAGCAGGGTTTTTACTTTAAAACCGAATACCTGTTTCATTTTTGCATGTTATAACTAAAAGTACTACTGATTAATTATTAAGTATTAAAAATTTGTCAAATGTTGTCTAATCAACCTTATTAACAAGAGAATTACACGTGGGAATGCTAATGCATGGCTAAATAACAAGTGCACTAAGTTGGTGAGCAAACTGACAGAAAACGATGTTGCTTATGTGATGTTATGGTGTTTTGCGCTTATAATTAATATGCATTAATGGCTTCTGATGTCGCAAATGGCTAGATAAAAACACACACATAAGGGTTTTAGTAGGGGAATAACACTGTATAATCATTTCCGTGCAGTAATTCTGTTCTATGTCTATTTTGCTTAAAGTTGTCCATTGTGGCCTGTCACAAAATGGCCACCACCCGCAGCCTGCATTGGAGTTGCTGGAAATTTACAGAAAGGCTTCGCTGTGCCTGTGACCTTGCACCTCTGATGAACTGAAAAGCCATAAGCATGATGACAAGTCTGGGATATCTGCCAAAAGCCCCTGAAAGACGAAAAAGTTGATTCGAACTTAGTGTGATCCCATTTTTGCAACAAATTCACCTAACAGAGACATCCGTGGATGTTGCGAATTAGTCATGAACATTCAATTCTGCTATTCATTATTTGGGACAATCTATGCGTGAGAATAACCCGTACAATATCAAAAAGTACCAAGATGACATAATTTTCCGCCATTCATCCGTTCTGAATAAAGAAATGTTACTTTTTAGAATGTAAAATTCAGTATAAATAGTAGTAGACTAGAGAGGTCTAGCGTCACTTCTTCCCGAGCTGATGATGCGAGGTCCCTATGCTGACGGAGAGGACGATGACTCTACATGACGGCAGAAGACTCTAATTTTTCTCCAGAGGACCGGTTCTGACTTAGGATCTGATATTTAGACAGAATAGGTAAATATGAGAGAATTGAAATTTGCATTTAATTGGCTTTTCTTTGAAATATTAGATAAATGAAAAATCTGTTTGAATTCCTGTCTCGGGTGATTATTTCTGGTCATGTTTTATTGAATCTATTTGTGTATCCTTTGAAATGTATTTTGCTAGATCCATAAGCAACTAGCTGGTCGCATTGACCTCAAAGTACAGGCAGATTAGATAAAGAGCTTAAGAAAAGGTGTTTCTCCTTTACAGGGCACGGATAGAGTGATTTAGGGTGAATGTTGGTGTAATGGGCCCCACCAGCGTGTGATGTATGTATGCGTGTGTGACTGTGGAATCATTCTGTCCGCGGAAGTAGAGGGGATTCGGAAGCTCTGATCTGCACCACATGCTCATGGTCTCAAGTAGCTGTTAGGACATGTGCTCTTTTCTGCCTCTCTAAACTATAAGGAAAATGTGTCAGGCTGTTACAGTAATTATCACTTGCTCTACCACAGTAGTAAATGTGCTTTGAAATTGCCAATCAAATATCGTTTTCTGCCTAGAATCACACCATGAGTCTGTGTGCACACAGGAATTGTTGTCAGAGATTTAATTTGTGTTGCTCTTCTTCTGTAAGACTTGCACTCGTAGGAAAGGGGCAGCTTGTTTTCTTGAACTGTGATGGTTAGCATGCAGCACACATCACCATCTCACAGATGAGAGGTAAATGCTAACACATTTGAAAACAACAGGGTAGATTTTCCTTGCAGTACTGTAATGAGTGAGGTGGTTCCTACATGTTCCTAAGCCAAATTAACCCTTACCACATGTGCTCTTTCATACATCTCTGCAGTCTTCATGCAGTTGTGCAAGCGTCCATGCAGATCTCTCTTGCACCTGACAATACACAGTCTCCAGAAATACACTCTTAGCACACAGGCAGCTGCTTCTCCTGCATTCCCATGCTTAGTATTCAGCACTGTGTGGTATTTCAGATAGTAGTGTGTAACACTAACACATTCAACATCACCAAGGCTCATTTCCTTTGCTCTAGTCTAATCACTCACCCAGGTTCTACATGCTCATGGTCTCAAGTAGCTGTTAGGACATGTGCTCTTTTCTGCCTCTCTAAACTATAAGGAAAATGTGTCAGGCTGTTACAGTAATTATCACTTGCTTTACCACAGTAGTAAATGTGCTTTGAAATTGCCAATCAAATATCGTTTTCTGCCTAGAATCACAGCATGAGTCTGTCTGCACACAGGAATTGTTGTCAGAGATTTAATTTGTGTTGCTCTTGTTCTGTAAGACCTGCACTCGTAGGAAAGAGGCAGCTTGTTTTCTTGAACTGTGATGGTTAGCATACAGCACACATCACCATCTCACAGATGAGAGGCAAATGCTAACACATTTGAAAACAACAGGGTAGATTTTCCTTGCAGTACTGTAATGAGTGAGGTAGTTCCTGCATGTTCATAAACCCAATTAACCCTTACCACATGAGCTCTTACATACATCTCTGCAGTCTTCATGCTGTTGTGCAAGCGTTCATGCAGATCTCTCTTGCACCTGAAAATACACAGTCTCCAGAAGCACACTCTTAGCACACAGGCAGCTGCTTCTCCTGCACTCCCATGCTTACTATTCAGCACTGTGTGGTATTTCAGATAGCAGTGTGTAACGCTAACACATTCAACATCACCAAAGCTCATTTCCTTTGCTCTAGTCTAATCACTCACCCAGGTTCCACATGCTCATGGTCTCAAGTAGCTGTTAGGACATGTGTTCTTTTCTGCCTCTCTAAACTATAAGGAAAATGTGTCAGGCTGTTACAGTAATTATCACTTGCTCTACCACAGTAGTAAATGTGCTTTGAAATTGCCAATGAAATATTGTTTTCTGCCTAGAATCACACCATGAGTCTGTCTGCACACAGGAATTGTTGTCAGAGATTTAATTTGTGTTGCTCTTGTTCTGTAAGACTTGCACTCAAAGGAAAGGGGCAGCTCATATGATAGGATTTGAAAAGCTCAAAAAAAATATAGTAATATATTTAAATTACATAAAGGTTTTTTTTTTTAGTTTCCTTTAGGTATTGCTGAACAACACTGAAATAAATTAAACATGCCTATAAAATCAAGAAAGAGAAAAGAACAGCAAAAACATCTATATTTGAAGATAACTGGACAACAAAAATTAGTTGAAGAACCTCATGTTGGAAAAAAGAAAAAGTCTTCTGGTAAGTAGACTAAGGATTTTTTTTAAAATATCCTCAAACATAGAAAAAATTTACAAAGTATATCCACTGCAAATAGTGTTTCAAGAAGAAAACAACAAGACAATAGAAAGAAAATACTAAATGCTAATGTACAATCAGAAGCAAGAAAGAATGACTTAAAAAGAAAAACAGAATTTCAAAACATTCGTAAAAAAATGTTTCAGAGAAGAGTGGTGTTCAAATTGCTAAAGGATGTGAAAAAATATAGGAAGAAAGCAATATTTTATAAGAAAAATAAACATATTGAATCAATTGTTGCAAAGGCTTTGGAATTAAAAAGAAAACTATTCATTTTAATTTTGAACAGGATCCGTACATTAGATAAAATAGTCAATGTTATGAAGTCAAAAAGCAAAAGGAAAAGAGTAGTGAAAAAAAATAACTTTTGTAATGTGTTCTTAGGAGAATGGAAGCATAGTTCAAGTACTGAACCATTTTTTAATGAAGAGAGTTATGTTCAAAGTAATAGTTTGCTGCATGCAGTTGACACCAGTGGTCGAACTTATGAAGTTAAAGATGGTTGTGTAATGGAAAAGGAGAAAATGGTTCCAAGAAATGAGGAAGAAGTGTTAGCTGATGAGGTTATGGGGAAACGTCCTAAAGCCCCAGTGTACACTTGGAATTGTAGTAGTATTTGTACTGTACGACAAGAATCTATTGATAAATTACGTGACTTTCTAAGAGAATATAGTAAAAAAAAAGTGTTAAACAGAAGATTAAGGTGCTTCAAAGACTAGATCCAAGCAGAGTGAGAAAGAATACTGGTTTGCAAGGAAATTCTCTGGCTTGTCTTTCTAGGAAAGTTTGTCAAAGTGTTTTTCACCATTTTAGGATGCTGGCAGTACATCATACTGAAATGAGAAAGTTTGTGAGAAGATTGTATTTTGCTAAAAGTCCAGCACTAAAGTTAAATGAGTTGAATAGTAATCTGTTGCATGGATCTGTATCAGATGTAGAGAAGGTTACTGATGATATTCAGTTTTGTTACTTTGGTCCAGAACAAGAAAGTGCAGGAAATGACACAGTTATTGAAGAAAATGTGGAAGAGAATGTAGAACCCACTGTTAGTAAAAATTTTGAAGATCAAATGACAAAATTTACTATCATCTCTAATGAAAGACCAAATATTACTTGTATTTGTTGCCGGAGAAGCCATTATAAAACTCAAACAAGGAATGTTGATCTCTATAAAAAAAGTGAAAAAGAAAATAATTATGAGTGGAAGGATTTTGCTACATATTTGTTTCTGGAAAATTGTTTTGATTTGGGTGAAGATCAGTGTATTTGTAAATACTGTTATAACAAGTTAGAAGAAAATAAAATGCCAGCCAGAGCTGTACATAATAATTTAGAATTGGTTGATATTCCTGCAGAACTTAGTGATTTAAATACGTATGAGTCTATACTCATTCAATGTGTCCATCCGTTTCAGACTATAGTTCGTATGGAGCCCAAAACAGGTAAAGTACCTCCTTCAGATTTACAAAGAGGTTTAAAAGGAAGAGTTGTCTATTTGCCATTAGATTTGAAAAAAAATATTGAAACAATTGATGCAGTTAGTTTGGAAACTGAACCATTAGTTATTCTGGTTAATGGTGTACCTACAAAGAATAAGAAAATTTGGCAGGAGCTAGTAGATGTACGAAGAGTACAAAGAGCAAATTTATATTTGAAAAGAAATAATAAGTACTATGAATCAATTTATATGGATGAAGATGAAGAAGTTTTACTAGCAGACACAGGAATACCAACTGGGCAAATTGAAAAAGTGGATTAGTCAAAAGAAGAAGAAATTTATGAACATTTCAGCATACATCCTCTTCATTCTAAAGAAGTTATGGGAAACACTATTGATCTGTTTCAGATGAAAAAAGCAAAAGGAACTCCCGTGAGTGTATGGGAGGAGAGCTTGGAAGCTCGTTGTTTTCCCCAGCTGTTTCCTACACGAAAAGTTGGAAGATATGATGAACGTCCAGTACAGATTCCTTCTTCTGAGTATCGGACTACAAGATTACATGCAGAAGATCCAAGATTTTGTCAAAGTATTCCTTATTTGTTCCATCTTTTATTTGAAAGTGACTTGTCTGCACTATCTTATGCAGTAAATCACATTTTAAAAACTGGAGTACATCTACATAATGTGTCTGCAAAGGATTTTATGAACAAAGTGCAACAGCGAGATGATCATTTGGAATCTCAATTGATTAATCTGATGGCTTGTCAGCATGGAACTAATGACTATTGGTACCGACACCATGGAGAATTGAAATGTATGTTACGGAATTTAGGAACTCCTACATGGTTCCTTACCCTAAGCTGTGCTGAGTACGCTTGGGATGATTTACTGGATTTTCTTCGAGAGGCAAATTCAAATATTGAAAACATCCAATACAAGACAGCAGGAGAATTGTGCTCATTGGATCTGGTTAATGTTTGCAGATATTTCAATCATAGATTTGAGGCTATGATGTCCTTCATCTGCAATAAAAAAAATCCACCTCTTGGAGAAGTTGTGGATTTCTTTTGGAGAAAAGAGTACCAAGCAAGAGGTGCTCCTCATATTCATATGCTGTTGTGGATCAAGGATGCCCCAAAATTTGGAACAGATTCTGATGATGCAGTTTTATCTTTCATTGAAGAATATGCAACATGTGCTATACCTAAAAGCACAGAAGAAAAAAACTTAAAAGAGCAAGTTTTACGTTTCCAAAGTCATCGGTGTGGAAAATACTGTCGACGAAAGTACAAGAGTAAAGATAAATTCTACACAAAATGTTGATTTGGATTTCCACGACCTGTTCTTTCAAAAGGAAGAGTAAACAGTTTTATGTCAGCTGTGCGACATACCATTACAAGAAAATCTCAGAAAAATACCTACAATCTAAGAAGAAAAGAAGAGTCGAAATATCTAAATGACTACAACCCAGTCATTTTATCCATGTGGAATGCTAACATGGATATTCAGTATGTAGCTGACAATTCTATTGCTGTTGCTCGGTATGTCATATCTTACATCACGAAATCTGAGAAAATGGAATTGAAAGAAATGTGGGAAGAGATTTCTCACGAGAAGACTGTCAGTAAAAAGCTATACAGTTTCAGTTTAAAGATGTTATCGCATCGAGAAATTGGGTCATACGAATGCTCAGATAGGTTATCATCTGCAAGTCTGTACTCCAAATTCAGAAGAATAATTTGGGTAAGTTTAGGCCTTGCAGGAATGCGAAATCGGGTACTGAAATCTATTCGAGAAATTGAATATTTAGCAGAGAACGAACCAGAAAGTACAGACATTTTGAAAACAAATATGTTGGACACATATTACCCAAACAGAAGGCATCATCTTGAGAACATGTGTCTCTATGAAGTGCTGCAGAACTACATTTTTACACGGAATGCCACAGAAGACATCAACAATGGAAAATATAAAGTCATTGGTGAGGAAGGATGTTTGGTGAAACAAAGAAAAGAAAGTTTGATTAATCACAGGAAGCTGAGTTGCGACACTACTGACAAAAAGGAATTTTACTACTTAGCACTTTTACAGCTGTTTAAACCATGGCGTTCAGAGGATGAATTACTTGGAGATTTTCAGAGCTATGAAGATTCCTTTAATGCATGTAAAGATAGCATAGAATGCAGTACTTTCACAAATTATGTACAAATGTTAAATGAAGAAATTGAACAAGAAGCTACAATTGCAGCTGAAGTAGCTAGAGACAGTTCTCAAGACAGTCAAAGTTCTGGTACGCTCAGTCAAGATCCCCTAGGACAACCAATCGTAGAAAATGAAGCTGCAATAGCCATGACTGAAGTGGAAACAGCTATGAATCAAGCTCAGGAAGATTTAATAGACTTACCAAATTTGGAACAACAACTGAATGATGAACAACAACAAATGTATGAAGAAGTCACAAAACAAATTGATCATGGATTACTACATGAAAATAAAGAGTGCTCATGCACATCAATTGAACCAATCAGAATGTATGTGAGTGGACAAGCTGGAACTGGAAAAAGTTTCTTAATTAAAGTAATTAGAAACTACCTACAGAAAAAAACTGATTCAACTTTGTCTTGTGTTGTTACTGCTCCAACTGGGTCAGCAGCATATAACATAAAAGGAATTACCTTACATCGTTTGCTAATGTTACCAGTAGAGCATGAGAACAAAATAGAATACCACAAGATAACAGGAGAAGCATGTTTTGAAGTTTCAAGAGTGTAGAAGAAAATGAAAGTTCTCATTATTGATGAGGTAAGCATGGTATCAAACTTAATGCTTGTCTTTGTGCATTTAAGAATGCAGCAAATTCTAACGATAGACTATGACGTGTTATTTGGAGGAAAACATGTTATAGTTTTTGGGGATCTACTGCAGCTCACTCCAGTTAAAGGACAACCAGTATTTAATACTCTTGCACATGAAGACACGAAAAAGTCATTAGGAAGTATAGGTAATGTGAATATTTGGTCATACTTTGAGTACAAAGAACTCATTACCAATATGCGGCAAGCAAATGATGATGATTATGCAAGTATTCTCAAAGATATCAGAATTGAACTACTCACAGAACATGGCAGAAAAGCTTTACAGAGTCGATTGCTATGTAATTTGTTTCCAACAGAACAAATAGTTCCAGAGAAAATATACAAGAAAATTGCAGAAAAAAATACTGTAATCTGCTTAATGCCAACACTACATGAATGCTCTATATTCAATGAAGAACTTTTGAAATTGGAAAATGAAGAGATTATGAAAATGGAAGCCATGGATAAAATACAGCATGAAGGAATAACTATTATATTGACAGGCAAATTGAAAACTAAATTGGATTCTCTAGAGAAAAACATATCGAAAACAGCTGGTTTAGAAAATAATCTTAATGTATGTATGAACTGTCAAGTAATTTTAAGACGTAATTTGAATGTAGAAAAAGGTTTAGTGAATGGAGCTATGGGTAAAGTTGTGGGTTTTGTTAATTACCAGAAAAAAGATGGAATTGAATTTTTAAAAATAAAATTTGATCAGATTGAAGAGGTTAAAGACATTAGTCGTTGTTAATTTGCTTTTTTTGCTTGTGAAAGACTTATATCTACGTAGGAAGCAGTTTCCGTTTTCTCTAGCATATGCTGTAACTATTCAAAAATTTCAAGGATTAATTGTAGATAGTGCTTTTGTAAACATTGGATCTAGTGTGTTTAAAGAAGGTATGGCATATGTTGCTTTGTCACGAGTGAAACAATTATCTGGTTTATTCATGATAGACTTTGATGACTCAAAAGTTAGTGCTGATGCAAATTGTGTAAAGGAGTATAATAGATTAAGAAGAAGCTATGCTCCTCATTTAGGTCAGTATCCTGTGTTTGAAAAATGTGTTGTTTGTTGGAAAAGGAGAATTCAGAATATCTGTAATGAGGATGTACAGAAGAGAAAACAAAAAGAGAGTGATGTGATTGCAAGCAAAAAGAAAACGGGCAATGTTGAAGAGGTTGTTGGTTGTCATTTTGAAAATAGCTCTGGTGTCAACTGCTACGCTAATGTAGTGCTGAATGTTGTATTTTATCTTGAAAGTTTGCAAGAGCAGATAATACTAAATCATGAAAAAAGATTTTGTTTTCTGCTGAGTTTCCTTTATGAGAAGTTGAGTAATGATAAAACTAAAATAGAAAGTGCTTCTGATGTTAGAAATCTTTTAGATGTATGTTCTGGATGTACACAGTTTACACAGAATGTCCAGCAAGATGCACAGGAATTCTTAATGTATATGCTTATGGTACTGGAAGATGAAGGGGTAGAAATAGAAAATATGTTTGGTCTCTCTTATTAATGGGAACATTGTTGTGAAAACTGTATGAACACATGCAGCACTAATGTTGATTCTGAAAGGTTCATACATTTAACATTACCAGAGAGTAAATCAGTGACTTTAAGTAAATTAGTTAAAGATGCAAATCACAACATGGAATGTTCTCAATGTAAATCAGAAATGTTATCAACGTTATTTTTAAAGAAATATGGAGAGTATATAATTTTAATGATGCAACGTTGTAGAGCTGATGGAACAAAATTGGACACGTTAATAAAGAAGTTTGTAGGAAATCAATTATCAATATCAGGAAAGACTTTTGTTGCAGTTGCAATAATTTTCCATGATGGACCTTCTATAACTTCTGGTCATTACACAGTTTATCTAAAATGTGAAAAAGGCTGGACACTGTGTAATGATTCTCAATTGATTTTCAAGCAACGTTTGCCTGCAGAATTACCAAATTCCTACTTAATTTTTCTAAAACCAACATTTTAGATACAAGTTGCAGCATCTGAAGAAACCATTATTTCGATTTTATAGGATTACCATTGGATATTTCACTTAAAAAGGATTTAAAAATTACCATTTGGCCTCATGGAAAGGTAAATGGTTCTATTGTGGACTTCTTTGACAGATATTATTTTGGTGTATGTGCTTAAGCAACAAGATTTACAGACGTTATTTATTGCAAATAGTTATTGTTCTTAGAAGATATTTTTAATATATATGTTACATTTCTATCAAGGTATGTTTTACTGAGGATAGATTCAGGGCTTTTTTAAACAATCTTTCAGATTGTTTATTTTTTTGCCCTCTGTTAAGTGATGAATACAATTGATATCACTATTTTCAGTGAAATTCAATATATTTTGAAAACAGCAAAAAAAGGGCAAATATGCAAATATGTGTACTGTATTCTAAAATGTATTGTTAAATAGTACTACTTTTTTCCTTTTTTTTCAGATCTAGAAAGAAAATTTAGGAAATTGAATCCATTTTTCTTGTAATTAAAAAAAAACAATTATTTCTAATTAAGTTATTTTGTTGGTCAGGTAAGTTTAAAATAACGGTTTATTGCCTCCATCACTATTTTTTCAACCATGTTTCGCTCCCTGTCTCCATATGTCTCAGTCATTCTAACTGCCTTACTCCTTCTCAGTTCCTTGCTCTCTGTCTCTGTTTCTGTCTCTCTCCCTTTGTCTGTCTTACTCTTAATTTCCTTAACATCTCTGTTTCTACCACTCCTCCTCTCTCCATCACTCATTTTCCATCTATGTTAATTTGTTATCCTTCTCCGTCATTCTCCTTCCCTCACCTTCCCTAACTGTCACTATCTTTTACTCATAGTCACTCCTATTCTCCTACTTCACTTCCTCCTGTCTGTATCTCACACCCCTTCACCTTTTCGCATTCTTTCCTTCACTCTCCCTCACTCTCCTTTGCTCATTGAAATCCTGACTCCCTTTCTCTCACTCCAGTTTCCTAAATCCCTCCATCCCTTCACTCCCCATCTTTCACTTTCCCATACCCCCTTTTCTAATCCTCATACCCCTTATCTCACCATCACTCCACTTCTCTTACTTTCAATCCCTTAACCCTGCTGTACTTCATCCGCTTCATCTGTTACTCCCTTTTCCTATCTCCGTCCCTTACTCCCCTTTTCTCACTCCCCCTCCATCACTCTCCATTACTCACTGCCATTCCCTTACTCATTCACTCTTCTTACCTGTATCCTCTCCCCTTAGTCCTTTTGTTGCAGTCAGCCTTTCACTTCCCTTTCATGACTGATCATACTTTCCTTTTATCACTCATTCTGTCTGTCCTTTCCTCCTCTTCACTCAGTCATTTCAATCATTTCAATCATTCATGTATACACTACACATTCATTCAATAAAATTACAAAACAGTATATTAGGAATATAGCTCTTCTTGGAGAAGTGAAGTGAGTTCTGAAAATAACTGTTTTTTTGTCTTTTTTGATTTGTATTTTTTTTTTAGTTTTTTAACAATTTTGTATTTTTTTTTGATTTTTTTAGAGCACCAAAAAAAAACTGGTAATGAAAAACTGTTCAACAGGAACAAAAATAATAAATGAAAAAAATTATGGGCTGGAGCATGTGTGCTGCTGTATTTTGTTTTCGATCAAGTTAATACTGCTCTCACCGTAGCAAAGAACAGCATTGCACACATTACAATGTATGTGCACCTTCTGGAAAAGTGAGTATATAATATGAGGGGGGATTCAATGAGGTTTCCAGAGGCCGGAATCTGGGTAATACTTATATAACAGCAAGATACCTCTGACACCATGGATCACAATATCACTTTGATCTCAGCAGATCTATTTATTGACTGCGAGTAGAGTATGATTTCATATATTTAGTTGACTTGGTGAACACTTTCTCAATGTGACAAACAAAAATCTCCAAATATTCACTTTTTTCGACAATACAGTGTGACAACGAAACTAACTATAATGGGGGAATTTCAATGGTTTTGTACGAGTGAAATGTCCAGCTAACTATAACATGCGTGAAACCTATGGTTTTTTCAGTGAATTTGCAAGGTTTTTAAAATGCTAATTCCTAACTATAACGTGTGTGAAACCTATGGTTTTTTCAGTGAATTTGCAAGGTTTTTTAAATACTAATTCCTAACTATAACGTGTGTTAAACCTATGGTTTTTACAGTGAATATATATATATATATATATATATATATATATATCAACCGTCGAGGTGCCTGTTGTAGAAAGAACCCACGACAGGTAGGTATCAGCCACAATCTTTTATTGGAGGGAACAGCGAGCATGAGGACTTGCAATCACAAAATGAATTCCAAACAGCCTGACGCGTTTCGTGGACCCAACCACTTCTTCAAAGGCAACGGAGTCGTGATGCAGAGGCATAGCAATTTTCAGGCACCACCATTTATATTGACAGTCCCGCCTCCATGGGCGTAGCCACTCCCGTGACATCATGGTAATTGTAGTGCCCTGTATTTCTAATGTTAGCCGGTATGCCCTAGCATTCACAATGTTCAATGAATCCCCAGTGGGTAGTGAAGAAAGGCTCAAAACATCGCTGCCACTTCGTAACTCCAATGAACCGGCACCTGTCCCTTCGGCAGCGGCGTCGATTGGCGTCGTTGCAGGAGTGCTGGGAAACAACACCGGGGCTCTCTCTGCGGCTCAGGCGAGGCCGCAAAACATCAACCGTCGAGGTGCCTGTTGTAGAAAGAACCCACGACAGGTAGGTATCAGCCACAATCTTTTATTGGAGGGAACAGCGAGCATGAGGACTTGCAATCACAAAATGAATTCCAAACAGCCTGACGCGTTTCGTGGACCCAACCACTTCTTCAAAGGCAACGGAGTCGTGATGCAGAGGCATAGCAATTTTCAGGCACCACCATTTATATTGACAGTCCCGCCTCCATGGGCGTAGCCACTCCCGTGGCATCATGGTAATTGTAGTGCCCTGTATTTCTAATGTTAGCCGGTATGCCCTAGCATTCACAATGTTCAATGAATCCCCAGTGGGTAGTGAAGAAAGGCTCAAAACATCGCTGCCACTTCGTAACTCCAATGAACCGGCACCTGTACCTTCGGCAGCGGCGTCGATTGGCGTCGTTGCAGGAGTGCTGGGAAACAACACCGGGGCTCTCTCTGCGGCTCAGGCGAGGCCGCAAAACATCAACCGTCGAGGTGCCTGTTGTAGAAAGAAACCACGACAGGTAGGTATCAGCCACAATCTTTTATTGGAGGGAACAGCGAGCATGAGAACTTGCAATCACAAAATGAATTCCAAACAGCCTGACGCGTTTCGTGGACCCAACCACTTCTTCAAAGGCAACGGAGTCGTGATGCAGAGGCATAGCAATTTTCAGGCACCACCATTTATATTGACAGTCCCGCCTCCATGGGCGTAGCCACTCCCGTGGCATCATGGTAATTGTAGTGCCCTGTATTTCTAACGTTAGCCGGTATGCCCTAGCATTCACAATGTTCAATGAATCCCCAGTGGGTAGTGAAGAAAGGCTCAAAACATCGCTGCCACTTCGTAACTCCAATGAACCGGCACCTGTCCGTTCGGCAGCGGCGTCGATTGGCGTCGTTGCAGGAGTGCTGGGAAACAACACCGGTGCTCTCTCTGCGGCTCAGGCGAGGCCGCAAAACATCAACCGTCGAGGTGCCTGTTGTAGAAAGAGCCCACGACAGGTAGGTATCAGCCACAATCTTTTATTGGAGGGAACAGCGAGCATGAGGACTTGCAATCACAAAATGAATTCCAAACAGCCTGACGCGTTTCGTGGACCCAACCACTTCTTCAAAGGCAACGGAGTCGTGATGCAGAGGCATAGCAATTTTCAGGCACCACCATTTATATTGAAAGTCCCGCCTCCATGGGCGTAGCCACTCCCGTGACATCATGGTAATTGTAGTGCCCTGTATTTCTAATGTTAGCCGGTATGCCCTAGCATTCACAATGTTCAATGAATCCCCAGTGGGTAGTGAAGAAAGGCTCAAAACATCGCTGCCACTTCGTAACTCCAATGAACCGGCAGCTGTCCCTTCGGCAGCGGCGTCGATTGGTGTCGTTGCAGGAGTGCTGGGAAACAACACCGGGGCTCTCTCTGCGGCTCAGGCGAGGCCGCAAAACATCAACCGTCGAGGTGCCTGTTGTAGAAAGAACCCACGACAGGTAGGTATCAGCCACAATCTTTTATTGGAGGGAACAGCGAGCATGAGGACTTGCAATCACAAAATGAATTCCAAACAGCCTGACACGTTTCGTGGACCCAACCACTTCTTCAAAGGCAACGGAGTCGTGATGCAGAGGCATAGCAATTTTCAGGCACCACCATTTATATTGACTGTCCTGCCTCCATGGGCGTAGCCACTCCCGTGGCATCATGGTAATTGTAGTGCCCTGTATTTCTAATGTTAGCCGGTATGCCCTAGCATTCACAATGTTCAATGAATCCCCAGTGGGTAGTGAAGAAAGGCTCAAAACATCGCTGCCACTTCGTAACTCCCATGAACCGGCACCTGTCCCTTCGGCAGCGGCGTCGATTGGCGTCGTTGCAGGAGTGCTGGGAAACAACACCGGGGCTCTCTCTGCGGCTCAGGCGAGGCCGCAAAACATCAACCGTCGAGGTGCCTGTTGTAGAAAGAACCCACGACAGGTAGGTATCAGCCACAATCTTTTATTGGAGGGAACAGCGAGCATGAGGACTTGCAATCACAAAATGAATTCCAAACAGCCTGACGCGTTTCGTGGACCCAACCACTTCTTCAAAGGCAACGGAGTCGTGATGCAGAGGCATAGCAATTTTCAGGCACCACCATTTATATTGACAGTCCCGCCTCCATGGGCGTAGCCACTCCAGTGGCATCATGGTAATTGTAGTGCCCTGTATTTCTAATGTTAGCCGGTATGCCCTAGCATTCACAATGTTCAATGAATCCCCAGTGGGCAGTGAAGAAAGGCTCAAAACATCGCTGCCACTTCGTAACTCCAATGAACCGGCACCTGTCCCTTCGGCAGCGGCGTCGATTGGCGTCGTTGCAGGAGTGCTGGGAAACAACACCGGGGCTCTCTCTGCGGCTCAGGCGAGGCCGCAAAACATCAACCGTCGAGGTGCCTGTTGTAGAAAGAACCCACGACAGGTAGGTATCAGCCACAATCTTTTATTGGAGGGAACAGCGAGCATGAGGACTTGCAATCACAAAATGAATTCCAAACAGCCTGACGCGTTTCGTGGACCCAACCACTTCTTCAAAGGCAACGGAGTCGTGATGCAGAGGCATAGCAATTTTCAGGCACCACCATTTATATTGACAGTCCCGCCTCCATGGGCGTAGCCACTCCCGTGACATCATGGTAATTGTAGTGCCCTGTATTTCTAATGTTAGCCGGTATGCCCTAGCATTCACAATGTTCAATGAATCCCCAGTGGGTAGTGAAGAAAGGCTCAAAACATCGCTGCCACTTCGTAACTCCAATGAACCGGCACCTGTCCCTTCGGCAGCGGCGTCGATTGGCGTCGTTGCAGGAGTGCTGGGAAACAACACCGGGGCTCTCTCTGCGGCTCAGGCGAGGCCGCAAAACATCAACCGTCGAGGTGCCTGTTGTAGAAAGAACCCACGACAGGTAGGTATCAGCCACAATCTTTTATTGGAGGGAACAGCGAGCATGAGGACTTGCAATCACAAAATGAATTCCAAACAGCCTGACGCGTTTCGTGGACCCAACCACTTCTTCAAAGGCAACGGAGTCGTGATGCAGAGGCATAGCAATTTTCAGGCACCACCATTTATATTGACAGTCCCGCCTCCATGGGCGTAGCCACTCCCGTGGCATCATGGTAATTGTAGTGCCCTGTATTTCTAATGTTAGCCGGTATGCCCTAGCATTCACAATGTTCAATGAATCCCCAGTGGGTAGTGAAGAAAGGCTCAAAACATCGCTGCCACTTCGTAACTCCAATGAACCGGCACCTGTACCTTCGGCAGCGGCGTCGATTGGCGTCGTTGCAGGAGTGCTGGGAAACAACACCGGGGGCTCTCTCTGCGGCTCAGGCGAGGCCGCAAAACATCAACCGTCGAGGTGCCTGTTGTAGAAAGAACCCACGACAGGTAGGTATCAGCCACAATCTTTTATTGGAGGGAACAGCGAGCATGAGAACTTGCAATCACAAAATGAATTCCAAACAGCCTGACGCGTTTCGTGGACCCAACCACTTCTTCAAAGGCAACGGAGTCGTGATGCAGAGGCATAGCAATTTTCAGGCACCACCATTTATATTGACAGTCCCGCCTCCATGGGCGTAGCCACTCCCGTGGCATCATGGTAATTGTAGTGCCCTGTATTTCTAATGTTAGCCGGTATGCCCTAGCATTCACAATGTTCAATGAATCCCCAGTGGGTAGTGAAGAAAGGCTCAAAACATCGCTGCCACTTCGTAACTCCAATGAACCGGCACCTGTCCGTTCGGCAGCGGCGTCGATTGGCGTCGTTGCAGGAGTGCTGGGAAACAACACCGGTGCTCTCTCTGCGGCTCAGGCGAGGCCGCAAAACATCAACCGTCGAGGTGCCTGTTGTAGAAAGAGCCCACGACAGGTAGGTATCAGCCACAATCTTTTATTGGAGGGAACAGCGAGCATGAGGACTTGCAATCACAAAATGAATTCCAAACAGCCTGACGCGTTTCGTGGACCCAACCACTTCTTCAAAGGCAACGGAGTCGTGATGCAGAGGCATAGCAATTTTCAGGCACCACCATTTATATTGAAAGTCCCGCCTCCATGGGCGTAGCCACTCCCGTGACATCATGGTAATTGTAGTGCCCTGTATTTCTAATGTTAGCCGGTATGCCCTAGCATTCACAATGTTCAATGAATCCCCAGTGGGTAGTGAAGAAAGGCTCAAAACATCGCTGCCACTTCGTAACTCCAATGAACCGGCACCTGTCCCTTCGGCAGCGGCGTCGATTGGTGTCGTTGCAGGAGTGCTGGGAAACAACACCGGGGCTCTCTCTGCGGCTCAGGCGAGGCCGCAAAACATCAACCGTCGAGGTGCCTGTTGTAGAAAGAACCCACGACAGGTAGGTATCAGCCACAATCTTTTATTGGAGGGAACAGCGAGCATGAGGACTTGCAATCACAAAATGAATTCCAAACAGCCTGACACGTTTCGTGGACCCAACCACTTCTTCAAAGGCAACGGAGTCGTGATGCAGAGGCATAGCAATTTTCAGGCACCACCATTTATATTGACAGTCCTGCCTCCATGGGCGTAGCCACTCCCGTGGCATCATGGTAATTGTAGTGCCCTGTATTTCTAATGTTAGCCGGTATGCCCTAGCATTCACAATGTTCAATGAATCCCCAGTGGGTAGTGAAGAAAGGCTCAAAACATTGCTGCCACTTCGTAACTCCCATGAACCGGCACCTGTCCCTTCGGCAGCGGCGTCGATTGGCGTCGTTGCAGGAGTGCTGGGAAACAACACCGGGGCTCTCTCTGCGGCTCAGGCGAGGCCGCAAAACATCAACCGTCGAGGTGCCTGTTGTAGAAAGAACCCACGACAGGTAGGTATCAGCCACAATCTTTTATTGGAGGGAACAGCGAGCATGAGGACTTGCAATCACAAAATGAATTCCAAACAGCCTGACGCGTTTCGTGGACCCAACCACTTCTTCAAAGGCAACGGAGTCGTGATGCAGAGGCATAGCAATTTTCAGGCACCACCATTTATATTGACAGTCCCGCCTCCATGGGTGTAGCCACTCCAGTGGCATCATGGTAATTGTAGTGCCCTGTATTTCTAATGTTAGCCGGTATGCCCTAGCATTCACAATGTTCAATGAATCCCCAGTGGGCAGTGAAGAAAGGCTCAAAACATCGCTGCCACTTCGTAACTCCAATGAACCGGCACCTGTCCCTTCGGCAGCGGTGTCGATTGGCGTCGTTGCAGGAGTGCTGGGAAACAACACCGGGGCTCTCTCTGCGGCTCAGGCGAGGCCGCAAAACATCAACCGTCGAGGTGCCTGTTGTAGAAAGAACCCACGACAGGTAGGTATCAGCCACAATCTTTTATTGGAGGGAACAGCGAGCATGAGGACTTGCAATCACAAAATGAATTCCAAACAGCCTGACGCGTTTCGTGGACCCAACCACTTCTTCAAAGGCAACGGAGTCGTGATGCAGAGGCATAGCAATTTTCAGGCACCATCATTTATATTGACAGTCCCGCCTCCATGGGCGTAGCCACTCCCGTGGCATCATGGTAATTGTAGTGCCCTGTATTTCTAATGTTAGCCGGTATGCCCTAGCATTCACAATGTTCAATGAATCCCCAGTGGGTAGTGAATAAAGGCTCAAAACATCGCTGCCACTTCGTAACTCCAATGAACCGGCACCTGTCCCTTCGGCAGCGGCGTCGATTGGCGTCGTTGCAGGAGTGCTGAGAAACAACACCGGGGCTCTCTCTGCGGCTCAGGCGAGGCCGCAAAACATCAACCGTCGAGGTGCCTGTTGTAGAAAGAACCCACGACAGGTAGGTATCAGCCACAATCTTTTATTGGAGGGAACAGCGAGCATGAGGACTTGCAATCACAAAATGAATTCCAAACAGCCTGACGCGTTTCGTGGACCCGCGTCAGGCTGTTTGGAATTCATTTTGTGATTGCAAGTCTTCATGCTCGCTGTTCCCTCCAATAAAAGATTGTGGCTGATACCTACCTGTCGTGGGTTCTTTCTACAACAGGCTCCTCGACGGTTGATGTTTTGCGGCCTCGCCTGAGCCGCAGAGAGAGCCCCGGTGTTGTTTCCAGCACTCCTGCAACGACGCCAATCGACGCCGCTGCCGAAGGGACAGGTGCCGGTTCATTGGAGTTACGAAGTGGCAGCGATGTTTTGAGCCTTTCTTCACTACCCTCTGGGGATTCATTGAACATTGTGAATGCTAGGGCATACCGGCTAACATTAGATATACAGGGCACTACAATTACCATGATGCCACGGGAGTGGCTACGCCCATGGAGGCGGGACTGTGAATATAAATGGTGGTGCCTGAAAATTGCTATGCCTCTGCATCACGACTCCGTTGCCTTTGAAGAAGTGGTTGGGTCCACGAAACGCGTCAGGCTGTTTGGAATTCATTTTGTGATTGCAAGTCCTCATGCTCGCTGTTCCCTCCAATAAAAGATTGTGGCTGATACCTACCTGTCGTGGGTTCTTTCTACAACAGGCACCTCGACAGTTGATGTTTTGCGGCCTCGCCTGAGCCGCAGAGAGAGCCCCGGTGTTGTTTCCCAGCACTCCTGCAACGACGCCAATCGACGCCACTGCCGAAGGGACAGGTGCCGGTTCATTGGAGTTACGAAGTGGCAGCGATGTTTTGAGCCTTTCTTCACTACCCACTGGGGATTCATTGAACATTGTGAATGCTAGGGCATACCGGCTAACATTAGAAATACAGGGCACTACAATTACCATGATGCCACGGGAGTGGCTACGCCCATGGAGGCGGGACTGTCAATATAAATGGTGGTGCCTGAAAATTGCTATGCCTCTGCATCACGACTCCGTTGCCTTTGAAGAAGTGGTTGGGTCCACGAAACGCGTCAGGCTGTTTGGAATTCATTTTGTGATTGCAAGTCCTCATGCTCGCTGTTCCCTCCAATAAAAGATTGTGGCTGATACCTACCTGTCGTGGGTTCTTTCTACAACAGGCACCTCGACGGTTGATATTTTGCGGCCTCGCCTGAGCCGCAGAGAGAGCCCCGGTGTTGTTTCCCAGCACTCCTGCAACGACGCCAATCGACGCCGCTGCCGAAGGGAAAGGTGCCGGTTCATTGGAGTTACGAAGTGGCAGCGATGTTTTGAGCCTTTCTTCACTACCCACTGGGGATTCATTGAACATTGTGAATGCTAGGGCATACCGGCTAACATTAGAAATACAGGGCATTACAATTACCATGATGCCACGGGAGTGGCTACGCCCATGGAGGCGGGACTGTCAATATAAATGGTGGTGCCTGAAAATTGCTATGCCTCTGCATCACGACTCCGTTGCCTTTGAAGAAGTGGTTGGGTCCACGAAACGCGTCAGGCTGTTTGGAATTCATTTTGTGATTGCAAGTCCTCATGCTCGCTGTTCCCTCCAATAAAAGATTGTGGCTGATACCTACCTGTCGTGGGTTCTTTCTACAACAGGCACCTCGACGGTTGATGTTTTGCGGCCTCGCCTGAGCCGCAGAGAGAGCCCCGGTGTTGTTTCCCAGCACTCCTGCAACGACGCCAATCGACGCCGCTGCCGAAGGGACAAGTGCCGGTTCATTGGAGTTACGAAGTGGCAGCGATGTTTTGAGCCTTTCTTCACTACCCACTGGGGATTCATTGAACATTGTGAATGCTAGGGCATACCGGCTAACATTAGAAATACAGGGCACTACAATTACCATGATGCCACGGGAGTGGCTATGCCCATGGAGGCGGGACTGTCAATATCAATGGTGGTGCCTGAAAATTGCTATGCCTCTGCATCACGACTCCGTTGCCTTTGAAGAAGTGGTTGGGTCCACGAAACGCGTCAGGCTGTTTGGAGTTCATTTTGTGATTGCAAGTCCTCAGGCTCGCTGTTCCCTCCAATAAAAGATTGTGGCTGATACCTACCTGTCGTGGGTTCTTTCTACAACAGGCACCTCGACGGTTGATATATATATATATATATATATATATATTCAATTAAAAAACCATAGGTTTCACACGGGTTATAGTTAGATGGATATTTCTCTCGTAAAAAAACAATTAAATTCCCCCGTTATAGTTAGTTCAGATAACTATAACTCGCGCGGCCGCAATCCACTGCTGATGACGTCACATATTACATCACTCATGACATGGTCAGTGGCATCACTCATGACATCACTGATGACATCATCCTTGTGATAGAGTGGCGGTTGCGCGAGTTATAGTTATCTGAACTAACTATAACGGGGGAATTTCATTGGTTTATTACGAGAGAAATATCCACCTAACTATAACCTGTGTGAAACCTATGGTTTTTTAATTGAATTTGCAAGGTTTTTTAAATGCTAATTCCTAACTATAACATGTGTGAAAGCTATGGTTTTTTAAGTGAATTTGTACGGTTTTTTAAATGCTAAGTTATGTATTTATTAATATATTTTTTTTTCAAGGTTTTTCACCGTGCGCGCACCGTGCGCGCACCCCGTGATTTATTTTTCAAAAAAAATAAAATGTTTTTTTCCCTCTGGGGGGTCCTTCTGTGACCCCCTGACAAAGGCTAGGGGGTCAGGAACTCTCTTCCCTGCCCCCTTTTCACGTTTTCCACCTTTTTTTCCCCTTTCCTTTTCAGTGCGAGAGACAAAATGGCGGCCGACACTTCCTGATTTCGACCGATTCGAATGTTGACTGACATCTAACAACCAATCAGAATTACGCTCGCGCACGGCACCGTGCGCGCACCATGCGCACACGGTGCGCGCGTATAGATATTTATATGCTTTTAAATGCTATTTTCTCAGGAAATACTGAACAGATTGACACCAGACCTGCAAAAGGCACTTCCCTGACCTGAGGACTACCTCTCTGCCAAATTTCAAGTAATTCTGTTCAGCCGTTCGGGCTGTACCTTCGACTAAAGGTCCTATGGAAAAATGCATGGGGAAAATGCGTTTTGGGACCCCCCTTTTTTCTCGGCCCCCGCTTGACGAATCACCCCGAGACTTTCAGGGTAGGAGCTGAGCGGAGCGCCCCATTTGTTTTGAAAATTTCGCGAGGATTCGTCAACCGGCGCCAAAGTTATTCAAAATAGAATTTTGAGATTTCCTATGGAAACAAGATCCTAACTATAACTATCTACTGGCGACCGCCAGTAGATAATATATATATATATATATATATATATATATATATATATATATATATATATATATATATATATATTGGAAAGGACACGCTGCTTTCCCAATAAATATGAGTGTTGGAATTTATTTGTGGACTTGAGGTTGTGCCTAGGAAGCATTATCTCGTGTGATAAGGCTTCCTAGGCACAGCCTCAAGTCCTCAAACAAATTCCAACACTCATATTTATAGGGAAAGCAGGTGTCCTTTTCAATATTGTTCATTTTCTGTGTTCATTTTCCATTTGCTTCTTGTTTCAGTTCACACATTTGAAAACAGAGTGCGCGACGTGCATAGCTGCAGATCAGCTAATGGATTCATGATTTCGTGGCAAAGGATCAAGCTACAAGCATTGTACCATTCAGATGAATTACCTATTTCTGTACTACTGTTCTTGGTTCTTAAGTGCTAATATCTGAGCACATTCAGTAAAAATACTGAGCAGAGTTCTCATACTGACTTAATTGTTCACTCGACCAAAATAAGTTAGCATCCTTTTGTGCAGCCTCTTTGTCATGTTGCATATTTAGCTGGAGTTTTTACGCTCCTAAATTTGGTTGGCAAAACCTTTTGCACACGCACTTGATTCTAAAGCAGAAATAATTGTTTCTGGAGATGGCAGCAGAGTCTTGTCCCTCCTCATGTTTTTGTAATTACCTCCACAAGCTCTGTTTTCCATTGCTTAAGAATTTATTTAGAAAACAGCCTGCTCATCAATAGTTTAGAGACACAACATTGTAGTCTATTTATATAGAAGAAAACAGGCAATAAAAAATCCCCCAAAGACATGCAATCTGCCTGAACTGTAAATATCATTATGTCCTGCGAATGAAAGCTAACAACATTTAGGAAGTAACTCAAAACATGCAGGTCAAAAGTATTATGCACATGCAATCCACAAAAAAGTTAGACAGTCAAATTGTTGAAACAATGATTCTCCAGAAAATATACATGTCAATAGTTGCTAAAATCAGATTTATTATTTGAAATGCTTGAATTAATACATCAGAAAGGCTTGTGTGAAAAACATACGCTAGGACTTTTCTCCACCTCATAAATCAAAGAACAATAGAATGTTGATCCCGGCAGAGAACCATTTTGAAGGTTTTGGACCTTTAGCTGTAAATGCCTAACTTGGGCCATATTATATTAAGAGCCACTGGGGTGCTACAGATGTTAGAGTCTGCGTCTTGTTCCCCTGGGGCACTTTGGTATTATAGAAGAGGACCCAGGTGTGTGTGTGGCCAATTCTGTAATATGTACAGCAGATGTGGTACCTGTGTGATCACAACGGGGTATTACCTAATTTACATGAGGGCCCCAAGCAGTGAGGAATCACATTGCATCTGCAAAGGAGCCATATGATAGCTGTGGGTGCAGAGTGAAACAAGTTGTCAGGAGGCGCACTGACTGAGCGCCACATAGAAGTGACACCCCAGCGGTGCACCATCCTGAGGACACCCCTCGGCAAGAGGGAAAAGAAGTCCAAGTTACCCAAACAGGCAGTCCATTGACATGGGTGCATCCAATTGCAGGGGGATCTCTGGCCAGTGCACCCTATTCTCAATATGACCCCAGGTGTGCAGATGCAGATGCAGCAGCAGCATCTGGATACGTGAATACCATAAATAATTTTAATGAAAAAGTAGCAAGTTGCTTTGAATTCAAAATTATATGATACACAACATTAATCGAAAAGACTTCACAGGCGAAAGTAGCCAGAGAGTCAATATTATAGGTGCATTTGTACATGGCACTGGGCAATGAAAGGGTGTGCAGTTGAATGTCTCTAAAGTTAAGAACTTTTTGCATGCTTATTAGCGAATCGTGCTGAGGTTGCTTGGAATGGTTTGTTGCAGTATTAGCAGGTGGGATTGACAGTATTATAGAGCAAATATGCATATGTGGGTGCTGTCAAATGGGGTGGAGTTTAGCATGAGAGAGAAGAGAGGCTGGTAAATGCGGCTTGTACTACTGAATCTCAAGTCTAAAAATATTGAGATACAAAGATACAAGAATACTGTGGACAGAACATCAAAGGACAAAACATTGAAAGATAAATGCATATATATATATATATATATATATATATATATATTCACTGAAAAAACCATAGGTTTCACACATGTTATAGTTAGCGGAAATTTTACTGATAAAAAACCAATGAAATTCCCCCGTTATAGTTAGTGCAGGCAACTATAACTCACGCGACCGCAATCCTCTGCTGATGCTAATACTGTATTTAGACACTTATTTGCCCATGTCTTCTTCCATACATTTTTAGCTATACATATATTACAAATATTTTTTTTTCATAAAGACACATATGTCATCAGCAGAAGATTGCGGTCGCGTGAGTTATAGTTGCCTGCACTAACTATAACGGGGGAATTTCATTGGTTTTTTATCAGTAAAATTTCCGCTAACTATAACATGTGTGAAACCTATGGTTTTTTCAGTGAATTTGCAAGGTTTTTTAAATGCTAATTCCTAACTATAACGTGTGTGAAACCTATGGTTTTTTCAGTGAATTTGTACGGTTTTTTAAATGCTAAGTTACTTTACGCCATTCGTGGTGTGCGCGCCCACTTAACGCAGTTAGTACCGTGCGCGCACAGTGGGCACGCGGTGCGCACCGCGTGCCCACGTTACGCTAGATGGGCCATGTACGCACGATGCGCTTCGCGCACCGTGCGCACATGGAGGACATATGATGCACTTCGTTTTGAAAGGTAATATTTTAATTTTTCGTACATGTTATAAGCCATGCACAAATGGTGCCCTTCGGGCACCATTGGCACACGGGGTGGAGAGAGTGTGGATAATTTTTTTTTTAATTATTATCTTTTTAAATATTTTAGTTTAACTTAATCGTTGAAATGCCATGCACAATTGGTGCACTACGTGCACCAATTGCACACGGGGTGGGGAGAGTGTGGATAATTTTTTATTTTTTTTTATTTTTTACCGTACGCGTACGGTAAGCGTAAAAGGCGAAATTAGTGAAAAAATAAAAATTCCGTTTTTGGCCTTGGGGGATCTTTGGGGACTCCCTCAACATTGCTATGTGTGTGGGAGCTGTCTAAACAGCCCCTTTACATGTTTTTGTGCTTTATATTTTAAACATCACTCTCAGTGCGAGAGAGAAAATGGCGGCCGCCGCTTCCTGGTTTCGGCCGATTCGAATGTTTACTAAGATCTAAGAGCCAATCAGAATCGCGCTCGCGCACGCCACCGTACGCGTACGGTAAGCGTACCGTAAGCGCACCGTAAGCTGGCTCAGATATATATATTGATTTAAAGGCTATTTTCTCAGAATCTACTGAACAGATTTACACCAAACCTACAAAAGGCACTTCCTTGACCTGAGGACTACCTCTCTGCCAAATTTCTAGTAATTCTGTTCAGCCGTTCGGGCTGTAGCCCTGTCTAAAGGTCCTATGGAAAAATGCATGGGAAAAATGCGTTTTGGGACCCCCCTTTTATCTCAGCCCCCGCTTGACGAATCCCCCCGAGACTTTCAGGGTAGGAGCGTAGCGTAGCGCCCCACCTATTTTGAAAAATTCGCGAGGATTCGTTGACCGGCGCCAAAGTTATTCAAAATAGAATGTTGCGGATTTCCTATGGAAACGTGGTCCTAACTATAACTACCTACTGGCGACCGCCAGTAGGTAATATATATATATATATATATATATATATATATATATATATATATATATATATATATATCCAATTCGCCAGTAATGTGCACACTCGGAGTCACAGGTATTTCAAATAGGCAGTAGTTTAATGTTCGTAATGCGTTTCAACCGAAGTCTTGTTCGCACGAACGTACAAACACTTTACATCGACATGCAGTAGCAATTTTATTGTGTACGTACTTGAATGTCCCTGCAAACGTAGGTATGTGGGAAGCACCACCTGCATGGTAAAGAAAAGAGTTGTGGAACATCTTAGAGCAATTACGAATGTAAATGTACAGTACCCAATTGCGAGACATTTTCTTGAATTCCATCAATCTAATAATTCTTTGCTCCGTTATTTTGCCATTGAACAAATAGCTCTAGGTCTAAGAGGTGGTAATAGAGACCTTAGACTAAGACAACGGGAATCAAAATGGATACTAGATTTGGAAACTAGATTCCCTGGGGGACACAACCTTGACGAGGAACTAGCTTCACATCTCCATACTGAGTAACAATCGTTTGGGAATTTGGGAAGAGATGTTGCAGTATTACAGGAATGAACAGTATATACTTTGCTTATATGGATAATATGTTCCCTTCTGAGATAGGAAGTAATGGCTGTATATCTCTTATTTGTGTCTTTTACAGGAGGAAAGGAAGGGGCCCAATCAATGGTTGATCATCTCACGGGTTCCCTAACCTTTTCTTTCCCCGGGCTCGGGACAACACTTAAACACAGATAAGAGAATTTTATTTTGAAATGTCTATTGGTTTCATTTGTTTTCCCCAAAAATTCTTTTTTACAATTTTTTACACTTTGTCATATCACGAGTTGGGGTGAGGATATTAATTAAAAAACGATGTTGGTATATCTATATGTAGCAACAATTATTGACCAGTGCAAAACCAGTGTATAGAGGAAAGAATATATGCATTTTAGGCACTAGACCAATGAAAAATCTTTGACAATGGACACTCAATGTATATTAAAAAGCCACTAGTGCGTGTATATATATGATGAAACAGGTGTTTTTCGATATTGTAAAAACTGCCTGGTTGCCATAGAGGCTTGAAGTAATGAACATGAGCAAACCAAATTTCCAACAATGGTGGCGATTGTGCATTTACACAAGGAAAATAGTAACGAATGTATCAATTGAAGATTACATCAAGCTATAAAATATATGGCAATCGAAACGGACGCTTGTTTAAAACAAATTCTATAACCCGTATGTTTCAAAATTAGATATATGATTGTGGTGTCTATAATTCAGTATTTAATGTATGCTGGTATAGAATCAAATAGATAAAGTATATCTATAAAATGGGGATTTGCACATTCTAACATGTCTGCCGCATTGTAACATCGAAACAGATGACCTTAAGGTATAGTCCTATTTTTGTTGTCACTTCTTTTGGGTGAATTCACCTCAACAAACTTTATTTATATCGATGTAAAGTGTTTGTACGTTCGTGTGAACAAGACTTCAGTTGAAACGTGTTACGGACATTAAACTACTGCCTATTTGAAATACCTGTGACTCCGAGTGTGCATATTACTGGCGAATTGGATATATAAAAAATTGCCGGTTTTGGGCGTACCGACATCTTGCACCAACTGACAACGGGCTCGGTCTCGAAATGACCCGCTTTCAGGAAATGAATATATATATATATATATATATATATATATATATCATGGTCCGGTACCAGCGCGTCAGGTGATCAAGATCGCGGAGGCGATCGAAACGCGTCTGAGGCGGACACTTGTCTGACAAATGAATTAAACGTCAGAATTGAAAATTTGGATTCGTTTGCTGTCTTTACTTCTGGGCGTCAGCATTGTGCATGGTGAAGAGGTCCTTACCTGCCTTCAGCTCCCTTTGTCTCATTGAGGAGCTCAGGACTTTGCTTTCATATATATATATATATATATATATATATATATATATATATATATATATATATATATATATATATATATATATATATATATATATATATATATATATATATATATATATATATATATATATATATATTATCTACTGGCGTTCGCCAGTAGATAGTTATAGTTAGGACCTATTTTCCATAGGAAATCTGCAACATTCTATTTGGAATAACGTTGGCGCCGGTTGCCGAATCCTCGCAAAATTTTCCAAACTTTTGCCCAGCTCCGCTCCGCTCCTACCCTGAAAGTTTTGCGGTGATTCGTCAAGCGGGGGCCGAGAAAAAAGGGGGGTCCCAAAACGCGTTTTCCCCATGCAATTTCCCCTAGGATCTGTTGTCGCAGCTACAGCCCGAACCGCTGAACGGAATGACACCAAATTTGGCAAAGAGGTAGTCCTCAGTTTGGACTTGTGCCTTTTGCATATATGGTGTGAATCTGTCCAGTAGTTCCTGAGAAAATTAGGGTAAAAAAGTTAGTGATATCTTTGGACGGGGAGGATCCGCGGACCCTACCCGCACCGTAAGCGCACCCTCCCCGAACTGAGCGTGCACCCTCCCGATCACGCGCTGAATGCTAATTGGTTGTCGAGTGTCCCTCTACATTCGAAACCAGGAACTGTTGGCGGCCATTTTCTGCCTCAGTAGAAGCGAGGCTGAAGATGGCAGGGGAATAAGTGTGTAAAACATATAAAGGGGACAGAGTGGAAATACTCTGACCCTCTAGAGGTGCATAGGGGTCCCTGAAGGACCCCCTGGGGCCCCCTTTTTTAAAAAAAAAAAAACGGCATGGTGCGCGCATCCTATCGCGTTGGATGCACGGATCCTCTCGCGGTGGGTGCGCGGATCCACGGCAATGTTTTTTGAAAAAAGACAAGAAATCATTGGTTGTATGACTACTTTCTACACTGAAAGGTAGGGTGTATATTTCTGTTTTTTAAAGGTATGATTCTTATTGGTTAACAAAAACAGATTGTAAGGAACATTATATATGATAAGCTGATATGTTGAAAAGTCAAGCATACTTCCTGTCTTGATTAGCAACATTGTGTGCTGAACTTGTGACCTGTGAGCTCAGTGCAGTGTTCCATGAGCTGTTTCTATGGTAACAGGCAGAAGGCAGATTGGGGGAAGGGTTGAAATGTATTTCAGTTGGAAAGGGTTGAAATGTTTAACTAATAGAAATGTGTTTGCTTTTGAGTTTATGTGTGAAGGATTGTGATTTGATGTTTACATGTATATGTGTTGAAAATGAGAGGGAAACTTTTCCATTCTTTGTTTTTGCTGAGAGGTGCACAGTGCAGAGATTCTGTAAAAGAAAATATGGTGAGTGATTGATATACTTCTTAATCTACAAAAGAACTTGAAAGATGAGTTTTTTAATTGTGAGGGGATGTATGTAGACTATTTTGATTTTAATCAGACTAATGTATTTCTCCTGCTAAAGTGTAGGGAGTACTTTTTTTCTCTACAATGTGTGTGCTTGTAGTAACCATTCTGTGATAAGCATTTGTGTTTTTCATGTGTTTGTAGACAGATAACTGTGCTGTTTTTATATTTTGGTAGAATTAGAAACCAGTCATTGTTTATGAATTTGTGAAATGAGTTATGTTATGTTTCTATACTAAAATGTAGTACCACTTCTAGATGAAGAAATGTGTTTTGGTATTGTGCAAGAGATTTAGGGGCAGATTTATGTTGCACTTGCGGCACTTTTGCGCCGCCGTTGCGTCACTTTTGTGACGCAGCAGCGGCGCAAATCCTGCGCCATGGTGCGGGGCATTTACAAACGTGACGCATCTCCCAGATGCGTCACGTTGTAAAGCCCTGCGCCACATGTAGGCGTTCCAGGGCAGGTGGGGGCGTTCCGGCGCAGGAACGCCTCCTAAAAGTGGCTGAGTGAAATCTACAAGATTTCACTCAGTCACTTTTGAGCCCATGCTGCGTCAAAACCCTGCGCCTGCTTGAAGCAGGCGTAAGGATTGACGCAGCATTGTACAGATAGGGCCCCCCAGATGATTGCTGGAGCTGCGTCGCGCTTGCGACGCAACTCCAGCAATGCGCCACTTTTCGGCACAGATGCGTCACGCATCTGTGCCGTTTTTGCCCCATGGTGCGCCGCATTATAAATGCGGCGCATCCATGGTGGCGCAGCTGTGGCGCATAATAACTGGCGCATCCCTGCTGATATGCAGGGATGCGCCAGTCGTCATAAATCTGCCCCAGTGTTGTTTGTCTAGAATCACACAGTCAGTCTGTGTGCATTTGGGAACCAATGTGAGAGAAGCATTTGGTACCATTGTGTATTTGCTGACAGATAACTGTTTTAACTTGTCATGTTGTGAAGTTTTAGTAGCATTAGAAGACAGTTATGGCTTATGATTTGATTAAATGAGTCAGGCTTTGACAGAAAAGTGCAGTCCTGAAATATGTAGATTGTGTGCAGTTCCCTTACCACTTGCACTGTAGTGAATGAGTTTTGGTAAACTCCTAGGGATAGTGGTGCTTGTCTAGAATCACAGTGTGAGTTAGTGTGTATTTGGGATCAGTGTGAGAGAAGCATTTGGTGATATCATGTATTTGTTGACAGATAACTTTTTTAAAACCTGTCATGTTGTGAAGTTTTAGTAGCATTAGAATCCAATCTTTGCTTATGCGTCGATTAAATGAGTCATGCTTTGACACTGATGTCCTGTACTTAAATATGTAGATTGTGTTCAGTACCATTAACTCTTCTAGAGTAGTGAATGAGTTTTGGTAAACTCCTAGGATAGTTTTGATTGTCTAAAATCACACTGTGAGTCTGTGTGCATTTGGGTAAGGATTGTGAGAGAAGCATTTGGTAACATCGCGTATTTGGTGACAGATAACTGTTTTTTTAAAACCGGCCATGTTGTCAAGTTTTAGTAGCATTAGAAGCCAGTCTTTGCTTATGCTTTGATTATATGAGTCAGGCTTTCACATAAAAGTGCAGTCCTGAAATATGAAGATTGTGTGCAGTTCCTTTACCACTTCCACAAGAGTGAATGATTTTTGGTAAACTCCTAGGTATAGTGGTTGTTGTCTAGAATCACACTGTGAGTCTGTGTGCATTTGGGCACCACTGTGAGAGAAGCATTTGGTAACATCGTGTATTTGCTGACAGATAACTAATTTAAAACCTCTCATGTTGTCAAGTTTTAGTAGCATTAGAAGCTAGTCTTTGCTTATGCATTGTTAAAATGAGTCATGGTTTGACACTAAGGTGCAGTACCATGTACTATTCTGTTCACTGTGGCAGAACTGAAAGTTTAAAAGTTTTACCTAAGCACTGTCCTAGAAGTAGTCTGATTATTTAGTCAGTTTCTAAGTACCAAATAGATTGCTTCAAATAAAAGTGTTCTAACATACTATACACTTGTCTTTTACACCTTCAATTCCCTAGTCAGTATCCATACACTTCCAGGAAACATCCTGTCACTTCCTTTGCAGTCCTCTAGAGACCCATTCAACAGCATGTACTAATCCATTGACTGTGCCAAAACTCAAACACTTATAAATTCACCTAGAAACTCTCTTTCCAGTACTCTAATGATTCAGTCACTGCCTAAGTATTCCTGCACTGAGCCAGGTCTTAGCACATGGACTACGTCAAACCCATATCCACTATGCATGCAGTCCTCTAACCACCTACACACTTGTCTTTCACACCTTCAATTCCCCAGTCAGTATCCGTTCACTTCCAGCAAACACCCTGTCACTGCCGTTGCACTCCTCTAGTGACCCATTCAGCATAATGTACTAATCCATTCACAGCGCCAAACCCTAATAAATTCACCCAGGCACTCTCCTTGCAGTACTCTAATCATTCAGTCAGTACCCAAGTACTCATCCAGTGACCCAGGCCTTAGTATATGGACTGCTTCAAACCCTTATCCTCTATGTATGCAGTCCTCTAACCACCTACACAATTGTCTTTCACACCTTCAATTCCCTAGTCAGTATCCATACACTTCCAGGAAATACCCTGTCACTCTCTTTGCAGTCCTCTAGTGACCCATTCAGCACCATGTACTAATCCATTCACTGTGCTAAAACCCAAACACTTATAAATTCACCAAGATACTATCTTTGCAGTACTCTAATCATTCAGTCAGTGCCTAAGTATTCATACACTGAGCCAGGCCTTAGCACATGGACTGCTTCAACCCCCTATGCACTATGCATGCAGTCTTCTAACCACCTAGACACTTGTCTTTCACACTTTCAATTTCCTAGTCAGGATCCATACAGTCCAGCACTTGTCATTGCCTTTGTACTCCTCTAGTGACCCATTCAGTACCAAGTACTAATCTATTCCCTGTGCGAAAAGCCTAGCACTTATAAATTCACCTAGGCACTCTCCTTGCTGTACGATAATCATTCAGTCAGTACCCAAGTAGTCATGCAGTGAGCCAGGTCTTAGCACATGGACTGCTTTAAATGCCTATGCAGTATGGATGCAGTCCTCTAATCACCTACACTGTTGTGTTTCACACCTTCTATTCCCTAGTTAGTATTCATACTCTTCTAGCAAACACCCTGTGAGTCACCCAGTGTGTCTGCTTATAGTACTGTAATCATTTAGTCAGTTAGCATGTAGTCTTTTAGTGAGGTAGGCTTTAGGGCATGAACTGCTTCAAAGCAGTATGCACTATGCATGTAGTGTTTTAATGATCGTCACACTTGTGGTTCAGGGCTATAGTTACATAGTCCGTTTTTATATAAAATGTGTTTGTACAGTAATGGAATAGTATAAATTTGAAAGTTATTAATATACATTTATTTGTGATTCTTTTTTACAGATACAGAACAGGAGTGTTTCTCATCTGTTTGCACTCTTCTCATGCAAGATTGTTTGGATGAAGGGTCCTTAGGTGTTTCATCATACTTGCTGTGCCGCCCGAGTATTTTTTGTTAGGATCTCCTCGTAACAGAACTCTTTGGCAAATCTTGCGAGTGACGAATGTGGCATTGGTCTTTGTTTGCTCCTTGGAAAAAGTAAAAACTTTCCTCACAACTGAAGAAAAACGTTGTTGGTGTGGTGCCTTCTGCAAAACATTTTCTTCAGATTCGGTAAATATTCGAAAGCGGCAATATTTACAGTTTTTGTAAGTTAAACTTATAAAATTTTGTTAGCTGTATGCATTTTATATATTTGTGATTTGTTTCTTGTGGTATTTTGTTGAGAATACCATGTTGTTTTTTTTTAACAATCTTTCTTATTTTCCAGGTCTGTCGTCGACATCCATTGTCCCCACAGTAGTGTTCCGCCTTATTGTTTTTTATTATTGTTGTTACATTTTGTTTATTAGTTTATTGTTCATATATATGTTAATAAAAAAATAAAGTTTGAAAATAGTTTTTAGTTTATATATTTATTATTATAAAAAATAAAGTTTGAAAAAAATATTAATAACGTTTTTGGTTGTTCTCTTAACTGCTGTGTGACTCTTTCTTGTTCTTATTACTGTTATTTGATGGAGTCCACCATGGTGGTAAATTTTGGGGCACTTATCGCTGGAATACTGGTGATATCTGCAATTTGCACCAACTTCTGAATAGTGTGTTAGATTTATCTCAACTTTACTTCCGTTTAAGTGCTGATAATGAAATGGAGAGTAGCCGTTCCTGTGCAAAAAAACACGAGGTGCACCTTTCCGATTTATTCTAAATACTAAAATCCTGTATTGAATTGCACTGATGTATTGGCTGCACTTACAGTGTACACACAAAATCTATTAAGAAATCTCATTGTATTTATATTGATTGGGAATAGTGCGTCAGGTGCTGGATCTTGATGAGATACACTGCTCAGTTCATATATTGTTCTGCACACGAAAAAAATCACATCACAACTTTCACACCAATTGCAATGCGAAACAAATTCCGGCGATAAGACACGTTAGCACCAGGGATTTTACACCTGCTTTCTGCTGGTGTTAAGCAGGACAACTACCTGCACCATGAAAGGGAACACAGCCAAGAGCCACACCAGAACACCCACAGGTACCATAGAGTCAATGAGCATGATACAGGGATACCCATGAGGGCCAGAAGACTCATCTCAACAACTCCAGGACCGCCAATGCCCCCCAAACCCACATCTTAGTAAGTGTGTCCCTTTGGTCATTGTCTTAGCATGATAGGCACAAGCCCTGCAACATCACAGTGTGCTGTCCCCTCTGCGTTGGCAGTGAGCCTGGATGTGTAGCTACGCACGCATCCTCCTGCATGCACAACTGGCGTGTGCTGGTCTGGGGTTCACAGGTCAGTGCAGGGGTGTGCCTATCCGGCAAGGGGAACGGGGTGTCTCGGACATGTCAGTGTACAGGAAGTACGGTAAGTGTGTCTCTGTGTTCTGGTGTGGCCTGCTACAAGAGCCGCAGCAGTCGATGTTGTAAACTGGCATGCAGCACCTCCAAACGGCACTGTGATGTTGTAGTTGGAATGTAGCAGGACATGCGCAAATAGGCATTACAATGGTTTGCCGTACGAGTGCACGAGATACAACAGCGCACTGTACAAAAGTGTGGGGGCTCGTGGGAGGGAGGTGCAGCCGTTTGGCAACATAACACACAGTGAACTCGACCATGTGCCACATGCTGGGCATTTCATCCATGATGACCACGGTCGCAGACATCTCACAACACCAACGACTGGCCTTTGTACACATCCTGTATGAATGCAGCTTGGTTTTCACTTCTATGCTCGTTCAGTGGTGTGATGTTGGCGGGTTGTGTGACTTGTGCTGCTTGTTGGTGTGTTTCATTTTGGCCATTGTTAGTCTATATGTGTGTTGTACTTAATTGTGCATGTGTGCCATTCTGCTCATCTCCCCCCCTCCCCCCACTCCCTGCTTCTTCCTCTTTCTAGTGCTGTTGTGTCTATAATGTTGTTGCTGCACACATAAATACATGTAAAGAATAAATTAGAATAGTTCCTTGATTCTTTTAGGTTTCAAAACTTCTCTATTGGTTTCTTTTTAATTTTCCATATGAACCGTTTTTTTAATATTCAACAACACATAGAAGTCAGAAGTGCAACGTATTCTATCAACATACTTTCTAGAACATTCTACAACACATGCAGGTTAAAAGTTCATCAATTTTTTAAAACTTAACGATATTTTTTTGTAACATTTTCTTGAATATTTAACGACACGTGCAGGTTAAAAGTTGACGATTGTTTTAAGTTTGAACAGTGCCTTCCAAATGCAAGTAGCAGGTGTGGTTGATCTGAGCAAATTTTATCCTTTGATATGTACTCCACGTTGAAACTGCTTTTTCTTAACCAATCACAAAGATGCTTTTCCACAAAACTAATGTGCACCCTACTTTTAAAAAAGAATGTTTTTCATGATATCTTCAGAGATAAGTTATAGATAGGAATTAGCATTTTAAAAACCTTTGAAATTCACTGAAAAAACCATAGGTTTCATGCACGTTAGAGTTAGGAATTGGCATTTAAAAAACCTTTGAAATTCACTGAAAAAAACAAAGGTTTCAGGGGCGTTATAGTTAGGAATTGGCATTTAAAAAACCTTAGAAATTCACTGAAAAAAACATAGGTTTCAGGGGCGTTATAGTTAGCTGGACATTTCCCTCGTACAAAACCCTAGAAATTCCCCTGTTATAGTTAGTTCAGCTAACCATAACTCGCGTCCCCGCAATGCACTGCTGATGACGTCACATATTACATCACTCATGACATGGTCAGTGACATCACTGATGACATCTCAAATGACATCACTGATGTGCAGAGATATATTCTTCAATTTCCATCCTGGACTCTCGCCAAACAAAGAAATGATCATCTATGAACCGTGCCCACACTGCCACTTTCTGGGCCCACGGCTCATTCATTTCTGCCCAGGCCGAGGGCTCCTCCCACCAGCCCACAGATAAATTTGCATAGCTGGGAGCAAAGCACATACCCATCGTGGTTCCTTGTTCCTGCAAGTACAACTGATCACCAAACAAAAAGATATTATTGTGCAGACAGAATGATACTAGCTGCATGATCATTTCATTGTGTTCAAAATATTTTAGGGGTCATTCTCCAACGAATGTTGATATTGTCTTTAATCCCTGTTCATGATTGATGCTTGTATAAAGGCTTGTGATATCTAAAGTTACTAATAGAAAGTTCCCTTCCCATTCGATGTTGTTGATCAACCGGATAAAGTCTGAGGTGTCCTTGAGATAAGACACTAAATCTTGTACAAATGGGCACAGTATAGCATTCACAAACATTGATGTATTTTCAAGAAGACTGCCCTTGGAGGACACTATTGGTCGTCCTGGTGGATTGATATCATCTTTATGGACCTTTGGTAGGTGGTAAAAGGTGGGGATCACTGGATAATCAACTATTCATCTTGCTCAAGGATCCCTCTTTCCCTCCATACGGTGATAAGTTGGAAAAATGCTTGAATTGTATTGATTGTATTCTCTTCTCGTGATCTTCTTATAGCAACTTGTGTCACTCAGTTGCTGTAGTGCTTCTTGTTGAAACCGTCCCTTATCCTGGATCACCACGTTACCACCTTTATCGGAAGGTTTGATTACAATCATTTCATAATTTTTGAGTGATAACATTTCTTCCCATTCTTTCTTAGTTATGTTGGATCGCTTTCAACTTTTGTTGTCACTTCCAATTTTTTGTTGTCTCAACTTGTCCAGATCTCTGATGATGACTTCATGAAAACCATCAATCATATCAAAAGTTGTTTTCTGAATAAATTTAGATTTGTTCTTAAAATGGCTTTTTACCACTTTTCTGAGAGACGTCCACTTGTTCTAAAATCCGGAGACCATCCTCAACTGAATCATCTTCTGTTTGACTTCAAAAGCCCTCTAATTGATGTAATGTCCGTAGGGCTGGTAGGTCTTTCACTGTTAGTAAATCAGTGGGTTCTGTTATTCTTGCTGGCATGCCTTCTTGCTTCTTGCTTGCGCCATGGAACATCTTTTGCAGTTTCAGCTTCCTAATAAATTTGTATATGTCAATTCTTGTCTGTACATAATCCCACCTATTGGTTGGACAGACGGTTAATCCTTTATGTAAATCTTGTGCTTCATGTGTAGATAGTTCGCGTTTGGAGAGATTGATTACTGTAAGGTCCGTTTGTCTCATTTCCGAAATGTCCCTCTCTTGCTTCTCGTTACTCTTGGGGTGCCATATTGTTTTGTTTCTTTTGTTACACCTTCTTGTTTTCGTCCCTCTCTTTCTGAAGGCTTCATTTTTTTGCGGAAACTGGCACCAAGATTCTTGTATTATCTGATACTCCAGAGGAAAATGTACAACTCCACCTGATGTTATAGCTGAAGTGGAGGAGACACCTTCTGCTTCTGAGTGATCAGTTTCAACCTCTGTTTCCGATGTGTCTCTCACAGTGGCAGGGATGATTCTACTGCTTGCCTCCTGTATTCCCCCGAGGTTGGTCAAATTTCTTGGCAAACGTCAGGACTCTTCCCGTCTTGTAGTCTTGTTGGTCCGTCACAAACTTGTGTTTACATTGCCTTATAATCTCGTATTTTATGAAAAAAATTATGACATTGATTGGGAGGAAGACTATGTAATGATGACTTTGGATGTATCCTCACTGTATACAAGTATTTCACATAAGGATGGCATTAGGGCAGTCCAGTATTTTTTAAGTTCCCGGCCACTAACTCTATACAAACACAATTAAATGCTGTTGAGCGTGCTAGGGTGGTGTCTGCGTAACAACATATTTTCCTTTAAAACAGACCTCTATCAAAAAATGAGAGGGACAGCCATTGACACCTGCTGGTGGGAGGAGCAAGCTCTGGCAACCCATGCCAGAGGGATGATAGAGAATGTAGTGCTTTGGTCTCGCTATATTGACGACCTTTTTGACATATGGCGTGGCAGTAAGTTGTCAGCAGAGGATTTTGTGAAGAGACTTAATAGGAATTAATTGAATCTGCATTTTACGTCTTATCTCAGTGAAAGGGAAGTACAGTTCATGGATTTTAACGATTTACGTAGTAGATGGAAAAGTGTACACTAAACATTTAGAAAGAGTACTGAGGAAATACTCTACTGCATGCTCGGAGTTTCCCTCCTAAAATATTAAAGAACAGTATCCTTTATGCAGAGAACCTACGTATGAGAAGAAATTGTAGCAGTTCGGAACAGCTTCATAAAGCACAAACTGAATTAAATGAAAGATGTGAGTTACGAGGCTACAACTAAGTTATCCTGGAAAAGGCTAAAAACAAAACAAATTCAAAACCTATGGTACAGCTAATCTTTACAGACAAAAACAGTAAAAAAGACTCTTCTGACCAGTCAGGTCAAAAATGTTGTTCCATTACTGGGTACAATATGCAGCATCAAAAGATCAGATTAATTTTTCAGAAGCACTGCCAGTTAGTGCTTAGCGACCCCAACTTAGGGGCGAAAACAAAAAAACGACCACTTATTACTTTTCGTAAAGCAAGATCGATGAGGCAAGATCTTGTGGTTATTAGTACAGGCACACAACATCAAGAAACATGGTTGAGTGGAAGCAAGGGATTCAGACGATGCCATATATGCAAAACTTGCAATTATGGCGTCAACACCACACAAGTGCCTGTACCTTTTACAGATGAGAAGTGGAAGATTATGAAACCTTTGGATTGTAAAAGTGAGTTTTTTGTATACATTTCAAGATGTAGTTGTCTGGAGCTCTACATAAGTAGCACTATTTTGCATGCACCCCAACGCATTTTACAGGACAATTGGGCTATCAAAAATGAAGATCAAACATACCCAGTAGCGAGTCACTTTGAACAGGTACATGAAAGTAACGTAAGGGATTTGGAATATCAGGTGTCAAACAGAATAAGGGGTGGAAATAGATAGAAATATTTAAGACAGCTGGAATCTAGATAAATTCTATGATTCAACTCTAAGATCCCCAATGCCAATGGTCTAACACTGAGGAAGATCTACATGTCCACTTATGGAATTCAATCATAAGGCTATTTTATATGACTTTGTTAAAGTCTATGGGTTCAATCTCAATGAATTTGTTTGAGACCTTTATTATTTAATTCCGATCCTGTATATAGTGTATCACATTATTTGCATGGCACTTTAGCAGTAATAAGATCTGTCTAGAATCAGTAGGAATTTTAGATATATTTAAAAATATGAATATTTAAGATTTAGCTTTTATATGTATCAGTCAATTTATAATGGGCACTAGCCCTGCATGATGTTGTGATTACATTCGGATCAATATTGAGACATCAGGCATCCATGTGGCTTACGCCTGCTCTTAATGAATTGGAATATTGTTCTGCGTCATATGTGTCATAATGAATTTCTGAAGACTAAGCACACTGGTGCAATATAACAAACTACTAATTCATGAACTAATTGTGGAGCCAGTTGCTGACAATTTGATGGCATATTCAATATTAGTTGTCTTTTCAAAATGCCATACTGGTGTAGAGTTCACTTTGTAAGCTTGTTAAGACTTATTAGCAAATATGGCACAGATCACTTGTTTTTGAAAAATTGAAAAAGAGAAAAAATGCAGTGTCACTTTAACTAGAAAATTCAGCACTGTCATTTTAATCTTTTGAAACTCTAGGAGGTAGTATAAATGAAAATGAAAATGGCGGCAACATTAGGTTTGACAAAGAACGCTGCAGGGGTTGAAACGCGTTATGTGTGTTTGTAGCCACAATAAAGCTAATTTAAGTGAGCAGAGCCTGCTGGGGCCTGTTTTTATTTGTGAGCAGGCATGTTGCGGAGTTAAATATATATATAATTCACTGAAAAAACCATAGGCTTCAGGGGCGTTATAGTTAGTTGGACATTTCACTCGTACAAAACAATAGAAATTCCCCCGTTATAGTTAGTTCAGCTAACTATAACTCGCGCGCCCCCAATGCACTGCTGATGACTTCACATATTACATCACTCAAGACATGGTCAGTGACATCACTGATGACATCACTGATGACATCTCAAATGACATCACTCATGACATCATTCTTGTGATAGAGTGGCGGACCTCCTCTCACCCTAATATAACCTTTGATACACACACTCAAAAATCCAAACTAACATTTTCAAAACAATGGACATACCAATACCAGTTACAACACACATATTCAGTAATTCCAAGATCTACACACACATCCACTCATTCACCAACATATGTAGTTACTCATAAAGACACTATTGATACAGTCATTCACTCACTAACACACCCATACACTCAATTATCAACCTATACAGTCCTGCACACATGCTGTCTTCAACACATACAAACAGTGAGTCACTCATTCATGCATCTATGCACTAAGTAATACCCCCCACCGAACCATACAGACACACAGACACTCATACTGATACTCAAAAAACCAACTAATAACCCATATAGACACTCATGTAGCTACTCACCAACCCATGCAGCCACTTATACACAAAGTGAGAGACTGATGCAGATATTTACATATTTAAACATTACTCACTAACCCATGTATTCACTAAGATACACTTAATCAGTCAGTTATACAATCAATTTTACAAAAAGAATCATCCATTTAGACACGTATATACCCATTTATTCTTCCATCGACCTTGAGATATACATATATAAAACATATTTAATTTTCAGAAAAACACACATTCACTGGATGATTTCATCAGTGATGTCATTTGAGATGTCATCAGTGATGTCATGAGTGATGTCACTGAACATGTCATGAGTGATGTAATATGTGACATCATCAGCAGTGCATTGCGGGCGCGCGAGTTATAGTAAGCTGAACTAACTATAACAGGGGAATTTCTATGGTTTTGTACGAGTGAAATGTCCAACTAACTATAACGCCCCTGAAACCTATGTTTTTTTCCGTGAATTTCTAAGGATTTTTAAATGCTAATTTCTAACTATAACGTGCCTGAAACCTATGGTTTTTTCAGTGAATATATATATATTTATTATACTATGTATACATGTGAAAATATCTCGGTCGCCTGCTTGCCTCGGTGGCACAGACAAAATGGGTGGAACTGACGTCAGCACGCCGACGAGGTCCTCTTATGGCTAAGATGACGTCATACGGTGTCGCGGGCGGAGCCGTGCTATTATGATGTCCTCGTTGACGTGGGAGAGCTAGGAAAGAATTTCCATGGAATGCTGGTGCAAGGGGTATTCTAAGTGTTCAGGTTAGTCCTTTGGGAGCAACTGTTTATGTTGCCACTCCAGAAACCGAAACCAGTGATCCGAGGGCAGAGGCCCTGCAGATGGCACACAAGGTGGGTTGCCCAGTCGTGTGCACCAGCGGGGCTGTGAAGTGACAAGCACCACAACCCACAAAAAAGGTAACGAGGGCACTGAATAACACAGGATCTTCTCTTTGTATCTGGCAGGAAAAACAAAGTTAAAATGCCCTAGTACCAAAATGTAGAATTAGTGCTACAACGGTCTTCAAGAGGACCTGCGATACCGCTTCTGCCTCCCGTACCCTGGAGGCGGCACATCGGTCACGCGGTATGGTCATACTGCGGTGGGACGCACCCTCGTTGACCTCTCATGGCACTGCTCCACACTTCAGGGAGGACGCTTTCCTTTAGCTATGTTTTCTGATAAAGTGTCGCGCCGGCCCCGTCCAACAACAGAACTCCTTTAGATCCAAACAGACTCTTCCACTTTCTCACAGGAAGTGAAACCAGGCCACACGGACACTTTCACAATACAACAGCAGGGAATGCACTTTTCGGTAAAAAAACCACATTCCTTTCTCCTAATTAATCAAATAAATGTCTCACTGAAGAACAGGGGCCAGCTGCGATCGCTAAACAGCTGTTACAATGACTTTTCTACTTTGTGATACCATTACAACGCATGCATTACCACGCATGCGTTGTACATCGCAAAGTCATTACTACACAGTTTTTAGAACGCATGGTCATTTACCACGCATGCCTTTACAACAAATTTTGTTATAAAAGTATGTATGGTAAATGACCATGCGTTCTAAAAAACATGTAGACGATCCACATTGTTGTAAGGAAACAGAGGCTGTTCCGTTTCCTCACAAAGACGTGCACCGCCCCTCAGAGACGATGTGAAGCAGGAACCACGAGGAGGGAGGAACCACGAGGAGTGAGAGGTAAGGGGGATTGGGCATGGGGTGTTTTTTTTTTCTAGGGTTTAGTGTAGTGCAGTGGTGTTTGGGTAGTGTAGAGGGTCGTGTTGGGGTAGTGTTTTAGGGTTTAGGGTAGTGCAGTAGTGTAGGGGGTCGTGCTGGGGGTAGTGTTTTAGGGTTGTGCAGTGGTGTATGGGTAGTGTACGGGGTCGTGCTGGGATAGTGTTTTATGGTTTAGGGTAGTGCAGTGGTGTTTGGGAAGTGTAGGGAGTGGTACTGGGGGTAGTGTTTTAGGGTTTAGGGTAGTGCAGTGGTGTTTGGGTAGTGTAGGGGGTAGTGCCGGGGTAGTGTTTTAGGGTTTAGGTTAGTACAGTGGTGTTTGTGTACTGTAGGGGGTCATGCTGGGTTCTAGTGTTTCAGGGTTTAGGGTAGTGCAGTGGTGTTTGTGTAGTGTAGGGGGTAGTGTTTTAGGGTTTAGGGTTGTGCAGTGGTGTTTAGGTAGTGAAGGGGGTTGTGCTGGGGTAGTGTTTTAGGGATTAGGGTAGTGCAGTTGTGTTTAGGTAGTGAAGGGGGTCATGCTGGGGGTAGATTTAGTGTTTAAGGTAGTGCAGTGGTGTTTGTGTAGTGTAGGGGGTCATGCTGGGGTAGAGTTTTAGGGTTTAAGGCAGTGCAGTGGTGTTTGTGTAGTGAAGGGAGTCGTGCTGGGGTTGTGTTTTAGGGTTTAGGGTAGTGCAGTGGTGTTTGTGTAGTGTAGGGGGTTGTGCTGGGGGTAGATTTAGGGTTTAGGGTAGTGTAGTGGTGTTTGGGTAGTGTAGGGAGTCGTGCTGGTGGTAGTGTTTTAGGGTTTAGGGTAGTGCAGTTATGTTTGGGTATTGTAGGGTGTCTTGCTGGGGGTAGTGTTTTAGGGTTTAGGGTAGTGCAGTGGTCTTTGGTGAGTGGAGGGGGTAGTGTTTTAGGGCTTAGAGTAGTGCACCCAACCAGACACAATATCCGTGAACAAAGGGGATCCTGACTCTTTTGAACGCTCCGCCAATTGAATAATTTGGGTCAAGGGCCCTACCACGTACAAGACCAATCAATTTCTTTCTTGGGATCCCTCATATACTTGGAGAAAAAAGTATATAGTTTCTCATAAATTTCAGGCATGTGTGTCACCTTCCCCTTCAGTGAGGGCCTGGGTCATTATCCCCTCATCCTATTCCTGACCTCCCTTTCAAGGGGATGATGGATTTTCCCCACCACATACTTTGGTCTCAGTGGTCCACTCCGCCGACCTAGGATGGTAAATTTGGGTAGACTCGAACATGTCCCAGTGGACCCCGTCCCCAACCCGGGACTGAGAGGAGTAGGACTCTGGATGCCAGGGATGCCCCGAGTCCTTATCCTCATCGGAGGAGAAATTGTCCTCCGATACACCCTCTCCCCCTAAGGGAAACCCACCGTCGGGGTCTACAATAGTGGTGGCAGCGTCGGAATTTTCTCCGAACACCTCCTCCTCCCGGCAGGGTGCATGTTTTATTGTTCACGCATTCTTGAGGAAGGTCTCCATAAGTTTATCAAATCCTTCCAAGTGCCCCGCATTATGCTTAACGGCCTTTTAATTCCCCATCTGGGATCTACTGGGACCCGCCACCACCAGATCTGGGTCACTGAACACCCCAGGGATGCTTTTCGCCAGCTTATCAACCTGATCCCTAAGAGGAGCCAGCGCCCTAGAAATAGCCAGAGAGAGGGCTTGGTCCACTGCTGGAGGGAGAAGTTAGAGGGCCATTCCTCCTCCACTTCCTGGTAGTAGGAGTAAAAATGGTCTTCTGGAGAAGACATGACAGCAGAGAGTGAGAGCACAGAACAAATGGCCTTAAAATCCTTAAGGCAGCCCCCTCGCTGGTGCTCCACCAGCTGGGCTTTCCCCGAAGCTGTTATAGGAATAGACTGAGGTGCAATACCAATTACCCCCACTAGGTGGTGCTGGTCACTAACGGGGCCTTGTGGGGAAATCACCGTGTAGCAGTGTCAAAATTAGGTGAGGGTTGGTCGGGAGTCAAGAGGACACTAAAGGAGTGACCGGATTCCCAAATGCGCATGAAGACCAGCGGGAGCGCTCGACGGAGCTGCCTCGCTCGGCCCAGATGCGCCTGACAGTATCTCACCGCACGCAGAGTGCACAGCGGGAGAAACTGTGAGGGGGAGAACGCTCTCAGGCAAGAGCCTGCTGCGCAGGGAATATGAAACAATACCAAGGCAATAATGCTAATAACGTGCACAAGAAACTGCTATACAGACAGCAACAATGTCAGATTAAGCCAAGAATGTAAGGAATGCACTTAACTGACGAGCAGTGAAGAAAGATGAAGCGGAAGGGATGTCACAATATTATATACGATGGACTGTGATATGATTGGACTATAGTTGCCTTGGAGACTACCCTCCTAATGGTTCATGGGTTGTATAGTCTTTTGTTTAATGATTGTTGTGTTACGTTTTCTTTGAACTGCTATGCAAATAAAGTGAGGAAAGATATGCATAATCCTCGCCTCCATCCTGCCATAGAATTCAGTAAACTTTATTCGATCTGATTTAGAAACATAGATCATAAAAGTGTACATAAAAACAGTAAATCCTATTTCCTAATACAATACAGTGAGAATTAATTAAAACCAGTAGGTAAAAACGGGTGTTACAAAGCCAGGTTCAGAGCAACTTCAGGTTAACAGAATCGTAAAGTTCACTATTTCACAAGATCAATCTCATGTACTTCGTGCAAATTACGCAATAAGGGGTCCAAGTAAGATGTAACACTCTAATACCTGACCAGTCTGCACTATATAAAACTGCAGAAAAACTAAAAATAAAACGTGTTTTGCACACTTCTGTCATTGGGCTATATGTAGGCTACATCTGGGTGATATTTGTGCTACATTTGGCCTCTTTTTTCTCTGGTGGCCATCTTCGGAGACTTATTTGTTATGAAGTTTCCTAATTTCCTCATTTACTGCAGTCTCCTCAGTAGGAGATGCTTTCAGAAGGCATTCACATGTGTCACACATTTGCCATAAATTTGCCATAATTTCAGAATGTTAGCACTCTAGTTGTTCATTAGATCACTGTAGTAAAGCTACTGCTCACCAGGGAGTTAACTAGAAGTCTACTGCTGGTTTTGAAAGTGATTGTTTCAGTCTGCATGTCAGAATTTTCTAATGAAATAGAAGAGGATTTGAGATCTCACTTAAAACATGCCCTAAAATTTCTTTCTGCAGCACTAACCATAATTTCTTTGGCAAAATGAACCCCCTCATTTTGTTCCTGTTTAAATTAAATGTTTTAAGTGTTACCAGTTTATTCCAATCAAGATGGCTTCAGGTGTGCCATAATTCTGTCATACGTAAGACTGTTAGCTCTCTAGTTGTTCTTTAGAACACTCTGGGAAGCTGCAGTAGAACACAAAGGCATCAACTGGCAGGCTGCTCCTGTTGAAATATAACAGGAAGATATTTGAGATCTCACTTAAAACATGTCCTAATTTTTCTTTCTATAGCACTAACCATAATTTCTATGGCAAAATGAACCCCCTCATTTTGTTCCTGTTTAAATTAAATGTTTTAAGTGTTACCAGTTTATTCCAATCAAGATGGCTTCAGGTGTGCCATAATTTTGTCATAAGCAAGACTGTTAGCTCTCTAATTGTTCTTTAGAAGACTCTGGGAAGCTGCAGTAGAACACAAAGGCATTAACTGACAGGCTGCTCCTGTTGAAATATAACAGGAAGATATTTGAGATCTCACTTAAAACATGTCCTAATTTTTCTTTCTACAGCACTAACCATAATTTCTTTGACAAAATGAACCCTCTCATTTTGTTCCTTTTTAAATTAAATGTTTTAAGAGTTACCAGTTTATTCCAATCAAGATGGATTCAGGTGTGCCATAATTTTGTCATAAGTAAGACTGTTGGCGCTCTAGTTGTTCTTTAGAACACTCTGGGAGGCTGCAGTAGAACACAAAGGCATCAACTGACAGGCTGCTCCTGTTGAAATATAAGAGGAAGATATTTGAGATCACACTTGAAACATGTCCTAATTGTTCTTTCTACAGCACTAACCATAATTTCTATGACAAAATGAACCCCATCATTTTGTTCCTTTTTAAATTAAATGTTTTAAGTGTTACCAGTTTATTCCAATCAAGATGGCTTCAGGTGTGCCATACTTTTGTCATAAGTAAGGCTGTTGGCGCTCTAGTTGTTCTTTAGAACACTCTGGGAAGCTGCAGTAGAACACAAATGAATCAACTGACAGTCTCTGCCCTTGTTGGATGTACATGATTTACTGAGAATGACAGACTTCATTCTCACATGACTGAGAAAGATAATGTGAATTTACAGAAAATATGCTCTCATTTTAGCTTCAGTTTTCTCTCAAACATGAATCATGATATCCCAGCAGAAGGTTTTTCACAGGGTAAAATCACTTTAGAACACACCACAATTCCTGAAATTAGTATGGTACCATCAACAAATGAATTCTAATGTAACTACAGTCTGTTATCACCCTTTATAGATCTCCTTTTGGTGACCCTCAAAATCTTGAATTCACTACAATGAATTTCAATGGGGTACTATCATGTATATTGGTCCCAAGATGGCTGCCAGCAATTCCAGGATGAAGTGCTGACAGCCAATCAGATCTCACGATGAGATGTGTCGTTAGGCTCGACCCAGATATTGAAACTTTTTCTTTTTCTAATTTCTCATGAACTACTGAATGGACTTACATCATTTAACAAAAAGGCATCTTTCTGAACCAAGGGCTACCTTTTCGCCAAATTTGGTGTAATTCCGTTAAGCAGTTGGGGCTGTAGCCGTGTCTAAAGTTTCCTATGGTAATTAACATGGAGAAAACACGTTTTGGGACCCCCCCTTTTTTCTCGGCCCCTGCTTGCCGAATCACCCCGTAACTTTTAAGATAGGAGCTGACCGGAGTGCCGCACGAGTTTTGAGAATTTCGCAAAGATTCGTCAACCGACGCCAAAGTTATTGGGAAAAGAAAGTTACGATTTTCCTATGGATAATAGGTCCTAACTATAACTCCTTACTGGCGACCGCCAGTAGGTAATATATATATTTAGTATACTTACTATGTATACATGTGACAATGTGTCGGTCCACCTGTTTACCTCGGTGGCACGGAAAAAATGGGTGGAACTGACATCAGCACGCCGACAAGGCCCTCTTATGGCTCCTATTGTGTCATACAGTGTCGCGAGCGGAGCCGTGCTATTATGACATCGTCATCGACATAGCAGAGCTAGGAAAGAATTTCCGCGGAATGCTGGCGCAGGGGATATTCTCCTAAGTGTTCAGGCTAGTCCTTTGGGAGCAACTGTTTATGTTGCCACTCCAGAAACCGAAACCAGTGATCTGAGGGCAGAGGCCCTGCAGATGGCACATGAGGTGGGGAGCCCATTTGTGTGCACCGGCGGGGCAGCGAAGTGACAAGCACCACTACCCACAGAAAAGGTAACGAGGGCACTGAATAACACAGGATCTTCTCTTTGTATCTGGCAGGAACAACAAGGTTAAAATGCCCTAGTTCCAAAATGTAGAATTAGTGCTACAACAGTCTTCAAGAGGACCTGCGATGGATGCCGCTTCTGCATTCTGTACACTGTAGGCGGCACATGGGTCACGCGATACGGTCATACTAAGGTGGGACGCACACTCGTTGACCTCTCATGGCACTGCTCCACACGTCAGGGACAACGCTTTCCATTAGCTGTGTTTTTTAATGACGTGTCGAGCCGGCCCCGTCCAACAGCAGAACCCCTTTAGATCCAAACAGACTCTTTCATTCTCTCACCGAAGTGAAACCAGGCCACGTGGAAACTTACACAATACAACAGCCGGGAATGCACTTTTCGGTAAAAAAAACACATTCCTTCCACCTAATTTATCAAATAAATGACTCACTGAAGAACAGGGGTCTGCTTTGATCGGTAAATAGCCGTTACAACAACTTTTTTACTTCGCGATACCATTACAACGCATGCATTACCACGCATGCGTTGTACATAGCGAAGTCATTACTACGCATTTTTTTAAAACGTATGGTCCTTCACCACGCATGCCTTCACAACGAATTTTGTTGTAAAGGTATGTATGGTAAATGACTATGAGTTCTAAAAAAATTTAGACGATCTACGTCGTTGTAAGGAAACAGAGGCTGTTCCGTTTCCTCACAACGACGTGCACCGCCCCTCAGAGATGACATGAAGCAGGAACCACGAGGAGAGAGGGGGATTGGGCATGGGGTGGTGGTTACTTATCTAGGGTTTTGGGTAGTGCAGTGGTGTTTGGATAGTGTAGGGTGTTGTGCTGGGGGTGGAGTTTCAGGGTTTAGGGCAGTGCAGTGGTGTTCGGGCAGTATAGGGGGTCGTGCTGGGGCTGGTGTTTTAGGGTTTAGGGCAGTGCAGTGGTGTTCGGGCAGTGTAGGGGGTCGTGCTGGGGCTGGTGTTTCAGGGTTTAGGGCAGTGCAGTGGTGTTCGGGCTGTGTAGGGGGTCGTGCTGGAGCTGGTGTTTCAGGGTTTAGGGCAGTGGTGTTCGGGCAGTGTAGGGGGTCTTGCTGGGGTGATGTTTCAGGGTTTAGGGAAGTGGTGTTCGGGCAGTGTAAGGGGTCGTGCTGGGGCTGGTGTTTCAGGGTTTAGGGCAGAGTAGTGGTGTTCGGGCAGTGTAGGAGATCGTGCTGGGGTGTTCTTTCAGGGTTTATGGCAGAGCAGTGGTGTTCAGGCAGACTAGAGGGTCATGCTGGGGGCGGTGTTTCAGGGTTTAGGGCAGAGCTGTGGTGTTCGGGCAGTGTAGAGGGTCGGGCTGGGGGTGGTGTTTCAGGGTTTAGGGCAGAGCAGTGGTGTTCGGGCAGTGTAGGGGGTCGTGCTGGGGGTGGTTTTTTAGTGTATAGGGCAGTGCAGTGGTGTTCGGGCAGTGTAGGGGGTCGTGCAGGGGTGTTGTTTCAGGGTTTAGGGCAGGGCAGTGGTGTTCGGGCAGTGTAGGGGGTCGTGCAGGGGGTGGTGTTTCAGGGTTTAGGGCAGTGGTGTTCGGGCAATGTAGGGGGTCTTGCTGGGGGGGTGTTTCAGGTTTTAGGGCAGTGCAGTGGTGTTCGGGCAGTGTAGAGGGTTGTGCTGGGGATGGTGTCTCAGGGTTTAGGGCAGTGCAGTGGTGTTCGGGCAGTGTAGGGGGTCGTGCTGGTGGTGTTGTTTCAGGGTTTAGGGCAGTGCAGTGGTGTTCGGGCATTGTAGGAGGTCGTGCTGGGGGAAGTGTTTCAGGGTTTAGGGCAGTGCAGTGGTGTTCGTGCAGTGTAGGGGTCATGCTGGGGTAGTGTTTTAGGATTTAGGGCAGTGCTGTGGTGTTCGTACTGTGTAGGGGGACGTGCTGGGGTAGTGTTTTAGGGTTTAGGGTATGGCAGTGGTGTTTGTGTAGTGTGCAGCGCATGTGCTGCGTCGCTAGGCGAGACCTCAAAAGCATTGCACCAAGATGGCTGACAACACTTCCTGGATTGAAGTGTTGGCAGCAAATTAGAGCCAAGCTCGTGCTTGTGTAGTTAGGTCCCGCCCAGATATATAATGGTTTTTATCCTTTAATATCTCAAAAACTACTGAACGGATTTACACCATTTAAAAAAAGGCCACTTTCTGAACCAAGCACTACCTTTTTGCCAAATTTGGTGTCATTCCGTTAGCATTTTTGGCTGTAACCCTGTCTAAAGTTTCCTATGGGAAAAATTATTTTCCGACCTCGATTTTTTGAATTTCTCAGAAACTACTGAACGGATTTACACCATTTAAAAAAAAAGGTCTCTTTCTAAACCAAGGGCTACCTTCTTGCCAAATTTGGTGTAATTCCATTCTGCAGTTCGGGCTGTAGTTGTGTCTAAAATTTCCTATGGGAATTAACATGGAGAAAACATGTTTTGGGACCCCCCCTTTTTCTCAGCCCCCGCTTGGCGAATCACCCCAAAACTTTCAGGATGGGGACTGACTGGAGCGAGACCAACGTTTTGAAAATTTCGCGAAGATTCGTCAACCGGCGCCAAAGTTATTGGGAAAAGAAAAAACGCTTTTTGAATAGAAACAAGGTCCTAACTATAACTATCTACTGGCGACCGCCAGTAGATAATATATATATATATATATACATATATATATATCAAGAACACCAACCAGCGCCCCTCCTTTACTTCGTCCTCAGTGCGATCGCAATAGAAGGGCACAAACTCCACTTTTAGGTATGCAATTCTTTTATTTCCCGCTTTGGTAGTCATTACGCATATTGTTAACAGCCGTTACCTTGATCACATGATTACAATGCATTTCTGTGTTTCATAAATACCACCGCCTACCAGTGATGTAGTGTTATGATCATAGTGAACAGACTGTTTAACAATTGCTGTCAATGATCTCAGTGTGCGTAATCCCAAGTGGGAGCTGTACAACCTTGATATTAAATTCAACAAATACATAAATTCGCTATTATATTCTAGGCACATGTTTGTATTGTAATATATAAATATGTACATAAATAAATATATATTAAAAAGTTTACACCATGAATTAAGTTAAAACATAATTTTTAACCATTATGATTCATACTGAAACTTTGAATGCAGACTATATTCAATTTCCCTAGTACCAGGATTAGACTGCTTTAATTATATCCGCATGAATGCGTGGACCAACATACTTTGATATGCCTATCTCATATAATGATAAAGCAAACTATCTATGCTTATTTAAAAGAAATGTCACTCAAACTTAAAAAAGGCTGGTTAAACGCTTAGGCTTATAGGAGCAGTATATATTGTAAACATAATGTCTGATAAATAAAAATAAAATATATAAAGAGGTTTGTGTGTGTACATATTTGAGGTGGTTCTTGATTCTATTTTGTGCACCAGCCAGAGGTGTTCCAAGAGGCCCCATTCCACTAAGAGGCAGGAGGTATGCTGGCTCCAGCTTTTGCTGTTGTGTCTTTTTTCGAGGGATCGAAATAACTCCTGCACGCCTCCAATGATGTTTCAGCCAGGACCGCTGCCAGGTGCAGCTCGTGATCGCACGAAGGATCGCAACTACCATTTTGACGACCTACGTCCTGGCAGGCACTTACACGGGAGGCCGGAATGTCAAGGGGACCTGAGGGAGCCCGAGGAATATATTTTAACGGACACTCCATGTTTATTACCACGTCTTTGCCCTGAATAGTGGTTCCTTCTCCACGAAAAACCCACCAGGGAGCAGTGCTCTCTGGGATTTGCAGTGCTATTCGAACCATTTCGGTTGAAAAGGACATGTGATTTGGAGGTCGGAACTAATTACCCAATCTGGGACAAGCAGGATACCTCATAAGACGTGGGTGGAGACTCACCGTGATGGCAGTAGCATCTGAGGAAGGCAAGTCGTGCCGAAATGCATTGTGCTGTGCTGTTTCCAATTAAAGGCTTCCAAACGGATTCCCCGAGTGGCCTCTTTCCTTTCTTTGCTGGAGAGGTGGTTCTTGATTCTATTTTGTACACCAGCCAGAGGTGTTCCAAGAGGCCCCATTCCACTAAGAGGCAGGAGGTATGCTGGCTCCAGCTTTTGCTGTTGTGTCTTTTTTCGAGGGATCGAAATAACTCCTGCACGCCTCCAATGATGTTTCAGCCAGGACCGCTGCCAGGTGCAGCTCGTGATCGCACGAAGGATCGCAACTACCATTTTGACGACCTACGTCCTGGCAGGCACTTACACGGGAGGCCGGAATGTCAAGGGGACCTGAGGGAGCCCGAGGAATATATTTTAACGGACACTCCATGTTTATTACCACGTCTTTGCCCTGAATAGTGGTTCCTTCTCCACGAAAAACCCACCAGGGAGCAGTGCTCTCTGGGATTTGCAGTGCTATTCGAACCATTTCGGTTGAAAAGGACATGTGATTTGGAGGTCGGAACTAATTACCCAATCCGGGACAAGCAGGATACCTCATAAGACGTGGGTGGAGACTCACCGTGATGGCAGTAGCATCTGAGGAAGGCAAGTCGTGCCGAAATGCATTATGCTGTGCTGTTTCCAATTAAAGGCTTCCAAACGGATTCCCCGAGTGGCCTCTTTCCTTTCTTTGCTGGAGAGGTGGTTCTTGATTCTATTTTGTGCACCAGCCAGAGGTGTTCCAAGAGGCCCCATTCCACTAAGAGGCAGGAGGTATGCTGGCTCCAGCTTTTGCTGTTGTGTCTTTTTTCGAGGGATCGAAATAACTCCTGCACGCCTCCAATGATGTTTCAGCCAGGACCGCTGCCAGGTGCAGCTCGTGATCGCACGAAGGATCGCAACTACCATTTTGACGACCTACGTCCTGGCAGGCACTTACACGGGAGGCCGGAATGTCAAGGGGACCTGAGGGAGCCCGAGGAATATATTTTAACGGACACTCCATGTTTATTACCACGTCTTTGCCCTGAATAGTGGTTCCTTCTCCACGAAAAACCCACCAGGGAGCAGTGCTCTCTGGGATTTGCAGTGCTATTCGAACCATTTCGGTTGAAAAGGACATGTGATTTGGAGGTCGGAACTAATTACCCAATCCGGGACAAGCAGGATACCTCATAAGACGTGGGTGGAGACTCACCGTGATGGCAGTAGCATCTGAGGAAGGCAAGTCGTGCCGAAATGCATTATGCTGTGCTGTTTCCAATTAAAGGCTTCCAAACGGATTCCCCGAGTGGCCTCTTTCCTTTCTTTGCTGGAGAGGTGGTTCTTGATTCTATTTTGTGCACCAGCCAGAGGTGTTCCAAGAGGCCCCATTCCACTAAGAGGCAGGAGGTATGCTGGCTCCAGCTTTTGCTGTTGTGTCTTTTTTCGAGGGATCGAAATAACTCCTGCACGCCTCCAATGATGTTTCAGCCAGGACCGCTGCCAGGTGCAGCTCGTGATCGCACGAAGGATCGCAACTACCATTTTGACGACCTACGTCCTGGCAGGCACTTACACGGGAGGCCGGAATGTCAAGGGGACCTGAGGGAGCCCGAGGAATATATTTTAACGGACACTCCATGTTTATTACCACGTCTTTGCCCTGAATAGTGGTTCCTTCTCCACGAAAAACCCACCAGGGAGCAGTGCTCTCTGGGATTTGCAGTGCTATTCGAACCATTTCGGTTGAAAAGGACATGTGATTTGGAGGTCGGAACTAATTACCCAATCCGGGACAAGCAGGATACCTCATAAGACGTGGGTGGAGACTCACCGTGATGGCAGTAGCATCTGAGGAAGGCAAGTCGTGCCGAAATGCATTATGCTGTGCTGTTTCCAATTAAAGGCTTCCAAACGGATTCCCCGAGTGGCCTCTTTCCTTTCTTTGCTGGAGAGGTGGTTCTTGATTCTATTTTGTGCACCAGCCAGAGGTGTTCCAAGAGGCCCCATTCCACTAAGAGGCAGGAGGTATGCTGGCTCCAGCTTTTGCTGTTGTGTCTTTTTTCGAGGGATCGAAATAACTCCTGCACGCCTCCAATGATGTTTCAGCCAGGACCGCTGCCAGGTGCAGCTCGTGATCGCACGAAGGATCGCAACTACCATTTTGACGACCTACGTCCTGGCAGGCACTTACACGGGAGGCCGGAATGTCAAGGGGACCTGAGGGAGCCCGAGGAATATATTTTAACGGACACTCCATGTTTATTACCACGTCTTTGCCCTGAATAGTGGTTCCTTCTCCACGAAAAACCCACCAGGGAGCAGTGCTCTCTGGGATTTGCAGTGCTATTCGAACCATTTCGGTTGAAAAGGACATGTGATTTGGAGGTCGGAACTAATTACCCAATCCGGGACAAGCAGGATACCTCATAAGACGTGGGTGGAGACTCACCGTGATGGCAGTAGCATCTGAGGAAGGCAAGTCGTGCCGAAATGCATTATGCTGTGCTGTTTCCAATTAAAGGCTTCCAAACGGATTCCCCGAGTGGCCTCTTTCCTTTCTTTGCTGGAGAGGTGGTTCTTGATGATATTTATATATCTATATAAAGAGGTGTGTGTGTGTATATTATATGTCTATATATATATATATTCACTGAAAAAATCATTGGTTTCAGGGGTGTTATAGTTAGCTGGGCATTTCCCTCGTACAAAACCCTAGAAATTCCCCTGTTATAGTTAGTTCAGCTAACTATAACTCGCGCCCCCGCAATGCACTGCTGATGACGTCACATATTACATCGCTCATGACATGGTCAGTGACATCACTGATGACATCACTTATGACATCTCAAATTACATCACTGATGACATCACTGATGACGTCATCCATTGAGTATGTGTTTCTGAACAGTTTTATTATGTTTAATATATATAGGGAAAGGCCTGTTGAAAAATAAGTGGGTGTACAAGTGTGTGAATGGATGATTTTCTAGGTGCGTAACTGAGTCTATAAGTGAGTCATTAAATGTATCTTAGTGCAGACTAGTGACTAAACTGTGTGAATGTCTGTATGTGTCTGTGTGTTGGTGTATAAGTGGCTGCATGGTTTTGTGAATAGCTATATGAGGGTCTATATGGGTTATTGATTGGTTGTCTGAGTATCTGTATGGGTGCCTGAGTGTTTGTGTGGGTAGGGTGTGTGTGACTCTGTGACTAGATGTGTGAGTGGGTGATTCAGTGGGTGCATGTTTTTAAGAGTGCATCTGTGATGGACTGTATGGTTGGGTGAGTGTATGGGTGTGTTAGTGATTGAATGTATATCTCACTTGTACATGTGTCAGTAACTACATATGTGAAATGCAGTGTATATGTGTGTAAGAGTATATAACTATCTATATGTGAGAGTGTGTGATTTTGGGAGTGGCTGTATGCGCCATAGTGCAAGGATATCTGTGTCATGTGCTGTTTGTTTTTCTGCAGGAAGACACAGAATTTGTTAGTATTTTTATGAGTAAGTGAACTTGAGTGTTTTTAACTGTATAGGGTGAGTAAATTTTACTGTGATTAATTATTTACATGACTGACTAGATGTATCAGTACCTCAATGGATGATTGGCGGTGTGTGAGTGTCTATATAGGTGTATAAATGCACAGAGTGACTGTAAGTATGAGTGACTGTACAGGTGAGTGAGTGGAGATGTATGTAGACCTAAAAGTCAATGAGTGGGTGAGTAGTTATTGGTATTGGAGTATGTATGGTTGTCAAAATGGCCGTCTGAAATTTTGAGTCGGTGTATCAAAGGTTATATTAGGGTGTGAGAAGATGCACTAATTTATCACATGGATGACGTCATCAGTGATGTCATCAGTGATGTCATTTGAGATGTCATCAGTGATGTCATCAGTGATGTCACTGACCATGTCATGAGTGATGTAATATGTGACGTCATCAGTAGTGCATTGCGGGGGGCGCGAGTTATAGTTAGCTGAACTAACTATAACAGGGGAATTTCTAGGGTTTTGTACGAGGGAAATGTCCAGCTAACTATAACACCCCTGAAACCAATGGTTTTTTCAGTGAATTTCTAAGGTTTTTTAAATGCCAATTCCTAACTATAACGTGCATGAAACCGATGGTTTTTTCAGTGACTTTCAAAGGTTTTTTAAATGCTAATTCCTATCTATAACTTATTTCTGAAGATATCATGAAAAGCATTCTTTTTTAAAAGTAGGATGCACATTAGTTTTGTGGAAAAGCATCTTTGTGATTGGTTAAGAAAAAGCAGTTTCAACGTGGAGTACATATCATAGGATAAAATTTGCTCAGCTCAACCACACCTGCTACTTGCATTTGGAAGGCACTGTTCGAACTTAAAACAATCGTCAACTTTTAACCTGCATGTGTTGTTAAATGTTCAAGAAAATGTTACAAAAATATATCGTAAAGTTTTAAAAAATTGATGAACTTTTAATCTGCACGTATTGAGGAATGTTCTAGAAAGTGTGTTGATAGAAAACATTGCTCTTCTGACTTCTATGTGTTGTTGAATATTAAAAAAAACGTTTCACATGGAAAATTAAAAAGAAACCAATAGAGAAGTTTTGAAACCTAAAAGAATCAAGGAACTATTCTAATTTATTCTTTACATGTATTTATGTGTGCAGCAACAAAATTATAGACACAACAGCACTAGGAAGAGGAAGAAGCAGGGAGTGGGGGAGGGGGGAGATGGGCAGAATGGCACACATGCAAAATTACAACACACATATAGACTAACAATGGCCAAAATGAAACACACCAACAAGGAGCACAAGTCACACAACCTGCCAACATCACACCACTGAACGAGCATAGAAGTGAAAACCACGCTGCATTCATACAGGATGTGTACAAAGGCCAGTCGTTGGTGTTGTGGGATGTCTGCGACCGTGGTCATCATGGATGAGATGCCCAGCATGTGGCACATGGTCGAGTTCACTGTGTGTTATGTTGCCAAACGGCTGCTCCTCCCTCCCATGAGCCCCCACACTTTTGTACGGTGAGCTGTTGTATCTCGTGCACTCGTACGGCACGCCATTGTAATGCCTATTTGCGCATGTCCTGCTACAATCCAACAACATCATCACAGTGCCATTTGGAGGTGGTGCATGCCACTTTATAACATCGACTGCTGCGGCTCTTGTAACAGGCCACACCAGAACACAGAGACACACTTACTGCACTTCCTGTACACGGACATGTCCGACACACCCCGTTCCCCTTGCCGGATAGGCACACCCCTGCACTGACCTGTGAACAACAGACCAGCACACGCCAGTTGTGCTTGCAGGAGGATGCGTATGTAGCTATACATCCAGGCTCACTGCCAATGCTGAGGTGACAGCACACTGTGATGTCGCAGGGCTCGTGCCTATCATGCTAAGACGATGACCACAGGGACACACTTACTAAGATGTGGGTTTGGGGGGCATTGGCGGTCCTGGAGTTGTTGAGATGAGTCTTCTGGCCCTCATGGGTATCCCTGTGTCATGCTCATTGACTCTATGGCACCTGTGGGTGTTCTGGTGTGGCTCTTGGTTGTGTTCCCTTTCATGGTGCAGGTAGTTGTCCTGCTTAACACCAGCAGAAAGCAGGTGTAAAATCCCTGGTGCTAACGTGTCTTATCGCCGGAATTTGTTTCGCATTGCAATTGGTGTGAAAGTTGTGATGTGATTTTTTTCGTGTGCAGAACAATATATGAACTGAGCAGTGTATCTCATCAAGATCCAGCACCTGATGCACTATTCCCAATCAATATAAATACAATGAGATTTCTTAATAGATTTTGTCTGTACACTGTAAGTGCAGCCAATACCTCAGTGCAATACAATACATGTTTTTAGTATTTAGAATAAATCGCAAAGGTGCACCTCATGTCTTTTTGCACGGGAACGGCTACTCTCCATTTCATTATCAGCACTTTAACGGAAGTAAAGTTGAGATAAATCTAACACAATATTCAGAAGTTGGTGCAAACTGCAGATATCACTAGTATTCCAGCGATAAGTGCCCCAAAATGTAACACCATGGTGGACTCCATCAAATAACAGTAAGAAGAACAAGAAAGAGTCACACAGCAGTTAAGAGAACAACCAAAAACATTATTAATTTTTTTTGTCAAACTTAAATATATAAACGATAAACTATTTTCAAACTTTATTTTTTTATTAACATAAATATAAACAATAAACTAATAAACAAAAAGTAACAACAATAATCCAAAACAACAAGGCGGAACACTACTGTGGGAACCACGGATGTCGACGACAGACCTGGAAAATAAAAAAAGATTGTTAAAAAAAATAACAACATGGTATTCTCAACAAAATACCACAAGAAACAAATCACAGATATATAAAATGTATACAGCTAACAAAATGTTATAAGTTTAACTTACAAAAACTGTAAATGTTGCCGCTTTAAAATATTTACCCAATCTGAGGAATTTTTTTTGCAGAAAGCACCACGCCCACAACGTTTTACTTCAGTGGTGAAGAAATTTTTAACTTTTTCCAAGGGGCAAACAAAGACCAATGCCACCATCTTCATTTGCAAGATTTGCCAAAGAGTTCTGTTACGAGGGGATCCTAACAAAAAATACTCGGGCGGCACAGCAAGTATGATGAAACACCTAAGGACCCTTCATCCAAACAATCTTGCACGAGAAGAGTGCAAACAGATGAGAAACACTCCTGTTCTGTATCTGTAAAAAAGAAACACAAATAAATGTATATTAATAACTTTCACATTTATACTATTTCATTACTGTACAAACACATTTTATATAAAAACTGACTAAGAAACTATAGCCCTGAACCACAAGTGTGACGATCGTTAAAACACTACATGCATAGTGCATACTACTTTGAAGCAGTTCATGCCCTAAAGCCTACCTCACTAAAAGACTACATGCTAACTGACTAAATGATTACAGTACTATAAGGAGATACACTGGGTGAGTGACAGGGTGTTTGCTAGAAGAGTATGAATACTAACTAGTGAATTGAAGGTGTGAAACACAACTGTGTAGGTGATTAGAGGACTGCATCCATACTGCATAGGCATTTAAAGCAGTCCATGTACTAAGGCCTGGCTCACTGCATGACTACTTGGGTACTGACTGAATGATTAGAGTACAGCAAGGAGAGTGCCTAGGTGAATTTATAAGTGCTAGGCTTTTCGCACAGGGAATGGATTAGTACTTGGTACTGAATGGGTCACTAGAGGAGTGCAAAGGCAGTCACAAGTGCTGGACTGTATTGATACTGACTAGGAAATTGAAAGTGTGAAAGACAAGTGTCTAGGTGGTTAGAAGACTGCGTGCATAGTGCATAGGGGTTTGAAGCAGTCCATGTGCTAAGGCCTGGCTCAGTGTATGAATACTTAGGCACTGACTGAATGATTAGAGTGCTGCAAAGATAGTATCTTGGTGAATTTCTAAGTGTTTTGGTATTAGCACAGTGAATGAATTAGTACATGGTGCTGAATGGGTCACTAGAGGACTGCAAAAGGAGTGACAGGGTATTTCCTGGAAGTGTATGGATACTGACTAGGGAATTGAAGGTGAGAAAGACAATTGTGTAGGTGGTTAGAGGACTGCATGCATAGTGGATAAGGGTTTGAAGCAGTCCATATACTAAGGCCTGGGTCACTGGATGAGTACTTGGGTACTGACTGAATGATTAGAGTACTGCAAGGAGAGTGCCTGGGTGAATTTATTAGGGTTTGGCGCAGTGAATGGATTAGTACATTATGCTGAATGGGTCACTAGAGGAGTGCAACGGCAGTGACAGGGTGTTTGCTGGAAGTGAACGGATACTGACTGGGGAATTGAAGGTGTGAAAGACAAGTGTGTAGGTGCTTAGAGGACTGCATGCATTGTGCATGAATACTTATGCAGTGACTGAATCATTAGAGTACTGGAAAGAGAGTGTATTGGTGAATTTATAAGTGTTTGGGTTTTGGCACAGTGAATGGATTAGTACATGCTGTTGATTGGGTCTCTAGAGGACTGCAAAGGAAGTGACAGGATACGTCCTGGAAGTGTATGGATACTGACTAAGGAATTGAAGGTGTAAAAGACAAGTGTATAGTATGTTAGAACACTACATGCATACTGCATAGACATTTGAAGCAGTCTATTTGGTACTTAGAAACTGACTAAATAATCAGACTACTTCTAGGACAGTGCTTAGGTAAAACATTTAAATTTTCAGTTCTGCCACAGTGAACAGAATAGTACATGGTACTGCACCTTAGTGTCAAACCCTGACTCATTTTATCAATGCATAAGCAAAGACTAGCTTCTAATGCTACTAAAACTTGACAACATGAGAGGTTTTAAATTAGTTATCTGTCAGCAAATACACGATGTTACCAAATGCTTCTCTCACAGTGGTTCTCAAATGCACACAGACTCACAGTGTGATTCTAGACAACAACCACTATACCTAGGAGTTTACCAAAAATCATTCACTACTGTGGAAGTGGTAAGCAAACTGCACACAATCTTCATATTTCAGGACTGCACTTTTATGTCAAAGCCTGACTCATATAATCAAACCATAAGCAAAGACTGGCTTCTAATGCTACTAAAACTTCACAACATGACCGGTTTTAAAACAAAGGAGTGGCCACACGCCATGGGACAATTTTGGCCCAGAATACACTGTCTTTCTTAGGAAGCAACACAAATAAAAGGCAGTAGGCAAAACAGTGCCTCTAAGCTTTTCAATTGGGTTTCCGTGTGAGAGCCTCCATCATCTAAGGGTAGATAACTACACGAGAATTCTATCTAAAATGGATGTCTTCACATATGGTGGCATTGTCTAATAGGGCAAACACATTTTTTTTTTCCTGAATGATTACATATAAATGTTTCTAAATTCCTTATCTAGGACATTTCAATAAAGAAATCACATGGTACAGATTATCATAGGCATGTAGAAACCTTTCATATCAGGTGCACTAGGCAATACACAGGCTAATAGTCAGATATGAAAACAAAAGACAAGAACTAGAGGGTCCTGATATTTGCATGATTAGAACACATCTGATCCCACCAAAAATTAAAGCAGCAGGAACAAAAAGGGTAAAAACCACATTAAAAATAGACATTGAAAATTCGTCATGTTCAAAAGGGTAAACGCAAGATATCCCCTATTGGTATGGAAAACTTGTCTTACTATAATATTGAGTCAGTTAGCCAGGCTATCGCTATCCTGACAGTTAGGCTGGAAAACATTGAAGCAGGCCTAAGGAAAATTCTTAGAAACCAGTCTGGTCATGCAAAAGGGAATTGTACATAATATGGGGGTTCCTGGTGCATCACTGCAGTCTGGAAGTATGTACCTGAACAATACACCTACAATAATAAATGAGCTGACTGGTGAAAGGAATACGGAAAAGGGAATTGGAACTAGGACACAACTAAAATCCCCAATCACTAAGCATAATGCGACATTGGGCAGGGAAGAAACAAAAGCAATAAAAAATAAAAATCTATAGGAAGGACAAGAATTTACTTGGGTGGTAGTCAGGCATGTGACATCACCAAGAGTACGGGTGATACACAAAAGGCCAAAGTCACATACGTTTTAACTCTACCGCTGGCGACTACACCATATACGGTAATCTTAGGTAATGTTCCAGTTCCTTCTGCAGGGAAAAATGAAAACCTAGTTTCCTTTTAAGAAGCAAAGGCCATATGCTACTTAGGAGACAGGACACCATTACCTAATGTAATATAGAAATTAAGCCACCTTGAGTCACAGATCTATAATTTCATCCTTAGGTTCAATCAAGGATACATAAATGTAGGGCTGCCTGTTCCTTTAAGGGAAGGGCAGTATAACGTGACAGGTGACAGGTGACATACTTTGATCCTGTAGATCTTTTAGTTTTCTTTAATACCATTATAGCCAATTTAGACATGCACTGGTGAAGTGTTGCCTCTCATGTTCACAGCATGAAATATCATTAGCTGTGGAATTTAGTAACCAGAACAAGTTCAACCAACTATTGCATAGCGATGGGCATCGTCATGACTATCCCCATGCAATATAGGTAAACTTGTAATAGCATAAAAAGCAGCAACAAAAACAACGAAAACATGCAAAAAATAATAAAAACGCACAAAACATCAAGCCATCAGATATACTTGCTGTATATCAAGCACAAAAAAGCATAGACAAAACAATAGCATATGTAAAAAGCGGTGACACACAACACCATGTCATGTACTTTATGCACTGTAAAACTGCAACCCAAAACCCAATATTTGGGCCTGTTTAATTTGTCAGGTTTAAAATACTTACCCTCCTTTTTGACAGTAGATCACCAGGCAATGGAAATCTGCTGTCAAACATAACTCTACTGTTTCTCTTCTAACATACAGGACCAACAAGAACAATTCATGATAGAACCAAATACACAAAAATAAATTGCATTACTTAACTGTTACCCTCTTGTCAGTCCTTTCAACATCCAGCCACCCAAGTTTTACATTTCTAGAAATAAAAAATCGTTACACTGACACTCCATAGTAATTTGGCACCTACAATTTCCACTGTGAAAAAGAAGTTTTAATTGGCAATGCATTCTCACGTAGGCATGTAGCCTTAAAGAAATTTTAGAAAAAGGCTGCATCTTGTTTTCTGTCTAAGACTTAATGCAACACTTCGTTTTCTGTTAAATAAGAGCAACTATAGCAGGCATCATTCTATTTTCTTTTTTTTTTTAGAGCACCAATGTATCAGCAAAGCATTTAACATGATGTTTGGACTTTCAAAGAAAACCCCTTTTCCCGGTGGAATTAAGTTCTTTAGTTTTAGTGATGCTATGGAGAAACCAGAAACCCCACCTTTAGAGGCCCGTGTAGCAAGGTCATTCTGCATTCCACAGAGGCAAGGCCCTAATTTAAAAGGTCATAAAAGTCAACGTGGCAGCCTACTCATTGTTTACACTAAAGATAGCATCTCAGCAGCCTGACCGAGCCAGCCTCTGCAGCTCCCAACCCCCAGCTTCTGACACTCTGAATTCGTCAAAGCCAGAAGGCCTTCCTAATCCCTCCTAACTTGCAATAATTCGCTCTATGTTGAAAAATAATTTCTCCTTTTTAGGCGCTAAAAAATTATCCCTATTCCCAGATTGTTAAACTACATGCACTCTGAATAATTCACAAAACTTAATAACACACATACCAGTTTTTAGAATAAATGCTTGTTGTAATCCTATGCAATGGTATACATTTCATCAACCTTAAGTGAATTGTATTCACAATGAGTTTTGATATTTTCTTCATCATTTAGTCATTTGCCTTTATTCGAGCTCTGTTAGTCCCTTTTATATTAGCATATGAAACTCAGTGCCTCCCGCCAGGTAATCACAATATTTTCACCCCTACTGCTAGAACCTGCAATCTCATCTTTCCTCTCCTACTTACTCAAACCGGTACCACATTCCTCTTTATTCCCTTCGTCAATACAACCTTCCTCATGCTACTCTTCATGTCTTTATTACTCCCCTTCACCATCTCTCTTCCCTCCACGGCATTGTATTTTCCCAATTGTTCTTCTCCTTCCTACGTATTACCCAGTTCCTATAACCGTAGTTCTACATTTCTCCACCCCTCTATCATTACTCACTTCATCACGTACCTGCTCACAAACATCCTCTTTTTCCTTCATCAAAAAACAATTCTCCATTTCTCTTTCTCTATGTGGGTGCTAACTCCATTAAGGCCGTTTTGTATTAACATCAAATAGTTGCGGGTTGCGACACCATATTTTATTTAATTTCCCCAAGTTTTTAACAAGGTCTTGTTTTTCATAGCATGTTCAGTGGTATCGTGACAGACACAGCTAAAGTTAGAACCTTCAACCCTGATATTGAAACAAGCCTTTGTACTGGCACATTGACTCATTGAATCATAAGAAGGCACAACCTGTAAATATATATCAAAACCTAAACGTATGCATTTACTGAAGCCTGGGACACTTTAAACAGTACTCTGAATGAAAGAAAATGCAATTGAAACAGTCCTTTTTACCCAAATTCGACTTTGATATTTCAAGCATTAAAAAATGAATATCCTACAATTTTCTGGCGTAATATGCATTACCAGAATGTCTATTACATAACCCATGAGTCAGGCATTGGAAATAATAACTTATACTGTATAAAAATGAGCTTGTTTGCGCCTGCGCCAAGGGAAAATTGTACGCGCGAATGCTTGTCATTTTAGTGATGCAACACAACTTAAATCAAATTTTAATGCTAGGAGGTCATAGTATGAGTATTAAGCTTTATAAATATCAAAAAACGATTTTGAAAAGCACTTATTTTTTTAAAATAATTTTTCCCATGATTAATAATTTTCTTTTTTTAAAAATCCCAATTATTCGTTTTTGTGATAATTCCATGTATAAAAAACAAGCTGCATCCCTTGCCTATCATTTTGGACACATTTAACTCACAAGCCTAAGCGCATAAGCCCAATTTGAAACGCGCCACATTTTTGCGCCACTTTCATTTAAAAAGACGGTTCTGCCAAATTCCACCCGTGTTTAACTGGGAAAGTGCTGGCTGAAGGAGCATTCCTATCAAATATACTGCAGCTGAAAAGTTTGCCTGTGAACATTTAATACAATGCATCTAAGGAAAATGATGTAAATTTATTTACTTTTGCAAAAATAGATAATTTCGTTTTTGGGGCCTGATTTATATCTATCAAATGTGTTTCTAATTTTATCCTCTAAGCTTTTAACGGCAGTTTTGTATATAGGCACAATTGCTCATTCTATAAATTAAAGAGCAACACATAGCTATTTTAGCACATCACATTGTTCATTTCTGGATTTTTTTCCTAAGTTTCTACTCGATATTAACTAACCAGCAATTTATTTAACAGACTGAAAACATCAGAAGACCCACAAACACACATTGAGCTCATTTCAGACATAAACAGAAAAGGGTTAAACAGACAATACAGCGCGCTTTAGCCATTTTTCATAAATAGCGCCGTCGCAATTTACTTACGGAAGTTGCACTAATGATAAAAAAACCACAGACATTTAAACACACAGTTGACTTACAAATCAATACGCATGACAGAAAGAAAGAACAGCTCACAGACTATACTTGAAACAAACCATTTGCAAATACTGGTTGTAGGTCATATTTACAAGCAACGCTTTTCAATAGTGTTCCAAAAGGCTGCATAAACAGCCCCACAGACAGATGCATGTCCAAGAAGCAGCGAATGCGCTCAATTCACTAGCTCTGCCTAGCAGAACACCACACAAAATCGTTCTGCATATCTTCATTCATGAAACTGCGCAGAACGAAGGATCCTTGTTTTGTATTATGTCATATTTTAATTCCCTGGGGATACAAAATCACCAAGGAAGAAATATGTTTCTAAATCTAACCTATTTAGGTATTTCCCACACTATGGTACCTTTCAAAACAAAAAGCAACACATATTTCCATGTGAGCTTACAAAACAGGCATGCCAAAAATACTGCTGAAAACGCAAGTATTATAATCAAAACCAAATGGAGAAATATCTCCTCATTACCTGCCTACACAAATTGCAATTCGCATATCCAAACCTATACAAACCAAAAGCTGGCCAGCACAAATTTCGTAATTCCAAAGCTACATTTCCAAATTTGCTAAGATCAGGCATCTTATAGCTCACTAATCTAGCTTCAAACTTCAAGGGTTTATCTCTACCAATAAACTCGCAAATATGCGAGACCCTCGGTTTTGGTAATTGCAATGACCAAATCAGAAACCAAGAAACCAACCCCTCGGCTTTGGTAATTGCGATAACCAAATTAAAGACCCAAAGAACCAAATTGACTGGGAGCGACCCACTTATACTTAATTCTTATTCTTAATAATCAAAAGGTTATCCAAATTCTAATTGTCAAGTTCTACATGCCCAAACGTCTTTTATAATACTCACGCCAATTGGGTTCTTTTTCTCACCTTTTGAGTGACATCATGTGGAGGATCAAAATCAGGAAGAGCAGAAATATACCGGACTACATAATCAAAGAATTTCCAGAATCCCTGTGCACAGAGTACCTTCTTGGTAGAATCCCGTTCTGTCCTTCCAGTAGATTTCAGTCTCCTGACCAGATCACTCCCACAGAAAGTCACTTCTTTGATGAGGCCCTAGCTGGTGGGCGCCAACTGAAGTACTCCAATTTTTGAGACTCCAGAGGTGCTAGGGGTAGCACCCTATGACTTCGAGTACTTCCTGATGTGGTATTATAAAAGTCTGCATGTCTTGATAATATCACAAAGAACTTGGCAACAGAAGCTGAAATATGAAAAGACATCTTTATTAAACTCAAATGAGTGAGACTACGTCGCACAGAAGCCTTAGCAACTGAATGAGGCAGTCTGCAGAACGAAAACCAGTGTTCTCTTTTATAATGCATATTATGCTCCGGGCAACACCGCCCTTCTCTTGCAGTTGGTCATTCACATATTTTACTTCAAAGAACAAACAGAGTCATGATTGCAATCTCACATTTCAGTTCAGCCAGCCCGCAATTATTTACCGAGCAAGGCTCAGATCCCACATCTGACCCCAATAAACATGAGCATCTCCTGTTTTGAGAAACAGGCCATAAAGCAGGAACAAGCAGGTGCGAAAGTGATTAGCCGGAGGCTTGTGTGCGATGAAAGGACTTTATGGTGTGTCAAGCCCTGATGCTAATCACAGGTGGCCGGAGGAAGGGGAGCTCGTGAGACCGGACTGACCTGGGGCAGCGGAGACCAGCTGCCCAGGTCATGGAGAAGTCAAGCAGAAAGTACATGTATTCTAAAGGCCCGTACTTGCTTATGTGTTTGTCTATGTGAGGGCAACTTATTAAGATGGCCACCACTCCAAGATGGGACCCACGGAGTCAATGTAGAATAACGTATACATAGTGCATTTGGCAATGGGACGTTATGCAAAGCGCTTGTAAATACCGCATTAACCATTTGCGGTTTGCTAATACATGAATAAACAGGGGTAGGGCCCTGTCTCTTACGTGGTCCCAAATACCAAAGTACGACATCATGGGAATGATCCCAAGATACAAGCTTCCAGGGAGCAAGAGAGGGGGTTCCCTATCGTGGATTCCAGGACAGGGAGCATCTCCTCCCTGTCGGGTTGTAATTGGAGGCAGAACCACATCATGTGGACCATGTCAGCATCCAAATGTCCGCATCTGGAGCAAGGGTGGGGGTCACTTCAATAAACCACCTGGATCCTGTGTGGTGTCATGTATGTCATATGTGCATAATTGAATTGGAGGTATTTCAACCTTGTGTTCCTAGAGATTCTTTTTCTTAACCTTAATATTTATGTGATTTGTTCCAGATGTTTGCTTTAATGCATGGAATACAGTGTTGCATACAATAGAAAGGAAATGAACCATTAGTAATTATACCCAGTTCAAGTAGAACAAATGAGACATTAACATATAACCACCTCACACTAAATTCTAGTCTAAGAAATGTCATTTTCAAATAGCGTTTGCTTAGTTTTTCTTTCTTTTTAGATCTACTGAATTTTTACCTCAGCTCGCGCCTGAAAACTACTAACCAGTTCTGACTCATTGTCTGATTTGCTCAAATTAATCCTTCGATCTGGGTACTATCCCTGATAAAATTCAAGAGCCTCATTTCAACCTTCCAAATGCATTACAATTCTTCTCTCAGATCACAGAAGAATGCAGAGGTTCTAGATACCCCCATTACCAGTGAACAAAGCATGCAAATTGGGTGTGCCATTTGATAGCTATGCTTGATTTATGCTCCCCTCCCCCAGATACATGTGGTCTCCAATACCTATAACTGCAGAAACCAGTCTTGCCAATACTCTCAGAATATCACTCCAATCCTCACAGTTGTCTTGTCATTCAGTAATTATTGGAACAGTCTATAAAATCAATCAGTCAGTTTGAAGAGTGTTACTAATCACCCTTGCGGGTATCCAGGTGCTAATACAACACAATGGTCTCTCAATTTATCTTGTGCAGAACTCCACCCATGTCATTATTATATAGCCCATCTGCTAAATTCCCTGAAACAACATGAACACATTTCACCAGTCCATAAATCCCTTTGTTTGCTACCACAAAAAGAAAAACAGCATATTTTTTAAAAGAAAACTTGCCTCGTACACGTGGAGCCCCATATCCACACACTGACTGACCTTGCAAAGCACTGTCCCTCTTACAAATTAACCAGAAGACTCAGGTCGGCCAACAATTGCAAACTTTTGATCCAACCATGCAAGTATGTCAGATACAGTAGTTGATCATTCCAGATTCAGGACTCCTCCCTATTGGATCATATACCTGTCAGAAATTGGGTCTCTAGTTTACAGGTGTCTGCATCCTGTCCAAATTGGGTCCATAATTCCAGTCAGGGTAAGTCAGATACACAACCTAAATTAACCTGTAATAAAATAGAGAATAGCTATTTGAGTAAAAGAATGACAGAAATCCAAGAAGTAGAACTCAAGATATGAAATTTTAAATATTAAATCCAAAAACAGTGCTTATAAGTCAATAGCAGTAGCACTAAAAAATTTACTTAAGGTTGTGCTAGACCGGGGTGGATCCAAAGTTCAGGCCGACAGAGATGGAGGGAAGGTCGGCTAAAAGACTCATGCAGGGCCCGCAGAAAAAGTAACTTTAATGGAGCAAGCATCGTCATTGAAAACTCGATGAGTCGGTTCCAATTCACGCAGTCAGGGTGATGCATCGAAGTCAATCCTCAGAGCGCTGTCCTCAGGTCGGCGCTTCATCGTCATCAAACTTTGCAGTCGGGGCTCGGGATCAGCACTGCATCGTCGGGACCCATCATCAACGAATCAACGCTGCGTTGGCATCAGAGGGCACTGTGTCGCTTCCGATCTGCGCAAAGGCGTCACTGCATAGATTATAAAGCAGAAACAGCTGCAGAACCCACTTCTGAGGCCCAGGACTGGAGGGTCACCTTAGGCAAGGGAGGACTCACAGATGACAGAGTCCAGGAGCTGATGCAGCATAGAAGGAAGTATTTTGATGGCCCTGAGACCTCAATGATAGGGGGCTAGCCAGTAAGCTAGCAGTAAGCCCTTAGAGAATCTTTGATTCAAGGATGTAGAGAGCAGGTGCAGTCCTTCTCACTCCCAGGCAAGAAGCAGCAGGCAGCAGGCCAACACAGTAAAGCAAATAGCAAAGTGGCAGTCCCTCCTATAGCTCAACAATTAGCAGGCAGCGGGCCAACACAGAAAAGCAGTTAGCAAAGTGGCAGTTCCTCCTGCAGCACAGCAGATTGTTCTTGTTTCAGCAAAGTTCTGATTTGATGGGGTCAGAGGTCCAGTACTTATATCCAGTTGTGCCTCTGAAGTGTGGGAGACTTCAAAGAGGTCTTTGAAGATCAAAAGATCCCTGCCCTTCCTGCCCTGGCTTCAGACTCATTAAAGAGGGGTGTGCAGCCCTATGTGTGGGAACAGGCACAGCCCTATTTAGGTGCAATTGTCAGCTTCTCCCTCCCAATCTACCTTAAGTATGCCCATCAGTCTGGTAATGGGCCATCAGGATGCAAATGTCAAACCCCAGCTCCCTTTGTGTGACTGTCTAGAGGGTATGCACAAAGTTCAGCTGTAACCCAGCTGAGAAGTGTATTCAGAGACAGGCAGTGGCACAGAATGGTTAAAGTCAGAAAATGCCAACATTCTAAAAGTGGCATTTTCAGACTTACAATTTTGAATCCAACTTCACCATTAATTGACTGTGAGTCCAGAGACACCAAACTCCAAATCTCAATTTTTTCCCAATTGGAAATTACGCATAAAAGATGTTTTAAGGCAAAGGTCGAAATGGCAGTTTAAACTGTATACACAGGCTCTGCAGTGGCAGGCCTGAGCCAAGTTTAAAGGGCTACTGAGTGGGTGGCACAATTGTTGCTGCAGGTCCACTAGTAGCATTTAATTTACAGGCCCTGGGCACATATAGTGCACTCTACCAGGGACTTATAAGTAAATTAAATATGCGAATTGTGGATAAGCCAATGTTTTCAGAGAATGATGATTCTCCAATTGTTATGCAGAGAGAATCTTGATTTCATTAAAGACATACGGAGGCTAACATTATGCAAATACTTTTATTTCCTGCCCAACATGCAGCCCTTTAAAGAACATTAATACATCACAATAAAATAGAACGTTGGCAATATGATGAGTGGACTGAGTAGGCTCTCATCTTCCTCTTGGGCTGCGATGACACAGACGTAAAAGGAGGAACAAGAAGTATTCTTAAGCGTTGTTATCTGAGGAGAAAGGATCATACTTGTATAGTGAAAAAAGGCCAAAGCAGATAAAACACAAAAGATAATGAACAAATTGCATTAAATTGAATTTACCCGAACCCCCTCAGGGAGAGGAGGGTGGGATAATGTTAGCCTCCGTATGTCTTTAATGAAATCAAGATTCTCTCTGCATAACAATTGGAGAATCGTCATTTCATTACAAGACCGGAGGCTACCATTATGCATGTTTAAAGCCATGTAAAACTACATTGCTAACATGCTCTATTGGTCTCAAATAGAATTTTGAGAAAGTAGAGGCATTAGACCAATCTGCAGCTCTAAGTATTTCAGGAAGGGAGCCTCCGCCCCAAAATACTTTACTAGCCATAGCTCCTCGAGAGGAGTGAGCTCCAAATCTAGTCAGATCTACACCTGCTTCATGCATGACCATACGAACCCACCTGGCTAAGGTAGCTGACGAAACAGGTCTAAAACGTTTAACACAAGACAGAAGAAGTTGATCGCTGTTAGCAGGTCTAAAAATAGAAATTTTATTATCATAACATTTCATACAGTTCACAACACAAAGTTTTTCACATTCATGAAAAAAAGGGTAAAAGACAGATTCCGACATTGTTTTAGTTCTTCTCCAAATGTCAAAATGAACACCTTCAGAGGAATAAAATCTGCTAGAAATTTCCAGAGCTGTGATATCTGATATTCTTCTAAAGGAGATGAGGCATAAAAGTGTGGCTAATTTCATGGAGGTTCTTTTAAGAGAAAGAATTTCGTTAGAAGGCCATGAAAGAAATAAATTAAAAATAAGGTTAACATCCCATAAAGACTCGTAACGGGCTTTAGGAGGTCTCCTCAACCTGATACCTTTCATAACTCTCTTAATCAAGGAATTGCTTCCAATAGCAAGATTATTAACCAACGAGTGTCCTGAAGAAATTGCTGATCTGTAGCAATTAATCGTCCTATAAGAGAGTCCTGAGTCAAAGAGATAAGCAAGGTAGTTGGCTACCTGTTGTAAAGAGGCTTGTACGGGATCCAGATCCCTTTCCAAGCACCAGCCAGACCATTTTCTCCATACACCTGAATATCTCTTCCTTGTTCCAGGTGCCCATGAGTCTTCCAAAAGACTCTTAGCTTCTCCTGAAAGTTCAGAATATCTTCCTGAATTCCTGATATCTTCCAGACAAGAAGGTTCAATTTCCCCTCCAGAACCAGAGGATGTTCTTCTCCGCCTGAGCCTTGGAGGAGGCCGAGTGATGATGGAATCAAGCGTGGGAAATCCACTGTTAACTCCATAACCCCTGGGAACCAGACTTGAGACTTCCAAAAAGGAGTTACGAGGGTGATTGAGCAGCGCTCCAGTCTCACCTTCCACAATAATCTCTGGATCATTGAGAAAGGGGGGAAAGCGTAAGCATTTATTCCGTTCCAGGTTTGGAGAAAGGCGTCTACTCCTGACGCATTTGGGTCCGGTCTCCAACTGTAATAAGTTTGAAGTTGATGAGTCAACCTGCTGGCAAAAAGATCTATCTGAAATGGACCCCACAATTCTTGGATCGAAGAGAAAATCTCTGGATCCAATTTCCAATCGCTGGAATCGTGGAGATAGCGAGAATTCCAGTCTGCCCTCAGATTTTGAGTTCCCGGAATAAATTCCGCTCTGAGAATGATCTTGTGATCCCAGCAGAAATACCAAATCTTCTTGGCAATATCTGAAAGGTTCTTGGACCCCGCTCCTCCAAGACGGTTTATATAGGAGACTGCAGAAAAATTGTCTAGATGGATTAGAGTGTTGGAATTCCTTAAAATTTCTTTGAAGCTCATAAGAGCATTCAGAGCTGCTAGCATTTCCAGTGAATTTATGTGAAGGGACTGTTCTAACAAGGACCACCTCCCACCGGTCTCTAGATTGTTTAGGCGAGCACCCCATCCCCGGGTGCTCGCATCTGACTCTAGAATGAAATCTGGAACGTTCCCAAAAATTGCTTTCCCGTTCCATGCCTGCAGATTTTTTAACCACCAGAGAAGATCCTCTCGGGCATCCTCCGACAGGGAAACTGAGTCTTCGTACCAAAGACCCTTTCTTAAGGCTAGGGCTTTTAATCTTTGTAAACCCCTGTAATGGAGGGGACCAGGTGAAACCGCTTGGATTGAGGAGGAAAGAAGACCTAGAACCCTGGCCAGGTCTTTGAGATGAATTAAGTCCTTTGAAAGGATGACTGAAATAAATTTCTTTATCTTCGTCACCTTTTTCTGGGGAAGTATTAAGGTAGAGAGGACCGTATTCACCTGAAAACCCAGAAATTCTAACTCCTGAGTTGGACTCATGATGGATTTTTCTAGATTTATAATAAAGCCCAGATTCTGAAGAAGATCTGTTGTCATTTTTAGATGTTCTAGGATAGTTAAGCGGTTCTGAGACATAATGAGGATGTCGTCTAAGTAAATAATCAAGCGAACTCCTCTTTCCCTGAGATAAGAGACCACTGGACGAAGGACCTTCGTGAAGCACCAAGGTGCTGATGAAAGCCCGAATGGGAGACATTGGAACTGATAGAGAGTTCCTTTCCATGTAAAACGGAGGTATCTGCGAAAATCCATGTGCATGGGAATCGTAAAATAAGCGTCTTTTAGATCTAGCTTTACCAGCCAATCCTTGGCTTGCAAAATGTCTCTTAACAGATGGATACCTTCCATCTTGAAGTGTCTGTAAGTTAGGAAATTGTTCAAATATTTTAAATTTATCACAGGGCGCCAACCCTTGTCCTTCTTCTTGACAAGAAAAATGGTACTTAAGAAACTTACTTTCAATTCTGAAAGAGGGATCTCCGTAATGGCACCCTTCTCTAACATTCGAGAAATCTCTATGTCTATAAGCTTTGAAATATGCACTTTGGCACTGGTTAACAGTGGTAAAGTGCCCAGAGTCCTAGAACCAATAAAAATGAGTTCAGTAAAAAGGGGGGAGGAAGGCAAACGTTTTAGGGTTGACCCTGCTAAAAGGGCTATTCCTAACAATACCTCTCCTACCTCTTCTACTGAGACTTGAAAATTACTACATTAAATTTGGAAGATTCTTAGATACTTGCATACTCATTTGAGCATTTGGGTAATCAAACCTTCTCCACAACAATTGTATTATTTGTCCAACCAAGTTGGGTACCTAAGGCCAACTTAACCTCTTCGCCCAGGCTCTTATGATTGTTACTCTTACACAGATTTGTAAACAAAATGGATCATATTCTGGGGAGCTAAGTAGAGGTCGGGGGTACGCACGTAATTTGCTGTAGCTTAATTACCCAAAATTACAGCAAAATTAAGCAGAATTACACAAGGAGTGTAAAAATGCATTTAGCACCATTTTCTTCACCTAAAGTGCACCCTTGTGTCCAAAATGAACCAGAGGATTATTTTTGCACTAACAAAATATCACTAAATGCAAGGGAACAGGAACACCGGCAGCCAGCAGCCATTCCTGTCATGTTCCTGTGCTCTTTGGTTTGCATTTTTGCCCCCAAATTCTTTCAAATTATGCAAACATGTGTAATCACAAAATGTACAGTAATTTTGCATAACAAGAGTAACACAAAGTTACTAAAATTATATTGCTTACTCCAGCATCAATAACATTTTGCCCAGGCCAATAGAGCTACCTCCAGGCATCGGCCATTGCTGCTGGATGCTTGACTGGTTCCCGACCACCAGTTGAAGCAAATATACCATAACTCTTTTTGACACTTCCTCTTTTATGTACCAATACCCCCAAAGGGATCTGATACCACCATGACATGGCTAGCAGCATTTTGCATTAAAATCCAGATAAAATGAAACAATTAAAATAAAATGATGTTACATCAGATTGCAAAATGAGACTTTGAAATATTGAATGTTATTCAATGGTGCATAATATATTTCATGCAAGAACATGGGGTCACCACTTTCTGGGCATTTATAACCTATTTTCATGGTGACGTGGTTAAGGTAATTTTCTATAAACCAGATTGCTTTGCAATCTTTGGGTGCCACAATTTCAAGAGAGAAGTCCTATCTGCAGCTGCCCCTCTCTCTTAAAGTAAAATGATGGCCTCCAGATCATCCCGATCACGCCACAGAATGACTGCAATTACTTTAAAAAAAAGAAAATAACCTTTTTATTGTTTTCAGAACAGTTACAACAAAAGACACTGATTCAAACCATTGCGTTCAGATCCTTTGACCGATTATTATCCAAATGCACAATCCCTTAATCAACCCCGGTGCTAATGTGCTGGCACAGATTGCGGCTCTCCGTCTCCCACCACCCCGTCAGCCATTTCAACCGTCTGAGTCAGAGGAGTCCTCATCGGATAGCGATGGTGGGTCACATATTCCCCCCCCTATATCTGTTCCAAGCCCCCCAAACCTTTTCCCACTTGCGGGGACATCCCCGCCTGATAAATACTGATCGCTCAGCGAACATGGCGACATCCATATCTCTCCTCCATTTAGACAGCAACGGCATCTCCACCTCTCCCCATTTTTGGGCTATATTCCTTTTGGCCGTCATTATCCCCAACGTTACCCAGCTCTGCGCCTGACGATTGAGATCATTGGGTTCCCACACATTTAACAGACATCGCTGAGGCTCCGGTAACAACGAAACCCCGCTTGCCTGCGACATTGTACGCAGCACTCGCTTCCAGAAGTCTTGGATGATAGGACAGTCCCAGATAGTGTGATAGAAGGTTCCCTCCTCCCCACAACCTCGCAAACAGAAGGGGTGTAGCGCCCTGCCCAGCTTATGTAGTAAGCACCTGGTGTAGTACGAGCGATGCAAAATACGAAGCTGCACCAGCCGCAGTCGCGACGGTATGCCCGCCTCACGCGGTGAGGCCAGCGCCTCGCGCTACTCGGGGTCATCAAAGTCACCAACCTCAGTGGCCCATTTCTCCCGCAGGGGCCCCATAGGGTCTGGTCGATTGTTAATAAGTTTGCGATACGTGAAGGACGTAGCCCTCTTCGGCATGTACTCCGTCAATAGCCTGTCCTCCAACGGGGAGGCCTCCGGAACCTGCGCACCCGGAGCCAGCTGTGCAACCAGGGCATGTTTCATCTGGAGGTATCGGAACCACTCCGACGGGGCCAGCTTGTATTGCTGTTGCAAGCGCTCAGACTGGACAACCGCCCCCTTCTGCCACACATCCCCAATTACTGAAATTCCGATGTTGTCCCAAGCGTCGAAGCCCTTGCAATCCCTCAAGCGTCCCAGTTTCTTAGCATCCCAGAGAGGTGTAAGTTGAGTCAAGACCCCACGCCATCCCAACCTGGCCTGTGCCGCATGCCAGATAGACACAGTCTGTCTCAGCGGGCCGATCAACGTCGAGGCTAATCTAGTGTCATACAAAGGGGGCAGCATACCCCTGTCGCCCAGCACATCCTGGTCCACCTTGAATGCAGGGTCAGACTGCGGCGCATGGAGCCACTGGTTAATCACCTTCAGCTGCGCCGCCCAATAGTAGAGCTGAATATCCAGGAGCGCAATTCCCCCATCGTACCAACCACAAACTAATTTAGGGGCATATCAACAAGGGCTTTATCTCTGCTTTTTTGGCTTTAAAAGCCAAAAAAGCAGAGATAAAACTAGCACCCTATCAACAACAGGGTGCTAACACGCCAATTTGCATGTTAGCACCCTTTTACTCTACGCTTCCCCTTGCATCTCTAATGAGATGCAAAGGGGGCGTTCCAGAGTAAAATAATAGGAGAAATGTCGCTAAGCGACATTTCTCCTATCAAGAATGTCGCTAACCCTGTTAGAGACAAAAAAAGCAGCGCTAACCGCGGTTAACGCTGCTTTTTTACGTCTGCTAATTTTCAGACTTAGCCATGATATCCTATGGAAGGAGGATATCATGGCTAAGTTTTCCTGTCCCTATCAACAAGGTAACGTGTGATTATCGCTGGGTTTCCAGCGATAATCTCACGTTAGCCTGTTAGCGTGTAGATTTTTATCGCTATTGAGATAAGCGTTGCTAATAGCACGCTATCTCAGCGATAAAAATTCACGCTAGCCGGCGATAATTATCCTTACGCTAACAGCGCTGAGCGATAATTATCGCCGGTTGTTGTTGATATGCCCCTTAGATTGCGCAATTCGTGCCGGCTTGTTGCCCCAGAGTAGACTGGAAACCTGCGCTGCTATCGCGCGGAAGTAGGCCGGGGGCACCGGGTAAGGGGTATTCTCCAGCACATATAACAGTCGCGGCAGAGCCATCATTTTGAAGAGCGCCGCTCTCCCCACCAGGGTCAGAGGCAGCGCTCCCCAGTGCTTCACGTCGCGCCTGAGGCGGTCCACTTGAGGGCTTAGATTGCGCCTGAAAAACTCCATCTGATCTGCCGTAATGTGCACCCCCAGATATTTGAACGCCCCCTCCGTGACATCCCGCTGGCAGCCGCGGAGGGGGACCCCGCAGCACGAGGAGAACTGACTTAGACCAATTGATCGTAGAGCCCGACGCTCTGCCAAAGATGTCGCAGATATTAAGGAGCGTCAGTATGGAGCGCCTAGGGGAGGACAAATACAGCAGCACGTCGTCCGCGTATAGGGAGACACGGTCTTCCCAGTCAGCAGACCACCGGAGGCCCCGTATCATGGGCTCCCACCGTATCCAGGCCGCGAGCGGCTCGAGCACTAGGGCGAAGAGCAACGGTGACAGAGGACAGCCCTGACGGGTGCCACGCCCCAGGGGGAAGTCCTCCGACATATACCCATTGACCGCGACATGGGCCAGTGGTTTAGTGTATAGGAGACGGACCCAAGCACAAAATTTAGGCCCGAACCCCAGATGCAACAACACCGCAAAGAGAAAGGGCCATTCTACCATGTCGAACGCCATACGGGCGTCGAGCGAAAGAATCACTGCCGGCTCCTGCAAACGTTCCACTCAGGCCAGCACTCCGTGCAGTCGCCTCAAGTTATGCGATGTACCTCTGCCGGGCATAAAGCCCGACTGATCCGGGTGCACAATATCAGATAAATACGGCGTTAGCCTGATGGCCAACAATTTCACGAGGATCTTGGCCTCCGCATTGATCAGCGAGATGGGACAGTAAGAGGTGCATTGGTCAGCCGGTTTACCCGGCTTCGGAATTACCACAATGGTGGCCGTTCGTTGATCCACGGGGAGCTCTCCCACCTCCAAGCTATGTGTAAACATCTGTAATAAGTGCGGGGCCAGTGTCTCGGATAGCCTCTGATAGAGCTCGATCGGGATGCCGTTTGGGCCCAGCACCTTACCAGGTTGTAGAGCGCCGATAGCCGCCTGTAACTCATCCACCGTGAGCTCGGCCTCAAGGGCCTCCCGAGCCTCAGGGGAGAGTGTGGGCATCTGCAGGTCTTGGATGTACGTCAGGGCCATGTCCACCGTCATGGAGGAGGCGGAGGAGTAGACCCCTCGAAAATGCTCAGCGAGGGTCTGCACTATCACTCGCGGGTCAGTCGTCTGCAACCCCTCGGCAGTGCTAAGTTGTGCAATCCACCTGGCCCCACTGTCGCGTCTGTCTAGCCACGCCAGCAGCCTACCCGTTTTGTCGCCCACATCGTAAACTGTGTGCCGGGAAGCCTCTAGGTGCTGTCTGACTCGCTGCGCAAGGTGCTCCTTATATTTCGTCTGTCACACATGCAGGTCGTGGGAGGCTGTGGGGGAAGGGGCCTGGGCCCGGCGAGCCTCCGCCGCTCGGAGCTCCAGCTCAAGCGACTGCAACTCAGCTAGCTGTTCACGCCTGTACCCCGAAACGGCGGCCATCGCCTGTCCCCTTACTACCGTTTTGTACGCCTCCCAGAGAACCGCAGGGGAGTCGACCGACGCGGTGTTTTCTTGGAAGTAGGATTTTGTCGCCTGCGCTATAGATTTACCGGTCTTTGGTAGCCATAGGTAGCCAGGGCGTATCGGATAAATGCGGCGACGCATCAGATGATAACTAGTGTAATGTAAGAGTATCGGCAAATGGTCAGAGATACCCCTGGGTCTGATATCCATACTCTCGATATTGTGGAGGCAGCCGGGGGAGCCCAGAAAATAATCAATGCGAGATAGGCTATTGTGCACCCCGGAGTGAAACGTGTACCGCCGCTCCGACGGGTGATGCAACCGCCATAAATCAGTGAACCCGATCGCCTCCACAAAGCTCGCAAGGCACAACCCCCCCGCCCTTCACTCGGGGTGGACACCGGTCATCGAGGTCGTTCATAACAGCATTGAAGTCACCACCCAATAACACCTCCCCCTCCGGCAGTGTAAGCAGAAAGTCGCTGAGCGCCGGGAACGCCGCCGCATGCAGCCCAGGTGGGATATAGACAGACACTATGTTGAGGGGCCGCCCCTCCCATTGAGTGTGGGCAGCGGCGAAGCGCCCAGACCCCTCAGTGTGTACACTGAGCACGATCAAGGGGGACCGCCTACGCACCAGGATGCCAACCCCCCGGGACCCAGAGGTGAATTCAGAGTGCGCCACCATCTTATACCCCCATCTGTCTAACGCTTTAGTAGTGGTGCCGGTGAGGTGAGTCTCCTGGAGCAAGACCACCGCTGGGGTGCATCTCTTAATACTTTGTAGGACCAGGCACTGTTTAATTTTATCACCCAATCCCCGCACATTCCACGTTAGTAAGGAGAGGGGCTGCGCCGGGCTCAAAGTGCCGTCAGGCGGCGGGTCGTTCAGCAAGCCGAGCATAACGGCGGGCAAGGCTGAAGGCCGCATGCAGCGCGGCGCAATCGGCGCAGGGCCTGTGTAGTGCAATGAGGGCGCGCATAATAAAATGCAGGTGTCAGTGTCATCAGAAACTCAAAGCCAACAGTAAAACAAGAAACCAGTCCCCAACCCCCCACCCCCCTCCCTGCCTCCCTGCCATACGGACCTACAACTGCCCGCCACCCCAACTCAGCAGAGTGCTCATACCCCTGAACCCCAAACAGTACTTGCGTGCCAAGGAGCGGGATGTCCAAGGAAGACCACGACATCCCCTGCCCCAAGGTCCCATAGAGCGTTTGATTAAGTCCCAACAAGTGGGCCACTCCGGCGGCAGGAAGCATCAAAGTTCACCGGGTAACAGCATGTCCAAAGAGGCTCCACAGGGAGTCTCATCTAGCGGAGTCCTCCTCAGCATTCTCTGTACGCCGGTCTCGGCCACCCGGATCCTCCGGTCACGTCGACTGTCGACCCCTCCGGTCCACGCGCCCAGTACCTTGAACCCGCTGCCAGCCCTCGAGCCAGTCATGAGCCTCTTCTGGTGTGTCGAAGAATCTTGTTTTCCCATCTGCCACCACTCTCAGCCGCGCCGGGAAGAGCATGGCATAGGGAAGCTCTCGGGCCCTGAGCTTCTTTTTGACGTCCAGAAAGCTCCTCCGCTGCGCCGCCACCGCTGCCGTGTAGTCCGGAAAGAAGGAAACTGTAGAGTTCTGGAGGCGGAGGGGCGGCGCCACCCTCGCCGCCTGGAGAATGATGTCTCTATCTCGGAAGTTCAACATGAGAGCTAGAACCGGTCGAGGTGGCGCCCCTACCTTTGGTCGGCCGCCAGGCACCCTGTGGGCGCGCTCTACTGAAAAGAAGGCCGACAGACCCTTGAGCTGCAGCTTGGACTTTATCAGGTCCTCTACGTATAAGTCCATGGAAGGATGCCCCTCGCTTTCGGGAATCCCCGTGATGCGCACATTATTGCAACGGGAGCGGCCCTCCTGGTCGTCCAGCCTGGCCGCCATGCGTTTGTTTTCCACTTCCAGTTGGGACACCTTTTGTAAAAGGTAGCTAGAGTCTTTGGTTAGGGTAGCTGTCACCTGTTCCACATCAGTGACCCTGGCCGACATTTTTTGGAAGTCCGCTCGGAGAAGGGACACGTCCGAGGAAATCGTCCCAACGGTGGACTGTACCTGTGTCAGGGCAGCCATGATGTCCTCCAGCATTACTTTTGGCGTCACCGGCTCCGCCGCCACCTTCTCCGCGCGTCCGCCTCGGTCCTGCGCTGGGTTAGTTTCTTTGTTGTAGGTGAATTTGTCCAGTTTGCCCTGCTGACTCGCCCGGGACCCTTTCCTACTCATGACCGCCTCGGAAGACTCCACCGCCGATATCTCTCCACAGTCGCCGGTTAGGGGACCCCGACCGGGCACCACCAAGCCGAGGTCTGCTCAGGAGCCGGCCACTTCCACGGGCACACCGTCGTGGGCTGTGCAGGCAGGCGAGCGCAGCGATCTCAGCAGTCCGGGGTCCAGCACCGGGCACCCCCGCAGCCCACAGCACACCTCCTCAATCTCGGCCGGAGGGGGAGCCCTGGGTCCTCGATGTCGTCGTCTGCCGGTGCCACCAAGCACTCCTCCGCTGTCCCACAATGGGTCGGGGCAACACCGGACACCAGGCCCGATCACTGGTCCCTCGCGAGGACGCCCCCCTCTGGACCGTGCAGGCCCCGTCTCCCCTTGGCTCCGTCGGGGCCCCAGGCAGCAAGCAAGGGTTGTGAGCGGGGCGCGATCTGCATGCACCTCCGCTGGGCCCACCTCACTCTGTCACCCCCTCCAGGAGGCCCGCCGAGTCAAGCCGGATATGCGCCCGCGGCACCCGGGACCCCTCTGCAACTCGAGGCCCCGGCTTCAGACGCCGACGCAGGCCGCAACTTCCCGGGCCGCACCGGAGACGTTCTGGGCCGCACAGAGAGCCGGGGAACGAATCAGGCTGGGTCGCTTCGTCCGCGCTTCTCGTTCCGGGACCTTGGGGGAAGAATCGTGCACGGATTGCTGAACGGATGGTATGGGAGTCGGCCTCACCCTCGGAGCTCGATCAGGCTGCGGCCATCTTACTCGGCTGCTAGCCATGCCCCCCGACTACAATTACTTTTAATGCTGTTGTGTACTTTGACGAAACAATATCTAATTGTAAAAATAGATTTAATTTATTACATTATATGGCTAAAGATGATTTATGGGCAGCACTGCACATTCACTTTCAAGCAGGAAAGCAGGAAACGCTGGAAAGGATGACACTGCTGCGGGACTGAGGCGCTCCTATCTGTAGCAGAGGCCCACCTAGCCTGCTCCTCTCTGACCCCAGACTGGCCACCGGCAACCGAAGATTCGCTGATTCTCAGCTGACTCGCAGCCCGCCACCGACCCGCCACCGACTGCCCTTGTGGGACAGGGCAGTCTCGGGGCAAGCGCCGCAGCTCTGAGAACTGGCCTCTCGGCGTCTCTCGCTCGCTGGAGGACCGATAGGCGGTGCAGGCTGACACAGCAAGCACTCGGTGGGCAGCGGGAGACGCCAGGATGGTGATCGGCATCCAGGCACCATGCCGTCTCAAACCGCACAAAGACCCTAAAGTGCACAGAAACCTGGAAAACCTGGGTCCTGGAACCTGCAGCCTGCTCGATCCAGTACGACTGTGTTGTCCCAGGAAAGAAAGAGTGTTGCAGAGCCACAGAACTGATTCTCAAATAGGGGAAGCCCGTTCTGTGGGCATCACTGCTGTTGCACGCTAGGAGGGGGGAGCGGACCTAGGACTACAGGTCCCAGGCTCCCTGTGGCTAGTACACGCCACCAACGCGTTTCCTGCCCAGAGGCGGTATTTAAATCAGAGGCCGGAGTAGGCTGGGCTGGGCAACATCCCTAACATCTACAGTTATTGACTGGACTATGAGGTACTGATGACCTAATACAATAAACGGTCATTGTACAGACATTGAATCAGAGTTGTGTTACAATGCTAGTGATATAAATGTGTTTTTAGTTTAATTCCTTTGTGATTCTGTTGTACCCTGGGATTATAACAGCATACCATAGGCTCCTTCCATCCCTCGCTCCTCAGTAAATAAGTGTACAATTAAGATGGGGAAGCTGGCTTGTACTGTGAAGCAACAAAATCTTGCTCCCCCAAAAAGTAATTCTAAACCTACATCCATAGACAGAATGCTAGAGAAAGCATTGGGAGCAGTGGCTACAGAAATAGAACGCACAGAGAGGCGCCTATCGATTACCCCAAATTTTGAGCTGAGCCCGCGAGTTTGCGACTCGTTAATTGACATAAGGGCAACAGGCTTAGAGTCCACCAAAGACCAATCCATAATTGAGGAGCCACAGACCCTAGAACCCTCTAAGATTGTTACCTCCAGGTGCCCTGGTAGAAAATGCAAAGAAAAACTAAAACACAATGTTAAACCACCTATAAGAAGGAAAAAGGGGCAGGAAGTGGACATGGAAAAGGGCAACCAAGGGGGGAATCACACTGAGGCCAGGTCAGAATCCACTAATGACCAGCCCATGTGGGTTTCACTGCTGGTGACAAATCTCCAGCAGCAAATAAGAACTATCATTAAAGAAGAGTTAATTCCTGTATTGGCAATGCTAGATGGGCTGTCAGCAAAGTGGAACGAATGGGCAAAAAATAAAGAGACGTCTAAAGATATAACTAATATAGTCAGAAAGCCGTGTGCTCAGGCCACCATGAGCAACGTGCAAAGTGGGCCCCCCATAATTACAAATGAATCTTGCAACTTGATAATTCAAGAAAAATCCTTGCATGATAGGGGAAAAAATGATATCTCTGCGGGGCAATGCCCAGTGACTACAAATTTGGCTCATCAGGCCCGCCCTCGGTTGGCAGGGAGAGGGGTACTAGAGAACATCCCCAGGCGGGGGGCGATTGATATTTCCCCAAATCAGGACTGTAGCGATTAAGATCGTAAAAATCAAACATACTGCCCCCCAATTATAAATCTACCGCCGGATTCAGCCCCATACGTATTGGTACTTGCAGGGGCCCCAGAATTAAGAAAGGGATTAATGGAAACACATCAAGAGCTAAAACACAAAACCATTCTTTGGTTAGCAAATCATAGTGATTTTGGTTATGAGAACACCCACGAGATACTAACTACAAGAAGGGTAGTATGGATAGGCGAGCACCACAAGGATATTTATGGAGATTGCGTAGTAATTAATTTTAGAAACCCAAGCATTATTGAACAAATCTTAGCAACAGAATATGGGAGGAACAGGGGGATATTATGCTACTCCCTTTAGGATATTTTTATCCCCCAACAAGGCCTTACCAGCAAGATTATTTCCATCAGTTGAGAAGGAGATTACCCCCTAAAAGAGCGGTATTTCCAAACCCAGGCCAGCTGCTGCATAATCTTCCAATTTTTAATATTTCAACTGGTAATAGGTTCAGTACCCTTGAGGGAGGGGACTGACTGGAGGGACCCAATACAACTAATAATGAGGGAATAGCCTCAATAACACTAGACCTAGAGAGTCAGGGTAGCCCTATAGGGCCAAATCTTGAGTTTGAGGACGGATTGGCTAGAGGGAGTATGAGCGGCTCCCGAAATCTAAACCGTCCTCTCTCTGGGTTTAACCATTCCGGAAACTCTGAACAAATATTGGATCTAGAGCCAAAGCCCCCAGATGCTATTGGATTAATAAATGTCTCCCCAAAACAGCCAATATTGGTGCCCCCAAATAAGAACCTATTGAACACCCAGGTAACAAGGGTTTTGTCTTGGAATATTGCAGGTTTAAATAGTAAACTAGATGAGACCGAATGGGGAACTTTTATTGATTATTTTGAGATCTGCATGTTCCAAGAAACCTGGGCAAGAAGAGAGGTTTCCAAATTAGGCTATGCTAGTTTTAACACTCCGGTACAAAAGGGGGTGGTGATGGACTCCAGCAACCTCGGGGGAATAGGGAGACCATCCGGGGGCCTTACAACCTGGGTGGGATCACATCTGGGGTGTACAGCGGTTCAAATTGACACAGAGTCAAGTGACATTTTAAGCGTCTTGTTACGGTTTCCTTTAAAGCCCCCTGTTGTCTTAATAAATGTATATTCACGACCCACTCTTAATGGCAATGAATCCAATACAGTGGAAGAGTTAACTACTTTACTAGGTTCTATTGACACTAATCAGATGATTATAGTAGGTGGGGACTTCAATTGTCAGTTTGAGCCGCTAGAGGGGTTACCTCCTGATAGCTTATTTGATGAGGACCACTTTTTTGAAAATCCCAGAGTCAGGATGTCCAAAAGTCAAAAAATGGTCCCCACTGGCGATTCAGATGAGCTGTCTCACTTTGAGACACTCCCTTCGAGCTTGTAATGGGAGATCCCTATCCGAATCATCGTATGGTCATACGTTCTACAGCAAAAATCGTGGGTTTATTTTAGACTATATTTTTATTAATTCACACTTCTGGGATAGGATGATGGATTTTAAAATAATCCCATGTCTAGATAGCGACCATTCTGCACTAGTAATAGAACTTAAAATATTGAACACGGGTAGTCTGTCAGTTACAGATAACCCTATTGATTCTAGGGTGGTGGTTTCGAACTGCAGGAAGAGAGTGAAATGGTCAAATTTTTGCCAATCCGAAGACAGATTGGGCAGTTTATACGATGCCTTGTTACCGGTTCTTAAAGAAACGTCCAATTTATGTAGGCTGAGTAAGGAGGGTATAGATTTACAGCCGTCCCCCCCCGTCCTTCCGCCGCTTTTTGTCGTTTTTTCTCGCTTTTCTGGCTTTTGTACCCCTTCTAGGTACTTTTCCGCTTTTTCGGGCCTCCTCGCCTCTCCGAGGCCCTTCGCCGCTTTTCCCGCTCTTTTTCCCCCCTACCCGCCCTCCTCCCGCCTCCCAGCTGTCCCCGCCTCCCCGGCTACCCCTTATATGGCGGCTGCTGCGAGGCCGCGCAGCGGACGCGCGCAGCGGGCGCGCCGCTGGCGCGCCGAAGGCACGCCTAAGGCAAGCCCGTCTGCACCCGTCCGCGCCTGGACCGCGCCCAGCACCCGAACCTCTGGCCCCCGTGGCCCCCGCCTGACCTACGACTCCGCCTTCCTCGCCAACCTCAACCCCGGCCGCACGCCAGGCTGCTACTGTGCCACCCCGAAACGCACCCACGGACCCTTCACCTGCAGCAACTGCCGCTTCACCTGCCTCCGAACCCACTCCGCTCCCACCAAGAACTACTCCACTGGAAACAACCTCCACTGCATCCTGGTCAACACCCGATCCATCCACAGGCACTCCATCGAACTGTGGAACCTCATCAACTCTACGAACCCGGACATCGCCTTCCTCACCGAGACCTGGATGAACCCCTCCTCGGCACCCGACATCGCCATAGCCATCCCCGACGGCTACAAAATCATCCGGAAAGACCGCACCAACCGCATCGGAGGAGGCATCGCCATCGCACACAAAAACTCCATCCGCATCTCGACCGACACCGACAACTCACTCCCCGACGCCGAACACCTCCACTTCATGATCCACAGCGACCCCAAAACCACTCTCAGAGGCACCCTCATGTACAGACCACCAGGACCTCGCACCAAGTTCAGCGAAGACATTGCAGACTTCGTTAACCCTCACGCACTCTCATCCACCGACTACATCCTCCTAGGAGACCTCAACTTTCACCTGGAGAACCTCACCGACAACAACACCACCGCCTTACTGGACAACCTCGCCAACCTGGGACTGAATCAGCTAGTCAACACCCCCACCCACGACGCCGGACACACGCTCGACCCCATCTTCTCCTCCAGCAAACACATCACCTTCAGCCACACCACCGAACTCACCTGGCCGGACCACAGCTGCGTCCACTTCATCTTCAAGAAGACTACCGTGCCCCACCACACCCAGCAACCACCAAGAAGAAACTGGAATCGTATCACCACGGAACAGCTCGCATCAACCCTCTCCAAGAACCAACCCACCAGCACCACCGACCCCAACATAGCCGCCAACAACCTCACAAACTGGATCTCCGACTGCGCCAACCTCCTGGCCCCCCTGAAGACTCAAGCCAGCACCAACAACCGCAAGAAAAACTCCTGGTTCACCCCCGACCTCAAGAACTCCAAGAAAGAATGCCGCGCCCGCGAGAAGACGTGGCGCCTTAACCAGACCGAAGAGAACATGTCAGCTCTCAAGGACGCCACCCGCCAACACCACCAACACCTCCGCGCCGCACGAAAAACAGCCTACCGGAACAGACTTGACAACAATGCCCACAACAGCAAGGAACTATTTGGCATCGTCAAAGAGCTCTCCAACCCGGAAGCAGAAAACAACTCCATCCCTCCCTCACAGGACCTCTGCGACTCCCTCGCAACCTTCTTCCACCACAAGATCACCGACATATACAACAGCTTCCCGACCGCCGACACAAGCCCCCCTCCGGAACCCGCCACCGACACCACCACCATCCTCACCTGGAACCCTACCACCACCGAGGAGACCACCCGCATAATGAACTCGATCCACTCCCGATCCCCATCGGACCCCTGCCCGCACCACATCTACAACAAGGCCGACGACATCATCGCACCGCACCTCCGAGACGTCATCAACGCCTCCCTCACCGCCGCCACCTTCCCGGAGAGCTGGAAACACGCAGAGCTCAACGCCCTCTTAAAGAAACCTACAGCAGACCCCACCGAACTCAAAAACTTCCGGCCCATCTCTCTCCTGCCGTTCCCCGCCAAAGTTATTGAGAAAATCGCCAACGCTCAACTCACCAACACCCTGGAAACCAACGACTCCCTCGACCCCACACAGTTCGGTTTCAGGGCCAACCACAGCACTGAAACCGCCCTGATCGCAGCAACGGACGACATCAGAGCCCTGACTGACAAGGGAGAGACCGTGGCCCTCATACTCCTGGACCTCTCTGCAGCCTTCGACACGGTCTGCCACCGCACCCTGATACGCCGCCTCAGCAACGCCGGCATCAGAAGCAAGGCCCTGGAATGGATCGTCTCCTTCCTCTCCGGAAGGACTCAGAGAGTCCGCCTTCCCCCCTTCAGATCCACAGCCACGGAGATCATCTGCGGCGTACCTCAAGGATCCTCCCTCAGCCCCACTCTCTTCAACGTCTACATGACCCCCCTGGCGAACATCGCACGCAAACTCGGACTCGACCTTATATCATACGCCGACGACACCCAGCTCATCTTATCCCTCACTAACAACCCCACATCAGCTAGGACCAGACTACATGAAGGAATGAAGGTAGTGGCGAACTGGATGACAGACAGCCGTCTGAAACTGAACACAGACAAAACGGAGGTCCTCATCCTCGGCCCCACTCCCACCGCATGGGATGACTCCTGGTGGCCCCCCGCCCTAGTCAGCACCCCCCAACCCACCGACCATGCGCGCAACCTCGGCTTCATCCTGGACTCTTCCCTCACCATGACCAGACAGGTGAACTCGGTGACCTCGGCATGTTTCAACACCCTCCGCATGCTCTGCAAGATCTTCCGCTGGATCCCCACCGACACCAGGAAGACCGTCACCCACGCCCTCGTCACCAGCCGCTTGGACTACGGGAACACCCTGTACGCCGGCATCACCACCAAGTTGCAGAGGAAACTCCAACGGATCCAGAACGCTGCCGCAAGACTCATCCTGGACATCCCTCGCCACCACCACATCTCCGGACACCTGAGAGAACTCCATTGGCTACCCGTCAACAAGCGGATCACCTTCCGACTACTCACCCACGCACACAAAGCCCTTCACAACCTCGGACCCAAACTCATCAACAACCGCGTCTCCTTCTACACTCCCCCGCACACTCTGCGCTCCACCGGACAGGCCCTGGCGGCCGTACCCCGCATCCGCAAGGCCACCGCCGGAGGAAGATCCTTCTCTTTTCTAGCAGCGAAGACCTGGAACTCTCTGCCCAGCCACCTTCGCGCCATACCTGACCACCTCTCCTTCAGAAGGCAGCTCAAGACCTGGCTCTTCGAGCACTGACCCCCCCCCCCTCCCAGCGCCTTGAGACCCTTGATGGGTGAGTAGCGCGCTTTATAAATGCGATTGATTGATTGATTGATTGATTGATTGAATCATGTCAAATTAGGAAAAGTCACTTTTGAATTTTTTTATCCAAATAAAATCTTGAAACAGGACAAGTTGCCCTCCCACCCTTGGTATAATACTTCTTGCCGTAAGGCTAAAAAGGCACTAGTAACATCCATCAAAGCCAAAGATAGCCTCTCAATATGGTCGGCAAGAGCAAACTATAAAGCAGTTACACAAGAACCTAAGCAAAGGTGGGAAGAAGAAAATTGGGCCACAATGAAAACTGCTTTAGGGGATAGAGACATGAGGACATTTTGGGGACTTGCTAATTCTGGTACAACCACCCCCCGAAGTGCGGTTGAACCAAACCTAGACGAACAGGTTTGGCGGGAGCACTTCGAAACCCTGTATGCTAAGGAGCGATTGCCCGGTGATGATTCTGTTTATGGCTGTGACCCATCAGTCGTTTGTCCTGCAGTTAATTGGGATTCAATCCCCTTGACTGATGGAGATGTGGGCCTGAGTATAAGCATAAAAGAAATAAAGGTCACACTAGCAAGAATAGCTCCGGGTAAAGCCCCAGGTCTGGACAAGATACCTGGAACCTCTTTAAGAGTGAACCCGCTATTTGGACTCCATATCTTTGGATGTTTTTTAATTCAATTATGCAAGGTATGAAGATTCCTCCAAGCTGGCTTGGTGCGGAAATAATTCCGATTTTTAAAAAGGGCTCCCCACTCCTCCCAACTAACTGCAGACCCATAAGTGTAATAGACATTTCTCAGAAAGTTTTTGCGTGAGTCTTACTCCTGCAGGCCGGGTTCAGGGAAAAGTTGTCGACCCTGGACCAAGTACTAAGACTACAATTGCTGTACTGGAAGACTGTAAGCGTGCAGGGGGGTAGTCTCTTCTTAATCTTTGTAGATTTGAGATCTGCATTTGATTTAGTACCTAGGGAGAAATTATGGTTTGTTTTGGGTGAGATGGGGGTCCCCAAATTTTTTATCCGACGTTTACATGAATGCAATTATGCGCAAATTAGGTATGGTAAGGACGGCAATCTCACAGCCCCTATACCCATTAACTGTGGCGTACACCAGGGGTGCGTGCTTGCGCCAACCTTATTTAGCATCTATATTAATGGCCTGATTGACGTCTTGCTTGCAGAAAAAGACCTTGATGCCCCCAAGTTAGCCTCCCGCAGAATCTCGGCAATGATGTTTGCCGACGACACCCTACTGGTAGCTAAATCACCTATGGCGATGCAAAGGGTTTTGGATAAATTTGAGATGTTCTGTAGAGATAGAGGCCTAGAAATAAACCTACAGAAAACCAAATTTATGGCATTCAATTGCCCAAAAAGTACATGCCCTAACCCGTCTTTAAATGGTAAACCCCTTGAGAGAGTGTCATCCTTCGTGTATTTAGGCATTACAATCTCCGAGTCTATGGAATGGGGGGCGCACATCACAAAATCTACGGTAAAATTAGCACAATCTTCAGGTGGCATCATGAAGGTCTTTAATAAATGTAGCAAAAGAATTGTCAGCCCAGCAATAGAAATCTATAGGGCTCAGGCGAGAGGCAGGGCTCTATATGGCGCAGAGCTATGGGGCCACCTAAACTTGAAGAAACTAACACAGGTGGAGAACCAATACTTAAGACAGTTATTTAGACTACCACGTAGCACCCCGTTGGTCCCGCTACTTCTTCATATGGGTATAATTCCAATAGCTGAAGTAGCGAGTCTTAAACCTATAATGTACTGGCGTCGCCTGTGGACCACCCCCTAACTCATATCCTACAGGGAGGAATTACTAGAGGTATTGAGGGCACGGGGTGCTGCAAAGATACATGGTTTGACCACATTAAATCTCTGCTAATTAGCATGGGTTTAGAGGATTGTTGGTCTGAACCTGAGTCAGCCTGTTTGCTAACATCTAAGGATTACATGAAGGCATGTTATAAAGAGTACAGAATGACTCAACTTCATACCTTTTCCAGTACTGGGAAACTCACCAGTGGTTTTCTAGAAATAAAAGATTTTCCTTGCTTTGAGCCGGCAATAGATCTCATAACTCCATCAGCGGCTAGGAAGCTCTATTTACAATACAGATATGGGATGCTTCCACTTCGCTGCTTTACATCTAAGTGGAGAGACCAACAAATGATTCAGTGCCCGGCATGTGACCACCCTGAGGAAACTGAGCTCCATGTTTTTTTTAGCTGTCCAGGCTATCAGAAGGCAAGGAGACGTTGGTTGGTCCAGACTTGTAGGAATCTTGGCAACAGGCGCTGTCTCGAAGTTTTCAGGATATTGAAATCTGATTCTAGCATCCCAATAGTATATTCGGTCGCAGGTTTCCTGTTTTCAATGTGGTGCACTAGAAGGGTTTACCTGAGATTTTGAAATGTTGCATCGATTGCCCTGCCCTGTGGTGTAGCAATTGTGATAGTATAGTAAACTCCCTAATTATTATGTATATCATGTATAGTTTTAAATTCAAGAGCTTTTGCTTTTTTTATACACATTTTTTTTAAGATAATTTATGTATTTATTGCACCACGCACTTTTCGAAATTAATTGTGTAAGCTTTGCCTATTCTTATATCTCAAAAATCCAATGTACTCTAATATGAAAATGTGTGTACAATTACCATTGTTTTTATTTTTTTTTAATCATGACTGACAGCATGATGCAATTTCAGACGTAAATGTTTGCTGTTGTTGCACTTTTTAGGCCATTTTGACCGGAATAAAGTCTTTTTGAAATGAAATGATTTATGGTTAAATCACGTCTTGGCTGGGAGAAATAGACATGAAGTGTGGCTCACAATCTCCTCAGAATTTGGCCTCCTTGTAGCATCTTTGTTTATGTTACGTTATGTTATGTTATGTTATGTTAATGTATGCCATGTTATGTTACAAACATTTGGAAAGTGAACTTATTACCTGTGAGGCTATTCAGGTGCTTTGGCAGGTGTATAGGTTTGCGGTTATCACTGTGTTATTCGAAGAGCAAGGTCATCAGCTTCTTTCTGATCAAGAAGTGAGGAGGAGGGGGTTCTGATATGTTGTGGGAGGTCGTCACTTGTTTTGAGTGCGATGTAGGAGAATGAGCAAACTCCTGTTTCATTTTTGTGGATGCGTGGGGTGTGTGCGAGTGAGAGTGAGGCAGACCGTAAGTTTCTGGCGGGCTGGGGAAAGTGTATGCAGCTGTTCATGTATGTGGACAGGGTGTTGTGCAGGGCTTTGTATGTGCATGTGAGAAGTATAATTGGCTGTGCTTGTGAATGGGAAGTCAGTGAAGCTCCTTGCGATGAGATGTGGATGTATCATGAAAGGTCGAGTATGAGTCTTGCGGCGGTGTTCTGGGTAGACTGGAGTATGTGTAGGAGTTGTTAGGCAAGTCTGGCATAGAGGATGTTTCTGTAGTTCAGCCTGCTAGGGATTAGAGCTTGGGTGACGGTCCTTGTAGTGTTCTCTGGCAGCCCTTTGAAGATCTTTTGCAGCATGCGCATGATGTGTAAGCAGGAGGTGCCCACTGCGTTGACTTTTGCCATTATGTTGAGCTTGTTCTCTAGGTTGATCCCCAGATTTCTTGTGTGGTCGGTGGGTGTTGATGTCGGTGCTAGCTTCGGCAGCCACCAATTGGAGTCCTATGAGGAGGTCTTGTTACCAAAGACCAGTACTTCCATTTTGTTAAAGTTGAGCTTCAGACAGTTGGTTCGCATTCAGTTTGCTACAATGGAAATGCAGTTAGTGTAGTTGGTTCTGGTGGTGGTTGTCTTGTTTGTCAGGGAGAGGATACATTTAGTGCTGTTGGTTAGGATAGAATGGTGATGTCTTAAGATCGGACTGTGTTGGCGAGCGAAGTCATGTATATGTGGAAATGGGTAGGGGTGAGGGACGATCCCTGTGGGACTCTACAAATCAGGGTCTTGGGGGCATATGTATCAAGTTCCGTTTTTGCAATTCTCAAATAGCGATTTTTAGGGAATCGCTATTTGAGAATTGCAAAACGGGATGTAATAAAAAATTTGCAAATGTTTTGCGATTCCTTGGCATTCCTTAATTGCGATTAGCAAATTGCTAATCGCAATTAAGGAAAACCTTCCCATTCATTCCTATGGGCTAGGAGGCCCATAGGAATGAATGAGAAGACATTCTCATTTTGCGATTCGCAATTTGAGAATCGCAAAATGAGAATGCAATTTCAAGGGTGCTAGGGTGTCAAAAGGACCGCCTGTTGCACCCCTGAAATATGTATGTATGCACATGTGGCGCACATGGCACTTTGAAAAATGCCAAAAAGTGCATTTTTTAATGAAATCGCAAATTAACAGCATCTTGAAGTTGGTGGTAATTTGCGATTTCTTACGGCCAAATTGCAATTTTTCTATGCTTGATACATTGCATTTAAGGAATCGCAATTTGCGATTCCTTAAATGCAATCACAAAATAGAGAATCGCAAATTTTGCGATTCTCTAATTTGCGATGTCCTTTTGGGATGATACATCCCAAAAGGCCTTTTCCCGTTCGCAAACGGGCCGATTCTGAGAATCGGCCCGTTTGCGAACGGGAAAAGGGTTTGATACATATGCCCCTTGGTCTCTAAAGGGTGGAAATGTGACCCTTTGGTTCTTCCGGTGAGGATGGAGCAGATCCAGTTGAGTCTGGATCTTTGTATGTCAGGCTCGTGGAGGCTTCTGATGAAGGTGTTGTGAGAGATGGCGTCCAAGGCTGTGAATAGGTCGAGCAGGAATCAGGCCACTGTTTTTCCTCGTTAAGCATGGCCATGATGAGTGCTGTTTCGGTACTGTATTTGTTTCTGAATCCTGATTGGGTGTTGTGAATAATTTTTAGTGCGAAGGATCTGCCTTAGTCCCTAGGATAAGGGTTTACTGGTTCCATAGAGCTCTGACCAATAGGAGACCACAATCAATGCCTTTGATTTTTCATGATGAGTTCAATTGATCTAGCCCTGTTAAAAACAAGAAGAAACCAATATGAAAAGCACTGTCTTTGTCAGGAAGAATGTAACTTTGTTTTAAGAACCTAGGGCCAAATGTACAACCCTTTTATGCGCTCACAAACTGGAGATAGACACGTTTACAACCGCAAAACAGGGTCATGGCATGTACAAACACTATTATTTTGCAAGTCACTGACTTGCAAAATAGCGTTTGAGACTCTCGCTATTAGGAAGAGGCGTTCCTTCCTAATAACGAGACTCAATGCCATTTACTATTGTTTTGCAACCGCATTTGCGGCCGCAAAACACTGGCAGTTTACCTCCTACTTCAAGTAGGTGGTAAACCATGCGAAAACTCACCTTTGTGAATCGGTGTGTAAATATTTTTTAAGAGCAGGCAGTGGTCCCAGGGACCACTGCTTGCCCTTCAAAAATTAAACTGAAAAGTTTCATTTTTCTTTTTTAAATGCATTCCTTTAAGGAAAACGGTCTGCATGTTTAAAAAAACTCCTTCATTTAAAAAGCAGTCCTAGACATGGTGGTCTGCTTACCCCAGCAGGCCATTATCCCTGGAAGTCCTAGCCATTCCCAATGGGGTCGGAAATTATGCTTGCTTCATGAATATTAATGGGGCATGTAGTTTGCGACCCCACTGGGAATCGGTTACAGAGACACTGTTGTATTTTCACTTTTGCGAGTCGCAAATTGCAATTCGACGCAATTTTTATGACTCGCAAAAGTGAATGGTTGTACATCTGGCCCATAGAGATCTATTTGTATCCATTCAAGAAACGGGCATCCTTTTCGGATAGAAAACAGCCTTACCCAGCTTGGAAAAGTTTTCATATGGTCAAAGACTTCAAACCTTGCCTTCCATTCAGAGATATTTGCCTTTGACGTCAGCTCATGATTTACAGATCCTGGAGCTTGACTCACTCTGTTGGCTCAGCTTGCTACAATGTTTCAAAGAACAAATGTAAACTATTTAACTGATCCAAACCCTTTCATCTAGTCAACCACTTGGTCATGTAGTAGTGTTTGGTTTCGACATAGACCCTGTTGCATTTCTGCAAGCAGAGATTGTCATTTAAAAATAAATTCCATCACTGCCATTCACTTCTATTAAATAGACTTTTCCTTTAATTGCTAATGAACTTTCTGTAATAACGCTTGACCCTCTAGTCTGATTTCTCAATTTGTCTGGCATTTTGCTTGCTAAATGTTTGTCATTTTAATTCAGTTGAAATGGACCTTTGGGTTCTCCATTATTTTAACAGTATTTTTGCTTGGAGGGATTCTTTACACTTTCTGTCACTTATGTTAATCCAAAGGATTTTCTTGCAGCTCAGGCCAAGATACCAAGGGTGAGCCAAGGGTAACATTAGCCACAACTCACTTCATACGTTGGCTACTTTCTCTTTGCCAACCGGCAACTGAATTTCTAGTGCAGAGCCTGAAACAGGAGTCAAAGGGGCATATGTACAAGCCCCTATTACCTGCTGTGAAGGTCCTAGGGCTACTTCGTACATAATCAGAACAATAATATAATGATAAATGTAGTGACACTGGAGATAGAAAAATGCAAAATATTTATTACAATGTAGTTTTTTTTTTATAATAGATACATAGGCATTTTTTTTATATAAAAACATATATATAACCAAACATGAGCTGTAATACATTCTAACTATGATCATTCGTCCAAACAATCATACTTCATACATTAATACTTATTGTGATGTGTATGATAGAATGTCAACATCCTAAATTCATTAGATGTCTGGTACACTTGGAAAAAGAGGATGATTACAGCATTAAATCGCATGGATTTCTATATCTGTAGGGTAGTTTCCAAGATGTCTCAACGCGCGTTTCGGCAGATAGACTGCCTTCCTCAGGAGAGCCACCTCCAAAATACTTTTTCAAAATCCAGAATGATAGAGAGTCTAGTCAGGATAGACACTAGACTTACTGGATGGCATGTATTAGAAATGCAGTCCTTGTTAGGTAGATGCAAAGGAACGTATATATTTAGGGATTCCTGATCCCACCGACCACAGAACTACAAGAAAATGTTTAAAAGCAGAATAAATCTCATGATAAATGTACAAAAAGACCGGATGCGAAAAGTTTTGTAGAAACAGTGGTGCATTTGTGTAATCCAACCAGAGCGGTATCGAGGAGCGGACGGTGACGATCTCCCCTCCTGTAGCTCGTTGGGACTGTTCTAGTAATGCCCCTATCGCCACCACAACGTCACTTTTACCGACGTTGTGGTGCTGATAGAGGCTGCGCCTTATGTACAAGGCAGCATTAAGCCACTTAACGTGGATTAAAGCTGCCTTGTACATAAGGCCCCCTTTCAGGCTATACTTAGCATGAAATGGGTAGGCACTGGGTGTTGCGGTGAGCGTTCCACCACAACACCCATTCATTTATACGCTGCCCCCTATTCACAAGGGTGGCGTACATAGGAGGCAGCACCAAAATTAGGACCAGGTAAATCCTGGTTTTAAGTTGGCGAAATAAGGAGAAATACATTATTTCTCCTCGTTTTTGATTTTTCCATGTCTGCTGCCTTATGCAGCACACATGGAAAAATCAAAATGCCATGGTTTGTTTATGTACAGGAAGGTGTCCCTTCCTGTACATAAAAAGTGTACAAGAAGGGACAGAATGGCATTTTAGGATTGTTTATGTGCAGGAACGGACACCTTCCTACACATAAACAATCCTCCCCTGTGCGCAGACACAAGGGTGCCTGCGTTGGTGCTAAGGTGCTAAACTTAGCGCCATCACAGGGGGAAACGCAAGGCTGCACCACATTCTTGTAAATATGGTGCAGCCTTGCGTTTCAGAAGTGACGGAACGCGGCGTTAAGCCAAGAAGGCTAACGCAGCGCTCCGCCACTTCCTTGTACATATCCTTCAAAATGTCTTTATTTACTTACTATTATCATCAGTTTGAAACTACAAAAGCAAACCAGCATCTCACATAGCACATCTTTTTGTCTTAGGTTTTGGTGTAACACAGACATAGATTAATACTTTCTCATTGCGAGCTGCTGGATAGTAAAGCAACAACTATTGGGCGCTATGACTTATGTAGATAGTGCATTATTGTTTTTAAACAACACTTTTTATTGATCAAGAAGGCAAGGGCTGCAGGCCCCTGTAAACCCAGGGGATCTGCCACATAGTAAATAGCAACAACTCTTGATATTTTTGGCCATATAGAGGAACAATGGAGAGCTATTCATACATCATCTATCAAGAAAACCCCGCATTATTGTTTTTGACATAATTTGTGTTTTTAGATTTGGGAGCTCCTTTGATATTATGCTTGAATGTATGCATTTAACAGTCATGGTGTTTTTTGTGATTTAAAACATCTCGGTGCCCACACTGTATTGTCTGACATCAACATCGTTGCTGGGCTGGGTGCAATGATTTATGTAGATACTGCATTAATGTTTTGACTTAATTAGTGTTTTTTGTTTTTTGATTTGGGCAGTCCAGTGTCATTATGCTTTAAGATATGCATTTAACAGTCATGGTATTTTTTGAGATTTCACGGCACACTCATGCCTTCATTTTTATTCACACCACTGTTCTGGCACCAGGAATTTGTAATAGCGCACCACTTCTACCACCACCCTGGCTCCAGTCCCCTTCACAACTTCCGCCCGTTCCTTTCGCTCAGTGCTCACTTCTCATGTATATGCTGTTCCTTCACTAAACCCCCCCTTCCCTCATCCAACACATTTCCTTCCCCACATCACTGTTCTGTTTCCATACTCACCTCTGTGTCACGAACTTTATGCAACACACACGTGCACATGTCCATTTTGTGCATACCCTTATATGTTTTCATTATAACTTACAGCCCTGAAGAAGTTCATTTCATGAAGGAAATACGTTGGCTGTCGACCTCTTTTTGGAAAATAAAGAATACTAAAGACTTACTAAACATCAAGGCTCATTGACTAATTGACTACTACTGTCACAATAACGAGAAGTGCACCACTCCACCAATCCCATTCTCTCGCTGCAAGGTCCGTTCCTGGTTTTACCTTTGACCGCGCAGACCGCGCAGACCGCAGATCACAGACCCGAAACGAAGGAGGAGAGGCTGCCGCGGTTCCGGACATTTTCAGAAGCCGGTAATGACCGCAGGACTAGAGGGCTTTGAGGACAATCGAGAGCAGCCGGCAAGCGATAAAGTGGCAAGTAGCAACCGCAAACACACAACAAACAGGCGGTACTGGCTCCCGTACCCTCGGCCCCTTGCCTCAGCCCCGGTCCTTCTTACACCCTGCTTGCCTGTCAACGCCTTTCCCTCGTGTTTCCGGAGCCAAGCGTCTCTGAGTTTCCTGAGCCAAAGTGTCCCTGCGTTTCCTGAGTGAAACAGCTCCTGACTATTGGTGTTTCTGGCAGTGATTGTGAGGGAAGGAGCTGCCTCCGACTGACAAGCCACGATGGAGAACGAAAGACGGGTGTGGAACCTACTGCAAAGTACTGAAGTGTACTATGGGACGGTGAGAGGCTTGGCGGCGTGAGGAGTGACCACGCTTGTGGGCTGCCTGTGCCAAGGCGCGCGAGGGTCTCCTTTTTACGCGCGGCTGCCAGCTTTACTATAGCTCGGCAACAGCCCGTCTTGCAACATTGTATCCGGGAGAAGAATTGTAGGCTTGCGTAAGTTGTTCTTTGGTTACACCGCAGGCTGTAATCTCTTTACGTTTTGCGTTCAGTATTGTGAACGCTCCTATCAAGTCCAGTCCAGCTCTTGCGTCCAGTCGACTGTGTCCGAGGGGCAGGAGCAGTAACCGCCGAAAACGCCGAGACGGCCCCTCAGAGAGAGCTGCTACCAAATGCAATTCTGAGAGCCAGCTTACGGATTTTGTTTCCCCTCTCGCTCCCCCTGCAATCCTGCCATTAGCAAGTGGCTGCGGGGGTCGAGCAAAGTAAAAACGAGCGTAAGCGACCGCTCTCCCGAGGGACCCGGGGACTTGGCAGCTGCCGGTCCCTCGGCTCAGAGGCAGTCAGAGGCGGTCAGAGGTTGCTACTCATTGGAGACTGCAGGTTGCTGACAGCTCACGGACAGCTCACGGACATTGGATTGCCGCAGCTGCGGACTGGTTTCCATCGGTGAGTGACACAGGGAGTTCCTCCCCCCCTAATGAATTAGGGGTAAAATGTAAAAACGTTGATTAAATATCAGTCTCGTGTTCTCTGCGCAGAGAAGGACGTAGAGAAGGACGCATTAAACCCTAAGACCCAAAACTCCAGGCGCGGACACTGTTGACTTGCTTTCCGTGTCTTCTGACATACCGCAGCGGCAGCAGGATTAGCCCGAGGAGAGCGCCCAGCCCCAGCCCCAGTCTTAACAGGAGTTCAGGCGACAATCAGGCTGGACAAGCCAGGGGTATGGGGGGACTGACAAAACCGCGAGCTGTGGACCGCGTCTCGCTCCCCCGCCTCCTGTCTCCTGCAGTGGGAAGTGAAGTGAAGTGAAGTGAACGTGAGGTAGCAAGGGGTGTGACCGGGCACAACCCTTCGCAAGGCGGGATCGCTCGATTACACCGCTCGGCAGACCTTAAAGAGTTCAGATGTGGGGCTTGCAACGGGCCTGAAGGAACTGCGAAGTAAGGCTAAGTAAAGCAAGCAGGGCAGTACAAGGCAAGGCAAGGCAAGGCAAGGCAAGGCAAAGTACAACGCAAAGTAAAGCACTAAATAAAGTAAAGTAAAGTAAAGCATCAAGCACCAAGTATTACAACCTAGCAGCCGGAGATGCGTTCAGGAAAAACCAGAGGAGCGCATCTATCCAAATCAAAGCACAAAGCTAAGGAGGAACCCACGGTACTTACTACAGCCCTTCTTAGCAGGCCGTCGTCCGGATCGGATCCACTATGTTGTAGAGATCCAGACTTCTTGTGCGAACCTGCATCCTCGAAACTCCTTATAGCCACTGCCAGTGCAACCCAATTTGAGTCAAGCATTGAGTCAATAGCGATTCCGAGTAAACATACAGCATCAGCCCCAGACGCCAAGTGGAAAAAAGGCACCATAGCTTCTTGTATGACCCAAATAAGGTCCCACTCAGGCCAAAACAGCAGTAAACGGGCCCTGATTACTGACTTTCTAAAAATCGCCATCAAAACTACCTCGGAAAATCAACACTACAATGACCCCAAGACTCTGAATTGCAAAAAATTAACTCAATCCACCACAGCCTCCACAAGCGAGGCCCTCACGGGTCCCTTATGGGATGGAACAACCATAAGGAGCGAGGACAACAGGAGTGGCTGGGTTGCCACATCCAAAACAACCACCGCAGTCCCAAGCCTCCAAACTCTATCTTCTAATGCACTTCACCCCTCGGATTCCCACCCTAAGCCAACACCCGTCGTAATTGAGGCCCAAATTCATCATCATTTTCAGTCGTCTAAGTCTCTCCCAGCACCTCCCTGCTTGCAGTCACCACTCTCACCCTTATTCTTATTAGGCTCTCAAGACCTCAAAAGCCTCAATGACGGGGCCACCAATCTCCAATTAACCTCAAATACTACGAGTCCACTTGGCAACCTGATTATGCTATCAGGCGGCCGCCACCTCGAGGCGAAAGAGCCTACCAATCTTAACACAAACAGCAGAGACAGGCCCGTACAATCGTCGTACCAGCTGGAAGCTGTACAAAATAAATATCAACACCCTAGCCAATTTGAACCACTGGAGGAGTCGTTTTTTCAGTTCAACACATACAGATCCACCCCCGCTCTGCTACTCTCTCAATCCAAGGATACAAGAATAAGGGACCTATCTCGTAAGCCACCTAGAAGCCAGAGTCAAAGTGATAGGCTCCCAGCCCCCATCAGTAACATGGAACACCATGCTCAGGTTCCCAATGAAGAAACCAGCTGTTCCCCAACATCTTTTGTCTGGCCACTCCTGCTCAACACCTTAGACACAATCAGCAAAGCTATGACCCTCCACGCTGACAAGCTTGACACTCAAGTAGATCTTTTAAACATTCTAGCTACTCACGTCCAGGGGATTGAACAAAAAATACATAGCTTCAACGAGATGATCGTGAAGGTACAGCGAGACCAAGAGACCACTTACCAATTGCGCCACTGCCACTGCACTCAAATTATTGACAAACTTGCCGCGGTTCCAATCTTACTGACAGACCTTTTGGGCACCACCAAGGAAGCCCTTTTAAACAATTCTCCCAAGGCAGGGAAAGCTCACGAGGACCTAGGGGCAAAGGATACGGCACGCCCTAGGCCCATGGAAGGACAATTTATCGGCAGCATGGGCCCATCTTCATTGTCAATCTTAGAAAATACATTTGCACCTTTGGCCACAAATGCCCATGATAATTCCAATACCTCGGCCTCTCAATTTTCCGATAATCATGACCAATCTCTTGGAAGGCCGATTAAACCAACCAAGCCACTAACTAAGTGGTAGAAAAACGTCTTAGAAAAGCGAGAAAAAGTAAACAACCAAGTCATTTAATTAACGAAATTACTGTCCAACCAGAAGAGGGAAGGAAACAAAACACTAATGATGAGATCCCAAATATTTTGGAAGCAACAAAGAATCCCTAATTGCCCCACTTGATTCCGTTGCAACACCCAGTAGTCCAAATTATACCAAAATCAAACAAACGTTCCCAGATAATCTATACAGTTTATTTAAACCACCAACTAAGAAAGAGAAGCAACACCTTAACACCTCGTTTAAACAAACAGCAAATTCTGTATCTTCGTTTAGGACCGAACTGCACTATCCAACCACAATGTGCCCTAGTAAGGAGAACATGCCAAAGGACAACGCCTGGAAAGACTGTCGTAACTTTGGAAAAATTGAAAAAAAAAATGATAAGCCAAGTCCAGGATGCAACATCACCACAAACATAAAGGCTAATAAAACTCCAACACAAGACCATACTAATGTCTCCCCGTACTTGCCATTGACGCTTCCATGGCCTACAGAGGGAGCAACCAATACGGAACATGGCTCGGACTGCGTGCCACAGTTGGAGATCTTCCCAAACAATAAAAAATTGGACTTTATCGCCCACTATGTCTCAAGGGGCAACCATGACTTCCTTAACAGAAGTGTTCTGTTGAAGTTATTCAAGGCACTGGCCACTCTGAGCCACATTAACTCCAGGGACATTGAAAGCATAGGGTTCTACCAGAATCAGCATTCAGTGGAACTCCAAGAATCAACCACTGCCACGTTCACCGACTCCCTCATCATTGAGCAAATCTGGCAGGAGAGGGTCCCATTTGAAAAATGGGGCATTGAGTTAAAATAGATTGACCCTCCACGTTATCCCAGTCCATTACACATGCCCAAACATCCAGCGGGCCTGTTAAAAGGTGCCAAAGGCCCGGATAATCGAAGTCCTCTTTCCGGCATAGACTCCAAGGCCAGGACAATCAAAATCACCTTTGTTCACCCTGAAGTCAGTCAGGCCACTGGACCCCGGCACTTTAACAAGCCTGGAACCATCCAAGCCGGGGCATGAAAAAATCCACAAGTTGCCGCAAATTCAATCAAAGGCTACCAAATCTGCTCCTGGAACGTGTTCGGCCTCGGGACGAAATTAGAAGACCCTGACTTCATGGAGTTTATTATACAGTATGAAATACTCCTCTTCCAGGAAACCTGGCTATTAAAATCTACTCCCCTAGTAGGTTATAAGGAATTCCAGAAAGGGGACTAATCAAGGGAGAGCTAAAGGGGGCCTCTCCACCTTCATTTCAACCGATATTTCTTGACTCGCCGTTGCTATAGACCTTGATACCCCCTGGCTGTTATGCGTCAAACTTGACACTCCGACTTCGAACAGTCTACTGATCATGAATATTTACATTCATCCCGCGTCCAAACAAAAACGAGCAAGCATTGGTCACTTATTAGCCTCACTTGCCACTCTAAAACTTGCTTATCCCGACGCTAACATCATTCTGTCAGGGGACTTTAACATGTCTTTACTGCAAGAAACAAATGGCACCAGGCGGCACACTCAGGCTAAAATTCGACATGACACTCTCGGCAAGCAATGCGTAGTTCACCTGCATGACCTCTCACTGCAAATGCTTAATGGGCACAGCCCGACTGACACCCCAGCGGCATACACAAGGGTCACCCAAAAGTCAGCCTCTATCATTGACTATTCTTTCATAGATCATAATCTCGCTCCCCAGATTACAAACTTTCAAATTTTGGAGAGAGCAGAGAGTGACCATCAACCGCAATCCTTCACACTCCTAAGAAATAATACAAATCCAATCCTCTTTAACGCAAAGTCTCAAGAACTCCATTGCTACAATCTCAAACGCCTCATTTGGAAAAAAGATAATATAAGCGACTTTATGGAAACATGAATTAGCACCTTGGAGAAATCCAAATTCGAACCATCCAGCATTTGGGCCTGGAAGTCATTCACCATTGAATTAAATCTAAAATGGTCTAAACCGGCTACTGGCAAAAAAGCAGGTAAACCATTGGGGGCAGCATGGTTTACCAAAAGCCTCAGAATTCAAAAACAACAACTGAACAAAAACCTACGAAAACTAAGAACACAGGGCTCACCTTCTACTAAAGACCAATTGCTTTTAATTTCCAAAGCCAGAAAAGATCTTAAAAGAGACATCATGGAGGCCAAGGAAGTATTCCAGGAACATCTCTGGGCGAAACTCCATTACTCTTGCAAACAAAGAGACTCCAAGCTTTTCTGGGAAATCATCAACCAACTAACAAACGGCAGGAACTGACATTATAACTGTGACATCATGGAGGACACATGGAGAGCCCACATTGAATCACTATATAACAAAATCCTTCCCCCAGGCATTGTTGATTGCGGCCTCCAACTTAGTAACGGACCTACCGTTAGAGATTTAACGAAAAACGACTCTCCCTCTGATTCAGACTTTCCCCCATGGATCCTTAAAGAACAAATACTGAAAATAATAAAAAAATTAAGATCTGAGGGTGCCCCTGGGCCCAACGGCCTCCCAAATGCCTTGTTTCGGCACAATCCACCATTCTGGGCAGATCATTTGTCTCCTCTTTTCTCGGACATTCTAACTTTTAACATGATCCCTGACTCTTGGAGGGGAAGCATTCTAAGCCCAATATATAAATCGGGTTCTCGTTCCGATCCTGCAAATTACAGATTGATCGCGTTAATTGACGTGGAGGCTAAAATCTACGCATCAAACTTGCTGGTAGACGAACAAACCTTATTCCCCCAACGCAGACCGGATTTAGGGCTGGGATGGGCACCCTGACGAATATTTCCGCAGTAACACTCATGGCCAATCAAGCCCTTAGAAAATCTAGACCTCTCTACGTATGTTTTATCGACCTTAAAGCGGCCTTTGACAAGGTTTCAAGAGCTAAGCTATGGGTAAAAATGAGCAACTGGGGTGTCCCAGCTAATTTGCTGGAGGCCATAACCAATCTGTACTCCCAGACGTGGGTCCAGATTAGGAAGGGAGATGGACTCAGTATTACTAAGAAGATCCACACACTCAACGGGCTAAAACAAGGGTGTGTGTTGGCACCGTGCCTTTTTAATATTTACACCGCTGACCTGGATGAGCACCTTCGGTCTATCCAATGTGACCCTCCGAAACTTGGAACAACACCCATTCCGAGCCTTCAATACGTGGACGACATTGTCTTACTGGCACAAACGCCAATTGGTTTGCAACGATTAATTACTGAACTCGGAGCCTATACCACCTCGGTCCAATTGACCATCAACTACAAAAAAACGAAGTTGATGTGCTTTAACAAACATCATAAAGCCGACCGCAAATTTACTTGGACTTTGAACAAGCGACCTTTGACCGAGGTGGATTCATACAAATACCTTGGCTTCCAAATTGATCGCAAACTCATCTTCAAGATTCAGCTGTCCCAAGGTCATACGAAATCCAAACAGCTGCAGTTTGCCTTCAAAATTTTAAAAAATAAACTTGCAGGCGGATCTATTGGGCACCTATTAAAGGTTATAGCAGCGAAATTCCTGCCTTCTATCTCATATGGTACAGAAATCCTGAATGGTAAGGACGCTAAAGGCTTGAACCTGGAACAATCAGTCCTTTTTAAGAAGCTGTTTGCAATCCCCCGCCACATTCCGCAAGCCCAAATTCGACTTGAGTATGGTCTAAAAAACCAGATCCCTGACAAACAAGGTACACTAGTCAAATATTATTGGAGGATGCGGGATGCAGAGGAAAACACACTAGCACATTATTGTTGGGCAGAAATTGAAAAGCAAGCAAGCTTCCAAAATTCCATTTTCAAAGCTCTGATGGCCTCCCTCTCAGCACTGAAGTTAGAGGAGGCATGGCTATCAGCTCCCACCTACTTCGGCTTTAAATTATTGGTCAACAAAGCCATAAAACGGCATTCCATACTATTAGACAAAACTGCCTTAGCAAAAAACAAACACGCCTGGGCCGTGATTCAGTCATACCAGAGGTTGCAACTTCAATCCTACCTGCTAGATCACTTTTCGCACCAGAAAAAAACATTGTTTCACTTTGTAAAGGCTTGGGTCATACCCATCAAAGGACCTGACCCCAAAATTGAAATATGTATGGCAATCAAAGGAATGCCGCTTGTGTGGAGCTTGGGATGAGTCCTTACTGCACCTACTATGCATCTGCCCTGCTTTGGCAGAAACGTGCAAAAAGGGCCTTCGGGAGCTCTTTAGGAAGGAACAAATAAGAACTTGTAGAGCTGCAGTGATTCACTGTCTCATGGGCTCATCTATCCCATTGTCCTGCAGAGCCATAAACTTTTTAAAAAACGCAGCAAGGGACCTGGCCAACGCAGAACCTGTTAACCAACTCATGCAGTATTAGAACATCTGGCTTTGAAACCATCCGAAAGTTCTGCTTACATGTTAACTTTTTATATTTTTTACAAAAATAATTACAATGTTAATGTTAATGCAATTTATAGAGCGCAACAAATACCCTGAGGTGTTCTGGCGCTTCTTGATTCTCATTCAGACTGGGAAGGCAGAGAGGGGGCGGTCTACTCTTTAGAAAAGAGCCAGGTTTTTAGTTCTTTACGAAAAGGTAGGAGCTCAGTGATGGTTCTCAGATGGCGAGGCAATTCGTTCCAAGCCTTTGCTGTGCCGTAAATAAAACTTTTGCCCCCCCAACGGGCTTTCTTTATACGAGGCACAATAGCCAGGGAGGCATCTTTAGATCGCAGTACTCTGCCTGGGACATACCAGCACAGTCTTTGCTGTAAGTACTCTGGACCTATGCCATGTAATTTCTTGTAAGTTTTATTCATGGTGGTTTTTCCACTCTTGTATGGTTTGTATTCTTCTTCTTCTTCTCTGATTTTTCTGCAGAAGCAGTTGGCACTCAACGACGGCGAGTGCTGGAGTTGGTTTGTGCACGCTCACCCTACATTTGACAACCGGTTTACAATAAGGGTAGTGCGGTCATTGTGTCCGCCGTCGTCTGGAACCACAATTTTACTTACTATTATCATCAGTTTGAAACTACAAAAGCAAACCAGCATCTCACATAGCACATCTTTTTGTCTTAGGTTTTGGTGTAACACAGACAGAGATGAACACTTTCTCATTGCGAGCTGCTGGATAGTTAAGCAACAACTATTTAAAATGGCTATAGATTTAACAGATACATAAATCAAAGGTCTAAAACCTGAGTTTATACAAATAGTAATGATGTATTAAGTAGAAACCACAAAAAATATTTTTAAAAATGAAAAGTTCACATAAAAATGTGTACAATATGTTCAATCAGGTACAATAATATCTATTGGATCCATTCATCAACAAGGTAGACATTTTAGTCTATTATTTTAAAGAGACAGAACATAACAGACAACGGTGACCACATTAATTAATTAAGCATCGCAGTACAACATCGTAGTGATTGGAACTTGCACTTGAAAGACAACGGTGACTACTTTAGTTATTTTAATCTATTATTTTAAAGAGACAGAACATAACAGACAACGGTGACCACATTAATTATTTTAGTTTTTTTTTTTCTTTGGACTATAAAACAATTTTAATGATAATAGTTAGAGTTAAGTTATGATTAATTACTAGAAATATCAGTATGTGTATAGTCTACTTTTAGTTATCATATTTGGTTACATCAAATAACAACATTTTGTTACACAAAAGAGTACCATGGAAGCCAATACAGTACTAGCTCCACCTAAATTCCTACAAAATCCAGGGTTACCTTCCATGGCTTGGGAAGATTGGCAAGAATCTTTTGAAACCTACCTGGAAGCAATTGGTGGGGAAACTTTTTTGGCGTCACGTAAATTAGCTCTGTTGAAACATAATCTTGGGGTAGAAGGAAGGAAAGTTTTAAAAACCCTACCAAAACCTGCTAATGTAAATGCAGCAGCAAGTAATACAATACTTACTGATGACGCGGGTAATTCCACTGATGAGGATATTGTATTTGATAGTTCCAAAGCTGTAACATATATTTCTGATGAGTATATTGACGTTTTAAGAGCATTAGAGGAGAATTATGGGAAGAAAACTAGTATTGTGGTTGAAAGACACACTTTTTTTTCAAGGGCACAGTTAACTGGCGAAACAGTAGAACAATATGTAGCTGTTTTGAGAACGCTTGCAGCAACATGTAAGTTTAAAGACTTACATGAAGAAATAATTAGAGACCAATTTATAAACAGGACAAACAATTCTAAAATCCAAGAGAGATTGTTAGACCTTAATGATCCTACGTTACAGAAAACCATCAGTGTAGCTAGAAGAATAGAAAATACTTCACGGTATGTAAAAGAACTAAGATGTGAGATTCCTAAAAGTGATGTAAATCTCATAGATAACCGTACAACAAAGAATTCTATCAGTGTACTTAAACCCAAACCTATATTGAAGTCAGGAAATGAAAAGCACAGGGAACCCCGCATGTACATCAACAAAGACAAGACACAAATGTCAACACCTAAACGTAGTTGTTTCAGATGTGGCAGCAACAATCACTCTGCCAATAACCCACGTTGCCCAGCATTCAATGTCACATGTTTTAAGTGCAACAAAACCGGTCATTTTTCTAAGTTGTGTAAAACTGGTGACCGTGAATTTTGGAAACGCTCTGTAAATGCAGTTAATTATTGTAATGATCCATCACTGAGTGAAAATGATAGTGACATTGAAGTAATGGTTATTTGGGACAATGTAGTTAATGAAGTATTGAGTACATATAAACCACCCAAATGTGCAGTATCAATAAACCAGAAGGAAGTTTGCATGTGGGCGGATTCATGCTCACCCTTCACTATAATAGACAAACATACTTGGTTATCCATAGGTAGGAACAATCTACTGTCATCTGATGTAGAACCAGTAGGGTATGGTGGAAACAAACTTCCCGTCCTAGGATATTTTGAAGGCGACATATCGTATAAAGACAGAAACATTCTGGCTAACGTTTACGTTGTTGAATATGGCAGAGCGTTGTTGGGGTGGAAGGAACAAAAGGGACTGGGTATAATTTTGGATCCCAATCATCCCAACCAGGTATTACTGACTAGTGATCCCCACATGGTTGATTGGAGTGCGAAGTATCCTGAATTATTTAAAACAAAATTGGGTTGCTTAAAAAAATTTGAACATCGCATCGTATTAAAGTCAGATGCGATACCTGTAGTTCACAAAGTGCGTAAGGTTCCTTTAATTCTGAGACCACAGTTAAAGCTTGAACTTAACAGGTTGTGCGAGGAGAACATTATAGAGCCAATTGAATCCTCTGAATGGCTCAGTCCAGTGGTTTTGGCACGCAAACCTAATGGAAAATTGCGCATGTGTGTTGACTTAAGAGCTCTAAATAAAAATATATGGATAGATCGTCATCCTCTCCCACGCATTAACGAAATGATAGCTAGTGTCAAGAATGCTAATTATTTTTCAACGATTGACCTGTCGAATGCATACCACCAAATTAAATTACACTCCACTTCACGCCATCTCACATCTTTTATCACTCCGGAAGGCACATTTCAATTTCTTAGGATGCCATTCGGGTTAGCTTCCGCGGCAGCGGTTTTCCAGAGGATCATGAGTAACATTCTTAAGGGTATCAACAACATGCTTGTTTTCCAAGATGATGTGTTAGTGTGGGGTAAAGATCAGTCAACTCACAATGAAATCTTAAAAGACGTTCTTATGAAACTTCAACAAGCTGGTTTGACACTTTCGGCCGATAAATGCAAATTTGCTGTAACACAAATTGATTACTTAGGTCACACCTTGTCGGCTGATGGAGTCAAACCTAAAAAAAATCTCCTGGAGGCAATCAATAATGCTCCGTCTCCGGTTGATAAAGAACAACTTCGTTCCTTTCTGGGGTTAGCAGAATATTACTCTAAATTTGTAGATCATTTCGCGTCCAAAGTTCATTGTTTGAGACTTCTAATGAAAAAGGGAGCAAACTTTAATTGGGACCTACAATGTCAAACTGCATTTGATAGTCTTAAAAATGACATTAGTCAAGCTGTGGCTCTTAAACCATATGATCCTCATAGGGAGTCTATCATAGTGGTAGATGCCAGTGCGTATGGGTTAGGTGCAGTTTTGATGCAAAGAAAAGACAACTTTGAGTGGGTAGTAGCATTTGCCTCTCGCACCCTAAAGGGTGCGGAAACAACTTACTCTGTAATTGAAAAGGAAGCTCTGGCTTGTTTATGGGGTATCAATCATTTTAGGACATATATTTGGGGCACTAAATTCGAACTAAGAACTGATCACAAGCTATTGATAGATATTTTCACTACCAAAGGAGCAGGGAAGGCCACCCCCAGGATCGCAAAATGGTTATATAAATTACAAGAATATGATTTTCATGTGGTGTATGTACCGGGCCTCAAAAATGTTAATGCTGATTGTTTGTCACGTTTACCTCTTCCGGCAACCGATGACATTTGTCAAGAAGATCTTGATGATGATTGTTTAATAGCTTCGGTTGAGGATGCGTGTAATGGCGCAATTTGTGTAGACGAATGGAAAGAAGCCATGTTAGCGGACCCGGTGTTACAGCGGGTGGCTTCGGGCTTATCTAAAGGGACCAACTGTCAGGCCTCGACGAGTATAGAGTTGCCGGAATACAAAATGATTTGGTCAGAGTTGTCAGTCGAATCTACAACTGGTTTTGTGAGGAGATCTGATAAGTTAGTAGTACCGTTAAGTTTACGTTCCAGATTGTTGGAACTTCTACACGAAGGACATCCGGGTATGACGTGTATGAAAAGAAGGGCTAGGTGTGATTTTTGGTGGCTTGGAATGGATAAGGACATTGAGAGGTATGTAAGGAACTGTGTAGCTTGCATGTGTAGTGACAAATCACATACATCACATGACACTACTATTGCACCTACCACCTTCCCTAAAAGACCGTGGCAAAAACTAGCTATGGACATTTGTGGTCCGTTCAACACTAATTACATTACTGGTAAATTTGCTTTGGTATTGATGGATTATTACACCAAATGGCCTGAAGTGGCTTTTGTAAGGGAAATCAAAGCATCTAATGTAATTAATTTCTGTGAAGAAATCTTTCATAGAGAAGGATATCCGGGAAGTATAACTACGGACAATGGTCCACAATTTATTGCTTCTGAATTTCAAGAATACATGAAGGTACATGACATGAAACACATTACTACTGCAGTGTATAATCCTAGGGGAAATGGAATGGTGGAAAGATTCAATCGAGTGTTGAAGGAGTGTATACAGTTGGCTGAAACAGAGGGGGTGGATTGTAGGGTATCAGTTAAGAAAATGTTATGGAACTATCGCAACACTCCTCATTCAGCTACTCAAGAAACTCCATTCAGTCTTCTTAAGGGGAGATTGGCATGTTGTAAGATCACTCCGGACTGGATGTGTAAGGATGTTGTTAAGATTGTTCCTAATGAAACTTTAACAAAAAGGGTTAGTGACTATCAGCATAATTATGTTTCTAGACACAATAGTAAGATAAAGGAGCAAACAAGACCAATCAAAATTGGGGATTGGGTGAGGACCTCTCTTGAGGGTTTGTCTAGGTCAGGAATGTCCAAGTGGTCAAAACCCAAGGAAGTATTAAAACTTAGTGGGAATTGTGTAAAGTTAAGTGATGGACGGTGGTGGAACCTCAGGAAGGTGACCACATGCAATGAGCTTGAACGTAGGTTATGGATATCTGATGAGAGCAAGGTCAATTCCCCTAAACCCAGTGACCCAAATCTAGTTCTTTACAATAGTAAAATCAGTAGATGTTCATATATTACACAAAATGCGGGTTCCAGGAGATTGTCTGGTCGGATCATTCATAAACCATTTTGGCAAAAAGATTATGAGTGTACATGAAAGGTTTTGGAGGTGGTTTTATGTAAAACAAATTTTAAAGAAAAATGTAATAGCTACACATCTTATCAGCAGAACATAATATATTTGTTGTCTAGCTATTATTGAAATTGATGCAGTTTTCATTATCTTTCTGCAAGGTTGTTTTGATCTCTTATAGTGTATATAGTTCTCTTTTGTTATATTTCCTTGAAGAAGGGGGATGTGTTATGTTTTAACTTGTATTCCGTTGCATGGTAGATGTTTGGCTGCGTGAGCGTGATGGTTGGAGATTCTCTTTGAGAATTGTAATTCTCTCGCTTAGGAGCGGATGTAGCCTTAAGCCTAGAGCTGCCGACTTTGGAGTTGGGGAACCGGGTTCGAGACTCTGCGGCGTCACTTCAGCATTCTGGGCAAATCGTCGCGCCTACCAAATAACGAGTGTGTTTTTGTGTAACGTTCCTGGTGCTGATGTAAAGCGCGCAAATACTTTCGGGTCGAGTTTTATTATTATATAAATAATAATAAGTGTGAAATGCACAGGGTTAAAGGGCCTATTTCCAGAACCACAAGAGGGCTCAAACAAAACTACTGAGCTGAATCACAGAGTAAGTGAAGATTTTTCCAACTTCAAGTACACTTGCACTTGCAAAACAAAATGTATAATTTTCAAATATGTAAAAGTGTTGATACTCCAGTTTTGACTCGAGTACCCTGTCAGTACCCTCCTGTCACAGTCTGTAGTAAAAAAAAACACCGTGCAGATATCGCAGGGAAATTAAAAAGATGTCTTTAACTAAAGTTCAAATGTTGTGTTCCTTTATACAGCCCGGTGAATCTCGCATAAATTAAGCTTCCTTTCCATCAAAGGCTGTGGGGTTGAACGTGCTGCAAATGTCATTCATGTCTTGTAAACGCCTCTCCTTGCAGCTGAGCGGAGACGCGGCTCCATTTTTTCAGAAATGAGCCGTGGTTTGGACTACGCCGTTCAATTTCAACATTAAGGAACAGAAGAGAATTCGCAGAAATGGCTTGTATAAGAAACAAAGGAGACAGCTGGTGGATAAACAGGTCAATTTTTCTCATTAAGGTGCGGGAAAAACAGCCCGCCGCGTGCCGCCTGCCCTTCTCACCCGCTGCAGGAACGGCAGAACGATCCTATCAGGTGAGGTCACTCTGCAAGGCAGCTTTGCAATTTCTGTCTCACCCTTCATTAATCCAGGGGAGTAACTGGCAGGGAACCAATGACTCCCCATCACAGACCACCAACGGCATCAAAGCGGCTTGACAAGGACCTCATTTTCAATTCCAGAGGAGTCAGAATACAATCAGAGATATTTTCTTCCTCGCCCTTTCCCTGCCCCTATTGCAGTGTCTTTCCCGGCCATTTCAACTTTGTCATCCGTGCTATCTGAGGGAAAATGACAAAATAACTTATACTGTATCATTGTTTCATTGTTGCATCCTTGCACAGAAAGCAGCTTTGTGAAACTTTGGGGAGTACCCACCTCACCTCAAAGTCAAAAACATCATCCGCCATTCGTATCGCACGTCAATGCTGATTTCAAGTCGGAGCACGTGCCTTCACAAACAGAGCATTTTACCCTTCGGCAGTGGATTACAGTTTACACTGCTGAATGTGATTGCGGCATGTCTGCAATGAGTAGAGTGGAAAAGGAATGAGGTCTGCTGCGACCCTTGTCTCTGAATTGTGATGTTTCCTGGAGGTGAAATCAAGTGACGCCAATCAATCCATCAGCAAGTGCAACACTCCAAACTTAAAAGTAGGATATTGCTGTGTTGGGATATGGAACGTCCCATCATATGAAGTCAGGGAGGGGGGTAAAGTAGAGGAACTCATCGCGCATGATCCAAGCAGTCTTGGTCAAAACATGACAGGGAGAGTTAAAAATAGGACCCGAAGCCCAGACCTCGGGGTCACAAAGTAATAACATTGGTGTCAGCTCCACGTCTTTTTTCCTGGCTCGGCGCATGCTTCCTAGCTCAGGCTGTGCTCACCTCCACCACGGATTGCAGTTGCTCCTACCGATTTAGGCGGGTTGCATCGACTGCATATCTGGCCGTGAGGGCACTTCTGCTGCTCCTGGTTGGCCCCACTCCCAGCACTCTGGCCTCTATCAGCTCTGTGACCCTGAGCATGCTGCTGCTGCCCTTGTGTCTCATGCATAGTCTGTTCTGCCACGAGGATGCTTCCAATTTTGCCCTGCATATAGCACTGCACGTGGCCCTGCACAAGCAAGTCTATTTTTGCCTGTCTGCAGAGTAACATGAATGTATGACGTTACAACGCAAACATTTACAACGCATGCCTTTACAACGCAGTTTTTACATCGCAACATCCTTTACAATGCATGTTTTTACAACGCATGCCATCATAACGCATTTTTAGAAACTACATTTACATCGCATTCCATTATAACGCATTCCATTACAATGGATGTATGTCGTTACAACGCACACTTTTACAACGCATGCACTTACAACGCATTTTTTACAACGCAAAATCCATTACAACGCATTGCATTACAACGCATGACACTATAACGCATTTTTAAAAACTACCTTTACAACGCATTCCATTACAACGCATACTACCTTTACAACGCATACCATTACAAAGCATAATATTAAATTGCATTTAAGGTAAGTATTAGATAGTATAGGGGTAAAAATTACTTTTCTAACTCCAGGGGGTGCAACAGTAGGGTAAGTGTTGGATAGTATAGGGGTAAAAATTACTATTCTAACTCCAGGGGGTGCAACAGTAGGGTAAGTGTTGCATAGTATAGGGGTAAAAATTACTATTCTAACTCCAGGGGGTGCAAAAGTAGGGTAAGTGTTGGATAGTATAGGGGTAAAAATTACTATTGTAACTCCAGGGGGTGCAACAGTAGGGTAAGTGTTGGATAGTATAGGGGTAAAAATTACTATTCTAACTCCAGGGGGTGCAACAGTAGGGAAAGTGTTGGATAGTATAGGGGTAAAAATTACTATTCTAACTCCAGGGGGTGCAACAGTAGGGTAAGTGTTGGATAGTATGGGGGTAAAAATTACTATTCTAACTCCAGGGGGTGCAACAGTAGGGTAAGTGTTTGATAGTATAGGGGTAAAAATTACTATTCTAACTCCAGGGGGTGCAACAGTAGGGTAAGTGTTGGATAGTGTAGTGTAATATTATGCGTTGTAATGGTATGCGTTGTAAAGGTAGTATGCGTTGTAATGGAATGCGTTGTAAAGGTAGTTTTTAAAAATGCGTTGTAGTGTCATGCGTTGTAATGGAATGCGCTGTAATGGATTTTGCGTTGTAAAAAATGATTTGTAAGTGTAGTGCATTGTAAAAGTTGCGTTGTAAAGGTTGTTCCCCCATTACAATGCATACCATTACTATGCATTTTACTTTTAGGGCCACAGTAGGGTACGTGTTGGATAGTGTATGGGTAAAAATTACCATTCCCACTCCAGTGAGTGCAACAGTAGGGTAAGTGTTGGATAGTGTAGGGGTAAAAATTACGATCCCCGCTCCAGTGAGTGCAACAGTAGGGGAAGTGTTGGATAGTGTAGGGGTACAAATTACTATTCCCACTCCAGTGAGTGCAACAGTAGGGTAAGTGTTGGATAGTGTAGGGGTAAAAATTACTATTCCCCATTACTTACCTTATAATACGTTATAATGGCATGCATTGTAATGACATGCATTGCAGTGACATGCAATGTAATGGCTGCGTTGTAATGGCATGCGATGTAAAGGATGTTGCGTTGTAATTACTGCGTGGTAAAGGTAGTGCGTTGTAATGACTGTGTTGTAAAGGTTGTTTCCCGAATAACATATTATACTACATGCTGCTTGCTAAGTCAATAGGTGAGAACGTTCCCAATCGCCATTTCTGCTGCTGCCACCCCATTTACAGACATAAAAGAAAAAAAACACAAACAAAAAAAGAAAAGAAGGGGTGTGGCTCCTGGTGGTTGTGTCTTGGGGCCCAACTCCTTATACCCAAAATGTGACTTTCACCTCGTGGTGCCTTTCCCCTCACCAGTTGCCTAGCTTGTACTTTCACTACACTTCCTTACTCCTGCGCAAACGGCTACCTGCTTGACATGGAATGGCCTTCGCACCCGCCAGTGAGCATTTTATCGTAGAAAGCATCACATCTGGGCAGCCAGATTGATGTAAAGACTGGGTAGAGAGACTTGAAAAATATTTTGCCGAGGTAGCTTTGAAAAATGACCACTGCCACCCCATGCTTCTACATCCCGGGGGTGCCACCGTTCACAAGCTAGGGAAATCGATTGTGGAGGCCGGCCTGCCATTTATGTATGCTACTCTGAAACAAGCCCTCACCCCACACTTTGAGCCACCTGCGAATCCTGACTGTGAACGATTTCTCCCACACCAAGCTAGACAGCTTCTTGAGGAATCAGGAGACACTTTTCATGCACAACTAAAAGAACCTGCTAGCACCTGCATGCTGCCCGACACTGATGATGAAACTCACGCACAGTTTATAGAGTGTTGTGCATCTATCAAACTAAGGGAGAATATTCTACAGGTGCCAGGGTTGTCATTGACTGATATATTCACGATTGGGCAGTCTATGCAACTCTGTAAAGTGTGTGACAGGCACTTGGAAGTGGCTCTCTAATGACAAGTTAAGTCTGAGCCTGTTAATGTAGTGACGGCTGTGTGAGCAGAAAAAAAAGACCTGCCCCAAGCCTACTATGGGTTCCAAGGTGTGTTACATGTGCGGAGGACCCTCCCTTCATCATGAGTTGTGCTCTGCCTCAGGGCAACAAATGTACCACATACAATAAACTAAATCATTTTGCCAAGGTATGCCTCTTCTCCGCCTCACTTAATGTGCAAAACCCCAAATCAGTCAATGTTGTGCAGACCCTGTGTTAGAAATGGGGGTCTCCAGTTGACAAGGGCTTGCACGTATGTCCAAATAGGGACCCTTCTTCCTAGTCACGGTAAGGGAGTTACACTCCTAAAATAACCCCTGCTCACCCCCTTGGTAGCTTGGCACGAGCAGTCGGGCTTATCTTAGAGGCAGTGTGTAAAGCATTTGCACATAACCAACAGTAATACAGTGTAAGTACTACAAAAGGACACCACACCAGTTTAGAAAAATATCCAATATTTTTATATACTTAAGACAAGACCAAAACGATAACAATCCACAATACAGTACTTAAAAATGTTCATTTGCAAAATAACTTTTTAAAACAGTTCCTTGATGTCGATAGCTCCGTCTGGGGCTATCACGGCGTCGTGAGCAAACAAACCCAAACCTTTCTGGCTGACCGCGGCGTCGCGGGCCAGCTTTGGCGTTGGGAAGACCCGCAAACAGTACCTTTCAGAAATGCAGGGTGTCAATGACCTCTCGTTGAGCTTCCGAACACACAGCGTCCGCAGGCGTCGGTTCTGGAGGTCGGTGCAGGAGTCGTCGGGGCCCTTGAAGTCACAAGTATTGCAGATCGAACTCCTCTTTGTTGAAGTCAGGAGTGCTGGTGTCGGCTGGCGTCGGGTGCTGCGGTGTGAAGTGCAGCGGTGCAGCGTGCGGTGCCCTCAGGTCACGGTGCGAGCAGCAGCTCGGTGGCGGCGTAAGATGGCGTCGTCGGTGAGACCAGGGTCGTGGTGTGAGATGAAGGCAGTGCTCGTCACGGTGCTGGCAGGTCACGGTGCAAGCAGTGGCGTTGCCGTTGCTGAAGCGCTGTTGTCGGCTGACGAACTGGAGTCGATGGCACCGGCGTCGGTAGGCCAAGGCTACGGTGCGGGATGAGGGTGGAGCATTGCGTAACTTTACAAGCGGTGCCCTTGAACCACGGTGCAAGCAGCGGTGTTGATTCCGGCGTGGAACGGCGTCGTCGGAGATACCAAGGCGTCGTCGTGAAGTGCGGCGGTGCGGAGTGTGGTGCCCACGGGTTGCGGTGCGAGCAGCGGCTGGGTGGCAGCGTCAGCAGGCGTTGTCGGTGAGACCAGGGTCGCGGTGCAGCATCGCAGCGGTGCCTTCAGGACACGGAGTCGCAGCGGCATCATAGACGGCGTCGAGCATGAAGTCTTTGCTGTTCCTGAGACTTTGTGAACAGGGGGCAAGCTCTACCTCAAGCCCTTGGAGAAACTCACAAAAGTAGATTGCAGAAAGTTCAGTCCAGTCCTTTCACTTCCCAAGACTGAAGCAGCCACTGCAGGCCAACACAGCAAAGTGGTAGTTCCTCCTCACAGCTTCTCCAGCTCTTCTTCTTGGCAGTCTTCTTGATCCAAAAGAGTTCTAAAGTTCTGGGGTTTGGGCCCCAATATTTATACCACCAAATCCTTTGTCCTCGGCAGGCAGAGGGTCCTGTACCTAGTTCAAACCAGTTCTGGGTGCATTCTGCCACTGTGCACCTTCTTCTTTTGTCAGTGTGGGCCAGGGTCCTAAGACGCACCACAGGGAGTGGAATCAGCATTGTGGAAGGCAGGCACAGCCCTATTCAGACCCAGGTGCTACTCCTCCCACCCATCTACATGCAGACAGGTCTATTCAGCCCGGTGCTGACTCACCCTGTCTCCTGGAGTCTCCCCCAGCCCCTGTCACTCACAAACTAGACAGACAATACACAAGCTAGCAGAGGCAGGCTGGAAGGTTAGGTAAGAAAATACCTACTTTCTAAAAGTGGTATTTTCAAACACAGAATGTTAAAACCATCTTCACTAAAAGATGTGTTTTATCATTCTGAATTCAGGCATACTAAACTCAAATTTCTACCATGTTCCCTGGGTCAGTTAGGATTATAGGATGTTATAATCAAACTGCCCATTCTGGCCTATGCGGAACAGGTAGCCTTGCAACAGTGAGAAACGAAGTAGGCTGTAATTCACTATCAGGACATGCCACACACACCAGGGCAAACCTACCTTTCACATACAATGCACCCTGCCCACAGGGGTACCTTGGGCCTACCTTAGGGGTGACTAACATGTAGAAAAGGGAAGGTGTAGGGACTGGCAAGTTTGTGCACTTGCCAAGTCGACATGGCAGCCCCAGGCTGTACACAGGCTCTGCAATGGCAGGCCAGATTTACACTTTACAGGCTGTTTGCGTGGGTGGCACAATCCAGTGCTGCAGCCCACCAACAGCTTTTGATTTATGGGCCCTGCCACTCGCAGTGCACTTTACTAGGGACTGACACATAAATCAAATAGGCCAATCATGGAAACACCAATCCATAACACATTTTACCACAGGAGTATTTGCACTTTACCACTGATCAGCAATGAGAAAAGTGCGCAGAATCCTTACACCAGCAAAAACAGAGTCAAAACCGGGAGGTCAGAAAGCAAAAACTCAGAGGAAACACAGCAAAAGATGCCAAGTCTAACACCCTGAACATCCAGATGAGGAAGAAGACATTGATGATGATGTGGAGGGCCGGTTCATATCGTACACACTTTGCAGCCGGGAGAGTACCCTCAACGGTGCATTCCCAAGTGCACCATTCTCCTTTCAGGCCCCCAAATTCCAGCCCTGACTGACACGGCGGCTTTGATAAAAATTATTTCGCAGAATCTACTGCAAAGTCTCCAGTTACAGCCTGTCCTGTGCCCCCCATCACCCAAGTGTTTGCCTATTGATCTTCAAGCCACTCCTACTTGCAGGGGTTTTTACCACAGAAATCTCTTATGAATCATGTTCCACACATGCCAAGATACAGGTTGCAAAGAGCGGCTCTGGAATGTTAATGAGCTGTCACACGGTGGAACAACTTCACCTGATTTATTTTGCTCTCAGTGTGCACCTGGGGAGCGTAGACGATCTGCTGAGGAAATTCTCACAGCTATTCCAAGGCATTGGTTGTTGGACCATCTCATACAACTCCACATAGACAACTTGATCCAACTGGTTGCCCTGAGACATCACTGGGTGGCCTTCCATCTGTGCCCAAAGTTAGAGGACGAACTGAGGAAATTGGAAAATGCAGACATTTTGAGAAAGTAGAGGGTCATACACCCTGGGTGTCCCCAATTGTAGTTGCCAGCAAACCTAAACAGCCCAGTGAAGTCAGGATGTGTGTCCACATGTGACTACCCAACATGGCAATCCAGCGTGAATGCCACCTGATGCCCCCTGTGGGTGATATCATGGCAGAAGTGAGTAGTTCAAGATGGTTCTCAAAGATGGATCTCTGAGCAGGATAACATTACCTGCTGCTGTCTCCAGAGTCCGGGGCCATCACTACTTTCTCCACACACGTGGGTCTAAGGAGGTACGAACACCTCCGTTTTGTATTCTCAAGTGTGGTTGAAGTCTTTCAAGATACCATCAGAGGTGTGTTGGCTGGTCTTGAAGGGGTCATCAATGTCAGTGGTGACATCCTAGTGCATGCTCCAAACATCAAACAACATCATGACAGGCTGAGCCAATGTACAAGCAATTGCAGGAAAGTGGTCTCACCCTGCACTGTGAAAAGTGTGTTTTTCTCCAAAAAGAAATAGTTTTCTTTGGCTACCATTTCTCTGAGCATGGAGTCATGCCTGATCACACAAAGGTTCTGGACATTAATTCAGTCCTGGAGCCAACCAGCCTTACAGGTGTACCCCACGTCTTGGGGATGGTCACTTACTGAGGCCTATTCATTCAAAATTTGATGATACTCACAGCTCCTCTTCGAGAATTGACCAAAACAAATGCAGTTTGGGGATGGGGACGTGCCCTAGAGGAAGCGTTTCGAGCGATGAAACAAACTCTGTCAACACAAACCTTGCTAGCTTACTTTGACCCATGCCATCCAGAAGAGATGGCAGTTATAGCTCCTGACCATGCATACAAACCCTCCACAACCAAGAACCAGACTACATGAACCACTACCTGATCTTCCACCAACCCTCCAGAAACTCCGGTCTGCACACCTTACCCTGACACCACGTATCCACCGCACCCATGCTGCAGGAAGCTCCTTCTCCCACCTCATTGCCGAGGCCCGGAAAACACCCTCCCCCTCCACCTCCATACTTCTCCATCGCTGTATCACTTCAGGAGGGGACTCAAGACCTGGCTTTTTGACTGATACCCACAACACAGCACCGGGATACCCCCGGGGGCATTAGCCATGCCATTCAAATATTTCTTGATTGATTGATTGAATCAGAATTCTCTATGAACACCAGCCCTACTGGCCTGGGGCCGTCCTTTTTCAAAAACCAGACAATGCTGAATGGGCTCCAGTGGCATACACTAGTCGTGCTCTAACAGATACGGAACAGGGTTACTCTCATATTGAAAAGGAAGCTGTTGTGGTCCACTGGGGGTGTCTCCTCTTTCATCTTTATCTTTAGTGCCAACCGTTTATAGTTCACACGGACCACAAGCCATTGATACCTCTGTACCATCTCCCAGGATCAAGAAATGAATCCTTCATTTACAGGAATACCTCTTCACAGTAGTGTATCATTTAGGATCTTAAAACCCAGCTGACTATCTCTCTAGGCAAGTGAGACCAGCCACTGTTGGTGAAGAATCAGATGCTGAAGATGTGGAGGAGTCTGTGCAATTGGTGGCAAAGTAATCAAGGCTTCTGCCTATCTCTCTGGATGACATATTAGCCACTACCCAGACAGATGACTGTCTTCAGTTAGCGATATCCGCAGTGGTTTCTGGAAACTGGCACACTCTAACTCACAATGCCTCTCATCGAACGGATGATGCCTGATTGACATTGTTGTCACTACATAATGTCTGTCATGAACTTACAGTTTCTTTTGAAAGGTGTCTATTAAGAGGTCCTCATTGGTAATCCTGGCGTCATAGCAGAAACAGGTGGTGGATCTAGTCCACTCTGCTCACCAGTGAGTGGTGAAGATGAAGTCCAGGCTCTGATGCAAGCTCTGGTTCCCTGGTTTAGATGACAGCGTCGAAAGCACTGTCAGACAGTGTTCCATGTGCCAAGCTGCTAGCCTGCCAGATCTACCAACCCCTATCATCACTGAATCCATTCCCCTCATTCCTTAGCACTGAGCGAGTGCTGCTTTTGGAAGCCTGCACAATGGCCGACACATATTGGTAATAATAGACGATTTCTCGAAATGCACAGAAGTTGAGATTCTAGAATCAATGACAGTCGGCCAGACCAAACCTCGGGTGGAAAAGGTAATGGCAACGCATGGTCTGTTGATTGAACTCAGGACTGACAATGGTCCTCACTTTTCTAGTCAGCATTTTGCTGAGTACCTTGCTTCACAAGACGTTCATCATAGGAAGAACACCTACCACTGTCCACAAGCTAACAGTGAGGCAGAATGTTCCATGCAAACTTTATAAAGTCCTGAGAATTGCATTAGCTAGTATTCAGAACATGGAGTGCTCACTGTATGCCTTCTTTCGTAAGTATTGCCTCACTCCACATGCTACCACCGGAGTGTCCCCAAGCACCTTGTTCATGAATTGGATGGTGGGTTATACCATTTCTCATGTCATGGATACTTCTGCAGTTAGTGAGAAGCCTGTAGAGGCTCTGCAGCAATGCAATTCTTGAAATGACAACACAACGTGCCAAGCTGCAGCATTTTCAAATCAGTTATTTGGTACTCATCAAAAATCGACATCTGGGAAGCAAATCTTTTCTGCCATTTGAGGTTGAGCCATGGAGAGTGAGTGTCGTGAAAGGAGCTATGAACACCACCCAGAAGCAAGAGGAGAGGATAACGTGGAATGTATCTTTTTTCTAACTGTACTGACATCCTGAGTTTGGATCACGGAGCACAAGCGGTGCATCTCCTGTGACTGATTCTGCAGAGGGCGATGACAACATGACAACATGAGAAGTCTGCAAAATGATATTTGCTCTTTCCCTCTGTCACCGCAGAGGGGCTTGATTTTACCACCAGCAAACCAATCCCTCAAAGTGTCCAGGAAATGATAGGAGAGACACCAGTGGGTCTGTTACCATTCCAGCCATAGTATATTTTAGAGTTCTGTTTTAAATGTTTATGTTTTCTTTTGTTTGGATAAAAGAGGAATGTTGTGTTGGGACTTGGAATGTCTCATCTTATGAAGCCAGTGAGGAGGAAAAGCAGAGGAAGCCATCACGGGTTACCCAAGTGGTATTGGCCATGACGTGATGAGGAGAGTTAATAAAAGGACCAGAGGCCTGGACCCCACTGGTCTCAAGGTAATCACATTGGTGCCAGCTCCACATCTTTTTTCTTGGCTAGGCACATGCTTCCTAGCTCAGGCAGCGTTCACCTCCACTACAGATATTAAGGGACTGATTCAGAGTTTGGCGGGTGCGTACTTCGTCAGAAACATGACAGATGTTCAGTTCACTGCATTACAAGTGCATTATATCTAATGACACTTGTATTAAAGCGGACGAGTCCCTCGTCAGGTTTGTGATGGAGAGATCTGTCCGCCAAACGCTAAATCAAGCCCTAAATCACTAATCCCAAACACTGATATGAAAGCTAAGGAAAATAAAAAACATGTTTTTCCAAATATAGCCGGTGTAGTTTGTTTTTTCAAATGACTTTGCCTAGATTGTTTTTGTTAAGCCACCTAATGAATGTAATGTGCTGAATCTGCTCATGAGATCAGTGTGTATTTATTGCGGTAAGATTTCGGAGTGGGGGTTCATTATAAGAGGTGTTTAAGGATTGTGTATGGCCACATCCACCTTGCATGTAATGTGAGTCAGATACTTAGTCCAATTCACAAATCCACTTGCGCTAGGTTCGTAGTTCCTCAAGCACAAATGACAGGCATTCAATAAAGGTAACTTAGAACCTGTAATTTCATTTACTCCTGCGCAATATTACTCTACTATAGTAACAATATCACTCAAGGAGTAAATGCCAAACAAGGGGGGGAAAGGGTAAAGATTGCTTAGCCTTGAGAGTTTGTGAATGCTCACAAACAAGTATGTGCATTTGTGACATTCACAAACTTTTTTTTATTCTTTCCACCCCAGAAATGGCCTGAGATTTATTGCTGGTAAAGGCTGGAGTAAGTCAATTTCCAGGCTATTAGCCTATTTGGCTGTTAGGCCATTAGCCTGGGGCCAAAGATATGAGTTTTTTTGATGCTTTATATTGAGGTGATTTAGAAAGTCTTTAAATTCTTGAATATTGCAAGATGGGCCATTTTCAGACTTTAATACTGCAGGTACACATGTCGCAAAGATGCCACCTAGTTTTTTAATTACCTCTTCATGTATAGTTGATGAAGGGTCTTCCACCAATTGGAAACGGGAGTATTCATCAAGAATTACTAGAAGATGATGTCCATTCTTAAAAGGACAAAATAAATCAATGGCATCTCTCTCCCAAGCATGATGTGGCAATTCTGACATGTTCAAACTGTGCGGAATGACTTGAAATGAAAGACATTTGCATATGTGACAAGTCTTTAATTCTTTTTCCACCCTTTCGTTAAGAGACATAAACCAGACTTGGTCACAGACAGCTATCTTAGTGGCAACTATTTCTCGAATCCCCTCATGGGAGATATTGATTACTTGTTGTTGTAGACTCTCAAGAATAACAATTTGTGCACCTTGCAGAATGAGGTTTTCTTGAGTCAGTGAAAGTTCATCTCTAACAATTTTGAACTTCAAATACTCACTGTCATTAGTGAAAGGTCTGGAGTGCTGATTCCACGATTGATGAGCAATAATGTCTTCTAATCTTAACATGTCTCTATCATGGCTCATGGCAGTGACAATTTGTTCTAAAGACATGGCAGCTGGTGTGCTCAACATCACAAACACATTGATGTAGGCCTCTGCTGTCTGAAATGAGGTACCATGGCATTGTAATGGCACTCTTGAAAAATATTCAGCCAGATTCTGATCTTTCCCTGGACGATGAATAATCATATTGTTGTGTTTTTGTAACCTCAAACCCAAATGTTCAATTTGAGGAGGCATTTTGGCATTTGGATTGCCAAATATATGTAAGAGTGCTTGATGATCAGTCATTACAAGGAAAAGCTTTCCATACAAGAAAATATAGTAATATTCACATGCCCAGACCACTACCAAGCTTTCTTGCGCAGGTTGCGATTAAGCACATTCTGATTCTGACAGTCTCTTACTGGTGTATGCTACAATATGTCTCCAGGTATTTGTCTGTCTGCTCTGCTCTGCAAGGAGTGCACCCAACCCAACAGGGCTTACGTCATCTACGACCATGTAGGCCATTTCAGTGACACTCTCAATGGCTTGGTTGATGTGTTGTAACATATTCTCACACTCATGTGACCAATGATAAGATACGTTCTTTTTTGTTTCTTCTTGTAACGGTGTGCTGTCCTTAGCAAAGTCTTGTATGTATCTCGAATAGTAACTGGCTAGTCCAATGAAGGATCGTAACAGTGTCTTGTCAGGGATAGACAGGGATAGATAGTCTTGTAGTAGACAATGCTTGCACTTTTGTTGGATCAGGTTTCATACCCCCATCAGAAAAGCCAGGGCCAAAGAATTTCAAGCTTTTCTTGACAAATTCACATTTGATGGCATTCGGAGTTGAGCCTGCATTGGTCAGAAAATGACATACAAGCATGAGAGCTTTGTCATGTTCTTTCTTTGTGGCTCCAAAAACTTCTATGTCATCATTATAGTTAAATGCACGTACTATAGGTTGTATGATATGTCGAATTACATTTTAGAAAAGTTCTGCAGCAGAGGATACACCAATCCTCAATCGTGTATAGTGAAACAGAGTGATATGCATAGAAGAGGTTGTAATGTATATGGATTTTTCTTCAAGCTCCAATTGGTGATATCCTTTGTTCAAGTCAAGACGTGAGGAGAACTTTGCACCATTCAGTTGAGCTGTCAAATCAGCAATGTGCAGACCAAAATGTCTCTCTCTCAATCGCCTTGTTGGCCTTACGCATGTCAACGCATAGGCGTACAGCTCCTTCACTATCTCTTTTGGGCCCTTCTACAATGTGAGAAACCCATGGTGTTGGACCAGTGGAACATTCAATAATGTCATGTTTAAGTAACAAATTAAGTGCCTTTTCAACAGCATCTTGCAAGAGAAACGAAATTCGGCTGTGTCTGAGAAACCGGACGAAGATCCTCAATTATGTGTGACTTTACTTTCTTTTTTTTTAATATATTTTTATTTTTCGATAAAACAGTGTACATGCAGCAAAAATCACATATTAATACAATCCAAACAAACAATAATAAAAAAATAAAACACAAATTAATTTGAGATAAAGGTCAATCAGTTAATACATTACTCAAATACAGCATTGAATCATAGGCTAGAAAATAACATATTTTCAAAATAAATTAAATCTATTTATACCCTACTTCGTATTTTGCCAATAGACTTAAAAATAATATTCCATTTATGTAAGTGATGTAATCCAGGAGGTAAAGGGGCCCCAGATCCTATTCCCTTTAATCCTACCCTTTCTGCCTCTCCTTTCATAGAGTGCCTTTTCTAAATTATATATATGCAAAAATCGTCCCTTCCATTGCTGAAAGGTTGGACGTTGTGAATCAAGCCGGGCTGAGGTGACACAATGCCTAAGAACTGCCATTGCTATAAAGATAAGTTCTACCCCATTGTTCCCCACTAGATCATTTACACCTAATAACATCAGCTGAGGTGTCAGAGGTACATCTTCATTTAACACCTGCTGTAAAAAGCCTGATATTTCACGACCTATAGGTTCTATGTGAGGGCAAGTGGCAAAAATATGCACTATATCCGCACCAAATATTGCACATCTAAAACAATAAGTCCCCTCCGTTCCCCCATCTAACAATTTTCGCAGGCATTATATAAAGACCAAATAAGGTCTTAAAATGTAGGGACCGCAAATTGGCGGAGCACATTACCATGTCCCCTAGTTCTAATGATCTCAAAAAGCAGGATTGCATAACCCCTAGCTTATCCTGCCATCTCAACCTATGTTTATCTAAATCATCTGGTACTCCTTCCAGCATTCATCTATATGTTTGTGCGATTGAAGATCCCAAGCTACTAATTAACAATTCCATTAAGGGTACCTGCCCAAAACCTACCGCACCACCATCTTTTTTCAACAGAAAATATCTCAACTGCAAAAATCTAAAATAATCCCAGAGTCAACACCACACCTTTCCCTGACTACTTCAAATGAAGTTATGTAGTCCCCAGCTAACAGATCCCCTATCCTGTATAAACCACCTTTTCCCCACCTTCCCAAGCACGCATCTTGTAATGCCATTGGCAATTGATCATTCACAATCATAGGAGAGGACCAGCTAAACTTACCTACCCCAAGTTTCTTCCTTACGCCTGCCCAATTACGAAAAGCAGTGATTAGTACCCTGAATCGCGTTTTCTTAAAATAACTTGCTTCATAAAATTTCAAGAGGCAGCCGTTAGCCCGGGCTCCTATCAATATCTCATATATTGACGGCACACAGCAAGAATCAATGCTATCCTTTTCTTTAACGCCAAAGAGAGGCCAATAATTTTGAAATTAAGCCGCTAGATAATATAGCTTAAAATGCGGAAGCCCCCATCCCCCCTAACCCTAGGTAGGGATAGGAATACATTATCTTTCCTGGTCTATCAATAGGACCAGATAGATCTAGCTACCTCCTTCTCCATTTGTCTAAACCAAAAATTATGAATTTCCAATGGGATCGCGTGAAAAATATACAAACGTTTTGACAAAATCATCATTCTGATGAGATTACATCTCCCCACTATTGACAGCTTCAAGTTATCCCAACGTTGGAGATCGTTTGTAATTTTCCCCATTATAGGGGTAATATTTACATCCACTATATCTATCACATGTGCCGTAATATTAATGCCTAAATAAACAGCTTTTTCTACAATCTTGTTATTCATACCTGTAGCAAATCTATTTATCACAATCTGGGTTTTAGCTTTGTTCAATAAAAAGCCAGATTGGGACCCAAAGTTTTCCACAATGCTTTCCACCGCAGCCATTGCCCAAACAGGGTCAGATGTAATTATAGCCACATCATCAGCGTAGGGCAATAACTTGGTATCCCCGCCCTTCAAACTAACCGGAATAATATCTGCGGTGGCCTCCAGTTGTCTAAGAAAGGGTTCTATATATAGGGCGAACAACAGGGGAGAGGCAGGACATTCCTGTCTTGTCCCCCTACGGATTGAAAATGGCGCCTTCTCTTCCCCCATAATTTGTAATTGTGCTATAGGGTTGACATACAAAACCTGTATTGCTTTCACAAATGAATCCCCTAGGCCGTAAGCTTTGACGGTCATCCATAGAGAGCTCCATGACACCCTGTCGAAGGCCTGCTCCGCTTCTAAAAAAGCTACACCCATAGGTTTTGCGGAGACCTCAGTGGCGTCAAAAAGTGCAATTACCCTCCTAACGTGATCTACAGTTGCCCTTCCTTGTATAAACCTATGCTGCCAAACCGAAACAAGATGATGCATCACAGAGTTCAAGCGTGAAGCAAAGATTTTGGAATATAATTTGGTGTCAGTATTTAACAACGTGATAGGTCTATATGAACCTAAATTCATAGGATCTCTGCCCTTTTTTAAAAAGATAACAATATCACCGACGCTCCAAGAACAAGGTGGTGTAGCCCCTTCCCTAATCTCCTGAAAGAAACCAAGCATAGCATGAGATGTCTCCCTAAATAGGACTTTATAAAACTCTATGGGGATACAATCAGTTCCCGTTGCTTTGACCGAGGGATGGGCTTGAAGAGCATTATATAGCTCCTCCTGTGTAATCTCTACCCCTAGCTGGGAGCCCTCCTCCTGGGGGACCCTTCCAATTGGGTCAAATTCTAGCAATTCCAGATTTGATAAATGACCATCACGAGATGGAGCCGAATAAAGATCTTCATAAAACTCCCTGAAAGCCTCTCTAATCTCGGCAGAATCTGTCACAACTTTTCCCTGCATATTTCTGATCCTCTCTGCCACCTGTTGTCTGGCCCTGATTGCCAATAATCTGCCCACAGTCTCGCTATATATTAAGAGCAGTTCTGCCTTTTAGCTAAATACTTTCCAGCAAGCCTCTCAGCGTTAAAATCAGTCAGGCAGGCTTTGGTCATATTATTGGAGTTCGTGATTCTAACCACATCACCTCCACAAGTCACGGTACTAATTCATTCTGTTTCCAATCGGGCAAGGTTTTTTATAAAACTGTTTAATCTGTTCTGCTTCTTTTTTTTGTTTCCTCAGGCTATATTGCAATATCTCACCTCTCACTGACACTTTAAAGGCATCCCAAACCATTCCGGGGGGGGCACTACCATTATTGTTATAATAAATACCCTGATCCAGCCCTTCATATATTTAATAAATTCTTGATCCAATAAAAGTGCCCTCTCAAACGTCCATCTTGAATACTCTTTTCTTGCTCTGGTTACTGAGAACTCCAAGACAACAGGGTTATGATCTGACATAACTCTAGAAAAGAGCTCAATCCATGCCTCTTAGAGTATAGATGGCGAAGTTAAAAAATAATGCATCCTGGCAAACTTACCATGTGGGGCCGAATAGAAAGTATAGCCAGGCGCCAGAGTTCTAAGTTTAGGCCAAGAGTCTACCAGACCGATATCACTTACAAAAAATGTAAACACCCTCATTGAATGTGGTTTCCACCCCTTACTGTAGATTACGAATGTTCCTGGGGTCCCACTAGATCCATTAAGGTTTAGATCTCCACACACCACATACGGTGCAGGACAGGAGGATAATTCATTGGACAGAAAGCACAGTAGCACTGGATCATCTAACACTGGAGCGTACACTGAACATAATGTAAATGAACCGGTTCTATGTCTACACTCCAGTATTACCCATCTACCATTTTATCCACGACCTTCCTACCTGGATAAATGGTGCAGCCTTTTATGAGAACCGTAACACCTCTAGTCTTCACATCTTGTGTAGTAAAAGCTGCCACCTTCAGCCCCAAGGATTTAAGTAGATTGCTATCATTCCCAGTGATGTGGGTCTCCTGAAGACAATAAACATCTGCCTTTAATACTTTCAGATCTTCCTGGATCCTCCTCCTCTTAGCATTATCATTAAACCCGCAAATATTAATAGAAGCGATGCGTACTTTAGCCATTATTTCAATAAAACATTTCATTCAGCTGTATTACCTTGTCAGAGTTAATACAGATACTGTACTGGCCCTGAAAGGCATTCACAGCCAATCTTTCTCACAGATTGTTCTCTAGCCTTTGATATCGACAAAACATAACACAAATCATAAACAACGTACTTCAGCTGCAATTTACACTTCACCTTATCCCAAGAAAGCGGAGGTTATTCCTCCTCAGCCGGTTCTCCATGTCTTTCAGCTTCCACATAGCATCAATGAGCTGAGCATCATGAGATTTTGTTTACTCTTTAACATCAGACAGCAAATTTTCGACCCCTGTAGTTCTCTCTTCCAAAAAATGCATCCGTTCGCCAATCTCTGCACAGGTTTTGACAACTTTCCGCACTGCCCCCTCCAGTTTCTTTGAAGCATGCCTTGCCTTCTTTCCATCTGCCTGAGTCTCAGCACGATGTTCTTTTATGGATTCCAAAATCATACACAGAGCAGAGTTCATATCGGTTGCTCCCTTGACCAGAGGTGTGGCAGGGGAGCTTTCCGCCTGTTCGGTTGCCAATCCCGCAGATCCTGTGGGTCCAATTATCCTCGTGTAGTAGTAATCCCACTTCAGACCAGGGCCAGCTAATCACCTTCCCTTGTTTTTCTGAGTCTCAGTATGACCTTTAGTCCCTTTACAGTTCATCCGATATTTCTGTCGCTTCAAGGCTGTCTCGGGTGCTTCAAGAGTGCTAAAGCCTGACGAAGATATGCTATCATCATTTTCGCTGTGGTCTGAGTCATATACGCCTGATAGTGACTCCTCAGTGAGTGAACAAAACGTGTCTGTGCCATCGGAGAGTATATCACCAGATACTAAAGATAGTTGTTCAAGACGTGTGGTACCTTCCACCTCCCCACAGGCTCCATCAGGTAGTGGTGACATCCCACAGAGTTGGTGGTCAGGCAAGACTCTGTTATCATCATTCCTGTTGTCGCCATATTCCATTTCCTTCCGGGCATCTTTAAGATTTCTGCCCTTCTCCTCCTGAGCATCCGTATGTATTAAAGGGGTTTTCCTTGTGACATCACCCAGACATACGCTCAGGCTATGATCAGCTATCTCCGAGCCTGAATTACCAAGGAGTTCAGAGGAGAGCTCCTGAGTGTCATCCCTGGTTTAAAAAAAAATCAGTAATAGCAGGTTGGGGTGGTACAGAAAGCACATTTGGGTTATCCCCCTCTGAGGCTACGACCCCTTCTTCCATTGCTTTCATGTTCATCACTTTTCAGCATGCGGTACGCTCAGTCTGATTCCTCCGTCTCCCTGCCCCTCCACTGTCCACTTGCTTCTTAGCGTTAGCGTTGCGAGGCTCATTAGATTTACCTGCCGGCATGCCAGGAACAAGGGGAGACTCCAGTCTATTACCTTGAGTTTGTTGTACTTGCAGTGAGTTCGACTCACTGCTTCCTTCGTTTGCCTTGTTGTTTTAGGAGGCATCCTTTCTAGCGCCAGACTGGAGCTATTTGTTGTATTGGGATCCTTCAGAACCAGCCTGTATCCCAAAGTAGCTACAGTTCTCACCCACAGCCTCAGGGTGGAGCGCAGTGAACGTGCTGCTCTCACCAGCGCGTCAATCGGCTTCCTCTTGACAACCCCAAGCTTCTCAGTGCGGAGACGCGGTCTGGTGCCTCCTCTCGCGTCAGAGAGTCAAGCCACTCGCCCAGACCCAACCAGGGCATCCGTGAGTCCCTGACAACCAGCAAGGACCCCCTGCAGCCGCCGGTCGAAGTCTGCGGTCCACTGGTAAGTGTGAGCCGCTATCTAGGGATCGTTATCATCAAGGGTACTTCAGAGCGAGGAAGAGGAGCTTGTTGCGGTATTCATCGTGCCGCTATCTTGCTTCCTGTCCATGTGACTTTACTTTCACTGTTTTGAGTTTTTCTAGACTATGAAATTATGAAGGAATTGACTTACAATTTCATGATGAGCATTCATATTGTAGTTCACTTATATCAGTTCCACATCAGCAGCAGTATTAAAACTCAGCAAACAGGCACTTAAAGCTGTTCCTTGAAGTTCATGAATAGGTGCTTGTTCCACATTTCTCTTGTATTTCATCGTGACTGCAAAGAATCCTTGACTCTTTAAGGGCATCGAAGCAGCCCGTATGTACACTTTTGTTTTAGACTTAGTGAGTTGTGGTAATGGAGAGATTTCTTAATACTTCTCCTCAGGCATGATATTTATTTACGCACCACTGTCAACCCATTTATTTTTAGAGTGATTTTCGGACAATGTTTGAATGTGTTTGGTGCTTCCTCATGTTGATTTTTCTTAACTTTTTAGTTTTTTCTCACATTTGAACAGTCGCACATGTGCATGCCTTTCTGTGGTAAATATCGACATCGCACAATTAGCATTGTCACTTTCACTGGAAAGTGAGACTGGGGAACTCTGTCAATGATTTAGACAATGAGCGACTTCATTCGGTGTCAATTTGCCTCAGTTGGTGTGACCGGCCTTGTGGGAGAATGTTGAATGTCGCTGAGATAGAATTTGGCCTGCCATTTTGTCTTCACACTGTGACGCACTTACGTTTCTCTTCAATCTACAAGTTGTCACGAAATGGTGAACTTTGCCACAGCCAAGACAAGTCCAATGGCAGGACATTTACCTTTGTGTGGAAATGACAATCCAAATCTTTAACACGTTATGTTTTTATGTGAAGACATCGCCTTGTGTCCCTCAGCCTTGTACCTTGGCTTACTTTTCATGCTCATGACTGACACACTTTGGGGACTTCTGGCATACATGTAAGTTGCTTGGCGATCAGCACGCTCTTCAGCACAAACAGCTTTGAGGACTAGTTCTAAACTCAGTTTTCTTCAGCCTTCTTCATTGAAAGGAATCTGACAGATATCTGTTGATTACTTTGAGGCAAGTAGCTTCCTCATCATTAAATTAATTCAATTTACAGTGCCTCACCAGAACATCCAGTCTCTCCACAAACTTATCAATGGTCTCGCCTGCCAGTCTTGACTGAATATGTATCTTTTGGAAATCTCTATTCGCACTCGATTAAACTGGACATTCACGGCTGTTTTGATTTGATCGCACGTCACTTCACCTTCTTGTGGTATCTTTTTTATGGCTTCTTTCACTGCTTCACCAGCCATGTTTATCAGATACTTTGTAATCTTTTTGTCATCTTTTTCATCTAATGCATCGATGAAATCTTCATAAGTCTCTACCCATGCCATCCGTCTATTGCCAATTATTGTGCTTTGGCAGCAGTCACAAATGCTTTTGGCGGTTTTAAGAATGCAGCAGCCATATATATATTGTGGACAGTAGTGGTCTCTCAGGCACTTCAAGTGGAACTTGATCAGGCAGAGCTTCTATAGCGCTTTGTGATGTGCTGGCAGCGGGGTCATCCTTACCAACTTTTGTCGCTTGGATCTTGTGCTGTTCTCCATTGGATCTCTTTACTTGATGGCTGTCTGGGGAGTTGCTCTGGGGCCCAGTGTGGCAGCTTTGGTGGTGGTCCTCTTCTTCTCGGGGCAACTGTGCACGCACAACCTCTGACCCTTTCTCTGGGGCCACTTCACTGCATGTTGTGGCACAACAATTTGTTAATGCTTTTAGTAGGTAGATAAACCTTGTATTCCACTAGTCCATGAAAGCCGATAACGTTATGATATTGGGTCGGCTTAATGCTTAACTGTTTCTCCACAAACACTTGGTTAATCTCTGCTTCATAGCTCATGATTTTCAATCTGATTAGTACTGCAGTATTACTGGGCGTCACTTATTGTAACCTGGTTGCTTCCGCCTTGAGTGTTGTTACTCTGTATAAAATATGGCATTAATTTGTGTAATGGTGTTAAACCTTTTATTTGTGGCCTTTTCATTCAGTTCCAGGCCACCAACAAATAGACTTTCAATGTCCCTTTTTTTGTCGTTAAGCATTTTATGCAGGCTGGTGTTGCACTAAGTCTCCATCTGTCTCAGGGTCAATTCTACACTTTAACTGCAACACACATGGCATGCAGAGCAGTTTGCTGGACTACGACAAAGTCTCTGGAAGAGCGCTTTCAATGTACGGGCTTCGGATCTCCTATCTCGTTGCCAGTAGTACCATCCAGCCAGCCTAGGCACTTGCCAATGAGTGCGCTGGACATGGAGAGTAATTTTACACTCCTTTATTCCACTGCGTGAGCTGAGAGAACCCAACATTCTAAGCCTGCCTTCAACTCATCCCTCCAACGCCTGTGTCAGAGGCCTATGGTGTACAGTGGGAACCAAAAGAGTTCCAGCATTCTTTTATTACAAGAAGCTACATTCTCTATGTCATTCAATTAACACATACTTGTTTTCTACTGGCAAAATTATTTTCAAATCACAGTTTGTAAAATCTACTTTCATTTGAAACAGACTGCTCTGGTCAGGTGCCATGCCGTGGGCCTTAAATATGTCTGAAATCAACATTGTGCTGATTGGCGTAAAATTACGTAATAATACTCTAAACGGCATTCATGTGAAGTTAAAAGGGTGAAACAGACTTCTGATAATAGGAAGTGGCATTAGAATGAATTCTAAAGCAAATTAAACTTGGCTCATCTGAAAGCATTCATGAATGTATGGAACCAGGAGACCTTTTTGAAACAAATTTAGTAATTGTTTTTAAAGTGATTTGTTTGCGTGTCACAGGCACTGCACTATAGAAACATGGAAATGTACACAATAACCAATTTTTCATGGATGTTTTGCTTAATTTCATACTTTTCTTTCTATCACACAAAAGACAGCATTTACTCACATGACTTGGATTTAACAATAATTATGGTGACTCTATCTTCTCTTTAATTATGGTGCATTTCTGACCTGCTACAGATACCTCCTGATGTTTATTTTCTAAATGGCTATATCAGTAGACCTTACATATTCAGTGCACTAAAGCATCACTATTAGGATCAGTGTGTTACCTAAAGCTTTCAAAGTTAAATTTCTTCCTGCAGAATTTAAAACATTTAGGGGCCGATTCTGATCTGGGCCAGAAAGCTCTCCGACCGAGCCAGATCCGGAGTGTTTTATGACCGGGCCGGACTCCTGCAGTCTGACCGAGCGAGTATGATGCGGCCGCATGTTGTCGAACTCGGTTCGGTCGGACTCCCATAGAAGTCAATGGGAGCCGGTCGTACGACGCGCACATGGGCTCCCATTGACTGAATGGGTACTTCTCGCACAAGGGCACCCCCTACAGTGGGTACGTGTCAGTGCGATCCGTGCCATACCTGCCTGTGTTGGGGAGACCCTTGGGTCTCCCCCTGTGTCCGAGTCGTAAGGCTGCAGGTGACAGGAGGTCTGACGCGGACCCCCTAAGGCAGTTTCCTGGATGTTTTTCAAACCGAAAACTTCGGCTCTATCCGGCTGTCCGACGCGTGCATCGTACTGGCTCAGTTGGAATTCGCCTCCATTGCACGGCATGTTTGCTTACGGACGAGTCGTACGGAGCGGTTCGGACCCAGAAATAAGTCGGTCGGCGATTTCGCGTTTCTCGCATCGTACTTGCTCGCTTGTACAGCTGTACGAGTCGGTCGGTATACATGCGTACGGCTCTTACTTTTTACGGCTGGATTGTGTTCGGAGTCCTTCCGAGCGAGATCGGAATCGGCTCCTAAGTGTCATTCAAGCTGATAATATGTCACCTTTTGTTGTAGTGCTTAGAGGAAACATAATATAATCAGTAAGTTGTTTCTGTGATCAGGATATTCCGAAATATTTAAAATGTAAACATGGTGTTCTTAGAAGAGTAGTTCACTCAAAATATTTAGTGGACAAAGTTTGTGGAAATGTAGGCAAAAACAAATCAGGAAGAAATGCCTGGAATACAGTACTTGAACAAGCATTAACAACGCTCGATATACATGATGCCTGGGAAACTGACCATAGTTTTACTGCATTAATAAAATAGCTAACAACGCAGCAAAATAAAAGGCTTGGATAATGGGCAAAGCGGCTCTATCGAAGAAAAAACATGGTTGGATGGTTTTATCCTCATACGAGATTCGATCGCCTCAGCTGTATCTTGTCCAGCATATAACTCCATCAATCCAACATTTGCTACTCTTGATGCGGTTGGGAACCTTCACCTTAAAAGATCAGGTCCCAACATGGAAACAATCATGGTCAACTATGCTTTGTAGACTTTGCGGCCAGGCTGAAGAGACTCTCATTCACCTTTTGTGTATTTGCTCATCTGTGAACAATTTGAGGCGGCATTTTTTACTTCATGTATTCCGCTCTTTTCAAGTTAGATCATGTCGACCGGCCATAATGTTACTACTGAATAGCAATCCACTACAGACTTCATGCAGGGCCGCCAGACTTTTGCAGAAGGTTAGTTCATTATTATTAAAATCAAACACATAGCGTTTACATGAGCTGTTGCCTAGCACATATAACCAACACTGTATCCACACACTTAGTATATCTAGCATCCTGGTGGATGCTATAAAAGGACCAGCATAGATCCACCATGTTCACTTGATTCCCACCAACCAAGAAGCACACCATACTACACGACTTAAGGTTGTTAGGTTTGGGCTGATTGAAGATATCATCACAGATACAGTCATATGCATACTACTCTGACACCAAACAATGCAATACCCCATACATCATCACAGATACAGTCACATGCATATCACTCTGGACATCAAAACTATCCAACATATCATACTATACATCTGAATGTCATTAGTGCCAAGCATATTTTTGACACCACCATTGTCATAGTGATATGCATACCTGCTCTTTGCACATGGCTTTTTAACAATGAAAATGACGACAGTTAAAATCTAGCAATTAATGTATTTAGAGTTCAATTGCACCTTTTGCACACGATTTCGGACAGAAATTTGTGCAGTTGTAATAAGTAGTTTACATTTGTACTTTGCACATGAATTTAGCTATGCCTTTGAGGGTTTTTGCATATTTGTATACAATCACTGTAATGAAATTTGATGACCACCTAAAACTAGCTCCACCTTGCATAGTTATATCTAATTTTCGCCCCTGATCCCAGCTATGAAGTAGAGGATCAGCAATATTTAGGATATACTTGGTGTTTCGCACATGATTTTAGCCATACGACAAAGAATGGTCAAAATTGAGAAAAGATTTACATAATGATTAATGCTGACTAATGCTGACTAATGTTCATTTTTTCTTTGATAATTTGATGATTTTAGCAAAAAATTGCAATGGTTTTAATTAACTATATGCAATAAAACATTTATTATTATTAAATCAGAGTAATCCATTCATACTGAAGTAAATTTCTTATCAATTAGTGCTGTGGTTAGACATACTTTTCCAAATTTATGTTGACTGTTGAGAAAGACTGCTTTTTCAACTTGAAACGAAAGGAGCAGAAACGCTACGGGTTATCATGCCACCGCGGAAATTGTACTCTGCATAGAAGCTTTGGAACTTTGAAAACTCTTGAAACCTGAACTGTAAAAACAATACATGAAATTACGCTCTGTCTTACTGTGAAGCCCTGAAGAAGTCTCTTTAAGAGACGAAACGCGTTGGCTATGGCTAGGATCTCTTGATCTCTGGAAAATAAAGAAAACATTTTAAAGGAAATTAAAGAAGACCTACCTCAAGAATTACATATCTTGGATGATTCATTTATGTGCAAAGTCATTGTGATTTCTGACATTATATATATATTTTATATAGTGCTGAACCATTGTGCATTAAATATTAAGACAGTTCCCAGCTAATGAACAGATCAGTAACTAGCAACCAACCGCAGCTAGAAAACACAAGCCAAACTATAGCACAACTGCAAATTGGTTCTGTAAGATGTGTGACAGCTTGAGTCAGGCTTAGCTATTTGGCCAACCTACCAGTGGTGGATGGGTTAAAGGCCAGAGGGGCCCGCCCTGACTTTTTTATAAACATGAAGAGTGCTTGTCAGGCTGAGCAAAGTTAAGCCTGACCGACACTCTTCTTATTTATGTCAGGCAGTCATGTGTTATACATGTGCTAAATGCGCAGGTGCGTGACTGCTTGAGATGAACTTTGCCGGGCTGAAGATGTCACAGCACTGTGGGCATCACCTCCTGAGCTCAGCAATGTGCTTAGTGGTCCCTCCCTCATGATGAGGGTGATCATCACTGATAGCCACGGACCTGGGCACTGCTGTGAATGCGTGTGTGTATGCATGTGAATGCATGGGTGCGAGTGAATGTGCATGTGTGGCCCGTCCACACCATCCACTCTGGCTCAAATTACCGACAGCCACTTCAGCCTACTTTGCATTTTCAGACTTGTAATTTTGCTTTTACCAGTTTTATCTGGACTAAGAAATGCCAACATGGAAAACAAAGTGAGCTGAAAATCCAAAACTGACTGAAGTTGCCACACATGACAGGAAGCTACTTGGCACATTTCTGGTAACACAGAATATGGGTGGCCTCAGGCTGCTCTTGCATTTTTTGGTTGAGAGTGGTGATTTAACAATGATATCCTACAGGAACAGTCGAACAGGACATTGACTCAATCTGGCTGATATCTGCACATCCTGCTGCATTAGAGAACTTTGGGACAGTCCTCTGCTGGTTAAGGCCTCTTCACTACAAGCGTTCACATCTCTAGTTAGTCCTCCGGAAAAACTGTAGGCCAAATTGAGGCTTCTCAGCAAAGGTCATGTTCACAGTGTGCAGGACTGTGTGTAAAACATCCCGCCTGCCGATTTCAGTCATCCCAACACCAACAAGAGACATCCCACTTTCCTCCTTCATACTCCATTGCATGGTTAAGTCCCTCCACCCCCTACCGTCTCACATACTGACATTTACTTGTACTAAACTGCATATGGAATGCAAAGATAAGAAGTGTGGCTCTTAGGGCCAGATCATAAAACATTTAGCTGGGGCTTTTACATTGTCCTTATTGGTAAGCAAGACAGTGCCTGGTGAAAGTAACTCCTTTCACCCTATTATGAAAGAGGATTTGTTAATGTGGTCATTGGTGGGGAAAAATGTTTGTGACTATTTAAGCAGGAAGACTTTCAGTTGCGGTAGACAAAAACACAATACAATATTACATTAACACACCACAATAAATGCAGTACAGCACAACATAAATTGACAGCAATGAAACAATAAAACACAATAACAACATAATAGAACAAATCTACAAAATGCAACAAAACAACATACTGACAATAGAATGACAACAAAAACGCACTTCAAGAATATACTAATATACCACAGCATACCCCACAAGGGCTAGGAAAAGTATATATATATATATCCATACCAGCTGTCTCCATGCAGAGGGGCCCCCGACCCTGACAGGGCGGCCTCGGCGTAGCAGGAATGGAGTGTCCTGCATCTGACATTCACAGTAAAAGAAAATGCCAAGGCTCTAACATCGGAGGAACAGAGCTCTTTAATTGGACACAAGCTGGCAAATGGAATCATTGTCCAGACGCGTTTCAGCCGATTGGCCTTAATCATTGGAGGTTGGGTTTTGTGAAACCATGTGGTTTAAAAATTTAAAGGTAGACTGCTTTCGTAGTCCCAAATTCCTTCGTTTCCCAACATGCAGCATGAGAGAGAAGTCATGCAGGTCCAGGGTACAGTGCAACAGATAGATGTGAAATATTTTCTTTGCATTGGTGCTTGCTCACTGTACACTCTTCCAAATTAACGCGCTCTCAGGATGCCTTGAAATTCTGCACTGCCACAGTTCGTGAAAGTCACAAAGAGCCTGGGCCTCCGATGTTGTCAAGAGGTGGTAAAATACCCCTCTCAACTCCCTTGCTCACCTCTTTATTACCGGTGATTCCGTTGTTTCATCTTGGTGTGAGGCGGGCGGGTCATGCCCCAGAAATTAATCCATACTAGCTGTCTCCGTGCAGAGGGGCCCCCGACCCTGACAGGGCGGCCTCGGCATAGCAGGAACGGAGTGTCCTGCATCTGACATTCACAGCAAAAGAAAATGCCAAGGCTCTAACATCGGAGGAACAGAGCTCTTTAATTGGACACAAAGCGGCAAATGGAATCATTGTCCAGACGCGTTTCAGCTGATTGGCCTTAATCATTGGAGGTTGGGTTTTGTGAAACCATGTGGTTTAAAAATTTAAAGGTAGACTGCTTTCGTAGTCCCAAATTCCTTCGTTTCCCAACATGCAGCATGAGAGGGAATTCACGCAGGTCCAGGGTACAGTGCAACAGATAGATATGAAATATTTTCTTTGCATTGGTGCTTGCTCACTGTACACTCTTCCAAATTAACACGCTCTCAGGATGCCTTGAAATTCTGCACTGCCACAGTTTGTGAAAGTCACAAAGAGCCCGGGCCTCCGATGTTGTCAAGAGGTGGTGAAATACCCCTCTCAACTCCCTTGCTCGCCTCTTTATTACCGGTGATTCCGTTGTTTCATCTTGGTGTGAGGCGGGCGGGTCATGCCCCAGAAATTAATCCATACCAGCTGTCTCCGTGCAGAGGGGCCCCCGACCCTGACAGGGCGGCCTCGGCGTAGCAGGAACGGAGTGTCCTGCATCTGAAATTCACAGCAAAAGAAAATGCCAAGGCTCTAACATCGGAGGAACAGAGTTCTTTAATTGGACACAAGGCGGCAAATGGAATCATTGTCCAGACGCGTTTCAGCCGATTGGCCTTAATCATTGGAGGTTGGGTTTTGTGAAACCATGTGGTTTAAAAATTTAAAGGTAGACTGCTTCGTAGTCCCAAATTCCTTTGTTTCCCGACATGCAGCATGAGAGAGAATTCACGCAGGTCCAGGGTACAGTGCAACAGATAGATATGAAATATTTTCTTTGCATCGGTGCTTGCTCACTGTACACTCTTCCAAATTAACGCGCTCTCAGAATGCCTTGAAATTCTGCACTGCCACAGTTTGTGAAAGTCATGACGAGCCCGGGCCACCGATGTTGTCAAGAGGTGGTGAAATACCCCTCTCAACTCCCTTGCTCGCCTCTTTATTACCGGTGATTCCGTTGTTTCATTTTGGTGTGAGGCGGGCGGGTCATTCCCCAGAAATTAATCCATACCAGCTGTCTCCGTGCAGAGGGGCCCCCGACCCTGACAGGGCGGCCTCGGCATAGCAGGAACGGAGTGTCCTGCATCTGACATTCACAGCAAAAGATAATGCCAAGGCTCTAACATCCGAGGAACAGAGCTCTTTAATTGGACACAAGGCGGCAAATGGAATCATTGTCCAGACGCGTTTCAGCCGATTGGCCTTAATCATTGGAGGTTGGGTTTTGTGAAACCATGTGGTTTAAAAATTTAAAGGTAGACTGCTTTCGTAGTCCCAAATTCCTTCGTTTCCCAACATGCAGCATGAGAGAGAATTCACGCAGGTCCAGGGTACAGTGCAACCAGATAGATATGAAATATTTTCTTCGCATTGGTGCTTGCTCACTGTATACTCTTCCAAATTAACACGCTCTCAGGATGCCTTGAAATTCTGCCCTGCCACAGTTCGTGAAAGTCACAAAGAGCCCAGACCTCCGATGTTGTCAAGAGGTGGTGAAATACCCCTCTCAACTCCCTTGCTCACCTCTTTATTACCGGTGATTCCGTTGTTTCATCTTGGTGTGAGGCGGGTGGGTCATACCCCAGAAATTAATCTATACCAGCTGTCTCCGTGCAGAGTATATATATATATATATATATACATATATATCTATATATATATATTTATATATACATTCATTGAAAAAACCATAGGTTTTAGGGAAAGTTATAGTTAGTTTTACATTTCACTCGTACAAAACCAGAGAAATTCCCCCATTATAGTTAGTTCAGCTAACTATAACGCGTGCCCCCGCAGTGCACTGCTGATGACGTCACATATTACATCACTCATGACATGGTCAGTGACATCACTGATGACATCACTGATGACATCACTGATGACATCACTGATGACATCATCCAGTGACTGAGTGTTTCTGTAAAGTTTAAATATGTTTAATATATAGGGAAAGGCATATTGAAGAATGAGTGGGTGTATAAGTGTTTGAATGGATGAATTAGTAGGTGTGTGGCTGACTCTATAAGTGAGTGATTAAACGTATCTTACTGAATGCATGGGTTAGTGAGTAAACTGTGTGAATGTCTGTATCCGTCTGTCTGTTGGTGTGTAAGCGGCTGCATGGGTTTGCGAATAGCTACATGAGTGTCTATGTGGGTTATTGATTGGTTGTCTGAGTATCTGTATGAGTGCCTGAGTGTTTGTGTGGGTGGGGTGTGTGTGACTGTGCATAGATGTGTCAGTGGCTGATTCACTGGGTGCATGGTTTCAAGAGTGCATCTGTGATGGACTGTATGGGTGGGTGAGTGTGTGTATGGGTGTGTTAGTGAGTGAATGTATATCCTAGTGGTACAGGTGTGAGTAACGACATATGTGAAAGACATTATACATGTGTGTTGGAGTATATAAATGGCATAAGTGAGAGTGTGTGATTGTGAGAGTGGCTGTATGGATGAGTGTGTGCTTGTATCAGTGATTGTATAAGAACGTACGAATGTGCTAGTATTTGTATGAGTAATTGAGCTGGTGTGTGTATAACTGTATAGGCGAGTAAATGGCAGTGTGATTAATTATTTGCATGACTGACTAGGTGTGTGAGTACCTCTATGGATGAGTGGCAGTGTGTGAGTGTCTATATAGGTGTATGAGTACATATGATAATCCTGTATTGAGTGACCATAAGTATGAGTGACTGTATGGGTGAGTGAGTGGATGTGTGTGTAAACCTAAGAATCAGTGAGTGTGTATGTAGTTATTGATGTTGGAGTGTCTATGGTTTTGAGAATGGCAGTCTGTAATTTAGAGTGGGTGTATCAAAGGTTATATTAGGGTGTGAGAAGATGCATCATTTTATCACATGGATGATGTCATCAGTGATGTCATCACTGATGTCATTTGAGATGTCATCAGTGATGTAATCAATGATGTCACTCACCATGTCATGAGTGATGTAATATGTGACATCATCAGCAGTGCATTGCGGGGCACGAGTTATAGTTAGCTGAACTAACTATAACGGGGGAATTTCTCTGGTTTTGTACAAGTGAAATGTCCAACTAACTATAACTTTCCCTAAAACCTATGGTTTTTTCAGTGAATTTCTAAGGTTTTCTAAATGCTAATTTCTAACTATAACATGCCTGAAACCTATGGTTTTTTTCAGTGAATTTCAAAGGTTTTTCTAAATGCTAATTTCTAACTATAACGTGCCTGAAACCTATGGTTTTTTAAGTGAATTTCAAAGGTTTTTAAATGCTCATTTCTAACTATGCCTTCAGAGGTAGGACATGTGAAGAAAGAAGAAAAACGCACAGATAGAAGCAAAAGAAATGCAGAAAGAAGCAACAGAAGTCCACAAAGACAAAGAAAAGTGCAGGAAGAAGCAAGACATATGCAGAAAGAACCAACAGAGGAGCAGAAAGAGGCCTTGTTGCAAAATCATCCTGTGCCCACAACTTTTTTAGGCGGATACCGATGGTAACTGACTCTGACCAACCAGGCCTAGAGCCAGTGCTATGCTAAAAGACACTTAGAATACAGTGAAAACAGCTACATACACTAGAGAACACTATGCGCTGGGGTACCCCTGTGATTAGCATGACCTCCTCTGTAAGGCCCTAGTACATATTAGGGCAGGGGGATTAAAACAACCTTTAAGTCAGAGGTGCATAAATATGCTACTTTAACTAATAGTCGCGTTTGCAGAGTGGTGAGAAAGGGTGCTGGGCGTCCAACTAACGCTCAGGAATTCAGCTGCATAGGGTTTACAGGAGGTACCAGGAGGGATTCATGGCCCCCAAACTCCCTCAGGACTAAATTGGACTTCATCCCCCATCCCGTAGTCTGCCACGAGGCATGTTTGCAGAGTGGTAGAGAAGGGGGCCATGGCTTCCGAAGACGTCTTAGGAATGCCACTGTGTGGGATTTACTGGAGGTAACATGAGGGGTAGTTGGCCTCCAAGGACATCCTTGGGGGCCAACTTCCCAAACTATTACCTCCAGTCAGTCCCACACAGCAGCACTGGTAAGTACTCGTACCAGGCCACACCGAATTTGCCCACCACTCTACAAACGCACTCCCTGGCATGCTCTTGGATGGGTATTGAAGTCCCCTTCACTGCTGGGGGTCCTTTAGAGGCCAACTAGCCTACCTTTTACCTCCAGTAAGCCCCACGCAGTGGGATTGGTGAGAGGTAGACAAAGGCCATGCCCCCTTTCTCCACCACTCTGCAAACACATCCCCTGGCGAGTTGTAAGTTGGGGGATTAAGTCCCCTTGAATCCTCAGGGTCCCTGGGGTCCAACTAGCTCACCAGGTACCTCCAGTAAGCACCAGAGAGCTGCGTTGCAGAGAGGTGTAAAAAGGGGTGTGGCCAGGCCCACCTCTCTGCAACACAGCGCAGTGGCGTTTACTGGAGGTACCTGGTGGGGTTGTTGGCCCCCAGGGACCCTCACGATTGAAGAGGAATTAATTCCCCAACTTAAAACGCGCCACAGGGCATGTTTGCACACATGTCACCTCAGGGCCCACCCCCTCCCTTCACCACTGTGCAAACGTGCCCCGTGGCGTGTTTTGAGTTGGGAGAGTAGGTCCCCTTGAATCCTGAGGGTCCCTGGGGTTCAACTAGCCCACTAGGAACCTCCAGTATGCTCCACAGAGCTGCGTTGCAGACAGGTGTAAAAAGGGGCATGGCCTGGACCACCTCTCTGCAACGCAGGCCTGTGACGCTTACTGGAGGTACCTGGTGGCCTAGTTGGCCCCCAGGGGCCCTAAGGATTGAAGGGGAATTAATTCTCCAACTTAAAACACGCCACAGGGCGAGTTTCCACACATGTCACCTCAGGCCCCGCCCCCTCCCTTCACCACTGTGCAAACGCGCCCCGTGGCGTGTTTTAAGTTGGGGTATAAAGTCCCCTCGAATCCTGAGGGCCCTTGGGGTCCAACTAGCCCACGAGATACCTCCAGTAAGTGCCACAGAGCTGCTTTGCAGAGAGGTGTAGGAAGGGGCGTGGCCTGGACCACTTCTCTGCAACGCAGGCCTGTGGCTCTTACTGGAGGTACCTGGCGGGCTAGTTGGCCCCCAGGGGCTCTCAGGATTGAAGGGGAATTAATTTCCCAACTTAAAATGCGCCACAGGGCGTGATTGCATGCATGTCACCTCAGGGCCTGCCCCTTCCCTTCACCACTGTGCAAACCTGACCCATGGCGCATTTTAAGTTGAGGGATAAAGTCCCCTTCAAACCAGAGGGTCCCTGGAGTCCAGCTAGCCTACCAGGTACCTCCAGTAAGCGCCACAGAGCTGTGTTGCAGAGAGGTGTAAAAAGGGGCGTGGCCTGGACCACCTCTCTGCAACGCAGCCCTGTGGCGCTTACTGGAGGTACCTGGTTGGCTAGATGGCCCCCAGGGACCCCCAGTATTGAAGGGGAATTAATTTCCCAACTTAAAACGCGCCACAGGGCGCGTTTGCAGAGGGTTGCTGGGAGGGAGCGGGGCCTACGGCCCAATCGTGTCTTTTTTTTTGTTAAGAAGGGGGCTGTGTGGCCCCCCTTCCTTTCGAATTTTATGGGCCCCTGGGACCCCATCCCCCAGAGCCTGACTACTATTCTTTTTTAAAATGGAAGGGGGATGCGTGGCCCCCCTCCCGGGCCACTTTTGGCCCCGGGGACCCCATCCCCTGGGGCCTGGCCACTTTGTTGGGGATCGTGGGGGGAGCCCCAATGCCCCCACGGTCCCTGCCGGCTCCCCGCCTCCTGCGGGAGCCGGCATTGCTTTACCACATGGGGAGCTGCTAGCATGCAGCTCCCTGCGTGGAAAAGCAATTTGGTTTGGATTTTGGAAGAGAGAGTATGTTTCTCTCTTCCAAAATCCAAACCACAGTTTGCTATGGCAGGGCGGGAGCCGCGAGGTTCCCGCCCTGCCATAGCAAACCGCAGTGTCCCCGGGGTGGGCACCCCGGGACACTGCAGGAGCCGGCCCTGGGGGGTGGTAGTCTCCAGGGCAATGAAGGGCTCCAGGAGGTGGGCCGCACGGCCCCCCTCCCAACCAATGCACAGCCCCGGGGAGGTGGTGGTCCCCGGGGCTAGGGAGTCCGTAACGGGAACCCCAAATTTGCATTATAGTGCCCTAGGGAGGTGGCGGTCCCGGGACGTGTGGGGGGACTCAAGCCGCCCCACACAGGTATATTTTTTTTTTTAAAAAGAAACCCCGGGGGTGGTGGTCCCCGGGGCTGCAGGGGGCAGTGTGCCCCGCAAATAATTAATGAAAGCCCCGGGGGTGGCAGTCCCCAGGGCAGCCTTGGAGTTCCCCCAAACATTAAAAAAACAAGCCCTGGGAGGTGGCGGTCCCTGGGGCTGTGGGGGGGCCATGTGCCCCCCGCAAATATTTTATCAAAGCCCCGGGGGGTTGCGTTCACCGGGGCTGCGGGGGTCCCCCTTGGACCCCGCAATTATATTTCAGCATGCCCCCGGGACCTGGCCCCCCCGGGGGCCTAATTAAACGAAGCATTTTTTTTAATTTTCTCGCCCGGATTCGCGTACCCAGCGTGAATTCAGCCTGAGCAGGCCTAGGAGGTCAGGGTGGGGTCCAGCCAGGGGTACCGATGGATGGAGCGGTGCCTCCCATCCTGAGCAGATGCCAGGTGAGGTGAGGAGCACACCCACATAAATACGGGATTGCATTTAACACTCCTGTGACAGTTATTCCTACTTAATATGCATTGGAGAAATACAGGTTGAATTGACCCAACCAGTTTTTTGTTTGTCATCTTATTTGCTTTGCACATATAGAACATGATTTGCAGTAGCGTTTCCTTTCTTAAGGTCCTGATGAAAGCCAGGATCATTGCATCCTCAGGCTGAAATATGTAGACCTGCCATCCCATTTGGCCTTTTTACAGTTATTTGTTGAAAACTGTACACTGTTTTTAGGTTTGACACTAGGATAGCGCCTATTAAAAATTTTCCAGTATCCCAGTAGTCAATTTTAACAATATCACCTTTTTGCACATACACTTTAGTCACTTGCACTGCAACCTTCACCCCATACTTAATTCCAAGGCAACTCATCTAGGGATTATTGTAACTTCCATCTTTCTTATACAACTCCCTGAAATATCTTCCAGCTCCCTTCGATAGTTGAGAAGGTTGTAGCGTACAGATACACTAGGGTTTGCAACTCAGTGGAATCCCAAATGATGAAGCATGTCGCTCCGGTGGGAGATTGGATTTTATCCCCTTGATAAGGATTCCCATAATTAATTAAGTTCGACCAGTTGTTGTTAGAGTATAACATACATCTTTTTTCAGATCAACAGTTTTTCTTGTGTTTTTTGAGGCTAAGGTCGGGGACTTAATCCTTTTTGGTCTAAAAAAACATTTTCCCTAGGACCCCTTTTTTGTATGACTTTGTGATATGTTTCTACCCTGCCCCCTTTTCTTGTTTTTTGCATTTCTTTTTCTGTTTTCTTGTGCCTCGGTAACCGAGGCACAAGATGGCTGCCAACACTTCCTGGTTTGGAGTGTCCAGGGAGGACCTGGCTTCACAGTTCAGGCTGGACTGTTCCCATGAGGCACAGGGTCAAGACTGATTTGCATATGGCCAGGTCTAAACTGGGGTGGCATGGTGAGCAAAAGAATGATGGATTTAACCCAGATCTCTACACTGGGGGAAAATGTTTTGATTTGTTCTGCATTCCGTCCATCAATTGTGTGTCTTTTGGTTTGGAGTATTGACAGCCAATTAGAATAAAGCTCGTGGTCTGGAGGGTGCTCGGAGACACCGCGCTTCTACATATCAAAACTTTTATTTTTTGATTTTCTGAGCAACTACTGAACGGATTCACACCATTTTAAAAAAAGGTCTCTTTCTGAACCAAGGGCTACCTTTTTGCAAATTTGGTGTAATTCCGTTCAGCAATTCAAGCTGTAACCGTGCCTAAGTTTTCCTATGGGAAATAGATTTTCCGACCTCTATTTTTTTAATTTCTCAGGAACTACTGAACGGATTTACACCATTTAACAAAAAGGTATCTTTCTGAACCAAGGGCTACTTTTTCTCAAATTTGGTGTAATTCCGTTCAGCAGTTCGGGCTGTCGCCGTGTCTAAAGATTCCTATAGGAATTAACATGGAGAAAACACGTTTTGGGACCCCCCTTTTTTCTCGGCCCCACTTGCCAATCACCCCAAAACTTTCAAGATAGGAGCTGACCGGAGCGGGCAATAGGTTTTGAAAATTTTGCAAAGATTCGTCAACCGGCGCCAAAGTTATTAGGAAAACAAAAAACGCTTTTCCAATGGAAACTAGGTCCTAGCTATAACTACCTACTGGCAACCGCCAGTAGGTTTTATTTATATATATATTCACTGAAAAAACCATAGGTTTCACACATGTTATAGTTAGCGGAAATTTTACTGATAAAAAACCAGTGAAATTCCCCCGTTATAGTTAGCGCAGGCAACTATAACTCACGCGACCGCAATCCTCTGCTGATGCTAATACTGTATTTAGACACTTATTTGCCCATGTCTTCTTCCATACATTTTTAGCTATACATATATTACAAATATTTTTTTTTCATAAAGACACATATGTCATCAGCAGAAGATTGCAGTCGCGTGAGTTATAGTTGCCTGCGCTAACTATAACGGGGGAATTTCACTGGTTTTTTATCAGTAAAATTTCCGCTAACTATAACATGTGTGAAACCTATGGTTTTTTCAGTGAATTTGCAAGGTTTTTTAAATGCTAATTCCTAACTATAACGTGTGTGAAACCTATGGTTTTTTCAGTGAATTAGTACGGTTTTTTAAATGCTAAGTTTTTTTCCCTTATAATAAGAACTGTACATTTGGTGGCCTTCGGCCACCAAAAGCACAGGGGGTGGGGTAAGTGTGGATAGTGTTTTTTGCCCTTAACATAAGCCCTGTACATTTGGTGGCCTTCGGCCACCAAAAGCACAGGGGGTGGGGTAAGTGTGGATAGTGTTTTTTTTATTTTTATTTTTTTACCGTACGCTTACGGTAAGCGTACGGTAAGCGTACCCCGCGAAATTGCCGAAAAAAAAATAAAACCGTTTTTGCACTTGGGGGATGTTTGGGGACTCCCTCAACATGACTATGTGGGAGGGAGTTGTCAAAACAGCCCCTTTACATGTTTTTGGGCTTGATATTTTAAAAATCACTCTCAGTGCGAGAGACAAAATGGCGGCCGCCGCTTCCTGGTTTCGGCCGATTCGAATGTTTACTAAGATCTAAGAGCCAATCAGAATCGCGCTCGCGCACGCCACCGTACGCTTACCGTAAGCGTACGGTAAGCGTACCGTAAGCTGGCTCAGATATATATATTGATTTAAAGGCTATTTTCTCAGAATCTACTGAACAGATTTACACCAAACCTACAAAAGGCACTTCCTTGACCTAGGGACTACCTCTCTGCCAAATTTTGAGTAATTCTGTTCAGCCGTTCGGGCTGTAGCTCGTTCTAAAGGTCCTATGGAAAAATGCATGGGAAAAACGCGTTTTGGGACCCCCCTTTTATCTCAGCCCCCGCTTGACGGATCCCCCCGAGACTTTCAGGGTAGGAGCGGAGCGTAGCGCCCCACCTATTTTGAAAAATTTGCGAGGATTCGTCGACCGGCGCCAAAGTTATTCAAAATAGAATGTTGAGGTTTTCCTATGGAAACGTGGTCCTAACTATAACTACCTACTGGCTATCGCCAGTAGGTAATATATATATATATATATATATATATATATATATATATATATATATATATATATATATATATAAATATATATATACATATATAGGTAGTTATAATTAGGACCAAGTTTCCATAGGAAAAGCATTTTTTTTATTTGCTTATAACTTTGGCGTTTTTTGACAAATCTTTACGAAATTTTCCCCAAAAATTCCTTTTTCAGATCAGCTCCTATCTTGAAAGTTTGGGGGTGATTCGTCAAGGGGGGCTGAGAAAAAAGGGTGGTCCCAAAACATGTTTTCTCCATGCAATTTCCATAGGAAACTTTAGACAAGCCTACAGGTCAAACTGCTGAATGGAATCATGCCAAATTCGGCAGGGAGAAAGATCTTGGTCCAGAAAGTAAGCTTTCATTTAAATGGTGTAAATCCATTCAGTAGTTTTTGAGAAATATCAAAATTTACAGATATCGATATTTGAGAATTCTGACATCTGATTGGCTGAGGCGTTACGAGCACAAGTTTGCGGCTCATTGGCTGTGAACGGTTGAAACTAGGAAGTGTTGGGAGCCATTTTGTGACTCAGTTGAAAGGAGTAGGGGGAAAAAGAGGATCATTGTATAAGAGGGTATAGAAGGAACACTGTGGACTTAGTTTAAGCAGTCTGTACGTTGCAGAGGCAGGGAGTTTGAATGCTGCTTAGGCCGTGAAAATCACGTCCGCAGAACAACGGCGCCTGGTATTGCGGCAAGGTTGCATTGGCTCTGGAAATCCCGTCGGGAAAATGATGCACTGTATTGCGGTAAGCAGTGTGTAGGGTGCACACACTACCTGTGTGAATGTTGCGTAGGCCGTGGAAATCACGTCTGCAAAACAACGATGCGCGGTATTGCGGCAATGTTCAGTAGGCTTGTGGAAATCATATCGGGAAAACAACAATGCGCCGTATTGCGGCCTTCCTTTAATATAATCTGCAGTAATGTTTACTTATAATGCAATGTTCACTTTTATCATGGATAGTGTCACCTTGTTGGAGGAAATTTAATATTATGTTGGAGGGTGTGTTCTGTTCCTGGGCGCGGAACAAAATTAACGTTTAATTGGCTGAGGTGTTCCAACAACAAGCTTAATGTTCATTGGCTGTGAACCATTGAAAGTAGAAGTGTTGCTGGCCATTCCCTCCCCCTCCACGGTGTATCAGGGACATATGATTGGGTAACGTGTTCCAAGCAGGACCTTCCCAAGCTTAATGTTCATTGGCTGTGAAGCATTAAAAGTAGAAGTGTTGGCAGCCATTCCCTCCCCCTCTGCGGAACACCATGGACATTTTATTGGCTAGAGGGTTCCGAGTACATGTTTGCTCCTTATTGGCTGGGAACGGTTCACTGTTGTCAGCCATTTTGTGACGCACTTCAAAGGAGTACGGGATAATAAAGTAGTAGAGGGGAGGGTAGGAACACTATTAACTCTGTACAGTGGTCACAAGGTGGTGGGTAGTGACTGTGAAGGTAAAAATGTTTTTATATATTTTAAGGGCCATTTATATAATTTGAGTGGGGCCTACAAATCACGGCGGGAAAATAACAGAGTGTGTTGCGGTCTTCTTTTTATTAAGTCCGCGGGTGGGATACTTCCCAGGAGCACTATTTACTTAGAATGTGGTGGTTACTTTTCTGATGGGGAGGTGTGGTTGCGCTGCAAACATTTCAGTCTAGGTTTGAAACAGTTTTTATTAAGCAATCACAAATACACTTTCTTAGGAAAGGGGTGACAAATAAAAACACAATTCATAAAATATCCCTTAAGCATGGCCACAGCCTCCCTTTTTTTTGTCGCCTATAGTTTGTAAAAGTGTTGCCCCATATTCTTGTTGATATAAAAGCGCATCAGTTACTTTTAGATAAAGAAGAAAAGAAGTGCTACAAGAAACACTCCCGCACTACATCATCTCAGGTCACAACAACAATAACAAGTAAAAAACAGTTAAACACAAATGACGTCATATTACATAGAAATGTACGCTTTATCAAAATATTAAATGAAGCACTATGTATACATTTTTATTTTAGCAACTACTATTTTATAAAACATTAGCAGTGTTACAAACTGTGAGGTACTAAGTTATCAACGGAAAAAACTGTGGTATGTTGTTAATTTCTCGCACAGATCGATCTCCAACCCCTTTGAACTACTATAAAGTCACAGTATTAAAATATACAGGGTGAGTTTATAGTATTCCACAGGAGAACAGGAATAAGGACCACAACAAAAAAATCTAAATTTTTATAATTTCTATTCTGTAGAACACCGGAAAGTTCTGTCGTAGTGCTTAGACGACGCTCACTGCTCCGCTAACAGATCACGTACTCCTTTAAGAACATATAGGATAGTAGTATAATAAACACTACTATTCCAAAATATTCTATAGGGAGAAGGAGAATATTTTCCAGCAGTGAATATGTTCAAAGCTTCTTTTCTCCGGGACTTCGAAATCCTTCGTGTTCGCGCCCACGGGCACTAAACTCCACTGAGGTCAGTATGAATGTGAATATTACAATATACATACTCACACTATATGATCCCAGGGGGGAAACAGAGTAAGAACCAGAAGCTGCTGACGTTACATATAAATCTTTAGTCTTTGCGCCTACGGGTCACCAACACCTCTGAGGTCAAGTATAGTGTCACACTATATGAGCTCAAAGGAGCCAGAAAAGGAACAGTGTTTTCTCTATTCTGTCTGTTTCTGAATACAAGCTGCTGACGTTACATATAAATGGCAAAAACAATCAATAACACTTTTTTCTAAATACAACTCATTAAATAATCACAAATAGCTAAGTATTATAAATATCTGCCATGCCATAATCAAACAACTTACATCTCCGTAATATGTTTTGTTGTCACAAAAGGAGAATCCGACGCTAGAAAACAGAACCTGCATCATAGAATTGACACACGTAAATAACTCGCAAAAACAAAACTAATCGATCAAAGGGTGAGGTTTAAATACTTTTTGGTTATTGAGTAGTCTATGGAAGGAACATGCGGCTCCGCCCATTTAGATGTCACGTTTTACAGTTGACACGTGCTCACGTTTTCACTGTTTAACTTGTGCACGTGTTGGGTAAAGTTATAAACTGTGAAGCGGTAAAGGTTTCGATTTCGATCCTCACACGTATAGGCTCCTTAATATGTACATACGTTGGAGAGCTTAAAAACTGTTACCCGGCGAACTGTGTCATTTTCTTTCTCATGACTAAAAACATCTAATAATTGCCGTATTTCTCAGTAGAAGATATAAAAAAAATATCGCTCAGAATAGAAGAAAAAAGAATATGTGCTAATATTTCTCATCACTATGGTTTTAAATTTAAAAAATGCCAGTATTTGTAAAATGTACAGCTACCTCCAGAGATGTGTCCTGGCGCTCGGGGGCATCGGGAAGATTAAGCAAGGTATTGCCCACAGTGACATAGTGGTGGGATAACGTGTCACCGGAGACGGGAATAGAACTGTGAACGCTGTTGTTCGAAGTCAGGTATCATAGCTGCTGCGTCACACTTTTTCAACACTTAGATGTTAATTAGTGCTAATTAAGTTTTAAACATTGTTAAATTATAACTTATAACAGACTACTGTTACAGTTAGTTTTTCACTACAAAAAGTATGCATGTTTGTTTTTTAAATTCACTTAAAAACAATATAGCTTTCAGGGATATTATAGTTAGAAATTACCATTTATAAAACCTTCAAAATTCACTGAAAAAAACATAGGTTTTAAAAACGTTACAGTTAGAAATAAGCATTTAAAAAACCTTATAAGTTAACTGAAAAAACCCTAGGTTTTAAAAACGTTATAGTTAGAAATTAGCATTTAAAAAACCTTAGAAATTCACTGAAAAAACCATAGGTTTCAGGGACGTTATAGTTAGTTGCACATTTCACTCATTTAAAACCAGAGAAATTTGCCCGTTATAGTTAGTTGAGCTAAGTATAACTTGCGCCCCAGCAATGCACTTCTGATGCTTTCACATATTACATCACTCATGACATGCTCAGTGACATCACTGATGACATCACTGATAACATCTCAAATGACATCACTGATGACATCATTCACGTGATCATCTGATGCAGTTCTTCAGAACCAAATAACACCTTTCATACACTCACTCAAAAGTACATACCACTAATATGGAAACCATGCTCACTCAAATAGCTGTTACTACATAGCTGCTTACTGATTTATAGGTCTACATACACATCCACCCACAAATTCATACAGTGTGTTATGCACACAGTCATTCATCAATACAGCCAATAATATATCCACTCATATACCTATATAAATACTCTCACACTGCTACTTACCTTAACAGTTCATCTAAAACATGGTGAGTCACCCAAAGAATTCTTTCCAATGCCATTTAAATTTTTTATACAGTTATACACACAGCACATCACTTATTCATACACATATGTACTGTGTTTAACATTATTGACATAACCACATACTTATCCATGGACCCACTGTCACTTGCTGTCACATATAGTCACTTATATACTCTAATTCTGTAAAACACTGCCTTTTACATATGTAATTACTTACACATATATCAGTAACACATCGTTGCATTTACCAACAAAGCTATACATACATTCAGTCACCAATACAGTCTATAGCTCATACACTCATAAATGCGTACATGCACAGAATTATTCAGTCACACATTCATGCAAGGAGTCACGAACCCACCCACGCATACAGACACTTTAGCACATAAACCGGTTCTAACGCAACAAATCATTCTTGAATATACATTAGCATATAAACATAAAACATTCCTTAACTTTTTAGAAACACACAGTCTGTGGATGATGTAATCAGCGATGTCATCAGTGATGTCATTTGAGATGTTATCAGTGATGTCATGAGTGATGTCACTGAGCATGTCATGAGTGATGTAATATGTGACTTCATCAGCAGTGCATTGCGGATGCGTAAGTTATACTTAGCTCAACTAACTATTACGGGCGAATTTCTCTGGTTTTATATGAGTGAAATGTGCAACTAACTATAACGTCCCTGAAACCTATGGGGGCAGATTTACAATTCCCTTGTGCCTCATTTACGCCGCCGTTGCCGTTGACGCAGCGGCGACGCAAATTCTGCACCATGGTGCGGGGTACTTACAACGTGACGCATCTGGGAGATGCGTCACGTTGTAAAGCCCTGCGCCACATGTAGGCGTTCCGGCACAGGGGGGGGGGCGTTCCGGAGCAGGAACGCCTCCTAAAAGTGGCTGAGTGAAATCTACAAGATTTCACTCAGTCACTTTTAGACCCATGCTGCATCAAAACCCTGCGCCTGCCTGAAGCAGGCGTAAGGATTGACGCAGCATTAACAAGATAAGGCCCCCCAGAGCATTGCTGGAGCTGAATCGCGCTTGCGATGGAACTCCAGCAATGCGTCACTTTTACGGCACAGATGCGTCACGCATCTGTGCCGTTTTTGCCCCATGGTGCGCCGCATTGTAAATGCGGCGCATCCATGGCGGCGAAACTGTGGCGCACAATAACTGGCGCTTCCCTGATGATATGCAGGGATGCGCCAGGTATTGTAAATCTGCCCCATGGTTTTTTCAGTGAATATATATATATTCACAATTTCTTCCCACACGGGTAAGAGGTTGAGCCGCACTCAAAACTTTTGATTTGCATATTTATTCAATGGTAAAACAGCATGAGGCGCAGTCCTGACGTGTTTCGTTCCTGCCTGGAACTTTTTCAAAGGTAAGCCAGCACCATAACACTGCAATTTTCTCCACAGGCTGTTGTCCTCATTTCAAATGCACATCCTCTGGTGGAAGCTTTTCTAGTTGCATTGTGGGGTCTGTGGTCCAATTGGCACTGTATAATTTCTTCCCTCTGGTGGGCGGTGCTTGTTCATGGTGTTGCGATCATCTTACTCAATTTTAAATTATTTATTTATTTTTGCAATCAGTTTCCCCGTGTCATGCCCACTTTTCAAGCCTGACTCGGGTCCAATACTGAAGACGGTCTTCGGCGGCACCGCATTTCCCTTTACGTTTTCACCGGCTACAGAGTTGGTTCAGGGTTGGGAAATGATGGTTCTCTTGCAGTGGTGCATCCTCTTCGGCAGAACCAAGCAGATGATATATTCACAATTTCTTCCCACACAGGAAAGAGGTTGAGCCGCACTCAAAACTTTTGATTTGCATATTTATTCAAGGGTAAAACAGCATGAGGCGCAGTCCTGACGCGTTTCGTTCCTGCCTGGAACTTTTTCAAAGGTATGCCAGCACCATAACACAAATATTCTCCACAGGCTGATGTCCTCATTTCAAGTAGACATCCTCTGGTGGAAACATTTCTAGTTGCATTGTGGGGTCTGTGGTCCAATTGGCAGTGTATAATTTCTTCCCTCTGGTGGGCAGTGCTTGTTCATGCTGTTGCGAGTAACTTACTCAATTTTATAATATTTATTTATTTCAGCAATCAGTTTCCCAGTATCAAGCCCACTTTTCAAGCCTGACTCGGGTCCAATACCGAAGACGGTCTTCGGTGGCACCGCATTACCCTTTACGTTTTCACGGGCTACAGAGTTAGATCAGGGTTGGGAAATGATGGGGCTCTTGTGGTGGTGCATCGCTCTTCGGCGGAACCAAGCCGATGATATATTCACAATTTCTTCCCACACGGGAAAGAGGTTGAGCCGCACTCCAAACTTTTGATTTGCATAATTATTCAATGGTAAAACAGAATGAGGCAAGTCCTGATACGTTTCGTTCCTGCCTGGAACTTTTTCAAAGGTAAGCCAGCACCAAAACACGCCAATTTTCTCCACAGGCTGATACATATATACAATAAACAACAAAACAATACAACAAAACAACGCAATAGTGCAAATTTGCATTTTTTAATATTATGCTGAGTTGTGTTTTTGTGTTGTGGTATGGTGTTATTGTGTTGTCTAGAAATTGTGCTTTTGTTGTGTTTGTTGTGTTGAGTTGATGTCAAGTGTTCTATTGTCTTATTTTGCTATATTTTGTTTGTGCATTTGTTGAGCCACTTTGTTTATTTATTTCAGAGTTCCTCTGTTACATTCCGTGGAAAAAGCTTAAAATTCTTTCAAAGTTCGAGTGACAAACAACAATTTACCAATGCCTAAGTTGGTAAATTACCGCTGCTCCTGCTCTTCTACTCTTTAAGAAAGAAGTCAGACTAGAACTGTGGCAAACACCAAGCCTTTAATTACCACTTTACAGAACTCATTTTGCTTCATCCCTTAAATTAGCTCCTTCAGTGCTCACTTTATGTGTTTGCTGTTTCCAGACTTAAAACCAGCATTAAACGCAATTCTAAACCTCTAAATATGCATCACAAAATAGTCGCACAAAGGGGCCGAATACACTGTTGGGAGGAAACATTCCACCCAACACCGACTCGGAATCAGGACTGACCGACTCACGGCTAATGGTTCCGCCCACCCGATTTTGATGCGACCGAACACTGTTCGTTCGGATTCCCATTTTTTTCTATGGGAGCTTGTGTTCCGCCTGGCAACTGGCCATAACACCATGGAAAAATGGGGTGTGAGTGAAAAACCCTGCACCCTATCGCGGGCACCACACGGTGCCTGCCGCACAGTGCAGGGTTTTACAGGGGGGTCCCTTAGGTACCCCGATGGCCCCCAACTGGAGGCTGCAGGATGAATGGGGCCCTGCCAGAGACCCCCAAAGTTACTTTCCGACAGCCTTTTCATGTCGGACAGGCCGATGCGGAAAGACTTTTAGAAAATCGTCATCATAATCCCTAGGTCGGAAACTCTGTCCATAGGGGTGTACGATGTGGTTCAGACTGACATGAATCCTCCAAGAGCCGGTTGGAATCGATTAGGAATGACCGCGCGGTTTACCTTCCGACTGTGAACATCGTAATCGGTTGGGCAGATTTTAAACCAACTGAGTCGGTCGGAAGGGCTCCGACACGGTCGAGGAGATTCCGACTGCTGGGAGGAGGCTTTCCACACATCGTAATCGGCCCCAAAGTGCATGCTAAATATACACAATATAGTTGTGCAACATGGTAAAACGTATTTCAAAAACAATTAGGAGATAGTTCGCTCAAAATGCAGAAGACAATAAAGGCATTGTTGTATGCCCAGCATTTGTCGAGTTTTCATCATGTTTCTTGATTTATACAAATTCAGGGGCAGATTTACAAGCCCCTTGCGCCACTTTTGCGTCACTTTTCCCATGTTAAAAGTGACGCAAAAGTGGTGCAAGGGGCTTGTAAACCTGCCCCTCACTGTGTATGGACCAGCAGCTTCACTCCCTCCCATATACAATGTTAGTGGGGTGTTGTTTTGTCAGGTTTCATGCATCAATTACCATGCCAGCGTGTGCGGTTTCACCTGCTGGTGGCCAAGAATTTCTCTGTTTAGTTAGTGCATCTTGTTTTGCTGAGGTTGACCTCCCTTCTGAGCTATTTTGGATTGCTCTTAGGCAATGGTGATTTAAGAAAGGTAGATTGCTCCATGCACTCCTCTTTGCTCACACAGTGTCCTTGAGGCAGAGGAAGGAGTAACTGGAGAGATGGAGACCTATAGATTCCGCTCCACATGTAGTTGCTCAAGTGTCTCATTATCTCCTATTTCAAATCCTCCACACTGCTGTGTGGCCCTTGCAGTGGGTATTTCTCAACTCTGAATGTAAGGGAAATCAGTTGGAGAGATGGTGGGTCTGTGTGCTTCTTTTTTAGAGAACAGCATTGTCCTAATGGCTTGAATTAGTAGTTTAGTATACTATGATGTCAACAAAGCATCTTCACACATTCATTTTGATACCACTCAATACCCTTGAGCTGTGGTAAATGGACAGGAACTTTTTGCCAAATTGATCAATCAATCAGTTTATTTTCCAAAAATAATTTCTTGTACAGATACAGTTATCAAAATAAAACAACTTCCATATTCTACAAACATGTAAAATCATTGGCAACATACAAAAGTTAAAACCTTTATATTCCGCTTTTGCAGTGTACACCTACACACTAGGGGGCCGATTCACAGAACTAATCTGAGACAAAATCCTAAACTCACTACTTTTGGTATTCACAGAAGACATTTTGTTGTAGTAAAGTTAGAATTTTGTCTTAACCCTTTCTGTGCCCATGACGAGCTGGACTCGTCATGGAGCACAGTCGCGATGTGCCCATGACGAGTCCAGCTCGTCATGACACCCACCCACGGGGGAAGTGCTGGCGCTCACCTCGTGAGTGGTCGATCCTTTTTTTTTTTAATGGGAAGGCAGGGGAAGACCTTCCCCTGCCTCCCCCTGCCCCCCACCCCCACGTCATCAATGACGTCAGCGCGCGAGCCGCGCTGACGTCATTGGAGGTTTCCCCTTTGTTCTACGTCGCGTAGGAAGCCATTTGCTTTCTGCACAACGGAGAAGAAAGAGGTGAGTTTTGGGGTTGGGGAGGGGGGATTTGAGTTTTAAATGCCCGATCAGTGGCGTAGCTAGGGTGGGGCGGTGGGGGCACTATTTTGGGGTAGGACAAAGGCATTCAGATGAGGCCGGCTTGCTTTCGTGGACGTTCGGGGACGGGCAGAGAAGGATTTGGACTCGGGTAATGTCCTCTTCTTTTTGTGCTGGCAGCTGTTCCCCCCTCTCTTCCTATTTTTCCCTCTCTTTCTGTCTTGCTCCTCACTTACTGAAAACCGTGACTTGAAGAAACGGTTCACAACCTCTATTTCCTTGTTTCATTTAGTTGCTTCCCTGTGAAATGGATCCAAAAAAGAAAAACACTCTTCCGAGAAATGCCCTTTTTCTGACATTTTTCTATTCCAAAGCGCAGCAGGATTGAGAGAAATAGAAGGTTTTAAATATGAAAAATAAATACATAACTAAATAAAGCAAGACAGATGGGTTGCAAAGTGGCCAGATTGGTTTTATTTACATCCAAATACATCAGCATCACTTTACAGAGTTTGCCAGTGAAGCGCTACTTTCGTTTTCTCGTCTTTCTTTGAACAGCATTGTTGTTCCCAGGTGGGAAAGTGTACCATTCCTGGAGGTACTGCAATACCTGGTTGATGGGTGGATTGGAAAACACAATGTGTACCATGGCTCTGTGTTTATGGATGTGGTCTTATTATACCATACTGCTTATGTTTTGTAAGGATATAAGCAATGGACATTAAAACGGTTCCCTTCAGGGCCCTCTAGTCATGTCCAAAACTTTTCAGGTAAAACCACTCGCTGATTTCTGAATAGTGAGTGAGAGATCGTTAAGGTAACCATGTTGTTTCTGCTTATATTTCACATGCTTTGCATTCCCTATGAGTGGTTGCTTTTATTTTTTTTTTAGGCAGCATATTACTCTTATCACGTGCATAATTTGAATTGAGCCACATCCAAGTGTTTATAGCGGGCACAATTAGGTTATAGCTGAAGGCAGTGTGAATTTCTCTCAGTGGGGAAGTATGGTGTTCAGTGGGGGAGAGGATGAGGCACTATGGCCAGAGCTGTCGAATTTGGAACTGGGGAACCGGGTTCAGCCTTCATGACCAGTCCACCAGACCACTGTACTGAGGGAGCACATTCCCATGCTAGACCTTAGACGGCCCCACTAGACCTTAGAAGGCTTGATGTCTTAGCACAAGCAGGTGTACCCTAGTGGTGTCAATAGTGGGTTAACCTTGAAGGCCTGTCCACCTCAATCCTTACTGAAGTTCATCTCCAGTCTTGCGGGCAGGCCTACGAAGCAGCACACCCTAGAGCAACAGTGATCCAGTCGCTGTGACTCTGTCACTGAGGTCACATGAACCTTGAGCAGGTTAGGGCGATGCGAACGGTGTGACCTCACTGGGTACCTATTTCGGGTGGGTGCGTAGTGTTTGCAAGTATATTATGGTTTGAACAAAAACTTGCTGCCTCCTTCCTGGCCTCCAGCAATTTTCAGAAACAATAAAGATGTCATGATAACTTTGGTGATTAGTGTTCTTCCTAGAGAGAGATGGAGTTATGTCTAGTGGAAGGGTTGACTCCTGGAAAGGTAGCACAGAGGGTTAATGTGCCTGCTGCAAAGAACATGTACCATGCAGATCACAAAGTGCACTGCTTTAATAGGGGGACCATGATGAATGGTCATTTAATGTCAGCTGTAGATGATGGATCCCTGAACAGTGTCATGTATGTGCATGTTTGCATTGTGCTGAGGGGATTACCAGGTAATTATTCACACAGCTCTCTGATGGATGTCACATGCGTTTTTTCTGAGTCCCCAGGTAGATCATGCAGTTTGTGTGTTCTCTTTTGTACTGCCAGTCACCGGTGTATTCAACTGTGTAGCCTTGGACCGTGTCATGTATGTGCATGTAACTTGCATGATCGAGGTAACTATTAGCGGCTATACTACGTGTCTCTTGAACCTCTTTCAAGTGGTCCCCGTCCTTTTTCCCCAGCAACCCCCCATCCCCAGGGGTGGCAATCTGAGAGATAGCCCCGGGCGCCACAAGCTCTAGCTACGCCTCTGCCCCCGATGTCTCTTTTATGCATTCCTGCTGCACGATCGTGCGATCGTGCAGCAGGAATGGCCACTAGCGCTGTGTGGGATCTTGCAAGAAGACTATTTAACAGAGGCCACCATTTGAACCTTGATAACTTCTATACTGCTGTGCATTTATTTAAGGAATTGTATAGAGTGGACACTTTTGCATGTGGCACAATCCGCTCTAACCGTAAAGGTTATCCGAAAGAGCTTGTTTGCAAAAAACTTAAGAGGGGGCAGTGAAGTTCCTTCCGTAGTGATGAACTACTAGCTGTAAAATTTGTGGACAGGAGGGATGTGTACATGCTGACTACCATCCATGATGAGAGTACTTCACCTGTAGCTGTTTGGGGTCAGGTTGCTGAAGTGCGCAAACCTGTGTGCATTCTAGACTACAATAAGCACATGGGTGTAGATCAGAGGTTGGAACCTTACTCTGCTATTCGGAAGGCTCTTGTTTGGTATAAGAAGTTGGCCATCCATTTCTTCGAATTAGCAAATTTCAATGCTTTTATTGTGTTCAAGGAGTGTTCTCCTGCATCAAAGTTGACATTTCTTCAGTTTCAGCACTCTGTGATAGCTAGCCTTGTTGTTGTGGAACAGGCAAGTGTTCCTAGATTTGGAGTCGTGGAGGATGTGGTTCGATTGAAAGATGGCCACTTTCCTGATCTCATTCCTCCCACACCCTCAAAAGATTTTCCCTGTAGGAGATGTAGAGTCGGTTGGCGAAGAGGTACGCGGAAGGAGATTTGTATGTACTGCCCCGACTGTCCTTCTAAACCGGCTGTGTGTCCCTGCTTGTTTTAGAGCATACCACACGCAAAATAATTTTTGGGAGCATTCATGAGTGGTAAAGTGAACTGCCTGGTCTGTATTCTTTGCAAATTTTGATTCTGTTTCAAGGTTGGCGTTAGTGCAATGTATTTAGTCTCCCATTTTGTGTTTGTAGATTTGTATCTATTTGCGATTTGTTTGTGTTTTATTTTTGTCTAAAAAAATCCTAAATGTGATGGCGGTGTGTGTGGACTGGCACTTGGTTGGCGGTGTGCGTGGAATGGTGCTTGGCTAGCGGTGTGCGTGGACTGGTACTTGGATGGCGGTGTGTGTGGACTGGGCCTCGGCTGGCGGTGTGTGAGTAGTGACTTGCTGCTGGTCACTACACACACTGCTAGCTGAGCGCCACTCCACGCAATCCATCAGTTTGTGTAGTTGCTGTGTCAGAAATGTGGGTGTGTGGAAGTGATGGACCCTTGAATGGCGCTGTCTGCTGGTGTGAGTGTTGTAATGTGATGGGCCCGCGGCTGGCGGCGTGAATGTTTTGTATGTGTCACATGTATGAAAGGTGCATTTCATTTTTGTGAAATCTCTTGTTAATAAAATTTAATATACTGAACCATCACTCGCCCTCGTGCCAAATCCAACCAGTATGTGTGTGTGTTTGAGGAATAGATGGCTGTGCAGGAATCTTTGTCTTTTTAGTTTCTTTGCCAAGGTGTATGTTCCATGTAAGAATAACACCAACTGTAGATATTGTCGTAAACCCAAGGGAGTTCATGGTGATGTCTCTCTTGTGAATTTCAAAAACTTATTTTATCCACGATGTCCTGCAAACCTCAAAATGTCTGTCACATTTTCCTTGCAATATTGTGCCGAAATTCTCACGCTGTAGAAACAAACAACTAATTATATCAAAACGATCTGGTTTTGCAAGGGGGACAACTGTCTTTTTGGCCCGTGCTTGGCGGCCATCTAGGGAAACCTACCAATCCCACACATTTCTGAAAACTAGACACCTGGGGGCTGTCGCGGGTACTTGGGCCTCCCACACACGTGAGGCACCATTTTTACCAGGAGACCCGGGGGAACGCTGGATGGTGGGAAATTTGAGTGAGCCCGGTGATGCCGCAACTTCCCCACACAAAAATGTGTAAAAAATGTGATTTTCTCAGCTAAAATTGTGGTTTGCAGGGGATTCTGTGTAAGGAAACGTTGGGGGATCCATGCAAGACATACCTCCCTGGAAGCACCCGGTTGTCTAGTTTTCTGAAATGTATGGGTTTGGTAGGTTTCACAAGATGGCCGCCGAGCACCCGGCCAAAAACCCAAGTGACCCCCCTTGCAAAACCAGGTGGTTTTGAGATAGACAATTTTGATGTCGCCTCACTACGTTTTGAGCCCTTGCCTGTCGCGGGTACTTGGGCCTCCCAAATCGATTTTATCCACACTCAGTGTGGGAGGGTATGCTCAGACGTGAGTCCCTTGCTCATTGCACCATCAGGATTCAGGCAAGCCGGGCCGACGAAGGCTGTGATGCCAGAAACCGGTCCCCGGAAGCTTGTTTCCTTCCCAGTATAAGAATTGGCTTGGTAGTTTGGTTTTCCCTGTTCCCATCATGCACTGGGACAGGTACAGACTAATTTGCATGTAGCCAGGTTCTGAGCTGGGATGGTGCAGTGAGCTAAAAAACGGTGATGGATTAAAACCATGATCTCTTGACTTGGTAAGAGTATTCTGCATCATTCAGAAACTCTGTCCATCACCACCCCCTTTTTCCCAAATCGATTTTATCCACACTCAGTGTGGGAGGGTATGCTCAGACGTGAGTCCCTTGCTCATTGCACCATCAGGATTCAGGCAAGCCGGGCCGACGAAGGCTGTGATGCCAGAAACCGGTCCCCGGAAGCTTGTTTCCTTCCCCGTATAAGAATTGGCTTGGTAGTTTGGTTTGCCCTGTTCCCATCATGCACTGGGACAGGTACAGACTAATTTGCATGTAGCCAGGTTCTGAGCTGGGATGGTGCAGTGAGCTAAAAAACGGTGATGGATTAAAACCATGATCTCTTGACTTGGTAAGAGTATTCTGCATCATTCAGAAACTCTGTCCATCACCACCCCCTTTTTCCCAAATCGATTTTATCCACACTCAGTGTGGGAGGGTATGCTCAGACGTGAGTCCCTTGCTCATTGCACCATCAGGATTCAGGCAAGCCGGGCCGACGAAGGCTGTGATGCCAGAAACCGGTCCCCGGAAGCTTGTTTCCTTCCCAGTATAAGAATTGGCTTGGTAGTTTGGTTTGCCCTGTTCCCATCATGCACTGGGACAGGTACAGACTAATTTGCATGTAGCCAGGTTCTGAGCTGGGATGGTGCAGTGAGCTAAAAAACGGTGATGGATTAAAACCATGATCTCTTGACTTGGTAAGAGTATTCTGCATCATTCAGAAACTCTGTCCATCACCACCCCCTTTTTCCCAAATCGATTTTATCCACACTCAGTGTGGGAGGGTATGCTCAGACGTGAGTCCCTTGCTCATTGCACCATCAGGATTCAGGCAAGCCGGGCCGACGAAGGCTGTGATGCCAGAAACCGGTCCCCGGAAGCTTGTTTCCTTCCCAGTATAAGAATTGGCTTGGTAGTTTGGTTTGCCCTGTTCCCATCATGCACTGGGACAGGTACAGACTAATTTGCATGTAGCCAGGTTCTGAGCTGGGATGGTGCAGTGAGCTAAAAAACGGTGATGGATTAAAACCATGATCTCTTGACTTGGTAAGAGTATTCTGCATCATTCAGAAACTCTGTCCATCACCACCCCCTTTTTCCCAAATCGATTTTATCCACACTCAGTGTGGGAGGGTATGCTCAGACGTGAGTCCCTTGCTCATTGCACCATCAGGATTCAGGCAAGCCGGGCCGACGAAGGCTGTGATGCCAGAAACCGGTCCCCGGAAGCTTGTTTCCTTCCCAGTATAAGAATTGGCTTGGTAGTTTGGTTTGCCCTGTTCCCATCATGCACTGGGACAGGTACAGACTAATTTGCATGTAGCCAGGTTCTGAGCTGGGATGGTGCAGTGAGCTAAAAAACGGTGATGGATTAAAACCATGATCTCTTGACTTGGTAAGAGTATTCTGCATCATTCAGAAACTCTGTCCATCACCACCCCCTTTTTCCCAAATCGATTTTATCCACACTCAGTGTGGGAGGGTATGCTCAGACGTGAGTCCCTTGCTCATTGCACCATCAGGATTCAGGCAAGCCGGGCCGACGAAGGCTGTGATGCCAGAAACCGGTCCCCGGAAGCTTGTTTCCTTACCAGTATAAGAATTGGCTTGGTAGTTTGGTTTGCCCTGTTCCCATCATGCACTGGGACAGGTACAGACTAATTTGCATGTAGCCAGGTTCTGAGCTGGGATGGTGCAGTGAGCTAAAAAACGGTGATGGATTAAAACCATGATCTCTTGACTTGGTAAGAGTATTCTGCATCATTCAGAAACTCTGTCCATCACCACCCCCTTTTTCCCACACAAGTGAGGCACCATTTTTACTGAGAGTCCCGGGGGAATGCTGGGTGGTGGGAAATTTGAGTGAGCCCGGTGATGCCACAACTTTCCCACACAAAAAAGTGTGAAAAAAGTGATTTTTTCCAGCTAAAATTGAGGTTTGCAGGAGATTCTGGGTAAGGAAACGTTGGGGGATCCACACAAGCGATACCTCCCTAGAAGCACACGGGTGTCTAGTTTTCAGAAATGTATAAGTTTGCTAGGTTTCCCAAGGTGCCCGCAGAGCTAGGGTTCATAAACTACAGCTAGGCACTTCGCCAAAAAAGGGTCATTTTTCACTGCGAAATTGAGGTGTGACCATGTTGCATTTTGCGCCGTTTCCTGCCGCGGGCACTAGGCTGACCCGCACAAGTGAGGTACCATTTTTCTCGTAGGACTTTGGGGAATGCGGGGTGGGTGGAAATTTGTGGATGCATGCCGATTCCGGAATTTTCCAGCACAGAAATGTGGGGAAAATGTGTGTTTTTTGACAATTTGTTAGGTTTGCAAGGCATTCTGGGTAACAGACCCTGGTGGGAGGCAGTCAAGTCACCCCATCCTGGATTTCCCTGGGTATCTAGTTTTCAAAAATGTATAGGTTTCTAGGTTTCCCAAGGTGCCCGCAGAGCTAGGGTTCAAAAACTAGAGCTAGGCACTTTGCCAAAAAAGGGTCATTTTTCACTGTGAAATTGAGGTGTGACCACGTTGCGTTTTGCGCCGTTTCCTGTCGCGGGCACTAGGCCGAACCGCACAAGTGAGGTACCGTTTTTCTCGTAAGACTTTGGGGAATGCGGGGTGGGTGGAAATTTGTGGATCCACGCAGATTCCGGAGCTTTCCACCACAGAAATGTGGGGAAAAAGTGGTTTCTTTGACAATTTTATAGGTTTGCAAGGGATTCTGGGTAACAGACCCTGGTGGGAAGCAGTCAAGTCACCCCATCCTGGATTCCCCTGGGTGTCTAGTGTTAAAAAATGTATAGGTTTGCTAGGTTTCCCAAGGTGCCCGCAGAGCTAGGGTTCAAAAACTACAGCTAAATATTTTGCCAAAAAACGATCATTTTTCACTGCGAAATTAAGGTGTGACCACGTTGCGTTTTGCGCCGTTTTCTGCCGCGGACACTAGGACGACCCACAGAAGTGAGGTACCGTTTTTCTCATAAGACTTTGGGGAACGCGCGGTGGGTGGAAATTTGTGCATCCACGCAGATTCCGAAACTTTCCACCACAGAAATGTGGGGAAAATGAGTTTTTTTTGACAATTTTTTAGGTTTGCAAGGGATTCTGGGTAACAGACCCTGGTGGGAGGCAGTCAAGTCACCCCATCCTGGATTCTCCTGGGTGTCTAGTTTTAAAAAATGTATAGGTTTGCTAGGTTTCCCAAGATGCCCACAGAGCTCGGGTTCAAAAACTAGAGCTAGGCACTTTGCCAAAAAAGGGTCATTTTTCAATGCGATATTGAGGTGTGACCATGTTGCGTTTTGCGCCGTTTCCTGTCGCAGGCACTAGGCCGACCCGCACAAGTGAGGTACCATTTTTCTCGTAAGACTTTGGGGAACGCGGGGTGGATGGAAATTTGTGGCTCCATGCAGATTCCGGAACTTTCCACCACAGAAATTTGGAGAAAATATGGGGTTTTTTTGACAATTTTTTAAGTTTGCACGGGATTCTGGGTAACAGACCATGGTAGGAGGCAGTCAAGTCACCCCATCCTTGATTCCCCTGTGTGTCTAGTTTTAAAAAATGTATAGGTTTGCTAGGTTTCCCAAGGTGCCCGCAGAGCTAGGGTTCAAAAACTACAGCTAGGCACTTTGCCAAAAAAGGGCCATTTTTCACTGCGAAATTGAGGTGTGACCACGTTGTTTTTTGTGCCGTTTCCTGTCGCAAGCACTCGGCCGACCCGCACAAGTGAGGTACTGTTTTTCTCGTAAGACTTTGGGGAATAGGGGGTGGGTGGAAATTTGTGGATCCACGCAGATTCCGGAACTTTCCACCACAGAAATGTGGGGAAAATATGTTTTTTTAACTATTTTTTAGGTTTGCAAGGGATTTTGGGTAACAGAACCTGGTGGGAGGCACTCAAGTCACCCCATCCTGGATTCCCCTGCGTGTCTAGTTTTCAGAAATGTATAGGTTTGCAACATTTCACTAGGTGCCGGCAGAGCTAGTGTTAAAAAACTACAGCTAGACATTTTGCAAAAAAAGGATATATTTTCATTGTGAAAATGTGGTGTGTTCACGTTGGGTTTTGAGCCATTTCCTGTCGTGGGTACTATGCCTACCCACACAAGTGAGGTACCATTTTTATCGGGAGACTTAGGGTAATTCAGATTCGTAAAGGAACTGTTATTACATATTGACTTTTGATGCATTTCTGCCTTCCAAATGAAAGACATTGTGTAAAAAAGAAGTCATTCTAAAAAAATGACTGATAATTCTCATGCTAGTATGAGTATTCTCAATTTCGGAAATGTGCAAATATCTACTGTTTCTAAACTCTATATTTTATTCCCATTTCAGAAATACAGAGGTGTCTTTCATACCGATTTTTTCATGTACACATTTTTACAGAATAATTACTATATACCGGTACATAATAAAAAACCATTGCAAGATGCTGCTCAGTTTTTTGCTCTGGGTTCGTCGGGTTCTTGGTGAACCTACAAGTCCTATATATCCCCACAACCAGTAATGTCCAGCGGATGTACCGGTATATGTCTTTAAAAGAGCTGTCATAATTAGAAGAAGTTACAGGTGAAAACGTTGACACAGAAGGCTGTTTTTTTCAACTAATTTTCAATTTATCCTATATTTAACTGTTAGTTTCTATACAGAAACCTTGATGGATCTACACAAATGACCCCTTGCTGAATTCAGAATCTTGTCTACCTCTCGAAAATGTATAGCTTTCCAGGATCCATTATTGCTTTTGTACCCATTTCTACCATTAACTGGAAGGAGGTCGAAAGCACAAAAAATAGCAAAAATAGGCTATGTCCCAGAAAAATGCCAAAACTGTTTAAAAAATGTTGGGTTTCTGACAAAAGTCTGGTATCCCCTAAAAGCTGGGAAAGTGGTGGTTTCAACTCCACAAACCCTTTTTTGATAATATTTGCAGGGAAAAACCCAGATGCTTTCATTTGCAACCCGTTTTTCCCATTTTTCTGAAAAAACCCAACATTTTGCTGTATTTTGGCTCATTTCTGTGACCCCTCCAGGGGAATCCACAAACCCTGAGTACCTTTAGAATCTCCATAATGTTGGAAGAAAAGGATGCAAATTTGGCGTGGATACCTTATGTGGTCAAAGAGTTACAGGTGCCTCATCGTGCACCACCCCAAATAGCCCAAAAAAGGCTTGGCACAGGAGGGGGAAAAGGCCTGGCAACGAAGGGGTTAAGTTAGGAGTTTTACTACGTTAAGATTTTGTCTTAATTTAAACTTAAGGTTGTCTTTAGTTTTGGCCTTAAGACAAAATCCTAACTTAAGACAAAATCCTAACTTAAGACATTATCCTAACTTTTCTACTACTAAATGCCTTCTGTGAATACCCAAAGTAGTAAATTTAGGATTTTGTCTCCCCAATACTACATGCAATATCTGTTATTTTAAATCAGTATCAACCATATGAATCAAATCCATTATTTAAGAAGAAGAGAAAACCTTAGTATAAGCCTGTGTAAGCCCAATATAGTTTCTAATTGCAATTACTAAAAGCTTCATAGAACATAAAGTGACTTGTGCATTGTTACATCCTCTGTTCCCATATTTTCTTAACACAGGATGAAGCGTCTTTTTTTCTCTTGACCTTAAAAAAGTAGACAATCTAAAAAGAAGTGCACCATTAAATATTTCAATTTGAACTCAGACAATAGCCAGGGTTTTGAGCGACTTCTCTACTGAAACCTACCATTCTCCAAATAGGATCAACACTTTATCGAAGTCGTTATATTTCTTACCCTTCTGTCTGGTCTCCTATAAATATAGGAAAAAGTCTTGGCATCTCCAAGTCTTCTTGCTGTCAGTGCTACTGACTGCCTCTTCTCTAGATGAAATCTGCCTAAAAGAATAGTGGTCTCTCGTACTACTTTTTTAAGTGGTATGATAGTATAAATTGTTAGAATATCAATTCCTAGTTCTGAATTAGCAAAGAATTTATAAAGGAAATTAAAAAAATTAGCAGATCACATCAATCAATCCTGCAACATTAAGGTGAACTTTTCTTTTTCTTCCGCTGCTTAGAGAGAGAGTACAAAAAAGAAACCACAACACACATGAACAAGCAAGCAGAGACCAAGAGTCAAAGCCCAAATCCTGTCTAATTGTCTTGATAATCACATTTTTATACAAGTCCAAAAGTTACTATTTGGCGCCATAAAGTGCTTGGGAATTAGCTTACCCAGTGTTACCTTCTTGAAAGGTTCAAATGTATAACCCCACATTATAGATCAAACCTTTTCAGTGCATTTAACACCAGAACTCTCTCAAGTTGATATTTGCTTATACAATTTTAGATTATTCGCAAATATGAGTCAGAGATATTCTCACTAGCCTGCTCCAGGAGACTATTATTGAAGTACCAAATACATTTTATTTTGTATTTTAAGAAGATCAGGGTCTTTTGGGCCATGTGAACAAACATTTTTCAGCTTGGTAATCAGTTGCAAACTGGTACCAGTCACAAGAACACAGATTTTGTATGTACAACAATACTCACATGCGTTTATTTAGCAATTCAAATGAATTGTGACTTTTACTCACACGAATTAGCAACTCACTATTAAGAAATCTTTAATGCCGAATCACTATTGTTATATTTATCACGTTCACATATATCGAATAGACGCTAAATCACCATTTTGCACAGGCAAGTTACCATCAACTTAAACCAGGTGGTAACGGTGTGCAAACTATAAAAGCTGGCTTAGAATTCATATGTGACTTCTAAAATGGCTGCTCTGTATGTGATAAATGCAAAAAGAACAATTGATCAACAGAATGTCCAACAATGTCAAACATTCACTCCAGTACAGAGCTCGGGGCCTAAATCGATTTTTTTGCTCCCCATGATATTCCAGTTTAAATCCAGCCATATGCCAATCAGTCTTGACCCTGCTCCTTATGGGAACAGTCCAGCCCGAACTGCCAGGCCAGGTCCTCAGCACTCCGTCGATCATCTTGTTGTGTTTGCTATGTTTGGTCTAATTAGCCAAGGGTATGCCTAGAGGTGGAGCAACAGGGTCAAGACTGATTTGTATTTGGCTGGGACAAAACTGGGGTGTCAGAGTGAGCAAAAGAATGATGAATTAAACCCAGAACTGTGACTGGGGTTGAGTGGTTGAAAAGTGTCAGCACTCTGCTCATCATCTTGTTGTGTTTGCTAAGTTCATTCTAAGTGGCCAAGGGTATGCCCAGACTTGGGCCCCTTGCTCACTGTGGCAGTGGATTCAAGCAAGCCTGGCGTAGCAGAGGAGCCGCCACAGTCTTACACCTCTAGAGAGAAATCATCCATGCTGGATTTTGGAAGTGCAGTGCTTTGTGGGGCAAGAAGATGCCACACTTTGGAGGAAGTTGTCATGCTTTTGGGTGGCACCCATTAAGCGCAAACAGGGGGGTTTCGTCCAAAGCAATGCCAGACTGGACAAATTCAAAATTATATAAAAAGAAAACATGGCCGTTTGATTTTCAAGGCCACTCTTTTATTTAGGCGGTCAAAAAATGTAAGACTTTAAGTTCATACACTTTTGAGTGTCTTAATCACAATTATTTCTCATGTGAATAATCTTATGCAACACCTTTTATACATGTCTGAGTTGAATACATATCTGATACACAAAGACAATAGTGCATATACAATCAATATAAATTGTGAATATTAACAAAAATACCAATGTGATTATATTAAACGCAAATGTACAAGAAACTTATAAACAAAGATATAAACGATTACACCAGCAGTTTGTTTTCAAAATTTATGCAAAAGCAGTTCCTAAGGTTCTAATTTTTTAGAGACTTAAGTTTTTTAAGGGAGCTGCTGCCACAAGGTAAACAATTATGTGTATATAACAATACTCTGTGGGGTATATTTGACGCCGCCTCCTCAGAGTACATTAATGCCCTTCGTGGCATTTGATGAAAGGAAATGCCGACGTATTTCCAATCCCGATTTTGCTTTACGGGATTTTCGTCTGGGCTAATAGCACGGTGTAACCTGCAAGTTGCAGAAAACAAATAAAGAAAGAAACAAATTACCTGACTAGTCTGTCCCTTTACTTTAGTGTGGTTAATTAATTCACTTGGATCTTTAGTAACCATAAAGAAATTTGTTGCCTTAGGTCTTTATGGGTGCACTTTTGGGCTTCTCAAACGTGATGTATTTAGGACCTGAAAACACCAGGGCGTTCTTAGTAAATATGATACGATTAACCCCTTGCATGCCCACCCCTTTCCCCGCCCAGTGCCGCGCCTTGCATTAGCGGGCGGAGTTCATGACGAGCTGGACTCGTCATGGGCACAGCGCCACCGCAGCCCATGACGAGTCCAGCTCGTCATGGGCACTGAAGGGGTTAAATATCACATTCACCTTATGTGAAAAACCCAAAAGTAGGATTAAGGAGTGGACTCCCTGCAAGCTGCAGGTTAAAGGAGCCCACCTGCATCATCTCCATTAAGAGTTCCCATCTTAGAGTGCGTTCAGTGGCCTTTAAGGATTTGGCCAGGTGCATGGTGGGAATTGTAGTCCAGACATCCTAGAGACCATCCAGGAGATTCAAGACCTTTGGATTGGGTGTTTTGGCACTTGGTACCTACAAAGATATCTCCAGGAAGCACCCCATGACGTTTGGAGCTGTATGGAGAACTTTTGTGTAAAACTTCATGAGGTGACCGACCCGACATGGAGACTACCTTCAACCGCAACCAGGCCTGAATGTCAGGTTCGTCCTACTGAAAGCTCCAGAGCTCCAGACTTCCAGGATTTGACCAGAGCCTCGCAGAAAGTTGAGCTGTTGAACCCCCACCGAATCCGGCCTGCTGTGGAGCGTGACATTGCAAGAAAGAGCCCCAGAAATGTTTCTAATTTTGAAGGTAAACTTTTGACCAGGGCCTCCCACTTAGTGTATCCAACCAGGGTTCCATCGTGGTCAGCCTCAAACTTTGCCTTTGTCCTGGTCAAATGCAACCAGATGTCCCAAAGTGGCACTAT